>NW_025421402.1:13954375-14613437 GCF_011764305.1 Mustela putorius furo
CCTTAAGTCAGCAGATTACACCTATAATCAGGTAATTTAAAAAAGGGGGAGTTGGGAACAAAAATGAGAATAACACCGTTCCTTTTTTCCAAATGTAAACCCATCACACCAGTTGTTTTGTTTTGTAGTGTTAGACATTTGGTGGAGTAGGAGTTACCAGAAGCACTTGTAATTAATGTCAGCTATAATTAATAATTGATGGAGAAAGATTTTTAAATTATGTAAATATTCTATTCCTCGTGGAATTTACACATTATTTATTTATCTTTCTGGTCTTAATTTTTCCCTATTGTATGTAAAATAGTACAAGACATTTGCATCATTACATATTTTGACATAGCACAAAAGCAGCCTTAAGGGTCATACTTACCCTTCTGGTCCTTTTTCCTGATTAGGATCTTGGCTTGCTTAATAAATGTGTGTGTGAAATATATACATAAATGACTAAAAAATGATTACTTTTAGGCCTATAGGACAGTTTGGAAGCATATTGGATTGACATTAAGGAGCTAGATAGAATTTCATATCTATGGAGTTCATGTCTATATGCTTATTGTAATACAGTTATACAGTCAGTACAATTTTGTTTGTTTCTAGAGTACAGACTCAGACAGACTTCCAGAAATGAGGAATAAATCACTTGAGAAATGACTATAGGCAAGTCATAAGCACTACAGAAGAATTGCTTGAATTGTATATGAAAGAGACATCTTCACAGAACAAGGGTGGAAGTGCTGACAAGTAGTGTACACTTGAGGCATATTTAAGGAAGTAGCTCATATCAGAATTAATATCTTAGTTTCACGTCAGGGAATTAGAATCTGATGAAACATAGCAATATTTGCCTAAATTTTATTTAGTAAGATCATCCTACCAGGTAATTCTCAACAGTATGTAAGAGAGTTTCTCTAAGTCCCTTTAAGAAAAAGTGTCAATATCATTGATCTGTGACAATGACTCTGTAAGTTCTTTTATTTTTTCAGCATTGATGTAGGATAGTTCTTTCCCATTTTACTGCAATGGTTACTACTAAATTTTTTAAACAAAAGTGATAAAATGATGGGAAATGAAATGATGGGAATAAAATAAATAATAAATAAAATCATGGGAAATATAATGGTCAAAACAATTCTGGGGAACTGATGAAAAAGAAAAATCAGTTATTGGTTTAAGATTATGAAAAAATATCTAGAATTTATCTATTAGGACTAGTTTCATATAGTATTCTACCTCATCCATCCACCATTTATAAATTTCTCTATGTAAATAAAATTATGAGTACCTCAAAAAGATTTTGTGATGGACTTCTGGCCCTGCTTGGGCAAATGTAATATTTGCATAGTGTCAGGAGAAGCTTGAATCTAGTAGAATATTCCTGCCTGGAACCATAGCCCACTTTAATTAAATCCCATAAACTTTAGTTTATATGCTCAGGACACATAGCTTTGATTTTGAGAGGCCTTAATCCTATACTTATAAATATTGCAAGATGGTCTGCAGTTATCTATTTATCATTTCTGTTTAATAGTCACATAAATTTTTGCAAGGTGCATTGAATGTTTAATACTGATTTTTTAAACCTAGTTTTTTACCTAGATGGAATTGTTCCATATCTCAGGTTATATTATTACATTTTTTCTTATCTATGTGCAGTATTTTTTGAAGAGACCAGGCTTTAAAATTTATCCAACTGTTACTGTTATGTGTATCTTTGAGAAGCACATAACTCATATATACAGAAAATTACACAAAAGCTGGCATTTGCTTGCTCATCATATTAAATAAGACTCCTTATATAGCAATGGCCTGCAAAACCAAGTGGATTCTAGGGCCTGTCATATAAAAAAAAAAAATAATGAAGAAGGGATGTATTAACAAGGAAATAGTAATTAGTGTATTCAGCATCTAAAGGCATTCAAAATTAATTTGAAAAATTTCTGCTGGCCAAACATAATATAATCTCTTGTCAAATTTGAAAATGTTACTTTAGAAGGCAAATAAAACTTAATTGATTATTGTATTAGAATAAGGTAAGCTATGCTGCAGTAAAATAAACCCAAAATAGCAGTGGCCTAATGCAATAGCATTTTATTGCTTCTCATGTTACTGTTAATGTGGTCAGTGAGGGCTCTGTTACATACAGTTGTTTAAACACTCAAACTTCTTCCATATTTTGAGGTTACCAGCATCACCATGACTGTCTTGGTCATTGCAAAAGAGTTAAATAAATAAAGTGAAAGTTCTCCCAACAGGATTTATGGTCATATCTGGAAGTCAAGCTTATCATTATTTTGCATATTAAACTGGCCTAAAATTAGTCATACAACCTGACCTAGAGAATAAAATTCTTCCTGAGAATACAGAAAGAAAATAAAATGGTTTCTCATA
The DNA here is from genome assembly GCF_011764305.1 of Mustela putorius furo. Taxonomy (NCBI): domain Eukaryota; kingdom Metazoa; phylum Chordata; class Mammalia; order Carnivora; family Mustelidae; genus Mustela; species Mustela putorius. The sequence continues at coordinate 13,956,764 of NW_025421402.1, forward strand.
CAAAGCTTTGCCATTGTCAAAAGTAGGTTTTCACAAAAAACAAACAAACAAACAAACAAACCTGTAATCTCCTTTTAATAGAGACTACCTTACATTACACATTAGAAGTGACAAATATTAAATTAGTAATTAAATACTATCAATAAAGTGAAAATACAATTGATATGCATTATTGTTCAAATACTAATTATAGATGGAATGATTGTATTTTATTCTGGCATTTCCCAAAATAAATCCATTTATTTATTTAATAAATACATATATATATATATATATATTTATTTATTTATTTATTTTTATATTTTGTTTATTTGTTTGACAGAGATACAGCGAGAGAGGGAACACAAACAAGGAGGTCGGAGAAGGAGAAGCAGGCTTCATGCTGAGCAGGGACTCGATCCCAGGACCTTGGGATCATGATCTGAGCCAAAAGCAGACACTTAACCAATTGAGCCATCCAGGTGCCCCAGTACATATAATTTTAATTAGTCTGGCGTCTTAATATGCTTCAATACAAACTATTTCTGAATTTATTAAAAAGAAGGGTAGGGCTGTGGGTATATAAGAGATCTTCCAGAAGCTGTCATAAAGCTGGGATTCAGCCTGTCAGTAAATAAGACCTCTAGGAACTTTGTTGAATAATCTTCAGGAATTTTAACTTTGTGTCCCTAATGAGGTCATCTCAGTTCTTTAAACTCAACCCATGTTCCCTAAGGGGACAGGATTCAAGTAAAGTTTTTCTTTGCTTTCCAAAAGATTAAAAAATGGAATTAATCTGCTAAAACTTCAGCACATCTCTGTTTATCAAGAGGAAAATAGGCGAATATAACCAGAGAGTGCAAAAGAGAGTGAGACCTCTAAAAATCCTGGCAAGGAAGTGAGAGCTCACTTTTACATGTCATTGGTGTTACTCTTTTGATTAATATTAACATAATATTGTGTCTATCCCAGCCTATTAGTAGCAATGCTGGGAATGTCTGAGGCACTCAATCGTCCATACTACTAGTAGGAGGCCTCCACAGATATTTCCTCTATTGGAACCAGTGTTGTTGCTGGACCAGCCCTTTTGGTCTTACTGTGATTGTGGAAGCACTTCAGCTAAACCGTACAAGGAACTCTCCCCCGTACAGAAAAGTTGCAGGGAGAAACACCCAGACAGAGCTAGAGGCAGACACAGACTGTGGACCTGGAGATGTGCCTTTATTAGAGTTGAGGGTGGGGTGTCTAGGGTTTTGTGGGTTCACTTTTTATTGACTAATTTAAGCATAAGAATGGGAATTAGAGTATTTAGAAGAGAAAAGCAGAGTCATTCAAGAATGAGTAATTCAGGTTCCCCGGGGCCTTTCTGAAAGAGGTAACTTCACAGGTGGGTATGGCCTGGTTTCTTATTTGGTGTTTTTGCTGGTATCAATGTCATACAGCTGGCAATATATTTATTTGAGTGTCTTTTCGCATGGATGCCCCAGCAATCAAAAATTTAAAGTCAGGCATTTATACCACATACACAAAGATCTATTATAATTTCTTCTTCTATGATAAGATAAATTTTTGAGGGCATGACCGTGTCTTTTTTTTTTTTCTTTTTTTTTTTTTTGTTTTGTTTTGTTTTGTTTTGTTTTTGTTTTTGTTTTTGGTATCTAACACTTCTAGTGCAGCAACTGGTACACATCGCATGAACTAACCAACAGATGATAAGCTAACATGATATGTAACAAATTATCACAAACTTAGAGGTTTAATATTTATTACATTTGCTACCTCAGTTTACATAGGTTACGAGTCAGGCATAACCTGTCTGGGTCCTCTGCTAATGTCTTACAAGGTGGCAATCAGTGTTGTTGACTGGGCTCTATTCATTCATCCTTGGAACCCCGAATCCTTTCCCAGGCTCACAGGGATATTGGCGTAATCCAATTGTTTGTGGCTGTAAGACCAAAGTTCTTGTTTTCCTGGGAGCTGTAAATGAGGACTGTCTTTATATCCTAGAGGTTCAGCCCAGCTCTTGCCATGTGACACCCTCCCTAGAGTCATTCACAGCTTGAGACCTTACCTGTTCAAAGATAGCATGGGGATCTCTCTGACCTGAAAGATTTCTCTGATTAAGTGGTGCTAATTCAATTTATCTTTTGATTAACTCAAAGACCACTGATTAAGGACCTTAACTGCATCTGCAGGCTTCCTTTTGCTGTATAGCATAGCATCATCAAAAGAGTGCTCTCATTATATTCACAGATGATGCTTCCCACACAGAAGTGGAAGAAATTACAAAGGTATATGGGTCATTCAAGTTCATTCTATAAGTCTGCCTACCACATCCTCGAAGGCAAATTGTGACTTAATCATGCTCCTCGGTATGCCTCTGTGAATACACAGAGGCACACTGTCACAGAGGCACACTGTCATTCAATATCTCCCTCCTATTTTATCCAGTTAATCTTTAGTTAACTGCTCCCTTTTATCTCCATAACGTTATTACTAGTTTAATTCATTGCCTATTGTTTATCAGTGCTCAGGTGAAATTTGTTTTATGTTTTATCAGAGTTTAATGTATGTAAACAGTATTTGCGTTAGGAATCATTATGTTCTTCATTTTACTTTTCCCCTAAATACTATTTTTGAAAGATATATTCATATTTCCAGGTGCACATCCATTCTCTTTTTTCTAAGTGATCTGTAATGTTCCATGTTGAGTGTTCATATCATATTGTTTACCTGCTTCTAGGATAGAGCTTCAGACTATCTCTGATTCTTTTCTGCTAAAAACAATATAGAATCTTCATATTTGTTCTTTTTGGACCTGAGTCTTTTGAACAGATACCCAGGAAGATAATTTCCACATCTTAGTATATAGATGAGAGTATATTCATATATATATACATATACATATACACACACACACTTAATTGAGATTATACATGCTGACAATTTGTTCTCCACAATAGTCATACCTAATTACAATCACAAAGTCAGCCACAAGGTTTCTAAGAGATCTACATACATGTAAACATTTGACATTTTCCAGTTTTCAGTTTAATAGGTACAAAATAGTATCATGTTGTTATTGATTGAATTATGTTCCCCCAAGAAAGATATGTTAAAGTCCTAACCTCCAATGCCTCAGAATATGACTTTGTTTGGAAACAAGTTATTGCAGATGTAATTATTTAATATAAGGTCACATGGAAGTAATATGGGCCTCTTATCCGCATGACTGGTGTCCTTATAAGATAGTCATCTGAAGACCCAGAGTCACAGGGACTCTGAAGAACGTCTTGAAGAGTCAGAAGCAGATATCAGCACTTTGTATACATAGGAATGCCAAAAGCCACCAGGAGCTGGAAAAGATAAGTAAAGATTCTCCTGTAGAGCATTTGGAGGGATATGGTCCTGCTGACACCTTGATTTTGGACCTTTGGGCTCTTGAACAGTGATACAAAATATTTCTCTTGTCTTAAGCAACCAGGTTCGTGCTAACTTGTTAGAGTAGCCTTAGGAAACTAACACAGGAAGTCAACTAATATCTTTGCTTCCATGAGGGTGATAATATGTCACCCTTTCCCCTCTGGCAGCTTGGCACCTCTGATACCTAAAATTAGTTCCAACAGTGTGAGTTCACTCAAATATTAATACTGCATGGCCAATCTAATGAGGCACAAGGAAACAGCAAGGAATATAGAATGCAATTCCACACAGAGCAATGACACACTGAACTGCGTTCAGGTATTCCAAATTTTGAGCCTGTGTTTATTCTCCTTGGATATGTATAGACTCCTTGCATTTGTTAGTTCCCTTGATGTCTTTCTACAGTTTTTGAAATCTATGCTTTATAACCTCTTCAGATTCCAACTCTGCATCTTCATCAGTCTTCTCCCTTGATCAGTCTCAAAAATCCCTCAAACCACTTAAAAGTGGTGATGAGGAAAAGGGGAAGATTTTTGGAGTTGATCAGGAAATAGATAATGGAACCTACCCAGTCAATAGGACAATCAGTTGACAAAATGGTGCTGGATAGCCTTAATTTGCTGGGGCTCAAAATTTGGAATACCTGAACGCAGTTCAGTGTGTCATTGCTCTGTGTGGAATTGCATTCTATATTCCTTGCTGTTTCCTTGTGCCTCATTAGATTGGCCATGCAGTATTAATATTTGAGTGAACTCACACTGTTGGAACTAATTTTAGGTATCAGAGGTGCCAAGCTGCCAGAGGAAAGAGGTCAGCGTGCATGCCTAGGTCCCCACTGAACAGATTCTGGACATTGTAAGACCTGTGATCCTAAACAGAAGAAAGGGAGGAGAGTAGACCACTGTACCATGGGTGGGTTCCCCATCACCCAGAAAGGGCCCTAGTGAGTGAAGTCCCTGAAGCTAATGATTTGAGGTGCTCTGGCAAAAGGACGTTCCCCTCCTTGGGGACCCCTATGGCAGGTAAATGAGACAGTGAGCAGAGACGTCAAGCCAAAGCCAGCCTCTTAAGTGCAACTTGGGGGGAGATACTTTCATTAACAGTTGGCATACCTCTGCAGCTGTCACACTAGGATTTGTTGTTGTGGATGGTGTCATTCCAGCCCATCCCCAGAGTGATATTCAAAACCATCCCTTGGGCTGAATATGCTAAAGCATTAGTTAAAGTTAATAAAGGTGAGAAGGTTTATAGCCCTACCCCACTCAGGACCTGAAAGGTAGTGGATATCCTACTACACAGGTGCTTTAAACCATGGGGGTATATGTTGGGCCTTGCTTATAGCTGTTTTTCATCAGGTTGCCTCCTGGAGAGGAAGTTTAAACTCTGGGAGAGAGCCAGAGGGGAAAATCCTGGGGAAGAAGGCTGGTATCTTTAGTGGATAAGGTAGGACAATCCCCCCCATGATAGGGTGAGGGTAATATGCTCAGCAAAAATAATAAAGTCAGGTTAAGAGAAACAGAGGAGGAGGGTCAGATGGTTGTCCTTTGGAGGAGATAACATGTCTTTTCTCTCACCCTGAGAGGCCCAAACTCTCTTTAAGGATCTACCCAATAACTAAATGAGAAGGGGCTGCCAGCAGGTATGGTGTTATCTGTCAGGGAGGGAGCTCCACCTACCCGAGGCTGAATTTAAACTATTGGCTGCTATAATAAGGATGAGAAAATTGTCCCCACCAAAGGATCCCCACAATTAGTGTGGAAGTTGGGAATCACCCCCAGAGGAAACTTTGGATCCCTGTCCACATAAACCTTGGCGTGGATTTCTGTGGCATTTAGGGCAGCCCGCCTTACATTAGGTCTACATGGAGAGGCAAACTATCCAGCGAAAATATGAGCTGAGGCCAAAAATCTTCAGCTAGGGATGCTGGACTCGGTTTATCAGACAATGGACAGCATTTAGCTCGATGACTTATGAAGTCTGGAGGAGGCTGAATTGAGTCCTGAGTCCATCCAGTTGTTTCTTGCGGGGGGGGGGGGCTCCCAACAACTCTAAGTCCCTTTTACTAGGGATAATGGCTAATGCTGAAATAATTTTAAGAAGACATAGTTGTCCTGGATTCAATAGAAACTATTTGGAGACAAACGCTGAGTCAAGTGTTGCTTGTTAATTATACAATCTGCACCTAGACTTAATCTAAATTACTATCACTGGAGAGGCCACTTCTTCCTAGGTCAGACAAACCACCTATAGCCAGGCCCTTGCTTAAGTATGAATCTTAAGATGTACAAGAGAGTTCATTTTGGACTGTAAGGACACAGTGTCCTAAATTGGGTGATATATATATAGTAAATTGGTGGAACAGTTACAATACTTATTGAAATTAAATTACAGTCTGTGACAAATATCTTCTTTGGAAACACCTCACTTTCCCCACCTGCCCCTGATCTGAGCTGGTGGCAGGGACCTGCCATAACCTAGGGATCTATATGTCTTGAAAGTTGGCCCCTTTCAGTAGGCAGTCACTCTTTTATCACATTTACTGTAGTTTGAACTCAGTGATGAATGAACAAACAAACATTGGCTGGATCTGTTGGAAAATGATGCTCAAATCTTCCTAATCCATGGAGGCACTCGTGCCTTAAAAGCATTCCCACCCTTCCTCCACCAGCCCCACGAGATTACTGGCTTGAGAGGAAGAATAATTAAAGCTAAGGAATTTGAATAATTGGCCCAGTTTTATTAAGAGGTGCTTCTTCCTGATTGCTACCTTTCCCACACCTTTTTCTAGGAGACTATCCCTTTTCCCGTTATTTAGACATCCTCAGTCAGCAGGTAACCTAATGGAACGCATCTAAGGCTTTTAGACTGTTGATTGATGAGCATGACTTGGAAAGAAACAGTTAACTTTCCCTTACCAGTGTGGGTGGTAAACATGATAAAGTACTGACTTAGGTCAGGCCGGGCAAGACATTGAAGGATTATGACCTGTTATAGCTAACTTAAGGAAGGGGTACTGATTTCTACCATACTTCTTTCAATCTCTACCATTCTTCTTTCAATTCGCCATTATGACCTGTGCTAAAAGTCACTGCTAATAAGTGGAGAACTAACTGTTGACTAGAGAAAGTTAAATAAATTTGTCTCTTTGTAAGCACCTACCTCTATAGATACCTATACTTTAAAGGAGAGCATTCAAAAAGATATAGGTAAATGGTTGCCATTGTAGGTTTGGCTAATATGTCCTATTCAGTAAATATATGACAGGTGAGTCAACATAATTTATCTTCATCTTTTAGAGTCAATAGTATACCTCTTCCTGATTGCATACAGTCTTTGCCCATAGACCTAGATGTTTGCTTCTCACTCCCACCGGAAACTCAGCTTTGGCATTATATATATGACATCCTCCTCACAGGATCTGACCAAGACATTATCTTGCAGCTCATCACAAATGTGAGCAAACACCTCACTGAGAAGGAAGAGAGGGGATGAGCAACTGCCCTACATAAGATATGAGGGACCTTTCAGTATGTGAAACTAGGGAGCTACATCTAGAACTTAGAAGAGCTACTGTTCCTAACTTGTAGCTTTAATGATAAACTCCTAGTGCTCCAATCTCCTACCCTGGAAAGACGACCCAATATTTACTAGAAATGTGTAGATACTGGTACAAACACACTCCTCCCTTCCAATATTTGTTGTCTTCATTATTGATACACTTCCCATCCTCTACCTTTCACTGGGACCTGAGGAATGACAGGTACTAGGTAAACTGAGGGAGACTATCAATTTGGCTTTCCCACTAGAGCCTTGAAAACAGGACTTAGAATTGTAAGTTTGAGCCATGCCAGAGTTTGTTTCCAGGAACCTCTGAACCAAATGGACAGGTACATGCCTACCCACAGGTTATAAGTGGTTCCCAGACTCAGCCCAAAGGTATTAACTACTAGAGAGGCAATTTCTGGTGGCACACTGGATATTTATCTTAACTGAAGCCTTTATAGGGACAGAGTCAATTACTCTATGGACTGAGATTCTTGTTGTGCCCTGAGTAATGGGAAAATCTCCCTGTAAATTGGATCACAACAGAGGCCTTTTTATTAAAATGGAAATTACACCTACATGATTGAACTAATTCTGTCTTTACTGGAAGAAGTGAGGAAATAACCATACTCTGCCATTGAGGTTAACTTGCCAAAACCTCCAGAAATGCTCCCATCTCTTGCTCAGTAGGAACTATAAGGAGGACAGACAGCATTCTCAAATGAAGACAAGCAATGGTTCCTCCTTACTGATGCAGTGAGCAAGGAATGTAAGGGAGCCAGACAATGCACAGCTGATACCTGTCACCTCTATTCAAACATTCCAATTTCCATATGATGAATAGACCACAAAGTGTCAGATGAGCTGATATATATGCAGTATTTGTTGCAATAGAAGTTGCCCTTGGCAAACGTTTGCCTGAGGTTCATATTCTCCCTGACTCTTGACTAGGGGTTTATGAGTTAACTGTTTAGGATTTTGGAAATCTGGGCTGGAAAACATAAGGCCAAGCAGAGATATTTGGGATAAAGGATGGGGTGAAAATTGCCACATTGGCTCCCCCTCTGCCCATCTTAGTGAGCCAGTGGCTGTTAATCGATACAAACCTGTTTTTAGGTAATGTGTAAAAACTCAAGCACCTTAGCCAAGGTGGCTAAAAGGTCAGAAGTATACCCAGCGTGTATGTTTTTCCCTAACCTTACCTTGCAATACCAACTGCCAGTTTTACCTAACACTAAGTGGAACTGAGTTCTACAATTGCCATGCTGGCTGTGTACCATAAACAATATAGCTCTTGGGTGTTACAGCAACAATTCTTGTAAAAGACGTTAAATCACATGGAGAAATCTGACTGATCTACAAATGGGAGTTCTCCACCTAAAATAACAACTACTTACTTGACAAAATTTGCCAAGCCTACCAAGACCACCATTAAGAAGCATTTGGAATGGGGCGCCTGGGTGGCTCAGTGGGTTAAAGCCTCTGCTTTCGGCTCAGGTCATGATCCTGGGGACCTGGGATAGAGCCCCGCATTGGGCTCTCTGCTCGGCAGGGAGCCTGCTTCCTCCTCTCTCTATGTCTGCCTCTCTGCCTACTTGTGATCTCTGTCTGTCAAATAAAAAAATAAAATCTTAAAAAAAAAAAAGAAGAAGCATTTGGAAAATACTTGGGGGAAAGAACCTCTCACTGTTACTTTTCCAGAGGATCCTTAATGAGGAAGTGGTGATGCAACATGGGGGCTTAAGTGGGTAGGAGAAGAATAAATGAAACAAGATGGGATTGGGAGGGAGACAAACCATAAGTGACTCTTAATCTCACAAAACAAACTGAGGGTTGTTGGGGGGAGGGGGGTTGGAAGAAGGGGGGGTGGGGTTATGGACATTGGGGAGGGTATGTGCTTTGGTGAGTGCTGTGAAGTGTGTAATCCGGGCTATTCACAGACCTGTACCCCTGGGGATAAAAATATATTATATGTTTATAAAAAATAAAAAATAAAAATAAATTAAAAATATAAAAAAATAATAATAATATACACACTACCCACCTTACTGAAAATAGGAACAATAATGAGAATGTGTGTAGCAAAACCAACCTGAGAAGAAATCTATTGGGGTAGTTACTTCTCCCCCTCACAATGGGCCACCCTGAGACTATTAAAGCAATACAAATGGCTGCTTTAGAAAAGTTTCCCCTAGAATGGATGCAGTGGGGTAAGTGGTCCCCCACTGAAAGACAGCAATATCATAATAAATAGGGAAAAAATAGACTCAATATATAACACAAATGATGCCTATTTTTTAAATAATTTGACCTACATGTAAACACCCAGTGTATGAGTACCCTGTAGTTAAGGATCTAATTTGGTATATAGCTAAATTAACAACTCTTTTTCAAACCACAAGAGCATCCTACACTCATGGAAACACACCAGTGTTATTTACTATTGGAAATCAACAGAATACTCAAGAATCAATATGTACCAATCCAAACAAGAAGGAACATACAATTGCCCACTAAAACAAATCTGCAGATAGCTTTAGCCACAGCAGCTCATAAGTGACAAATTTAACAATTCAACAAAAGCCTGTATGTTAAGCATGTTATTAACAATCTAATTTCAGTACATACAACATGCTTCTCACCTGGCATCATATCTTTATAGGTCTTGAGTCTGAGAAGTAATGTCCAAGAAGGAAGAAGTTAGGTATGTCTGAAATAATCTGAATCTAATTTAAAAAAAAAAAAAAAAAAAGGAAGGAAATAAAAAGAAAAGAAAGAAAAAGGAAAGGAAAAGCAAACAAAATGAAAACATCATATAAGATCACGTTTTGCATGCATATTTGATAAATGAAGTAAGGAAAGACTAACTTCAGTCCTCTTTTAAGAAGCAAGTAGCTATAGACTCAGCCATATGTCTAAGACTGACTTGGTAATGAGATTTCAGGAGTGTGAACAAGAGCACATGACTGAACAGAGAGTTCTATTATAGTGTACTATAAAATGATGAACTGTTAATTTAACAGAGTTTTGCATGAAAGTCTAGTCTTTTTCTGTAAGACTGGGTTTTTTAGAAAGAATGATTGGAAGCCATTACAGAGGAAGCAAAGCTAACTCCTTCCAGATGCAAGGTTTCTGTATTACCAATTGCTCTTACAACAGACATATGGGCACGGGTAATAGGCTTGGCTTCCACAGGAAAAATACTAGCAGCTTCTCAAGTTAACTAATTCATCAAGGAGACAAAAACAATGTAGAATCATCCACGGGAGCTAAGTATATTAAATTGCAGGTGGTCATCATACATGCTTTCATTGTGATAAAGTAATGAGGAATAATCATCTTCTTAAAATAAAGTGCTTCCCATTTAATTAACCAATAACAGAATATTCACTCACAGTCTCAGGGGACAGATTTTTGAAAGTGGCTTTTCCCGTTTATTGAACCCCTCTTTGCATGCAGAAATGATTTTGTTGACATATAAAATAAGTAGTTAGATCCCTTTTAATAAAACCAAAATCCCACCTTGGTTAGTCAGTGGCATAATTATGTTCCAAAATAGGAAGCTTTGGAACAGACAGAATATAGCTAAGGAAAAGTTCTAATAAGGAAATATTTACAGTTATATATGATGAATTTGCAGAGAGGAAAAAGAAAAGCAGACACTGAAAACCTTTTTTTTTAAGACCATGTTTATTATTTTTACTACAGAATATTCTTTTTTTTTTCAATAATAAAAATTTGAAGTCATTTTGTTTCTAAAAGTAATTTGCAAGTAGGGTAATGAATTTGACTTCCATTAAACAAGCATAAAACAACACTCTTGTAATTTTGGAAATGATAATAAAAATGATTCTTATGGTTGAGGAAGAGCTTCTTTTTAGTTACATTGGGAGAAAGATTTGTCTTACTCCTAAGAATGTTGCACATATTCTTTCCCTAAGTATGAGCTGATTGTGAGCAGAGAGGTTACAGAGGGGAAAAAACCACAGCTTAAGGGGGGGGAATGATATTATGATACCTGAATGTATATAAATCAGAAGCATGCACAGAAGTATTTGAGGTGAGTCTAGGATTAGCAAAATTCTGGAATTACCTCTTATTTAAGGGAAAATATAAGTGAAAGGGAATCAAGAACAGTTTCAGTTCAGATCAATACATTTATTATGCAGGTGATATTTACCAGGCATTGGTAAAAATCTTTTACAATTTGACCACAAAATGACTAACTACACAATTAAAATGCAGCCAAAGGACTTGAATAAACACATCTCCAAATAATATATACAAATAGCCAACAAGCGTATGAAAAGATGTTCAACAATACTAGTCATTAAGAAAATGCAAAACAAAACTACAATGAGTATCAAGTCACACCCACTGAGATGGCTACAATTAAAAAGAAAAAATACATTGTCAAGAATATGGAGAAACTGGAACCCAGGTACATTGCTTGTATAAATAGAAAATGTTTCAACTGCTGTGGAAAGCAATTTAGTGGTTCTTCAGAAAGCTAAATATAGAATTGCTAAATGACCCTGCAAATCCATTCCTAGCTATGTACCAAAAAGAAGTGAAGCCGGCTACTGAAACAAATACTTTGTACATGCATATTCATACATAGTAGCACCATTCACAATAGCCAAATGGTGGAAACATGCCAAATGTCCATCAACAAATGAACAGATCAATAGATTGTGGCATATACAGGCAGTGGAGTATTACTTAGCTATAAAGGGGAGTAAGATACTGACCCATACTACCATAGGATAAATCTGGACAACATAAGTGAAAGAAGCCAGCCATGAAAGCTCACTGACACATTTCCATTTGCAGGAAGCATTCAGAATAGGTGAATGCATGAGGACAGAGCACAGATTGTGGTTGCCAGGGGCTAGAGGGAGAGATGAGGAGGAACTGCTCTATTGCTGTCTGGGGAGCATCAGAAGGGTTCTTTGGGACAACATGCTTGGTTGGAAGCTGATATTCTGAAGTCTCATTAAGTCATAAAAAAGGCAGGTGCTAGGAGTGTTAATATATAATGCATACAAGTACACATTTGGATAAAACTTAAATGCGGGATTTTAAATGCTTGTTATTCATTATTTAAACACTAAGTTTGAATTGTATGCAAGTATCTGTTTTACATTAGTATTCTGTTAATGGAATAAATTATCCAAATAATTTTAAAGGGTTTTTTAAGAGTATGAGTAGATAAAATCTTAATCAGTTAATCAGAGACCTTGTTTGTCCAGATGATCCCGTCTTTGGCTGGACAGGGTCACTGAGTCACTGCGAGATTGAGTGAATATTAATTTTACTTATGTATTTGGGGAAATGAAAATATATCCAAACTCACATGATCCTTGGCATTTTACTTCCTTTAATTTTCACTTTTTAATCCATTTCCCTTTAAGTCTTTAATCATCTCTTCAGTGAAGATTTTCCCTTTCATTCTGTTCATGTGTCTGAGGAATTAACAACCCTATTCTCAGTGGTTTCATGTAATCAAAACCTCCTGATTCAAACACTGTGTACAATCCATAGGGAGAAATTATTAAAAGGGCTTTGCAGATTTATTTAGCACTCTGCTCAGAATATGAATGTGCAGACTTCTAAGTACCAGAGAGGAGATTGCCAAACCATGACCCTTCCGGAAGAACTTTTGAACTAGACATTTTTCATTATATTTACAGCATGAAATACTTAGAATCAGATTTCTTCTAGAAACACTTTTGGGTAATAGATGGCACAAAATGAGGACAAGTTTATGGATTTCAGATTCACATGTCCATTATAATTTTAAAGACTCAGACCAAACCGTAACCTCATTCAGCCATTTACTGAAAGCCCCAGAAAGTTTCTTTAGTAGTCATAAGGCCATGGACATAGATTAGATTAAGTATGTGGGGGTGTAGGGGCACCCGGGTGGCTCAGTCCGTTAAGTGTCCAACTTTTGACTTTGGCTCAAACTGTGATCTCAGTGTCTCAATATCATGATCTGCCTTGGGCTCTGCACTCAGCGGGAGTCTTCTCTGTTTCCCTGTCCCTTTATCCCTCCCCCTGCTCACACTTTCTCTCTAAACTAAATAAATAGATCTTTAAAATTAAAAAACAGAAAATTGTATGGGTGTGGAGAAGGAATGAGGGCATGAAAGACAAGAATTTATAGGATATTCTCTTTATATAAATGCTTCCAAGTGACAAAGAAAGAGTCATGTCCTAAGCAGGTTTTACATATGGATGAGAGTTGTGGCTGTATTTGGTCACTTCTTTGAATGATTATCAGGTGATACAGTAGAGACAACAATATATATTCTTAAAAAGTCACTGGTCATAAAAGGAAGAAGATAGATACTCGTTCAAGGAGACATAGGATCTAAACGCCACAAGCACAGATCTTGGAATGCAACAATCTAGTCTTAAACCTCAGCTCTGCTGCGTGCAGCTTGTATAAACTCAGGAAATTATTTAACTTCCGTACACATGGGGTTATATATCAAAATGGAACATATTAACCCTTATTTCAGAGACAGATTATATTTTTTGTATAAGTCAATTATTGTACATAAAATATGGAGAAAAATATGGAGTAACACATACTTAAAAAATTTTAACGGCTCTGAATGCAATTTTAATTTTTTTAAATGTATTAGAGAGAAAGAGAGAAGGGGCAAGTGAGTGGGGGGAAAGAGCAGGGGAAGAGAGAGTCTCAGGCAGACTCCACACTAAGCACAGAGTCTGAGGCGGGGTTCAATCCCACCACATTGAGATTACAATTTGAGCCAAAATCTAGAGACAGATGCCCAACTGACTGAGCCACCCAGATGTCCTTAGCTAATATTTTGCATTAACTGTTAGAATTCTTCTACTTTCCAGTAATGTGAGTATTTTTTTTTCTAGGTTTGACATGAATCTTGAAAAGACTGACATCCTCACTTTGAAAGTTTTATGTTGGTTAATCAGAAAATAAGATTTCCAGGCTTTGTAAAATACTTACTTTGTATCTACAACTACAAATGTACAAGTTCCTGATCTTGAGATGAGCATATTCATGATTGCTAAGATTTGAAAAAAACGGAGGTTTTGTTAAAGAATGTATTTTGTCAAAGGTATCCTTTTTATTTTTAATAGACTTGTTCTAGAACAGATTTGCTTAAGTAACCTGCATCCTTGCTTTGCTTTGGCAATTTGTGATGTACTAGAAATTATTTTAGGAGCATCAGCTACAATAGAAATATATTAAAAAGTCGATTCTTCATTATTGAGAGGAATTTAAAAGTTAATTCATTGGGGTAGAAATATTAGGTAACCTGAAATCAAGAAATCAGAGGAGACTCAAGAGAGAAACATTTGTAAATGCTGATCTGCTGATAGACGAATAGCTGAGACGAGGAGACAGACTTGGGACAACCTGGAGATACAGACACAGTTCCTGTGTCACATTGTCTGAGACACACAGAGGCAACAAAACCCTGGCAGAGATCTGTCTCTAAGGTGAAATTCAAAGTAGGCTGAATAAGAATGATCATCAAGGTCTGGGTTGTAGGACGGAGTCCAGAAACAACAACAAAAAAAAGGATTGATAATTATTAAATTAAGGAAGGTGCATACCATGATGTTTACATTTCCAGGCTATAAACAGACTGTGCTCCAAAAGTTCACTGAATCCATTTTCCCCATAAGCTATATACATATGTATATACATATATTTCTGTTACAAGACTGTTATATATAAATTCTTTGTAATGTAATTGTGATCATAAATACTGTGAATAAGAAAGTAAAGCCTTTGACAATGAAGGGTGAATACATTTAACAACCAGGGCCACAATCATAGGGCTAACATTTAATGAGCACTTATCACTTGTCAGGTGCTATAATTTTCCATATTTTTCCAAATATGAAAAATGAAGCAGGGGTAGGTAACACCTCATAAGTCGTATTAGTTGTACTAACAGTGAGGAAATGTAATTGTGTATTAAGCTGAAGAGAGAGAGAAATCTTGGCTCACAGTACAGTGTCTTCAACATCCTAGTTATGCAAATTTGGTAAATGTATGGAAACATTTATTAACAGTTTCCTGATACAGGAAATAAGGATTAAAAAATATGAACCCAGGGTCCCTGGGTGGTTCAGTAAGTTTAGCTCTGAGTTCAGCTCAGGTCATGATCCCTGGATCCTGGAATGGAGCCCCACATCAGGCTCCCTGCTCAGCTGGGAGTCTGCTGCTCCTTCTGCTCCTCCCTCCACTCATGCTCGCTCGCTCTCTCTCTCACTTTCTCTCTCTCAAATAAATGAATAAGATCTTTAAAAACTATAGAAAAACAAGGTGTCAGCAGCTTGAAGTGTTCTATAGCATGTCTTAGGACAACAAAAAGAAAAACATAAAAAAAAATAAAAATTTAGTTTGAAGAGTTTTTGATGTGATGTCTGATTGGACATAGAAAGTAAGTAAATGTGTTCCACCCTACTTCAAAAATGGAATTCTATTTCCATTTGAAATAGATTCTATGCAATTAGAAAAATAAGCAACAGCAAAATGTATTTTCCCTATTCCTAGTTTGTTTTCTTTTGTTTTGTTTTTTAAATGGCCTTAGTACTTTCCTAGCAGCAAATTAACTTCTATTCTGGGAGATGAGAATTTCATTGTTGCCTTTGATCAACATATAGACATATTTATGAAATGCTCCTTCACATCTATTCAGGTCACCCTCTTATGACAATGTAATATTTCCCTTTGACCTTTTGTCTTCTTTGTGAAGTTTGAAAATGCATAGATCATACACAAATAACTGGAAAAATATATTCTATATATATAGGTTAGGTAAATGGTTAAACTTTTTAAAACAAACCAACCCAGTTGGGGAGTATAACATTGTTTAATACAAGAGTTGTAACTCATATCACCAGCTACTTGAATATGGAGGCTAGAATTCTCATCTCAATTATAATTCAGGTCGCTCTTCCGGTATTCATCAGTATATTGGATAACTACTCTGTGAGAAAAATCTATTACTTCATTTTAATTCCTAAAAGGAATTATTTTCATTTAGGTAGCAAACATCTCTCACCATCATCCAGGAGTTTGGATGAAGAGAGTTATCAATAATCTCCTAATAGGTGTTTGACCTTAGGTGCCACACTTCTGTGATATTAATAGCAATTTGTTTAATTTAGTTACCTGGGAAGTAAGGAAAGTTGTTTTGGAGACCAAGGACTCTGCCTGAATGACTGACTTTTCCTTCCTTCCTTCCTTCCTTCCTTCCTTCCTTCCTTTCTTCCTTTCTTTCTTTTTTTCAAGACTTATTTATTTATGAGAGAGAGAGAGAGAGAGAGTGCCAAGCAAGAGGAGTAGAGGGAGAAGGAGAAAGAATCCCAAGCAGACCCACTCTGACTGTGGAGCTGATGTGGGGTTCCATGTCACAACCCTGAGACCTCAACTTGAGCTAGAACCAAGAGTTGGACACTTAACCAACTGTACCACCCAGGTGCCACTCTGTCAGACATGTTTATGTTCCTCTGGCCTAGGATATGGTAGGAATGTGGCAGTAGTTTTCTTTTCTCACTCGATAAGGAAAAGTAGCTACAACTTTGCAGAAACCAATAAGTAAGACTTCCTTTAAGAAGCAGAATCTGTGTTTAGATATATCAGGATTTCTAAATGGTGTAAGAATGCTCTCACATAAATTAATTCAACAGGTGTCAAAGGACCTGCATTTTTCTGATCACAGTTGTATCTAGTGACATAGACAAAGAGCCTGATGGGAAGACAGACAGTGGTCAGTTTAAGCTATGCTTTATAGCTTTATAGGTGGATGAGCTGCACTTTATTATCTTGGTCAATATTAGTTTTCTGTGGCTGCTTATTGGTTCACAACCTTGGGAGTTCCCTGGTTCAAATTCAAACTGGCCCCAGTGGAAGATAAGGAAGATAAGGAGAGACTGAAGAAAGAGGCAGACCACTCCTGATCAGTAGGTTGGTTTTAATAAGCAAGGGAACTTGCATGACAGGCTTCTCTTGGGGTGCTATAAAACAAGTAGATCTCCACACCTACTCACCAGAATCTTGAGCACTTATATAGAGACCTTAACAGCGTTTAGGCAAGTATACTCTAGATGGTCTCAGTAACCTTTTACTCTTTCAAGGCTGTGTTCTTAAAGTATCTCATAGTGTGAGAATAGTGTATGGAACATGTGTTCCAAAGATAGGGGAGTGGACCCTCAGCTCAGGGTCCAGCTTGAGCGTCCACCCGAAGTCACATCCTCTCAATAACTTCCTCCAACACTGCTGTAACAAATCATCATGGACCTTGTGGCTTAGAAGAACAGAAATGTGCTCTCTCCCAGTTCTTGATGCTAGAACCCTAAAATCAGCATCACTGGGCCAAAAACGAGTTATTAGCAAGCCTGTGTTCCTTTTGGCATCCAATAGGCCAGAGAGCCCATGCCTTTCCTCTTCCAGCTTTTTGTGGCTGCCAGCCTCCCTTGACCTGTGGCTGCATCACTCCAGTCACCAAGACAAGCATCTTCAAACATCTCTGCTTGGGCTTCATATTGCCTCCTCTTTGAATAGAGTCTCACTCTTACAAGTACACTGAGTACTTGTAAGTACACTTACAAGTGCACTGAGGAGTCACCCAGCTGTTGCACGATCATCTCCCCGTGTCAAGATCATTCATGCAATCAAAACAGCAAAAACCCTAGATTTGTTTTCCTTTGTTTTGTTTTGGGTTTTTGGCCAGATAAGGGAACATTCAGGAATTGAACATGTGTCTATTTTAGGGTATAATTTTTCCAGTTGACCACAATAGATAATTAGCAAGTATCCAAGTTTCTGCTAAAAAGAGTTGCATAATACCAAAATAAAAGTCCTATTGACCTTCTAGCCACCTTTAAGATGTTCATCAAGGTACAATGGCTACTCCAATCAATCAATCAATCAATCAATCAATAATAACAAGTGCAATCAGCACATATATACAGCATATGAGCCAGGCTCTGTTCTACCTGTTTTAACATTTACTGACTCACTATATAGGAAATCCACTTGCGAAACTGTCTTTGAATGTGAGAATAAGGTCAATTTCCCTCTATCAGTGCAGGGCTGTTCAGACTTTTAAATTAAACCCATAGCCCCCTAGATATGAGATGTAAAAATTCACTTTCAATCCCAGATATTTTCCATCTACTTTTCAAGCACAGTGGCTAAAGCTCCTTCTGGGAGACAGAAAAGTAGCCATTGCATTGTGGAATAATATTATTTTCATTTATTCATCAACAGTGGCACTTCTGTTAGTCACCTGCAGCCGAGGGTATACAGAATGGAATCATCAATCAAGAATGTAATATAAATACAGTTCTCCTAATTTAAATAAGACATAAAGCATAAAAAAAATCAATTCTTAAATACAGGAAGAATAATTTTGCAAATCAGTTAAGGAGATTACTAATTGTTTACATTTTAATACCAGTAAAACCAGCAAGTTACCCTCTTTCAAGAAAGTATGCTAAACACTCTAGCTTACTGGGAAGTAACTGAATATATTGAGACTTAAATAAGATTTGGAGAACATGAAAAACTTCCAGCATAGGTCGATGATTCATTAGGAAATACAGTAAAATTTTGCAACCAAATATTTTTATGTTTCCTTTCTCTTTCTCTCCTCTCTCAACACTTAAACAATTAGTGTTCATGTTCAGGTTGCTATAACAAATTATCATAGACTAGGTGGCTTAAATGATGTTTATTCTGATAGTTCTGGAAACTGGGAAGTCCAAGATCAAGGTGCTGGAGGAATCATTGTCCGGTGAGCGCCCACTTCCGGGTTTGCAGATGGCCATCTTCCTGTATCCTCACATGGCACTGAGTGGAAAGACGGGAAGAGCTGGTGTGTCTCCTCTTGCCAGGGTACTAATCCTATTGTGAGGGCTCTGCCCTCATGCCCTATGTAGTTCCCATTGGCTTCTACCTCCTAATACCATCACACCAGGGGTTAGGATTTCAAATTTCAAAATATGAACTCCGGGGGAGGGGCGGCACTTTCAGTCTGTAGCAGTTAGTTTCTATGCAGAAGTTCATTCCCTAATATTATCAAGTCAAAAACCAAAGCCAACACTCCTTTGTGGCGAAATGTGATGATTCTAGCATTGTTTCTCAGCCTAGTCCTGTTACTACTTTCATTTAGAGTCGAGTGCCCTGCTGTTTCTTTCCATAACTCTTCTCTGCCTTCCCTTTTAAAATCTTTTTTCAGGCAAATGGTTTTGTCTAATCATGTTCTTGCTGAAATTTACCCCTTAAAAAACAAGTCAAATTCATCCACCAAGGCTTTCTTTTTTTTCCCCTTTTTCTTTGTGTTTGTTTTTGTTTCTGTGTAATAGGCCCCCAAAAGAGTTTAGACCCTAAAATAGGTTAATCTCAATAGTAATAAATATTTCTTCCTTGTAGGAATATATGGATTTTCCAGAAAACTGGACTCTGAACCTTTTGCAAAATAATTCTATATTCATTTCTGGAACATATAGTGGATGGTTATGAGAAAGTCAAACAAAGAGCTTGTAAATGATTTGTAAGTGTCTATTCAAATTAGGAAAAACTGACATTGACCAGATTTGTTTATTACATTATACCAATGTGTAATATCTGTATATCATAGTATAACAGAATTATAATAGGAAATGAGTCCAAAATATATAGATCACTAAGGTAACACGAAATTCCAAACCATATTTTGTTTTTCTTCACCCTAAAATAAAATCACTACTGGCATTTCAACAGTTGTAATTAATGCCAAATATTATGTAGCAAATCATTCTGCCTGCTGCTTCCCTACCCACCTGCTGATTATCCTGTGATCTGTCTTGCTGCTTTGTCAACCTGATGAGTGGTGTTGCCCTCTAGACACCCTGCCCACCTGTTCATAATTTACTTCCAGCATGTCATACTTGACTATTGAATGAAATTTTTAAAAAATACTGTGAAAATGATCACCTTCCAAAGATGAGATTATAATAATGCAGATGCTTTTGCTACCTCTTCCTAATTCACTAATGATTGCTTTTTCCTTTTCCTTATATAAAGCAAGGGTGCTTTTTTTCTCTTGTATTAAAAACTTAATTGTTCTCATGAATGTCCTTCATGGTATGCTTTAAGAATATATTCTCCAGATAGCTACCTTCTTCTCTGCAAAACCTCTGGGACCAAGAGTAAGAAAAATGTGGCAGGTGCGGTGAGGGCCAATTAAAAAACAAATCTGCACTAACTGATGGGTAATCTTCAGTAAAATCACTAGTGACAATACCAGATGCCTGGGGAAAATTGACATTGACCAGATCCGTTTATTGCTGGCAGTGCTTTGATTCATCTGCACCAGGCAGCTGTTGTAAAGGTAAATGGCTTGCACTCCCATTTTGTGCTTTTATGGGTTTGTTTTGTTGCAGCAGTCTTACTATTTCTTTTTTTTTCTTTTTTTTTTTTTTTCACCCAGGCTTGTAAGAGGTCAGATGTTACAATTTTCAAACAGCCTTTCTGTCTTTCCTCATTTCCCAGAGAACCGGATTTGCAAGTAGATTAGTGTTGCATTTGAGTTAATCACATTCTGAATTACTGAACTGTTTGAATAAATTTAATGAATGCACGTTTACCTAAAAGGTGGACAATTCAAATTAGGAAAACATGAGAGTCTTTACCCTATTTTTCTGCCATTGCTCAGTTCTTGTGCAAGTTGCTTTTTTGTTTAGACATCAGTCTCTCTTACTCACATTGTCTTAGTACATAGGGCATAACATGGCATATAATCAGCCCAGAGTAATGTTTGTTTCATATTGACTGAAGGGATATTGGCTTATTTATTCTTTTTTTTTTTAATTTTATTTATTTATTTGACAGACGGAAATCACAAGTAGGCAGAGAGGCAGGCAGAGAGAGAGGAGGAAGCAGGTTCCCTGCTGAGCAGAGAGCCCGATGTGGGGCTCCATCCCAGGACCCTGGGATCATGACCTGAGCCGAAGGCAGAGGTTTTAACCCACTGAGCCACCCAGGCGCCCCATGCTTATTTATTCTTAATACATTCCTAAATCCCTATGCCTTCAATGTTCTAGTCTTTGTCATTATATTTTTTTTAAGATTTTATTTATTCATCTGACAGACAGAGATCACAAGTAGGTAGAAAGGCAGACAGAGAGAGAGGGGAAGCACGCTCCCCGCCGAGCAGAGAGCCCAATATGGGGCTCAATCCCAGGACCCTGGAATCATGACCTGAGCCAAAGTCAGAGGTGCCCCAGTCTTTGTCATTATATTAAATACATTCTCTGCTTGTATAATTTGTTAGATCTGTGTGCTTGGTTTGTTCAAGGTGTATAAGGTTACATAAAGTAGCATAGTAACTATATTAAACTTCTAATTATAGTTTTAATTAATAGTCTAATTTTATAATGAAGTAAAACCTGCTAGGGAGTAAAACTGAAGTATTAAATAGGGTATTCAGGGTTTTTTGTGGGTTTTGTTGTTTGTTTGTTTAAATAAACCAGGAAACTAAATATATTTTATAGTTTGGATAGAAAAATACAAATAAACCTGGAAACACAAGACATATTTAGTGCTCCCAGTCATTCAGGAATGTGTTGATAGAAGAATTAAAAAAAAAATACTTACGTTTTAAAATTACCTCATTAAATAATCCTATAAATATCTCTTGAATCAATCCATTTCTTTCTATCCAGACCATTTCTCCAACAAATTCAAGTCATCTTCAGAATCACCTACACCAGGGATTCTCCAACTGTATTAACAGGCATATGAATCACTTTGAGATCTTATAAAAAAGCAGATTCTTTTTCCCTAAGATTGAATGGGTCCTGGGATTCTACATCTTTAACCAGCTCCCAGGTAATATTGACCCTGCTGGTTCATGTACCATATTTTGAATAGTAAAGGACGTAGTCTATTTCCACTTTTATCCCTTACCTTTTATGGGCCACAGATGGTTACTTTTTAGTGGTGTCTTTTTTTTTTTTTTTTTTGGAGATAAGTTTATCCAAGTATCATTCATTTTATACTTACATGTCACTATTAGCCACACACTCCAGCCACACTTATCTCTGTTCCTGAATTAAGTTAGCATCTTCTCACCTGCTGTTGGGCAGTTAGACATTGTATCCCTTCTGGATGATTCTACTCCGCACCTCTACTAATAACTGGTTCTTTCTTGTCCCTAAAGTTTCAGCTTAAATTTTACTAATTCAGGTATTATTTTACTGACACCTCCCTGTAAGTAGCTATCACTTCTTACTATTTTCTCATATGTATTCTATAAAAATTATGTAATATTGTGATTATATATTTGCTTACTTACTTGATAAGTTCCTTAAGAGTAGGAATGGTGTCTATTTTATAGGCCAGTTTATTCATAGGGACATACACAGGACTTAGCACAGAGGAGGATTTAATAATACATACGTGCTTGCATTTCTGTTAGGATTTTCAGGATTTCTTTAATAATCTGTCCATTAAAGTAAGCACAGACCTTCTGAGGTTATTTTATTTTTACTTTATTATTCTAGATTTGAATACTTTGATGCATTTACTCCAATTCATTTGTTCAGTCTGATTTGAAGCCATTAATTCTGATTAGTTACTTAAGGAGAGATTATTAAAATGTCAAGATAAAACTAAATTTGGGGGCACCTGAGTGGTTCAGTCAGTTAAGTCGACTGCCTTCGACTCAGGTCATGATCCCGGGATCCTGAGATAGAGTCCCATGGGGAGTATGCTTCTCCCTCTGCTGTTTCCCCTGCTTATTCTCTTTTTCCCTGTCAAATAAATAAATAAAAATCCTAAAAAAAGATACAACTAAATTTCATAAGGAAGATTCAGTATGTCCAATGCCACCACTACTGATTTGCAACAAAGGTTTCTGCAAACTGATACTTGATTACTGTTCTATGAATGGTCATTATGCAAATTCTACATATATGGGAATGGATTGTGACTGTTGTTACCTTAAAAAAAAAAACAACAAATTTAGAATCCTACAGAATTCATAGTGATTTTATGCTTCTAAATGATATTTTATAACTGATAGATAATATTTATTGAGTGCTTACTATGGCTTTTACTATTCCCAAAAGATAACACCAAAATCATATACATAAATATTGTCATAAATTGGATTCAAATATAGACCTATCTCATCCCAACTGTCACCTTTCTAACTAGCACACTTTACTTTTACTTTTTAACAGGTGCATTTCTTTATTTTTACTATTCTGTGTAGCTCTACTTCTCATTTCTTTTATTCTTATTTTTCTCTCTTATCCTTTTTTTTTTTGAATGGAATAAACTATAAATTTGTTCACTTTGGCTTCAAGAAGGGTAATAACTACAATGCCTTAGAAACCATCATCCATTTTTTGTTTTGTTTTGTTTTGTCAAGAGTTTTAGGATGCACTGAAAAGAATTAATTGTAAGTCATTCTCTAAACCAAATGTTGAGACACACTCAAGGTGTACATGTGTCAGTATTTCTTTATAACTCAAGACTTGCTGAAAAAATATGTAAGTACAAAACATCTGCAGTCAAGGAATAAATAAGATTATAGATTGTTTTCACAGTCACAAAAAGGGAAAAAAAAATCTGTATGAATGTTTTCAACGATTTGGTTAAAAAGATTTGAGTTTAGTTTCTTTTTCACATGAAATTGGTCCAAAAATCACCAGTTTGTACACTTCAAAATAAGGCTTGCAAAATACACAAAATTCTCCTTGGCTCCATTTCCCAGCACATATTTCTGAGTTCCTAATTCCATTTACAGGAGGTAAAAATCAATTGCTTTTTTTTTTTTTTTTTAAATCAAAGCAATCTTCAGCCTGTAACACTCCCATTATGTTCCTTGAGAAGCCCCCATCCCTGCTGTGGCCCCCAGGACTATAGACTCCCTGGCTTAGGGAGAGAGTGCTATTAATTGAGTATGACCAAAAAGTACTGCCAATTTGCTCTGGGAAGCCAGAGAACTTGGAAAAAGCTAAAAAGGCTATTCTCTTTGTATTGATCCTTATATGAAACACACTCACAGGTCGCCAGTAGTTTTTCCTTTTCTTGTTTAAAATCAGATGTAATTTACTGTTGACAAACAGCAGTGCAAGATGTGTTCGATTTGAGGTCAGTTCTCTGCACTCTACGCTTTGATCCTGTATCGAACACCCTAAGAATGTTCAGTTATTTTTAGCTGACTAAGTGTATAACAGCTATCTACAGGGACTTGCAGTTTTACCTATATCTTCATCTAACACCTACTGGTGAATAACAAAATACAATTGCACTCCAATCAGCAGTCCAAGGAAAGCAAAAATATGAGTGTGCAGGAAAATAAACACTACATGAGTTCATGATGGCATAAAAATAAACTTCTATTCTAAAATTTGCATAGCATTAAATCACATAATTATAATCCTCCTTTTACAGTAGGAGAAATGAGAGAAGTCTGATTCTTTATACTCATGCATTCTTTGTATTAAAATAATAGTCAGGAAACCCAATTAAGGTTAGTGCTATATTATAAAACAAGAGTATTGTAGTTTGGAGGGGCAGAAAAGAATTAAAATATTTTGAAGTGCTGAAAAGGTCTTCTGTGCTTTAATAGAATTATTTTGAATATCTACTTCAGCTCATTAAAAGAGACTAAAGAAATTCCATCTTCTAGATTTACATTGAAAAAGAAAAAGAAAAACAATAAAATTATTTACCTCATGTCATTAGTTATGGGATCCAGAACAGGATAAAGAAATGTTAGGTATGAATTTAATAGAAAGCTAAAAAGACTATTATGTCTACTTGTTTATGCAGATAAGAATGTAGATATTTTAAAAGGGGAATGGCATATTTGTCCATTTGGAAGATTCATTTAAACCTATTATATTTTCTAAGTCCCAATGTTTTGATTCAAAACTAAGAATAGAAAATAGAAACAAATAAAAAGAACTACATGGGATGGGCGTTATCTTTATGAAGGGTGGACTTTAGAAGGGGAAATTACTATAGACTTTAATTCATGGTCTGAGAAAGGTAAGCATGACTGCTATCAAAGTCCTGGGAGGGAAGAGGACAACATATCATAGATTAAAAGGGGAAACTCATGGAAGGTTACTCGGAAAACTCCCGAGTTGAATCTCAAATGATGATTAGGCAGGTGCCCCCTCCTGGAGAAGGAGAGAGGAGTGCTGAATGAAGATGAGGTTATGTCTTGAGGTCTAGAGGTCAGATAGGGGCCTATGAAGAACTACAAATGCATCAGTGCAATGATTAGCCCGAGAGAAATGTAGGGAATCTTTGGCCAAACAAAAGTGAATAAGCAAAGCTAAAGATCTCATCTAAGAGCATAGGTCATATATCATCAAAAGGAGATAATAGTTTATCTTAACAGCTGAAGGAAGCCATATAAGCCATTAATTGGGTAAAATAATAATGGTCAGCCTGTATTGAAAGCTTATTGTGTGAAATACACTGTGCTAAGTGTCTTCCATTCATTATCTCCTTTAATTCTTAAAGCTTATGAGGTAGGTGCTATGATTATTCTCATTTTTTTTAATGAAGACATTAGGTAATGAACTTGTCAATACCACAGAACTAATAAGTTGTAAGTCCAAGATCAAAAACTTACTCTGGAGTAAGTTTCACGTTACTAATCTCCTTAAATGTTTTGAAAATAGAGAAACAACATATTAGATTTCTCTTTTAGAAACATTGCTTTGGTGGCTGGATAGTACATGTATTGATGAAGGGCCAATTAATATAATGATACCAGGTATCAAAGGTAGATAGTTCATAAGTTGTTGTAATGCAGGTGAGAAATAGTAAAGTCTTGAAATAGAGGAATGACCAGTATAGATAAAATACATTGGTAAAGTTTAGAACTTCATAACTATTATAGACTGAATGTTGGTGTCCTCCTAAAATTCATATGTTGAACTCCTAACTTCCAGTGTGACTGTATTACAAATAAGGCCTCTGAGGAAGTTATAAAGGTTAAATGCGGTCTTAGGAGTGGGACCCTAATCCAAAAGGTCTGGTGCTCTTATAAGGAGGTGAACAGACATATGAGCTCTCTCACTCTACCATGTGAGGATATAGTGAGAAGGCAGCCATCTGTGAGCTGGGAAAAGAGCTCTCACTAGAAACTGAACTGGCCTATGCCTTGATTTTTAACTTCCCAAACTCCATAACTATGAAAAAAAGAATTTTCTATTAAGTCACCAGTCTATGGTATTTTATTATGGCAGTTTTTTGTTTGTTTGGTTTTTGTGTTATGACAGTTTAAGCAGACTAAAAAGAAAAAAAAATAACCTTTTAAATATAGAAGCTTAATAAATGGAAGGCCAGTGGTTCTGAAGTGTCCAGCTTTGGTATTTGCCATTTTCTCAATGTGGAACATGGGACAAGTTAAAGGTGCATGAGGAAAGAAGATGAATTAGTGTTATTCATGGGGATTTTCTGATTGTGCAGGATAACTTTGGGGAAATGTTCATTAGGCAGTTGATTAATGAGAATAGAGGCATTTGGGTTGGAAAGATAAATTTGTAAGTTGTCTGTATAGATAATCTTTCTATTAACAATGGTGGTGAAAAGAAGTGTGGAAAATTATAAAATGTTTCAAAATTTGGTTTAAATAAAAATAACCAAAGTCTAATATAAGATAAATTCTATATCATTTAAAATTGTGCCTAATAGGTTGGAATACTTTTTATACCCATTATTCAAATTATAGTTCTAATCCTATGTTTAGGAAAAATAACACCCAAGATTTTTCAGCTGTGACCGTCAAATATTATAATTATTCAAACAACACATTATTATTGTGTCTGTATCATCTTCTTTTCACTTTCCAAATATGAAAACAAAACCTACACATCATCCATTTGTCGCTGAGCAAATGTCCTCTTTAATTTCTCAGTTTCACAGTCGGTGTGGGAAGTCAGTAATTTAGAATCACATGATAATGTTTTACAAACTGCAATTTCTCCTTCACTACCCCTGTCTGTCAGAGAATCACCCACACAATGTCATTATTACTCTATTTAGATAGATCCAGCACATTAGAATTTAAACTATTTGTCAATCCTCTCCTATTTCTTTCCACCCCTTCTTCAGCGTGACCCTCCAACTGTCTGAGAGGCAAGCCCCTGAATCTATGAAGTGCTAAATTATAAAATTTTGTTGTTGTCCTGATGAAGAAGGTCACTCTCAGCCTCATGTTCAATGCAAAGTTGTGGGTTTTGAATGTAGTGAATGCTAGGACTTACACAGTCCCTCTCTTGTACTTATTTTTAAAAAACATTTTAGGAATAAGCAGGGGGGGAGGGAATTAACTCTTCGACTGAAATAAGAACCAGACAGGAGGTTCTGGCTTCACGGTACCCCGGCAGTGCAGAACTTACACTCCCCTGCAGATAAACAGCCAACAGAAGGCTGCAGGTAAGCGAGCAAACACAGCATGCATCTCATTAGTGTTGGAGAAGAGCATTAACATGTTGCAGTAAACACAATGCTTGGTTTATTGTTTACTCAGAAAATATAAATATTTAAAGGCTGGGCAGAGGGAAATGAGCCCTCAGTGGTTACAGAAAATTATTAATCAGAACGAAAAGATTGAATGAGTCGAGAGCAGTGCCCATGAAGTCAGGAAAGGAGAGAAGCCAATTGTGTCAAATGCTGCCAGGAGGCCAAATGAGAGAAATGTGAAAAGTGCTCATTGGCTTAATTAACAAAAAGGCATGTGGAGATGTGGGGACATATCAGAGAAGTTGAAGGTGCAAAATGGAGATAAGGAGATGGAAAGATCAAGCGAACACCTTCAAAGAGCTGCTGGGAAGGGAAGGAAGGCAAGCTTCAGTAACAAGGGGGCTTCTTTTTTCTTATTATTATAGAGAAATATATTTTAAATGATCATAGAATAAGACAGTAAAGAAAGAAGTTGAAGGTAATTTATGGATGAAATACTTAGAGAATGAAATATAGACAACAACTGCTACTTGCACCAAGCTCATTTGGTGATAACGGTGGGTTCAGAAATCTTCAATGGAATGAGGTTTAGCTATTCATGAGTAGCTTCACCACCAGCTTATCATGAAAACAAGTCTTGGTCCGAATTCTGTCATATATGCTGACATCTGCTGAATAAATAGTTATTACCAAGCAAATTAAAAAATCTTTATTCAATCTGTTCTGTAAGTTTGATGAAGTCCTAGCTTCCCACCTTCTTAGTGCACAGCTATCATCTTGCATAAATTTCCCTCAAGACTGTCATGATGGTATTCCAGAAAAAGTATTTGTTCATCCTCATGTTTGGCATCTAGCAACCAGAAATCTTACTTTACATGACTGGAGCCTGGACTGTCTAGGGATGGGGACTCAGGTTCCATCTTAAAAAACAACAACCACCACCTTCGATTAGTATACTTAGATCATGTAAAGATTTTAGCCAAATCACAATCTTAAAAATCTTCAGTTTCATCAGTGAGATCTTAAATCTGATACTGATCATGCTCAGAAGATAAATTTCACTATTGAAAACCCATTTTGGAACCTGGGTGGCTCAGTAGGTTAAGACTCTGCCTTCGGCTCAGGTCATGATCTCAGGGTCCTAGGATCAAGTCCCGCATCGGGCTCTCTGCTCAGCAGGATGCCCGCTTCCCCGTCTCTCTCTGCCTGCCCCTCTGCCTAACTTGTGATCTCTCTCTCTCTGTGTCAAATAAATAAATAAAATCTTGAAAATGCATTTTAGACCTTCAGCCTGACAATCTGCAAAAGTGTGTGATTGTTCAGAGATTTGGATAAGATCATAATGTAGACTTTCTGATCACTCCTGATTGGAGTAATTTGTTAGTTTAATGTAGTTTAAGTTAATGGGGCACATGTGTGGGTCAGTCAGTTGAGCATCCAACTCTTGATTTTGGCTCAGGTCATGATCTCAGGGTTGATAACAAATCTTACAAAAGCTCCATGATCGGTGCGGAGCCTTGTTAAGATTTTCCTTCTCCCTCTGCTCCTCTCCCCTCACCCCCAAGAAGAAATATGTACACACACACATATATAGTATAAGTTAACTAGCATATGTATGTTGAACTATTGATGCTGAAGTGTTTTCAAGTAGACAGATACCATAATATATGGACTTGAGCAAAAAGCAAGGCATCATCTAAAACAGGTTATCCTCCAGAGAAATATTATCCGGAATGAAAATGAAGAGCAAATTTTGAAGTTTCATTTTTTTGTTGTTTTGTTTTTGGGGGGCTTTTAAAAAAATTATTAGATGTTATTTTCCTGAATTGCCAAAGTAGAATGTTAGTGAACTCTACAGCACCATAAGGAAATTTTCTTTTACTGAGAATAGACCAGCCAAACTTAGAAATAAAAAAAGCAAAGTATGAATAATCTGCTTGGATTCTATTCCCTCTAAATCCATCTACATTCTTTCATTTTTCTATCCTAATGCCAAGGAAGAGCAATTTTATATCCTTCTAACAAGTTAAAGTACAAAAAGAGATTTCTCAGAAGACTGAGATACACATAGCCAGAATGTTCTCTTCAGTCTTAGTGAGAGCCAGTAGAGGCTGTCCATTCTTACCTTCTCAAACAAGTGCGGTCAGTCTAGGATTCTAGGAGTGAGCATTATGGCTCAATGAAATAAATGTCCCTAAACCAGACCTACGTTTGCACGTACCTCTTGCATGAAAGTGAACAGACAGTGTCAAAGAGGTCTGTGAACTACTTATTCTTAGCAAACTGGAGCCCAATAACAAAATTCAATTTAAAAAACCAATATAAAATTTAATATGTTGACGGAGGACATTAAAAAGTAGCATGGCAAGTAATTTAGAACAGAGAAATTGAACCCAAATAGATTATTGCAATACATTATGCAAAATATAAATACATAAAAAGAAAAGTTTATGTTTTTCTGCCTAAACAGAAATCAGTCTCCACAACTCATTCACGTAATCAAAATGCAAAGAGATGGAGACAGATAGCAGAGTATAAAGCAAAGGCATCAGAATAACAGTGGCATCTGTGACAAGGCAGAATATTTTGCATGGCAGATATTCAATTTAAGCAAACGTGCAAGGAGTCCCTAAAGGCAAAACACTTGTGCAGACAGGACTGTTACACAAACATGAAACCATAAAGAATGACAACCTCATTCAGGCCTGGGACTCAGCCTCTCATGACTCAAGCTTTTTGTGCAAAAACAGAAAAGCCAAGCAGGTTTTGGTGCACTCTGTATAGGCCTTAATTATTAGGTAAATCTGTACACAGATCACCCATAATGTTACTTTGCTGCTGTTTAATTCCTATTTTCCTTAGAATTTAAAGGAACCTGTGCTTTACAAATGGTAACTTGCATAACTGTGAGGACAGACAGATTCAACGAATATGATGTCAGACCCAGTGTCAAGGCAGCACTGGGTATTGATTGAAATCATGGACTCTGAAGTCAGACTGCAGGAATTTAAATTCTGGAATGGTGCTTGCCAGCTACGTGACCATAGGCAATTTGTTTATCTTCTCTAAGCCTCAAATTCCTTGAAGTAACCTCAAAATAATCACAATTTCTACCTCATACAATTGTTGTGAGTTTTCTTTCTCTTTTTTTCTTAAGACTTTATTTATTCATCTGACAGAGATCACAAGTAGGCAGAGAGAGAGGGGAAGCAGGCTCCCCGCCGAGCAGAAAACCCAATATGGGGCTCGAACCCAGGACCCTGGGATCATGACCTGAGCCAAAGGCAGAGGCTTTAACCCACTGAACCACCCAGGCGCCTCTCCTGTGAGTTTTCATAGACACTTCCAAAGGACTGAGAAAAGTACATGAAGGGACACGTGAGTGGCTCAGTGGGTTAAAGCCTCTGCCTTCAGCTCAGGTCATGATCCCAGGGTCCTGGGATAGAGCTCCACATCAGGCTCTCTGCTCAGCAGGGAACCTGTTTCCTCCTCTCTCTCTCTGCCTGCCTCTTGCCTACTTGTGATCTCTGTCTGTCAAATAAATAAATAAAATCTTAAAAAAAAAAAAAAAAGAAAAAAGAAAAGTACATGAATCATTAAAAGTACTTGATTGCTATTTCTAATTATCATTATAAAGCCAGGAATTCATTGCACAGCACAGAGCTCTGGCTCTTGCTGCCTCTGTCTTTACTATGTTCTTGTCATTCAGCTTTGACACAAGAAAACAATTCATTTGGAAGGAATGGACAGTATTCTTTGGGGTGCCAAGATGATGCTATAGCACCTTCGATTTACTTGTATGAAAGCCAACTCACCCCAAAGGGAAAAAATCTCTCTCTTTATTTTTTTGGCCATTATCAATGAAGTACAACTAGGAAAAAAAAAAAAAAAAAGAAATCCATTCTATGAGTGTATAATGGAACACAGAGGCTAAAAATTTAGTTGAATAGATGCTAAATGGCTTCACAGTTTCAAATTGCTTTTATGTTTTTAAACTCTCCTTATGCTAGAAGGGACCAACTAGTTTTAATCAAAATCCATTAGGACACATGCACACACACAAGGAATCTGTATAGATCAATCCAGACAGTTTCTCCAATACAACACTAAAAAACAAAAGGATATGAAAAGAAAGAAAAGCATTACTATTGGACCACAGAGCTCGTTACCTTACGGACTTATTTAAGAAGTGTACTGAATTAACTGGTCCAACTGAATCAAATCAAAATATTTTTAATCCAAAGGATTTTAGTATATTAAGATGACAATAGGACAATTGTGAAATACCTAAAATTGTTTAGACAGTCTTATAATGTCATGTAAATCTGAATGATCAGACTTTCTGAACACACCTGCTTTAGGTGTGATTATATTTTAAAAAACCATGTTTCCTAACTATGTTGTACTAAGCTATATGCAGTTTTAGAATAGGATAAATCTAAAGTACTATGGAAAATTTGGGGAAATTGTGCTCAGAAGAAACTCAGATTCATATCAATTTTACTCATAGTTTTATTTTTTTTAAAGATTTTATTTATTTGACAGACACAGATCACAAGTAGGCAGAGAGGCAGGCAGGGGGTGGGGGGAAGCAGGCTCCCTGCTGAGCAGAGATCCCGATGCGGGGCTCCATGCGGGGCTCCATCCAGGACTCCTGGATCATGACCTGAGCTGAAGGCAGAGGCTTTAACCCTCTGAGCCACCCAGGAGCTCCTACTCATAGTTTTAAAAATAAGTCCTAAGCTTGGCATTTTTACCAATCACAAAATATGCCCATTTGTATTGTAGTTGAGAACACACCTACTCTTTGTTTATTTGGTTTTAGCATGATGCAGTAAAGGGCATTTGATGATTACAGATTGAACTTAATTAGAAAATTTTTATGTTATTTCAGTGAACATGCCAAAAACCAATACCATCTTTATAGCTTGTCTTCACATTTTTTCCCCAATTTTGCTTACTGGTGAGACAATTTATTTCTTTCATTTTAGTTGAAGTGTAGTTGACATATGGTGGTGTATATGTGCCACATCTTCTTTATCCATTCATCTATCACTGGACACTTCAGTTGTTTCCCTATCTCAAGCCAATGAATTATTGAATACACAACAAACTTTACTTCTTTATCATATCATCCATGGTTTAAGAGTACTCATGTTCTATTTCACTTCAAATTTATCTGTTATGATATGAATTGAAGATGGAATTTTCATACCACAGCAATACAACTCTTTAAGAGTTTTAGCTGAACAAGGACACAAATATGATTAGCACAGGCTACTTTCTTTATTTGGCCCTAGCTATTTAACAGCTTCACAAATGAGGCTGGCATAGTTGGTTAAGTGTTCATCTCTTGGTTTTGGCTCAGGTCATGATCTCAGGGTCGTGAGATCAAGTTCTGTGTCAGTCTCACGTTCAGTGTGCAGTGTGCTTAAGATTCTCTCTCCCTCTGTCCCCCCTAAAATAAGTAAGAAAATCTTAAAAACAAAAAACAAACAAACAACTTAGCAGTCATGTCACGCATCACAGGGTTGACACAGAATACTTAACTACAATTGCTTGTATAGACTTACATTCCTTTTGTGGCTCTGAAAAAAATGTAACAAAATAACAATTCTTGTTAATGTATCTGTTCTATAGTGGCAGTCCTGTGAAAGATAAGAAATAGCCTATAAAAATGTGGATAATTTGAAAAAAAAAATCAGAGTCTGTTACTTAAGCTAACTCCCTTCCAATAATTATATAGTTCTGTTTTAGGGTATCACTTTCAGACGGTTCTAAACTGAAGCAATGAGTTTCTTTCACTCTGCTCTGAAAGAATTATTTGGCTTCTTTTGTATTAAATGTCAGATTTGCTTTTTTTTTTTTCCATGTAGGTAAAATGTGATTGAAAAGAGTCTTCATAGAAGCATATTTTGCCTGTCCTTCTCTCTATAACGAATTCTCCTTGTCCTCTCAGTGCTATACAACCACTGTGTTTTTCTTATTTTAATTATTTGACATGATAGTTATTAACAGATACCGATGGCTCATTTCTGTTCAATATGTCCTAATGTAGGCAGAAAGAACTGGCATCCAGCTGGAAAAAAGAAATGGTTCATTCCTTTCTTGTTATTCTCAGCAAATGCAAGTGGGCTTTTTTTTTGTTGTTGTTCAACCATGCCTTCTAATTACTGATTTGAATGGTTCTGTAGATTAAAAATAAAGTTCTTAATTGAGTATAAATGAGTTTGGAAAATATCCAAATGGCAAAGC
This sequence comes from Mustela putorius furo, assembly GCF_011764305.1. Taxonomy (NCBI): domain Eukaryota; kingdom Metazoa; phylum Chordata; class Mammalia; order Carnivora; family Mustelidae; genus Mustela; species Mustela putorius. The sequence continues at coordinate 13,990,455 of NW_025421402.1, forward strand.
TTTTCTCTTCTAACATTTATTAGAATCAAGATGTTTCCTAATTGAAGCAGCTATAACGTTGCTATATCTTTTTAAATCTTGTATGTTCATGTCTTATGGGAAGGAGCACTGGGGTTTTATTCTGTATGGCTTGGGAGCTCAATTAGGATGTATAAATATGTTAAAATACCCACAGAACAGATTTTTATCAAATTAACTACTTTATTTCTTGGAGACTCCAGTGAAACTTCACACCAGCATGACAACAGCCGCCACAAGTTTTTTGGTTTTAAATACATTTAAGACAAGTAATCATAATACTTTATATAGCTTGAGGCAATGTGTACACATGTTTTAGAGAAGCGGTAGCATGACGGAGCAATAAGTCTGAGCAATAAGCAGCATCAGATACAGACCTAATTGATGTCTCATTACAGACACAGGCAGCTCCTACCCTTCCTCCCCATCCAACTGGGAAAACAACTAATTCTCTTCACTTTCTATTCTTCTGGACTTTCTTGGACTGAGCCTAACTTCATCAGCTGTGCCAATCACTCCACATTATTTTTATTAAAACATTATTAGTGAAGTGAATTGTTTCAGTAGATATATTTCATTATTTTGATCATTTAATTTGAATATATGTAATATACAAAACTAGATACATTATATTACAACAATAAAATAAGTAGGGACACACACATATATATACACACATTTGAGTAATATTGCATATATATACATATAAAACACATGTGTGTAGGTATATACATATACACTTTATATATACATTAAAATTAGTTATTGAATGTTTACTACCAAAAATTGTGAGATAATGTTATTTCAGATAGACCTAATAAAAGGAAAAATTCCCTTGGATTCTTAGAAGTAATCTATTAGGTGATGCTTTATTATGAATTGAATATCCCCACATTTTCTTCTCAACTCTTTTTTTTTTTAACTCTTTCATTCATAAGACACAAGCTTAGTAGATTTGAGATATTTGGTTGGTAACTGGCAGATCTGAGAGAAGAACACAAGTGTTCTGATGACACATACTTTATTCTGACTGCTGCATCACGCTAAATATCCAGTTATATTTGTTCTTGACTCCTACTGACTACTATGAAAGCAAATACTAATATGAAGTATACCTCTAAAATATTTACAGACCATTTTCCATCACTGGGTTCCAATTATACTATTGGCCCAAGTCTCCTTCAAAAAGAAAAAAAAAAAAAGCTTGTTGCAAAGTCTCACATTAAAACGAATTATGTGATATAGCAAAACAGATATTTCCAGGTTCAAATGTTTTGTGTATCAGTAGGTATCATTTTTTGAATGGTCTATTATACTAATATACTAACATTATGCAAATATACTAATATTATGTATATATTATGTATTATATATAACATTATTGTCATAAAAATCTTATTGGCTATGTAGTCTTTTTATGAAAACCAAGTTTCAAAGAAATGAGGTTATTTGTCCAAAAGCATATTACTAGCTAATGACTAATAATAGATGACAGAACTATTGACAGAAATGAAACTAAAGATCAGTCTCTTGAGCACCAAGGTAATACTTTTCCTGCTGCGCTGAAGACCCCCTACCACACTGGAGGAAAGTTGCAAGGGTCTTTAGTTGTTTGCAGTGTAATTAGTGATGGCTCCAACTCTCACCCACAGGATATGTGGGAAATTATCCCAGGCTCCAAATGAGACTCATAGGCTTTCTGTGAACTCATTGGGTTTTCCGAAGCCAGGTACATATTTTACTCATATTCTGGGATTTCTAATACTCACTAGATGAAATCTGAAAATTGGCACACAAGAATGACTATAAGAAGACTTACTGTTTTCAGGCAGAAGAAATGTCTCAGAAATTGTGAAAAAAAAAAAAAGTGATAAATAGTATACACGAACACAAACCTTTTCAATAACTAGAGTAGCCCAAAGATAGAAAAGGTTCACTAAGGAGATAGTGAGTTCCCTATCAGGGAAGGAGTTCAAACAGAGGCAGAAATACTGCTTGTCATTATGTCATAGTATAAAGCCATAAACTATCCGACAGTCTCCTTAGATGATCTGTAAAGTTCCTTCAAATTCTGAATTTCTATTTTTTACGTATAGATTGAGTTGTCAGAGTTTGCACTTTTCATGACTATCAGTTAAAACTCACAGGAAGCATACATCATTATTTGCAGCTCTGCTTTTATCAATTTTGTTTTCATATCTCTTTTATTTTGAAAGAATTTATTTTTTTTAAGATTTTTATTTATTTATCGGAGAGACAGAGAGTACAGGCAGGCAGAGTGAATGGCAGGTTCAGAGGCAGAGGGAGATGCAGGCTCCCCGTGGAGCAAGGAGCCCAATGCGGGACTCGATCCCAGGATGCTGGGATCATGACCTGAGCCGAAGGCAGCTGCCCAACCGACTGAGCCACTCAGGCATCCCTATTTTGAAAGAATTTAAAAATAATTTTGGAAACTACATGTCCTTACAAGTACGTGTAAATATAAGGAACCCTACGTATTGACCTAATTAGTTGGTGATTGTTTACATTCATCATTTTAAAAAATATTTCTGTATTTAAAATACTATCAATTTTTAAAACACACAAAAACTAATCTGCTTATATAGGTTATAATTAACTATATAATATAAAGCAAATCAATGTATTGTTTGCAGAGTTTAAAATACAGGTTTGTCTTCCAATTAACTTCATGGGATAGTAGTTTGTCAAGCATTTTTGAACACCTTTTTGCCATTGGAATCCTTTGTCCTTTGGCAATAAACCTGGTGTGTTAAATTCTGGCCAGTTAACATGCTAGCAAGAAGCCAGTGTACCATGTTCAAAATGAATTGAGCCCCTGAAAAAACCCTACTGAAAAAGCCCTATTCTTGTTCTAAGCATGGCCTCAAAATCAAAGTAACAAAAACACTGCGAGGCACTCCATTGCCTCCATCGAGAAAATTCTGGATAAAAATGCCATGCAATTAATTTAACAGTTTTTCAAGCTAAGAACGGTCGACAGAGAAATTCTGGAGAGATCTTCATTTCCCTGTTCCTGTTTCTGTAATCTTATTAGCATATTGTGACTGTAAAAGCCATTACTAATAATAAATTAGGCCTTAATTGTAAATGATATTCTGGTGAAATTTAGGGAAAAAAAGTGTTTCTGGTCTCGCATTTTCATGTGCCTAACAGCAGTTATACAGGCAAAAATCAGTATTAAGTTGTAACTCAGCAATAGGCTTGAAAATCATCTATACCATTATTATTATTATTTTGTTGTCTCTCATAGGGACATCAGACAGCTGGTTTCAAAGATAATGGCAGTAACAATTATTTGCATCATAGCCCTAGCTAACTAGATAGCTGAAAACATCTGTTATGATCTTCAATTCCCCTAACCTGTCCCTGGAGAGGTTTTGATCACTGAAATATCCTTTTTTTTTTTTCATTGTTCTCTGCAATAATCATTTTTGCAAAATACAGATTACTTGATACTTAAGGAAATTGACTCTAATGCTGCTTTTGTCTTTTTGAATTTAAAACTGGAGGAGGGAACATTAAGGAAAACTTTTGAAGAAAATTACCTTCCCAGACTTGGAATTTTACTGCCATAGCTTTCTTGCATTGCCCTTTTAAACTATGGCCATTGTTTTTCTCTGATATGTTAACTCATTTAAAAAAAAAAAAAGGTGCTAGTTTTTCAACTAACACATCTGAGATTCACTAGACCATTATCATTCTGATCCATTGAAACATACAGACAAATATTTAAAAATGAGGAGCCACTCTAACAAAAAATTAAATCAGAGGTATTTGTGAGACTACGGTGTATTAGCAGTATACTAGACTCTGGGATATTCAGTGCATTCAAGTTGTGAGTCATATGGTTTGTTCCAGCACTGATCTCAAGCTTGTAGAAGAACTTTAAACCATTAACATGTGAGACAAAATACCAAGTCCTAAAATAAAGAATATGTGCTGTGGTGTTCAGCAGAAAAAAATCAGTGTGTAAAAAGAGGCTGGAAAGGGAAGATTTTAATTCTCAATGTCAGACTACTCAGGACAGCAGCAAGTGAGTATGAGTTGCCAGAGTTAGGAACTCAATGACTATGTACTGTCTGCATCAATGAATGAATGCCTAAGTGAATGAATGAAACAGGGAAATCTTTGAAAAGAAATTAAATCTGATCTGGTTTGCGGGAATGAGTGCAGTTTTGTGGCTTGAGAGTATGAAAAAGGGAGAGGAATAGCATGGCCAATGGTTTTTATGATGATGAGGGAAGGGATAGAATGAAAGGTGGGTGGAGGAGGTAGGGCAGAGAGGTCCTTGATGGTGAAGAGGGGAGGTAAAGAGAAGTTATTTGCTCAGGTATAAGGCTCATATGAGACATAATGAGAAAAATATTTCATGCTACCATAAGGGTACCTTATAGAAGTCTATAATGATGGGTTGAAGAATTCAATTTTAATTCGTTTTTTAAATTTCTCCAGTAGGAAAAAAAAAAAAAAAAACACATGAGGAATGCTGAGTAAAACATTTAGAGACTGGAAGTACTGTAAACAACTTGGTCTGTTATGTAAGACATTATAATGGCTAGGGGCTTCTGGGTGGCTCATTGGGTTAAGCCTCTGCCTTAGCTCAAGTCATGATGTCAGGGTCCTGGGATCGAGCCCTGCATGGAGCCCTCTGCTCAGTGGGGAGCTGCTTCCCTTCTCTCTCTGCCTGCCTCTCTGCCTACTTGTGATCTCTGTTTGTCAAATAAATAAATAAAATCTAAAAAAAAAAAAAAAAAAAAAAAGACTTATAATGGCTTTACCCAATTAGTGTAAAATTGAAGAAATACAGTGTTTGAGAGACCATAACAAGTATTTTTTTAATAAGACTTCATGACTGTTGGTATGTGGAACGATAATGCTGGGAAATGTAGATAATTTTCTTCAAAGATTTTATTTATTTATTTGAGAGCGTGAGAGAGAGAATAAGCAGGGAGAGGAGCAGCGAGGGAGAAGCAGGCTCCCCACTGAGGAGGGAGCCCTATGCAGGGCTTGAACCCATGAGCCAGGATCATGACCTGAGCTGAAGGCAGATGCTTAACCAAACAAGTCATCCAGGTGCCCTGAAACGTAGGTAAGCTGAAGACATTATGCAATAATAAGACAACATTAAAATGAAAGATCACTTCAGTGTTGAACATCTGAACTGCGATGATTCGGCCAAGCTCTAGAATGGAAATAGTATTTTAAATAGGCGACTGGAATTCAGGACTAGAATTCTGTTGAAAGATTGTATTTAGAGTTATTGAATTTACAGTAATCAACAAAGATGGATATTGAAAAAAATAAACAAGAGTCATCTCTCAAAGTAAAGAGTATTTATGTTTGTTTGAGTTACAAATCAATCTTGGAATGGTTCTAAATACTTTTGCCTCCTGTCAAATTATTATTATTTGTGTGTGTGTGTGTTAGCAGCATTCTGGGTGTTTAATTCTACTGTTAACTTTATATGAGCTCCTTTTTATAGAGAAAACCTTTAAATTTGATCAAATTGTATACATTATAATTCCAATATTTTACATGTGAAGCTGTTAGAATTTAAAGATCAAATAGTCCTAAAAAAGCTGTATATTAATGAATTAATACATGTTTCTTTTCGTAAAAATAATGCTTTGAGTCTGAATAGTACTAAAATTTACAAACCATGCATTTATTTAATAAAACAAAGACATCCCTAGTTTTATATTTCTCCAACTATATCACTATTTCTTGGCTAATTTGTTTTCATCTTTTAGAGCTGTGAGATTTCTGTGAAGCTCATTCTCTTTTTATAACTATTCTTCAAATTCTACCTGCTGTGAGCCTAGGTTAGGCTAATTGAACTCAAGAGAATATTTTAAAGTACAAGAAAAAAAAAATAGGGCAGCAAAAAAACATATGGTTTCCTAATTATGGTAAATTCACTCTTTCTCCCTCTCTCTCTCCCTTCCTCTCTCCATCTCTGTTAGTTGTCTCTCCCTCTTTCTCTCTGTCTCTCTCTCCCTCTGTCTCTCCATCTCTTTCTCTTGCATGATTTCTTCCCCCAGTCCACAGGGCATAACTGGTTCTGTCATAAAGACTCTGCAGATGGAACAACAGTGACAATCATTTAACTGTGGAAAATTGGTATTTCTTTGGTCTTTCAATTGTGTTTGTTAGATAACTAGAATTTTAGAGGTTACAAAGGAGTGCCTGTACAGAAACTCTGCTGTCAATAACAATAGGGGCTCGGTTTTATAACTGACCAAACACTGGAGAATTCAAGGAGTCTCAATATGGAAGGTTGTTTATGATTTTAAAAATTGTACTTAAATAACATATTTTCACAGGGCACTTGGGTTTAGTACTACAGAAATATACTGTAGGCTTTTAAATTTTATTTTTAATAAAATAGGTTTCATATGGTGTTACTCTTCTGTCATTTTACTGAATAGATACAAGTGTCATGAATCTATTTCCAAAGCATCAATAATCATGAAATTCAGTTTCAAATAGTCATAGTCATGTGCACCCTATGTATTAAGTATAAGTCATAGTTAAGTTTGTGTAGTTTCCACATAGGTTATTTCTCCCAGTTTCGAGAATAAGATTAAGTCACTTTTAAAACTTGAAGCACATATGAAAATATGATCCATATCATATGTTGTCTGAGACATTCATATTAAAACAAATGAGATATCACCACATACCTGTCAGAATGGCCCAGATTCGGAATATCCACATCAAATGCTGGCAAGGGTGTAGAGCAACAGGAACTCTCATGTATTTCTGGTGGGTACAACACAATACACCCACTTTGGAAGAGTCTTGTGGTTTCCTACAAAACTAAGTTACTCCTACATTCTGATCCATTGCACCCCTTAATGTTTACCCGAAAGAGATGAAAACTTGTATCCACATGAAAATGTGCACATAGGTGTTATCAGTAGCTTTATTCATAATTGCCAATCTTCAGTAGGTAAATGGATAAACTGTGGTATGTCCAGACAATGAAATAGTATGCTAAAAAGGAAATGAGCTACCACCCCATGAAAAGACAGGGAAGAATATTAAATACATATTACTAAATGAAAGAAATCAATCAGAAAAGACTATATACTATATGACAAAGGCTATATAACACTATATGCCATATGTACTATTTGACAACCTTATGACATTCTGGAAAAGGCAAAACTGTGAAGACAATAAAAAGATCAGTGATTGCTGGAGGAGGTGCGGGAGAGGAATAGCCAGAGTACGGGGCATTTTTAGGGCAGTGAATACAGCCTATATAATACTACAGTGATATATACACATTGTTATACATTTGTCCAAACCCATTACAGTACAACATCAAGAGTGAAACTTTAGGTAAACTGTGGACTTTGGGTATTTATAATGTGTTAGTGTAGGTTCAGTCTTGGTCAAATGTATCATTCTGATGAGTGATGTTGATAAAAAAGGGAGGCGACGCATGTGTGGGAGCAGGGAATATATGACAAATTTTTATTGTATCAAATTTTCATTTTATTGAATTTTACCATAAACCTAAACCTCCTTTTAAAACATTTAAATTTTTAAAAAATAAAGCAAAAGAATGCACTGGTTCACAATGCCAGAGGTGAGCTATATGTATGAGTGACTTATTTTTGAAGTAGTTTAAAAATACTATATTTTTATTTAACCTTTGTACTATTTCAATCAGTGTTCTTCTTGGGCATATGATAACTTCAGATATTCTTTTATCAGTTTGCATATGAGTCATATACTCAGTTTTGTTAAGTTTTTTAAAGATTGGTTGATTGATTGATTGATTGATTGATTTCAAAAAGAGCACACAAGAGTAGGGGAGGACCAAAGGGAGAGAGAGAGAGAATCTCAAGCAGACTCTCTGTTGAGTCCAACATTGGGTTCTATCACGCCACCCTGAAATCAGGATCTGGATCAAAATGAAGAGTCATATGCTTAATGGACTGAGCCACCTGGGTTATCCCAGTTTTTAATGTTAATAGAATTTGGATTAGAGGTATTTGTCAATTTTTTTTCTAACATAGGAAGGAATTAATTTGATGTTTTTAAATATTATTTGGCTGCTAGAGTTGTAGTTCCTTCTCTGAAGAAGCAATTAAGTATTTTTGTATCCTGGGTAAAGTATTCATCAATATATTAAATACCTTTTGCTATATTTTCTGCTTAGAAAAGTAACTGGTGAATTTCTAAATACACTGAGTCATAGGTAAACTGACAATGGAAAGGAAGTTTCCTTAACATTTTCCAGGGATAGACTGATGGGCACATAGTTTTATTTGAAGTTAGTAAGTTGCCATTCTGATTGGTCAATCACACTTTCATGGATTTGATCAGTGTTTCTCCATTCCCCAGACACTGACCAACTTTCTCAAGCTGGTAGAAACAGCTTTCTGCACATGGAAAGGTTTGCACCACACCCCAGATGCCTTTTAGGGGACCAATTTATTGTTTTTATATTTGAACATCCAGATAACAACAGAGGACAAAATGGAAAACCAAATGAGAAGTTCAACTTAGATTTTTAAAAAATCATACCCTAAAAATACATTCATAGAGGATTAATTATGAAGACAAGTTATTAAAAATCTATCCTCACAGAGAAAACTTTATTTTACACAACGGCTCTAGTAACTTGAAACAGGTTAAGATGAATGAAAGCAGCCCAAAGATGATCTGCAAACCTTATGGATGTTAATCTCCTTTCTTCTCCTTGTCTATCTCCTAATAGAGACAAGGAGGAGAAATTAAGTCCATAAGGTATTAGTGTCAGGAAAAAATGTGGTTGGTAATAGGCATTGGCGATCAACCACTTAGTTATCTACCACCTCTAAACATTTGGAAAGCAGATTTCAATGTTTAATAATTCAGGTAAATATTTTAAATTTGTTGACCAAATGTTAGGACTCTCCTATTTTATATTTTGCTACATGAGCTCACACTTTCTTCTTTCCCCTTCGTGACGTGACTTGTTATTTTCACAGTCCTCCTTACAGTATGAACTTTATACTACAGTGGTGTGGTGAGGTTCATTTTTACTCTTGCATTTTACTGACAGTGACAATAAGTGTGATATTTAAGTTCTATGAACAAATATTCTTGATCATTTCTGCTGTTTAAATGCTGTAGGAGATGGGACCTGTTAATATATTCTTCTTAAATATGCACTCCTTTTTCATTTTTGCTCCATCTTATTTGTCTATATATTTATTTTCTTATTTAATAACTTAATCCATAAGTGGAAGGAAGGATAAAGTGAGATTTTAATTTCTCTGTGACTTATATCATTCTCCTGATATTTGAACTGTTTAACACTGTATTGATTTATCCTAGTGAGCCTAGTGGTCCATTCCTGACTAATGTGAGAGAAAAACCTGACATTTTTCAGCACTGGCAATCCCCAGACACCTTATTTCATGTCATCTTTCATCCTCACAACAATGAAAAACCAATATTATGATCTCTAAATTACTGAGGAAACTGAGTCTTCTAAAGTTCCGATAACTTGTTCAGTTATCTCCATAGGATTAGGAGAGGGGAGCTTTACTCTTTTCTCTTTCATTTCAAAGTTCATGATTTTTTTCCATAAATTTGTAGTTCATAAACTTTCATCTTTTACGTAATACTACCTTTTTTGCTATATACACATATGAACTGAATTATTTACTATTTATGTGTGTGTGTGTGTGTGTGTGTGTGTGTGTGTGTGTATATATATATATATATATATACCTTATTCTATTTTTTTTTTTTTTAAGATTTTATTTATTTATTTGACAGAGAGAGAGATCACAAGTAGGCAGAGTCAGGCAGAGAGAGAGGGGGAAGCAGGCTCTTGCTCAGCAGGGATGCTGAGGCAGATGCAGGGCTCGATCCCAGGACCCCGAGACCATGACCTGAGCCGAAGGCAGCGGCTTAATCCACTAAGCCACCCAGGCGCACCCTTATTCTATTTTCTACTGTATTTTAATATTTTAGTTTAATGTGTTTATTTTATTTATTATTATTATTATTATTATTATTATTATTATTATTATTTTGAAAGAGAGAGAGAGAGAGAGAGTACATGCTGGGGTGTAGGGAGAAGAGGCAGTGGAAGATGGAGAAAGAGAATCTTAAACAGACTCCACACATAGTGTGGAGCTCAATACAGGGCTTGATCTCAGACCCTGAGATCATGACCCGAGCTGAAATCAAGAGTTCGATGGTTGACTGACTGAGCCACCCAGGCGCCCTTAAATGTGTTTAAATTTAGTTTAATTTGTATTCATCTATTTGAGAAAGAGAGAGAGTGTGTGAGCATGAGGAGGGAAGGGGCAGAGGGAAAAACAGATGCCCTTCTGAGCAAGGACCCCAATTTTGGTCTTGATTCCAGGACCTGGGGAAGCCCAGGAGAAGCTCTATTAAACAAGCTCTATTAAACAATTAAATAAGGGGTAGCAAAATATTAAACATATATTAGCTCCAAATGCGACTTTTTAAAAAAATTTAATTTTATTTTATTTCTTTTTACATTCCAAAATTCATTGTTTATGCACCACACCCAGTGCTCCATGCAATACATGCCCTCCATATTTCCCACCACCAGGCTCACCCAACCCCTCCACCCCCTCTCCTCCAAAACCCTCAGTTTGTTTCTTAGAGTTCATAATTTCTCATGATTGTCTCCCCCTCCAATTTCCCCCAACTCACTTCTCTACTCCATCTCTCAATGTCCTCCATGTTATTCCTTATGCTCCACAAGGAAGTGAAACCTTATGATGATTGACTCTCTCTGCTTGACTTATTTCACTCAGCATAATCTCTTCCAGTCCCGTCCATGTTGATACAAAAGTTGGGTATTCATCCTTTCTGATGGAGGCATAATACTCCGTACTATATATGGACCATATCTTCTTTATCCATTCACCCATTGAAGGGCATCTTGGTTCTTTCCAAATGAGACTTTTATATTTAAGTTCATTAGCAAAGAATAAATGGAATTGATGAGTATCTTTCTCCTTATATCTCTTTCTCTTTCTCAGTAGATTTTAATGATCTCTCCATGTACCACCTAAGATCATCCAAAATCCTATGGTACTTATATCCCATAGTTGGCAAACACAGTCCTAAACCATAAAATTCAGGAGGAATCAAGGATCCTTTTGGGTACACTATTCTGGAGTTGTGAATCTCTAATTGCCATCTCTACTAGCATTTGTTATGTATCTATTGACAGGGTTGTCAGACAATAGATATTTGAGATTATAAAGGACTCATAGAAAATGCTTCTACCCACTAACATCTGAAAGAGAGTATTATGCTGTATTTTAATGATTGGGCATGTTAACCCAGATCCAGCAAACATTTCAATAATAGGTAAAATAAGCAGTTTGAAATGTCTCCTCGGTTAGCCCTTCATGTCTATAATCTGTTTTCCAGCCCAAAGGTTAAGGCATCTAATAGAATCATAGAATCCAGTATAAAAATATATCCCTAGCAATTTAAAACTAGAGAAAACTGTATAAATTATTGACATAATCGCCTTTTAAGAAAGGTGTGGAAACAAAGTTATAAAGAAATGAAGTGATTGCCTAAGGTTATATGCTAATTAGCATAGCCTTAACTAGAGATTATGAGCCATTATTCATCTAAGCCTTTTCGTAGTACACTTCAGGACTAAAGTTATTCCTTATAAAATGGATGGAAACAGCAACAACAGTAAACAAACAGATGGAGGTTTTCCTATGCTCTAATTGTCTGAGAAAACTTGGAGAAAGATGGGCCATGCATCTATCAAATGTCCTTTACATAAATAAATACGTTGCTTCCAAACTTTAATTTTCTCCTTTAAGATATATCTGAACGTCTTCATGAAATTATATATTCTATTCTTAGGTTTGTATCATCAAATGTCACATGAATGGCTTGTTAATTCCAGGCCCAACACAGATTAAAGTAACCAACAGATTTATAAGGGCTAACCAAACTACAGCTTTCCTATTAAATGGTGTTAAAAGTCATCACATTCCATAGGAATATTGCATGTATTATTAAAACTACTGTCCAGCACCATTTTGAGCCATAACTTCTACTTTAAATGTCACCAGATACTCTGAAAATTACTTTCCAGTGCAGTTCCTTAATTAAGTCGTATTTTACACAGAAAGTAAGAGACACAGGCTGAGAGTACCCAGAACTGCTGAGCAGACTTCCCGGTTCCACTCTATCCAGAGAGTTGTGCACTGTAATGATAACGTCTTCAGCCATTTCTCATTTTAACTCAGCTACTTTGATAGTTTATCTGGTCCAGGCATTTAACATGTTATGTATTAACATGTTATTTTATGTTTTAACATGTTATGTATCCATATGACAATAATTTGTAACAGTTTTTTTTTTTTTTTAAATACAGTGATGAGTTTGTTGATACAAAGTTAAGTAAAAACTGCTGTAAACAAGTCTTAAATGTGGACAGAATTATCTTAGTAAGGTATTGGGTTCTGCCTTTTATTCTTACATCTAATCGCTTCTCGGCCTTTTGGCTAAGATCAAGTGTATTCTTACATCTATCTGCATATTTGGAATGATTTCTTATATAAAAGCATCTTCATTGGCTTTTAATAGATTCTTGTTACCTTTTTAAAATGATCTCAATGTGAAGAAAAGTAGATTCAGTGTAGGGGAAACTGATAGCATTCACTAAATAGATATATTTAGAGAAGAAAAACTGGCAGTGTTCAAAAAGCCAATAATATATTTCGATGTTTTTCTTTTCTCCAGTAGAATGTTTTAGATTTTTTCATACAATGCTATAATCACATAATCATATGTAAATATTATTAACTGCAGTTTTTTAAAAAACTTTACTTATTTATTTTAGAGAGAGACAGAGTGTCAGGAGAGGGGCAGAGGGAGAGGGAGAGAATCTCAAGCAGATTCCACGCTGAGTGTGGATCCCGCTCAGGGCTCCATCTTACTACCATGAGTTCATGACCTGAGTGGAGATCAAGGGTCGGACCCAACCGACTGAGCAACCCAGGTGCCCCTATTATTTACTGCAGTTTTGAACTTGGTTTACATAAATGAAGAAAGTACTGGAGAGAAAATAAAAAGCTTTTTTTTTTTTTTTAACCTTTGAATTTCTTTTATTCAACCTCTATTAATTCTTTTCAATCTGGAAAGGCTTTTACAGTACATGCTGTTTAACATTTTTCCCCCAAAGGTTGATTCATTGATTGATTGATTGGTTTGAGATAGAGGGAGAGAGAGAGAGCATAAGCAGCAGAAAAGGTCAGAAAGGGAGGGAGAAGCAGGTTCCCCACTGAGCAGGGAGCCTAACATTGGACTCAAAATCCCATGACCCTAGGATCATGACCTGAGCCAAGAGCAAACCCTTAACCAACTGAACCACTTGGGCACCTCTGTTTAACCTTTTAAAAATGATTTTATTATGATTTATATGTAGAAAGATACAGTATATATGAAGATATATAAAAATTTACATAATTAAGCATTCATGTTTAATGCCCCAATGCAAAACATAAAATATTTTATCATGTATGATGATTTAATCTCTCGATCATCTTCCCCATCTATTTTATTTTTATTTTTTATCTGTTTTTATTTATTTTTTATTTATTTTAGTTAACATATAGAGCAGTGTTAGTTTCTGGAGTAGAATTCAGTGATCCATCACTTACATACAACACCCAGTGTTCATCACAACAAATGCCCTCTTTAATCCCCATCACCCATCCAGCCCATGCCATTCTCCCTTCATCCATCAACCCTCAGTTTGTTCTCTATGGTTAACAGTCTCTTTTTTTTTTTTTTTTTTTAAAGATTTGTTTGGAGAGGCAGGCAGAGAGAGAGAGAGAGAGAGGGAAGCCTCGCCCGATCCTTTCTTTCATGACCTTTCCTCCTTAAACCCACTGAGCCACCCAGGCGCCCCTGGTTAACATGTTCATCCTATTTTCTTTTTCCTTTCTCAATTTTTTTAATAACTTTTTTAATAGAGGATACAATGATCCATCCCAGCACCAAATACAATGTTCATGATATAGGTTTCTTAAATTTGATGCCTACTTTTCTATCAACTTTAGACTACCACAACTGATAGCATATATTTGAGTATCAAAACTCTGAATGTTTCTGATTATCTGAAAGGAAGTACTAAGTGGGGACATGAATTGTTAACACCCAGAATTCACTGGGAAAACAATGGTAATTGATATAATTTAAAATTCCACTTGCTTCGGGGTAATTATATTTATTATACAGGCTTCTATGAAGCAATAAAATAATATATCTTTTTATGTGTGTAAGAGCACAGAAAATAATTATGAAATGTTTACATGGTATAGAATAGAACATTATACCAAATCAGTTTGGTATTTACATTATACCAAATCAGTTTGGTATTTGGATTAGGTAACACCGGATTTGGCTGTCATTAATTCTTGTTGTATCTATTGCAGCAAACACCAAAATGATATCAACATTGCCAGTCTAGTTCACTGCCTAATACAGAGATCTAATCATGTCATGTCCCTAATTTCAGAATAAAAGCAAAACCTACCAAGTGCTAACCTGATTAATTTCTGCAGTTGTAACTCTTCTCCAACATGGCAGATGCCTGTCACTGGACATCTGTTTTGACTTCGTACTTCACAATCACAGTTAACTACTCCTTCATGCTCTTATCTCTGCTAATGCTACCACCCGTATTTCTGCTGCCATCCTTTTCAACCTCTTGGAATGTTTTCCTCCAGTAGAACTAATCCTGTCAATTATTTGTTCCCAGAGCAATTTTTGGTCCTGCTACTCTTAACAGGTGAATCTACTTTCCCTTGTAAGTTACACATTTGTTTACCTACCTGACTAGGTTATCTAGATCTTTAAGGAGAGGTACAGTGCAAAATTTTGTACTCCTCAGAAACTTTGTACATAGTGCTAAATACATAACATGTTAAATGGCGATCTTTATTCTTGTTAGTATTCCTAATTCCTACTCTTGTTCTTTATTGTTTTTCCAACTCTTTAAACATACATAATTATTCTCGCTGTTTTAGAGTAAGATTTGACTTTATCATATTTTGAGAGAAAATGTCTAAATTATCCAATATCTTCATTTCTTCAGATAAAGTTTATTACTATGAATAGATTTTAATACTGATAATATATTAAAAATTATATAGTTTCATTATAGCTTGTCCCTTATTTGTGGAGGACAGCATTTGGAAGGAAAAACAATTTATTTTGCTTCACTAATAAAATAATTCAATTTATTTAATCTAGACAAAGGTGTTTACTTAAGCTGTGTGAATTTAATTATTTAATATTCAACCAGTTGTCCTTGAACCACAGAAATTTTACCTATTATTATACTATATTTTAAGGTAGAAAGATTCTGTGTATTCCTTTATATTCATGAATATATTATCTACAATTAACCATTTTAATAATTTATTTTAAATTGTATGTTTCAAAAATCACCTTAAATGCACATGATACAGAAAGTGTGTAAATGTTTAATATTCACATATCTCCTCTCCCACAAAAATACCAAAGATAATTCTGCTTCTCTAGTTACATTCTTGGGGCCTATTGCAATAATGGACTAATAATAGTATATAATAAAAAGGTTTGGGATGTATAGCAGAAAGGGCAAAGTATTATTAATGAAAGGAAAACTAGATGGTAAGAGTGGATGGAGAGAGAAATATAAGTGTCATAAATTCATTTGGCAGAAAAGTAGGGCACACTTTGAATTGTAAACTGACAGAGATCAGGGAAGTCTTTGTAACTTGTGAGGAGCCTGTGGATCAATTTATGCTGAGGACAGGTTGGTGCAGGAGTTTTGTCATATGTCAATAATTACATCTGCTTTTAAATGGCTTTGAAGTGTGGCAAAGATTCCTATTTGAGAAGATTATTCACTCAAATTTAGTTTGAGTAAAGTATTCCCATTAAAATGTGCATATAAGTTGTAACTCTTTTTAAAGGTGCACTGTTGACTGCTAGTTGGACTGATTAGACCCCAAAAATTAGCCAGTGAGAGCCTGGCAACGCTCTGATCTCGCAAGTATCACACACACAGTTGCGAACTCCTGCAGTCATAGGGAACAAGTTATGTGAATGCAGTACTGTATAGAGAGCAGATGGAAAAATGAATTGGGTAACATTAGTTACTCAAAAGAAAAATAAGTAAATAAATAAATGAAAAATCGCTAGAAATGGCAGAGAATTACATCATAAAAGAAAGTAATTTTTTAAAAATAGCATGCCTTATTTTCTGCTTTTAACAATGACATCAGTTGGACTAGTGCTTTGCCCCCCCCCCAAACAAACAGAAATGACTATGGCTGATTTCACACCTACAGATGACTATCTAGGGAATTTCTTTCTAGTCCTACTTCTCTCAACACTTGTAAGTAATCTAATAGTTAAAATTAAGTCAAAAACATTATTGGAATATGTGACATGTGAGGTAGTTTATAAAATAGTTGTCTTCTTATCTGTGCCAAAGCATTAATGTTATATACAATTGTAGAAGGACATTTGTTGGAATATACTGAACCAGAAAAGAAATCACGCTTACTTTTCCAAAATTCTATTCAAAATTTAAGTTTCAATAAAATCGGAACACTTAGAGACACACAGTAATATATTACATTTGAGCAATAAAGCAGCCCAAAAATGTAGCTGTGGAGAAAAACTGGAGGAAAAGAAACCTCTTATTTTTTACTAAGTAGAGCAAAATGTCCTTTTTAACCTTCTTAATAGCACCCTTCTCTGTTTTAAATGGAGTCATTCTGAGTACCTGAGTCTCATGTTTTATAGTTTTATAATTTGTAACGTCTGGCAAAGATCAAGGATTCTCACTTTCCACCTCACAGATGTCCTTGCAAACTGGAACAAGATTTAAATGGTTTACATACATATATTACTTCATTAGTGCCTAATTAAAAATACGTCTGACAGCTGGCAGACAATGAGGTGCTTCAGATAATCCAAGTGAACTGATCAAGGATGGAAAATTGTGCTTGTACCACTTAAATGAATGCCTGGCATTCATTTATCATTTTTGGGAATGGGTTTTCCCCCCACAGATTTTATACACTTTGTATACATGTTGTTGCTGACATATCCATGCTGCATTTAGATTAAATGTCCTATTTTGTGCTATAGCCAGAGCATATAGATTATCCTTCCATTAGAAGTTCTCAGAAAAAAAAAAAAAAAAAAGGAAAAAGAGAATGACAGACCTTTTTTAGACAAGTCATGAATTTGATCCTGATTGCCTGATAGTTACTATGTATCACATGTATTTAGTTTTCTCCTCTGTATTTGTTAAGGATTCCCTTGATCTGTGCCCTCAAGGATCCATATAGTTATATTGCTAAGGAAATAAATAAGGAATTACCATAGACACTGGATTAGTCAGGGTTTTCCGTGAAAACAGAACAATGGTATGTGTGATATACATATGCAAGGCTCACACAGTTTTGGGGGCTGCTAAGTTCCAAATCTGCAGGGCAGGCTGTTGACAGCTGGGAGATCCCGGGAAGAGCTGGTGCTACAGTTCAAGTCTGTAGGCAGTTGGGAGGCAGAATTCCTTCTTACTCAGAAGACCTCAGTCATTACTCCTAAAGATTTTAAACGATTAGGTTACCCCCATCCACATGATGGAGGGTAATCTGATTTATTAAAAATCCATTGACTTACATGTTAATTGCATCTAAAAAATACTTTTACATTAATATCTATACTGATATTTGAGTCAAAACGGGGTATATGGGCATAGCCATGTTGATGCATAAAACTATCTACCACTCATAGAGGTAGGAAAACATAAAAAACTTGAAAGCAACCTGAATAAATAATGTAGACAAGAAAGGTTAGTTTGGGAGAAAAAAAAAAAAAAAGACTTGACTAGAAAAGAGAAAAGAGTATGGAAAGAATATTTGTAATGATAACAGCAGGAACTTGGAAGGCAAAAATAAATAAATAAATAAATCATCGTTAGAAATTTAGGTCGGGGACCCCTGGATATCTCAGTTGGTTAATCTTCTGCCTTCAGCTCAGGCTGAGATCCCAGTGTCCTGGGATGAAGCCTTGCTCAGCGGGGATCCTGTTTCTCTCTCTCCCTCTGCTACTCCCTCTACTTGTGCTCTCTCTCTCTTTCTTGTTGTCAAATAAATAAAATCTTTAAAAAATGTTAGGTCAGTACTATTCTAGCAGTCTGCCATCTTGTCCCACTCTGTTCTATAAACCTGAATCTAGAAATGTCTGGAATTCTAGAGAAAGTCATTTGCTGGCAAACTTTCATGTACTCTATCCCCCCGACCCCAAATATAGATGAGAATGCAAATACTATTATTGGCATAGAAAAAAAAATATTTCAGTGATGTGGAGAAACACCAGTAATAATTAAAAGCTAGAGCTCTGGGTTAGTAGAGCTATAAACCAGCAATAAGTTTGTGGCATCTCAGGAATGGAAACTTGTTGAGAGTGTGGATGCTGTTTTCCATCTCTATCACTGGGAAGCAGTGTCTGAAACATTAACTTATATAACTGGTTAAAATCCAGCTGGATTGCAAACTGGATTACATACATACATATGCATTCTTTGGGAAGCAAATCGCTAAATTAAAGTATGAATTAGCGTCTATTCCTTTATACTCTTTGATAATGAAAACACTGAAGTATATCAAAATATATGCATCACATCCTCACTTGCAGAAATGTTCCAACAAGCTGGCAAGCATCCTGTGCCTCCTTTCCCAATCCACATTTAGAAATGGCAATTTGGTAACCCTACATTTGTACCACAGAAAGTGACAAATGCCACAAATTAGGACTGTATCCCACAAAATTTGTTCAATATTTATGTCACTACCTTCAAGCACAAGTTTATTCCTTAAAGTGGAAATATTTATTGATAACAGTTTACCATTACACAGTATCATTTATATAGTTTCTTTATCATTCAAGTAAACTGCCATCAAATAGGTTCTAACAAAATCTATGCAGAAGTAGTTAGGTAAAAATCACTATTTCACCCATTATATATTTTCTCACTTTCATCCATGGTTCCAAAAAGTCTTGGAATCTCCTGAGTGATAAGAGTGTCTTTGTTTTTAATGATGGTTCTTCAGGCCGCACCTAAATTTATGCTAGTTAGATGACCCAGAATGGGAACTGGCCATGCCAGAAAGAACAATCATATGATTAGAAGTTTGGGACTTTGAAGCATGTAATATCAGCCTGACCTTCAGGGAAGAGAAGAGGTGATGGATATTGAATTCAAACCATGGCCAATGATTCAATCAATCATATGTAATGAAGCCCAGGTAAAAACTCAAGACTCAGAGCTCAGGTGAGCTTCCCTGGTCAGCAGGACTCTGTGCATGTTGGTACATGATCTGCCAGGAGGGTGCTGCACCCCAACTCCACAGGAGGGGATATGGGAGATTCAAATTTAGGACCCTCCCAGTCCTCACCTTGTGCATCTCTTCTTTTAGCTGGCCTGGATTTGCCTCCCCTTTTGCTGTAATAAAACTGTAATTATAAGTATAATTCTTCCTTGGGTTCTATGAGTCATTCTAGCAAATTTTGAAACCTGAGAGGATAACAGGAAACTCCAAATATATATAGCCTGTTGGTCAGAAGTGTGAATGGCCTGGGAACCCCAAATCTTGCAACCAGTGTCAGAAGTGAGGGCAGATTTTGGAGGTCTTTGCTCTGAACTTGTGAAGTTTGGTCTAAATCCAGATAGTTAACATTATACATTATAGACCTGAAAATAAAAAATCTATAAGAAATACAGTATTAAGTGGAAAGAAATGTGCTATATTTTATTACAATTTTTTACACTTCTTGTAAGGCTTTATTTGATTCAACCTACAATACTAGTGCTTTTCTTTATCAATTGTCTCCATACACTGCTTCAATAATCATGCATATAAAAGCTGATAGGATAGACAGGAGATGTAACATATAATCATGAAAATCACCCGATCTTTTACTAATGATCACCTTTGAGGTTATTATCTCAAGGAGGAAGAAAAAAGTCTATTTTGCTCATTATGATGTTCAAACAGATATTATTCCAAAACTGGAAGTTGGAAAAAAAGCAAGGATTGCATGACAAAATTCTCTTACTTTATTCTCTCTCTGTGTCACTCCTCTATTTTGAATTTTTGTCTCTTCTGTATTTTCACTCATTTCCTTTCTTCTAATTGGAGCTATGTATATTCAAGAATCACTACATTAATCACTAGAAATAATCTTTATATTAATAAAAATAATTATTCCACCAAATATAAATTTTTTTCAAGAAAAATTGGCGAAAAATAATAGATATCTTTTAAGAAATATGATGGTAAAAACAGACATAGTTGATGCTTATAGTTTAAAGTAATTTAATTCATCTCCACTTGCCACTTATTTGCAGGTAAAAGAATGAAATAGGACTTTAAGTGACTTTACACAAGATCACAAAATAATTGCTGAGTTAGCATATAAAAATCAAGCTGATGATGTTTAGATTTTAGTTTTTGTGTGGTACCCAGCTGAAATTAATACTGGAGGAAGTGACAGGGAACATTAGAAATCATGGAATAATAAATAGTAGTCAGGTGGTTTATTTTCAGGTGGAGTCTGAGGTAAGATGGTTACACCATATCCTTGGCATCATTCCCAATAAAGGCTCAGCTTAAGTAGCCTCAAATCCTTAGTAACCTCCCTTTTTTGAAAGAAAAAAAAAAAAAAAGAGGAAGAAGAAGAACAAACAAACCAAAAAAACAAGTAAAGGCCGTTGGATTCCTACCCCTACCTAGAGAGTCTGGGTCAGTGGATTTGGGATGCCACTCAGGAATTAATATTTTTTAAATGTAATTTTTATTTGAAACCAGATTCTGAAACATGATCTGGAATAATTTCATCCAGTAGGACTCTCTGCAATGATAGAAATGGTTTATATTTATGTTCTTCAAAAATGTATCTACTAGCCCCATCATAGTTACTGATCACTTGAAATGTGACTAATGAAGTTAAGAAATTGAATGTTTTTTATTTTATTAGATTTTATTTATTTATTTGACAGAGAAAGATCACAAGTAGGCAGAGAGGCAGGCAGAGAGAGAGAGGAGGAAGCAGGCCCCCTGCCAAGCAGAGAGCCCAATGCGGGACTCAATCCCAGGACCCGGAGATCATGACCTGAGCCAAAGGCAGCGGCTTAACCCACTGAGCCACTCAGGCGCCCAGAAATTGAATTTTTAATTTTATTTAATTTTAATTTAGATGTAAATGGCTACCCTCTTATATAGAACAGTACAGAAAATGAAAGAGATTTTGATAGCAGGAAAAACACATGCAAAATACACAGATGGAAGTAAACATAGCTTAAATGTGTGAGAGATAATCAAATATGTCCAGCAAAGTGTAGAGGTTAAGGAGTTGTCCGATTAAAAATTTTTTTAAAAAGCTAGAGTATACCTAGAGTAAATTGAACAAACTCATGAGGAGAGCCCAACAGAAGAATATTTACAGTGTGTAGCAAGGAGTCCTTAAAAGAACTCCTCCAAAGGAATGAAAAATCACCCTGTCGAACCCATCCCCCAACTTCCTTGTCAGAGCATAGAAGGAATTCAAAACTATCTAGCTCTTGGATACATAGTTGGGTCCCTGACACGGAAGGCACTGAAAAAGAAAATTGAAATAACTACCTTCTCTGAGTCTGTATAAATTCAGAGTATAAACAACACTCTGAGAATTAAACAATGTGGAAAGAACTATTTTCCCACCCCTTTCCTTAAGATAGCCTCAGAATGTGATGAATGATGGCAGAAAAATGCCGGTATAGTAAATGAGTTTTAGGATTATTTTACTTGTAAGTCATAGAAAACCCAACTTAAATTAGCTTTAGGCAGAAAAAAAAAAGGAAGACTTCGTACGTGTAATTGAAAAATACAGTAGCTGAAAAGCTTTCATCCTCCATTTGTTTTTCAGGATCAAACAGTATATAAGAAATAAGTCTTTCTGCATCTCTTGTCTCGGATTTCCTTCAGGTTGGCTTTGCTTATTGTCACCAGAAGTAGATTCAGACTGTTGTTTTCCCAAGTTCAACATTTCCCAAGGTGAAATGAAGGTGTATTTTTCCACATTTTTAGCAAAAGCTCCAGAATTAGGATAGAGCTACTGCTAAGACACATGGCTATAAATTAATGGGTCACTTGGCGAGGACCATGTGGTATTCTGTGACCAGACTTGGCCATGTCCTCACCTTCAAGGTGCAGGTAAAATCGGCTCTTTTAAAGTCACATGTACTCACAGAAGGGTAGTTCTCTAAGGAAAACAAGAAGGTACTTACTAAAAGAAGAAAAAATAATGCTCAACAGATAGCACTTCATTTTCTCAGGAGGGCCCAATGGAGACTGCTCTAGGAAGTAAGAAAGACATAGAACCTCAGAGAGTTGGAAGAATGATGCCAAGCAAAACTAAACACACTATCAGTAACTCCTGTTAGGAAAACTGATCATGAACATAGATAAAACATCCTGCCATGCATATTAAGTTAGTTTTGAAGTATTGGGAGAGTTGAAGATTTTGCATATTTAATAAATGGAGGCAAAGAGCCAGTAAAGTTTGGATCTTACTATTAATGAGATCTCAGTACACTATATACAAATGAGTGGTAGGGAACTTCAGAATATGAAAGGAAGTAATATGTAGAGAATTTGCTTGGGGCTAATTTCCAACATATGGCTAGGGCATGAAGGAAAATAATAATGAATTGACAATACAAGAAGTTAGCCAAGTTGAAGTATTTATTATGTATCTCTCTCTATATATATTATTTATACTGAATGTAAAATTCATTAAAAAGTACTTTGGTTAGTGGTGTGGGTTCCTACATTTTTACTCACTTATTTATAGAAGTCATGTTTTATTTCATATTTTATAGAGAATAAGCAGAAAAGTAATAAAATATGTGTTTATACATATAGTTATTATCTTAATCAGCTTGGATTGCTATTCTGTAATACTATAGATTGAGTGCTTAAACAGCAAACATTTCTCACAGTCCTGGAGGGTGAGAAGTCCAAGATAAATGTGCCAGCAGATTGGATGTCTGGTGGGGACTCTTCCTGGTTGGCAGATGGCTGCCTTCTTGCTGTGTCTTCACATGGCAGAAAGAAAGTTCTTACGTCTTCTCCTCTTTTTAGAAGGACATTAATCCTGTCATGAGGGCTCCGTTCTCATGACCTAATTATCTCCAAAAAGTCTCACCTCTAAATACCATCACATTGGAGATTACAGCTTCAATATATGAGCTTTGGGGGAGGGGAACAAAAACATTCAGTCCACAGCAGATAAAGACACAAACTGTGTATGGAAGGGAGGATATGTAGGTGTAAGCATGGCAGGGAGACAGATGACCATGGTCTTTTCCATGCTGTTCGTGAGAGACAACATTATTTAACAAATAGAGTTATTTTTCTGTACACCAAATGCAATGCGTTTTCATTTCAAATGAGCTTAAAAAGCACTTTTCCACTCAACTCCTGTATTTTATGCCTTACAAAATCGAACTTAAATGTTAAAGAAGAAATACATTATAGGCACACAATGCCTAGGATAGGAGAGGTTGTTTAAGAAATGCCATACATGTATATTACAAAATGAAGGCAAAAGGAGAAAATCACCACCAGCTGGAGTTAATGGGGAAGGTGTCATATAGCAGTTGACTTTTAAAGGAGACTTTGAAGTGTCGATAAAATTCAAGGAGATAAAGATAAATTTTACTTCGTAATGAAGATATTCCATTTAATCTGGTGTACAGTGTGCACCATACTGTGGTTTAAGAATGACTAGCTTTTAGCTTTCAAAGCTTAACTAGTACCTGTACATTTAATTTATATCCTAACAGACAAAATTAATTGCTGTGCTTTGCTAAGTTCAGAAAGATTTTCCTTTTATTTAGCTCTCAAGTGGAAGTATTAACGTACTGTAGGTATCACTACCTCTCTTTGTAAAGGGGAATAAAAATGTGCAATTAACTTCAGACAATTTCTTAGAAACCTTGTATCCTACTGGGCGATTTCAAGGCAGCATTCGCTTGATGATATATTTCTTCCCACCTGACTTTTGGCTCCTAAAAACATTAGTGGAGCTTTTCAAGTCTGTAAGTGGAAAGGCACGTCTCCGTTAGAAAGACTATTAATGTAGGCCCTAAGTAGAGAGGTTATTAACATTCAAGGAACCAGG
The DNA here is from genome assembly GCF_011764305.1 of Mustela putorius furo. Taxonomy (NCBI): domain Eukaryota; kingdom Metazoa; phylum Chordata; class Mammalia; order Carnivora; family Mustelidae; genus Mustela; species Mustela putorius. Next base: position 14,014,752 of record NW_025421402.1, read on the forward strand.
GCTGTTCATAACCCAGTTCAGAAGATCATCTTCTGTTGAGATGGCCCCATAGATTTTGAGTTAATAGAAAGTACTGGATCAAAGTTTAGAGAGCTACTTAAGAGCATAAATGAAACAAGGTCACTCTTGAAAAAGTTATCAGAAGAATAATATAAAAAGAAAGTGAACACTTTTAAATACAGATCTCCCTCAATTTACATACTGATAAACCTATCATAAATTGAAAATGTAAATCAAAAATGCATTTAGTACCCCTAACCTATCGAAAAGCATCGCTTAGATGAGCTTACCTTAAATGTGCTCAGAACACTTAGGAGAGCCTAGAGCTGGGCAATCATCCCACGCAAAGCCTATTTTACAATAAAGTGTTGAGTATCTCATGTAATTTGTTAAGTACGGTACTGAAAGCAAAAACCAGAATGGTTGTATGGTTACAGAAGGGTTGTATTGGTTGTTTACCCTGTGACCTCATGGCACATGGCGCGGCTGCTGGTGGGGTCGCCTGGCATCACGGGAGAGGAATGCACCGCATATCACCAGCCTGGTAAAAGGTCAATATTCAAAACTCAGACTATGATTTCTAATGAACGCGTATTACTTCTCACCACTATAAAATCTAACTCAAACCGTTGTAAAATGGGACCCTCTGTAGTCTTAAATTCTCTTTTAAGCTCCAGTTTAGAAATGTTCACTATTGGTGATTTCAATAAAATCTTACTTATGTCTTTTCTAACTGAAGGTATTAAAATCTTTACATTTCAATTTAACATAAGTAAGGGAGATTTTATTGATTTAGTTTACCTGCTAACTGACTGTGGAAAACAGATCGCCACTGTCAATACTCTGAGGCAACTGCTGTGTCCCCTTTCCTTGAATCTGAGCTGACTTTCGTGTAACCAGTAGAATGCAGTGAAAGTGACCCTCTCTGGCTCTCCGTAATAGGTCAGAAAAGGTTCTTCATCCTGCTTTCTGGGAATCGTCACTCTCTGTATGCCCTCACAGCCAACTGTCATGCTGTGAGAAGCTCAAGCCACAGGAAAGACATTCTTTGGTGTCCTGGCTGAGTGCACCCTTTGATCATGCAGCTCAGGTGCCACATAGGTGAGTGAATGGGTGTCTTCCAGATCATTCCAGCCTCCAAACTGCAAGTGACCCCCTGACTCCAATCTTTCCACTTGAGTCCCCAAACATCTTAAAGCACGGACAGCCACCTTTGCTGTCCTATCTGACTTCCTGACCCATCATTTGTGAGCATAGCACAATGTTTTATGCCACTAGCTTTCTGGGTGCTTTGTGACCTTGTAACAGTAACAGTGACAACTTTTCAGCAATATTCTCTCAAGAAGAGTAGAAGAAGGCTATCTGATATGCAATCCAATCTGTGTTGTATCAGAGTTGTGGTTTAATACTTTGGCTAGCTTTTAAACTTTTGTCCTGGCTCTTCAGTCAAACTGCTTCTTTAAGTCCTGAGCTTAATCATACTGTTGCTCCTACAAGATGAATGATATGAAATAATGCCTTTTTCCTACATCTGAGATACTCAGCTATGAATTTGGTTGGCTCATACTCTCAGGCCAACAAACACGATACTCAGTAAATTTTCTGATTATTAGAACCCGGTGCCAGGTTAGAGGCAGTCTCAGATTTGGACAAATAAGATGAAGTTCTCCAAAATCAAGGTACTGATGTCAGGGAGCTAGGTCGACCTTTGATTTGTACAGCCGTTGTTCACGTACTTAACTTCAGTCATCATCTGAGCTGAGAGAAGCGTATATAGGTTAGAAGTTTTTTATTTAAATTCAGATAAATGCTTATTCCTATAGATTACAATGGACTGACATTAGGTATTTGTTTGAAAATATTTAAATGAAAGAAATATTTGGTCCCCAGAGCATCTGCAAATATAGTAAACATGAAAGAGACGAGGAAGAAGAACAGGTGTTAGAGGGCTCAGGGGTAATGTGGCTAAAGAGCCCCAGCTCAGTTCAGTCCACTGGTGAGGCTACATTCCCAGAAATAAGAGCCACAGGGAATTAATTTAGCTTTGGAGCATCCCTTCTCTCAACACCTCAGAGGGAAACTATCTTTTCTTTGACTTCTTGGTTTCAGTTGCTCTCGAAGCTTCCAATGTATTTTCATCCTCAACTATTGCTAAGTATAGATTTTGCAATTAGATATAAAAGGATTAAAATAATGAGAGCTCTGTCTTAAGTTTGCAACCCATGTAAGGAAGCAGACTAATTAATTATAACTTAAATATAAAATAATTTGAAGTGTGTGTGTGTGTGTGTGTGTGTGTGTGTGTGTGTTTTCCCACATCCTGGTAAAAGAGTAAAGTGATGTACCTGTGAGAATCCAGGTTATTTGCAGGAGTATGTTTTTCCCTATCAAAAGTGTTGGCTGAAGCGAGTACAGTATGCCCACCTGTTTTTTTCTTAGTAATAAGCAACAGGGCAGACCCTATAAGCCTCCCATCAGAGATACCTACAAATTCTTGTCCAGAACTGTTGCTGCTCCTGGTTAGGTGCCTCCACTTTCACTTTTCCTCCAGGCTTCACCATATTATAACAAAGCATTCACTCTCCAATTCTTATACACGTTCCGGAAACCAGTGCAGGAAATGGACTGAAGAGTGGTTCACTGTGTTTACTAAAACCAACTCTGTCCTGCTGTTAATGAACACTGAAGTAGACAATAAACTGATTAAGATTGTTTTGCTGGTGGATCAGGAAATAAGCTATTTAAGGACAGACGTTATTTCAGCACAAAGAGCTTGCAAATTTATAGTTTGGGTTTTTTGCATTAATATAATGGACAGAGCTAGTTGGATTAAAAATGACCTGTCACAGCCACAAACTATTTAGAAAAACAGCATGACTGCATGAAATTATGATGACTTGTTTCTTTCATTACTTAAAGAACTCTAAAATGTAGTGGTTTTTAAAGAATATGATGTGAGTATAATGAAAATAGTTTCTATGAAAGAAATCTTGCTTTGTGTTCATTAAATTTCCATATTATTAACAGTTGTTTCTAGTTAGAAGGCAAATTAAAATCCGTTTATTCTATTTGGAGGAGGGGCAACCTACTGTTCTAAATAATTAACTGTAACATAGTATGTGAGTATGCACAGAAAATGATAACTGTGAGTAGCAAACACTAAACAGAGTGCTGTTACTGTTATTTGCCAATCTGCAAATAATTTCCTTTGTTCTGTTCATTAGGGGAAATCTAGAAATAAACATAAAGATGATTTAAAAGCCATCAATTAAAAGCTATGACTTTAATTAGTGTCATCATCCTAGGGAAAGAAAAACGTTCCTCCCTCAATTCCCTGAATACATCCATCTTCACAACACTTGAAGGCATCCCAGGGGGTTAAAAACAAACAACCAAACAAAACACAGAATGAGAAGGTAAATTTAGCTAATGATATATTGTATTGATATGTATTATGTGCAAGTGTATTGTATCCCATATCAATAGGATACAAGGAAAAATATAAAATAACTTTAAAAAGATACAGTGGCATTTCTGAGGGTAGTCAGGAGAGGACGATGAAATCTCTCTGAAAGTCTCAGTAATGGAAATAGAATTTTGGGGGGAGTGGGGAGGGAGCTTGAGGAATGCAAGATTTGACAGATGGTGTCATAAGACCTTCCATTATGATGTTTATTCTATTTATAATTTTATTTTGTTAATTGAAATATACATACTGGACATCTATTGAGTTAATGTAGTCCTGCTGTTACTCTAGGAAATAAGTAAATGTATAGCATACATTTTCCAATCTAACCAAGAAAATCGGTTATATATAGCAATTACATATGCTAACCAACACAAAATTTAAAAAAATATATAAAAAGTTCAGAAAATGGAAAGTTTACTTTCAAGTGGACATGCCATAAAATATTGCAGAGAAGGTAGAACTTGACCTACATTTTGGAAGATGATTGGAGTTTGAGCAAAAATTTGCTTTGATTTTTTTGTTGACTCCTTCCCCCTCTTCCTCCTCCTCATTGTCCTGCTCTTGTTTCTCTTGCTTGGTTCTTAGAGTATGGATGAGGTTATTGCATACAGTTATCTATGATCTAATACTTATTCCCATTCAATCTACATATCTGTTATCTGTCATTACTCACTATTTGTGAATAACATTTCAGAAGACAGAAAAGTATTTCATTCATCTGTGGGTTCTTAGTCCTATACGCAATGCCTAACCCATCCTAGCTCAGCCTCAATAAAGACTATGATGTTAGTAAAAACCAAAATAGTTAAGTCAGTGCACAGCAAAATAGAGAATGTATACAAGCACTGGAATAAAATTGTTTGAAGTTGGTAAACAATGTTATTATGGGGGTGCCTGGGTGGTTCAGTTGGTTAAGCCTCTGCCTTCAGCTCAGGTCATGATCCCAGGGTTCTGGGATTGAACCCTGCCTTGGGTTCCCTGCTCGGTGGGGAGTCTGCTTCTCCCTCTCCCTCGCTTCCCCCTGCTTGTGCATGCTCTCTCTCTCTCTCTCTCTCTCTGTTAAATAAATAAATAAAATCCTTAAAAATATGCTATTATGTCACAGACCTGTACCCCTGGGGATAAAAATATATGTTTATAAAAAATTAAAAATTAAAAATTAAAAAAATATATATGCTATTATGTCACAAGGATTAAAAGAAAACCTACTGTATTTATAATAATTCCAACAGGCAACAAGGAGCTCTGGCATTTGTCCCTGCAGAACAGTGGATCACACAGTATTGATGTTCTTCTTTCCCATCTGCTTCATCTCATTTACCTACATATCGTGTATCACTACATAGCATAACTGTATGATTTCAGTAAGGTCTGAAAGATACTGAAAGACAAAAACATCTCTACAATCCCAATTTATTACAGTGTAGATTGGAGAAGTATTACAAGGAATGGTTAAGACTTAAGTGCACAGAATTTGAGGTCAGACAGAACCTGGAATTATCCTGGTTCATTACTCTCGCTTTTTTTTATTTAAATATTTAAATATTTCATTAACTGCCTTTCATTGCTACATGTTCTCCATATTTTATTATGTGTGAAAGTGTGAAAACCAATGGACATTTAGGAGTTTTTGAGAGGGAGAATATCAATAATAAGAATCAGGGCACTCTGTTGTCATGCAGATAATCTATCTACTCCTGCAGCATTTGTCTGTGAGGAGCTTTGAGTTTATGGGGGATGTAAAAATTCAAAACAAACAAGCAAACAAAACACCAAAACAATTCCCTGATAGGCTAAGTGGTATGAATAAATAAAACTCTCATAAGAGATTAAAGGGGAAAGAAATTAACTAGATACAGAGAACATCTTTGACCTGAAACAGTACAGTAGGGAATTCCTCAGTTATTATTTTAATAATTTAGGCTTAGACAAGTATATTCAAAATATGAAATATTTTGAAAAATAATGAAACAATGAAAATAATTATGAAATTAATTTTAAACTGCTTTATTTTTCATAGGAATATGTAGTCTCTGATAAGATGTAATGGTTGTATGTGCATTTTTTAAAACATAAGAGCTCTTACATTAATTGGTAGGATGTCAAAAAAATCTGAGAAAATGAAATCTGATGATCATGTGAATTTTATTGAACTTCAAAGATCTAATTAAAGCGATGATGCAAAAATTACAAATCATGCTTTAAGGAATAGTATACAACCCAAAAAATGTTCTTGATCTGGTATCAGTAAACTACTTGTGATCATTCACACCAGGCATTCAGCAAAATAGAGAAAAGGCCTCAGAACTTATGTTCCATGTGTATGAAAAGTTGAGCTTTTGTTAAAAAGTTTCATTCAAGTTGTTTTCTGTCTTAAGAATGGTTTCTTGACTCAATAATAAGTACAATAACCACCAACATGATAGCTTTACAAATGGTATCACACTTCATTCTCAGAGCGTGGCCTCTGGAATAAGATTGTTAGCTGTGGAACTTTTTGGAAGTTACTCAACTGTTAGACTGAGTTTTCTCAATCTGAAAAACAGGAGTGTTAAAAATATCTACCTCATAAAATTATTTTAACAGCTAAAATAGTTGATCTATTTAAGTTTTTTCTTGTTTTTGCTTTGTTTTGTTTCTGTTCTTATTTGTTTAGTTTTTGAGAGAGAGAATGCACAGAGAAGGAAGAGCAGAGGGAGAGAGAGAGAGAATCCAAAGCAGGCTCCACACCCAGCAAGGAGCCCCATACAGGGCTCAATCTTAGACCCTAAGATCATGCCCTGAGCTTAAATCAAGAGTTCAGTGCTCAACCAACTGAGTCACCCCAGCTCCCCTCGATTTAAGTCTTTATCGGAATGTTTTACACATGGCAAACATATAGAATCAAGATGAAGAATCAGATTCAAATTGGCTAAGTTGGTTTTCCAAGGCCAAAAGATAAAAATCCAAAAAAGGATTTGAAATGAGGTTTGGTTATTCTGAAGTGTATAGTATTAGTATTCATGCTATACATTCTTCAAATTTAGGAAGCAGTAAATATTTGTTAAGTTCTTACTACATGATGACACTAGGTCAGCTCCCAGAATGAAATGATGAAAACTATACATAAATATTTTGAATCATGAAATTTATATTTTATTTTATTTTTTAAAATATTTATTTATTTGAGAGAGAGAGAAAGAGAGAGAGACATGCATGAATGGGGGAAGGGGGAAGAGGGAGGGAGAATCAGACTCTTCGTGGAGTGGGAGCCAGAAGCTTCCAGATGCATTGGTTTCAAAATGCTATCAAGCAAATTAAGAGGGTGATAAGAGAGAAAACAGGGAGAACTCATTTAGATAGGGTAATCAGGGAAGGCTTTTCTGAGGAAGTGACATTTGCCCTGTGATCTGAAAGATCTGATTGAGCCATCTGAACACACAACTGAAAGAAGAACATTCCAGACAGAGAGAGATCAGGATATTCATACACTCCTAAGTGATACTAGAATGCAGTTTTCTAACAACAGAGAGCCAGCTAGAAAATCTGCATTGCTGAAGGGTAGTGAGGATAGAAGATTGCAAACCAGCTAAAGCATTCAAGGATTTGTGGTCTTTGGAATGAATCTAGATTTTACTTTAAAAGTGCTAAGAAGTCCTTGAGGGATTTAAGCAGGAAACCACAGTGATATCCATTGCTTTTGTGAGGATGGATTGGAGAAGACTAAATATGAAGTGAGAGCAGCTACAATGCTTATTATAGTGGTAACATCATGACCTAGTGACTTTCAGTGCAGTTGAAAAGCGAATAAATTGAACAAGCTAGAAGAAATGAATGCCTTCTAGAGACATACAAGATACCAAGACTGAATGGTGATAATATAGAAAATCTGAACAGATCAATTACTAGTAAGAAGATTGAAGAGTAATCAAAAGCCCTCCAGCAGACAGAAATCCGGAAGGCTTCACTGGTGAATTGTGCCAACATTCAAAATAGAGATAATGCCAATCCTTCTCAAACTCTTGTAAAAGAAGAGTAGAAGATTCTTCCAGACTCATTTTATGAGGCAAATTATTTTTATGAGGTAAATTATTGAATTATTGAATTTTTTTCCTAAAATAAATTTTTTTTCCTAAAATAAAAAAGAAGAAGAAGAAAATGTTTTATTTAAAGTAGTCTCTAAATGGTGATTTTTTTTTCTTTGAAAGAAAAATTGTCTCCTAATGATCCCCTTTCTTTCTAACTGAGTTGGTGTGTAGAAGCAGGGATAAATCTTCTCCACCATACCCTTTAAGAGAGCACATATCTATTTGGTGGGTAAATGAGAGGTTCAGTAATGCTAGATAGTGATACATCTATTCCTTACAAAAAGAAGTCAGAGGATAAAGATTAACATCATGAAAGCAAAGGATTAGAGACTATTCTTAATATTTTCAATTTCTAACAGACTTCTGTATAAAAATATCTTCCACTTAAAAGTAAATCCAGATTTTGAGCCAGAATAGCTTGGGAAGTTGATGCTCTGGTATATTCTTCTGCTCAAATAAGAACTAATGAATGATAAAAATGCATCATTGGTCAATTGAAAAAGTAAGACATACATTTTCATAGCTAATAAATTGAGTAAGAACGCAAAGAAATTAGCAAGAATAGAGCCACAGGGCTGCTGGGCACTGTGTCTAGAGTGGGAAGGGCCAAACAGAAGTCTGGCTCTTGTAGAAGATCACTCTTGATGTGATTATTTACTTTTAGCTAAGAACTGGAGTAGACCTCTTTGCTTGTGTAAAGAATCTGAAGACATAGCAAAACAATGTCTGGATCTATCTATTGTTCTTGTCATACTGTGGAACAGAGACACGAGAGGAACAGAGAGTCTTAAGATTAGACTCTGAATTGAATTATGGATTGGTAACAGGAAGATGCAAGACACTTCTCTTGCTGAGGATGAAGGAAAGGATAAAGGGGGGTGGTGCACACAGGTAAAATTGCTGGTAATAGAGCAATAGGAACAAGGGGATAATGGAATAAAACTATGATGATTTGGAAAAAAAAAAAAACTGCTCAAAATGATACCAGAACTTAAAATTCTAAATTACTAATAGAAATCAATGCTAATAGAGATATCTCAACAATGGGCACATGAATTCTCTCCAAAAAATTAACTTTATGGCAAAGATTGTTTATGATTTTTTAAAAAATGTTCTCTTGGGATTCTCAAGTATATGAAGAAATGATGTCCTCTTAAAAAAAGATGCAAAGATGTAGCCAAAATGAAACCAGAATAATTAAATGTGCAAAGAACTCAGAAGGGCGCCTGGGTGGCTCAGTGATGCTCAGTTAGATGCTCAGCTGAGCATCTAACTCTTGGTTTCAACTTAGGTCATGATTTCATAGGTCATGAGATTGAGCCCCACAACAGTCTCTGAACTCAGTGGGGAGTCTACTTAGAATTCTGTCCCTCTGCCCACCGCCCCTATGTGCATGTGCACTTTCACTTTCTCTTTCTCAAATAAGTAAACTGAAAAAAAAAAAAAAAAGAACTCAGAAATTCTTGGAAAGATAAGGGTGATACTTAATAGTTTCAGATAAAACGTTAGGGAAATATAAGACTTCAGAATTAAAAAATATTAAAAATTACATAAGAAAATAACTGATAAATTTAACTTCCTAAAACTAAAACTTTATAGATATATTTATATATATATGTATCTATATATATGAAGAAATAAGAAAGTGCAAATGCAAGTCTCACAGTGAAAGAATTTTTTAAGTACTTATAACTAATGAAGAACTAGTATCTAAAATATATAAAGAATAAATCATAAGAGGGGAAAAACACAGACAGCTCTATTAGTCATATTACACTGCTATAACAAAATATCATAGCCTGAGTGGTTTTAACTACAGCAATTTCTTGTTTCACAGTTTCAGACAGGAAAGTCCAGATCAAGGTTGGTCAGAGTTTACTTCTGGTGAGCTGTCTTCCTGGCTTGTAGACTGCCAGCTTTTCTCCCTGTTCTCTCGCAGTCTGGCCTCAGTGCTGTGGGCACTCAGAGAGAGGAAGAAAGGCCTATCTCTCTCTCTTTCTTCCTCCTCTACTAAGGCTAGTGATACTGACTACTGATAATATTTATGCTGGGGAAACATATAAACCATGACTATCTCAAGCAGACTGTACACTTTACCACATATTCACTAGATTAGCAAAATTGAAAAACACGACAGTACCAAGAACTGGTGAGAATGACAGTAAGTAGAACTCTTTCTTATTGCCAATAAATTCATAAGTTAATAGCATCCCATTAGAACATATTAGCACAGTCTAAAAACTTGAGGATGGGGGCACCTGGGTGGCTCAGTGGATTAAGCCTCTGGGCCTCTGCCTTGGGCTCTGGTCATGATCCCAGGGTCCTGGAATCCAGCCCCGCAATGGGCTCTGTGCTCAGCAGCAAGCTTGCTTCCTCCTCTTTCTCTGACTGCCTCTCTGCCTACTTGTGATCTCTGTCAAATAAATAAATAAAATCTTTAAAAAATAAAAAAATAAAAACTTGAAGATGCATAAGCCTTTGAAGCACACTGTTTATCCTTTATATATACCATGGAGAAAACTGTGTACTTTTGGACCAAAATATTTATATAAATGGCTATTCATAACAGCATAACTTATGTTTGTAGTACGTGGATATTAAAGAATACTAAATAGCAATAAAGACAAACATATGACAACATAATTTTGACTGCGAGAAGCAAGAAGTAAAATAATTTATATCATAATATTATGTCTTAGCCTAGCATGACGATTAATTGTATGTGTCCACTTGGCTAGGCCACAGTACCCATGTATTTACTCAATATGGTAGGCAACCAGGGACAGACTGACACCTGCTGAGAGCACCTAACCTGGGTGCAGGCTCGTTAGTGTGCTTTGCTCCAAACCCCATGTTCTTGTGCGCTGGTGTGACTGCCCTTCTGGATCAAACCTGCATCAATCCAAGCATAGCAAGATCATCTCCTAGAAGACCAGCACGGGTCTCCACCACTCCAGGTCCCTAAAATGTGGAATTTTAAAACTCAGCCATCCTGCTTAGTATAGAGCCCATAGTGCACTGCGCTGTTTCAGGTAGGCAAACAACCTGGACACAGATGGTGTGAAAACCACAATCTGAAAACACTTAAGTCGAATGAGGGGAAATTATTTGTTCTTCTGGGAGGGCTTGCCAGCAAGCACAATTCTCCTTTCAAGGGACAAAGGAGCTTTCTGGCCCGTTAACTTCCCCAGCCCCACAGCACAAACTAACTTTAGTAAACAACACAGAACCAATACTGACAGCCTAAATTGCTTATACCAAGTCCTAGCTCCCTGCACTCCACTGATACTGCTTTTCTTAGTCAATTATGCTGAAAGCAAGCATAGCAAACTCTCCCCCACCCCCAGAAGACCAGCACAAGCCCCCTACACACCATGTCTACTGCCCACAGACTTCTGCAAAACTTTAGCTCTAGTGGAAATAGCATCAGTCTCTTTTAACAAGCATATCAGTGCACATCTCGTAAAAACATGGCACACTATAGGCAAGGTCCAAACACTCCCCACTGCAGGCAAGGGGACATTTCAGAGGACTGTCCAGAAGGACAGAGCAGCCAAAACACAGCAGCAGAGTGCAAGCAGCACATACAGAGACACCTTCTAAAGTTCCAGGCCCTGGACATTAAAAGACCTCTTCATAAAGACATTACTCTCAGGAACAGGAAATATAACAAGCTTTCCTAACAGAAGAAGATGGAGACCTATACGAATTGCCAAGATGGAGGCATTGATCCCAAAAGGAAGAACAAGAAAAGGTCATGGCCAGAAATCTAATCAAAACATATATAAGTAACGTGTCTGATTCAGAATTGAAAGCAGCAGTCATAAGGGTACTAATTGATCTTCCTTGAGAAAAGCATGGAAGACATCAAAGAGCTCCTTACCCCAGAGACGAAAGACCTAAAAATGAGTCAGAGCAAAATGAAAAATATAATAACCAAGGTTTGAAACCGACCAAATGTAGTAACCACAAGGATGGAAGAAGCAGAGAAATGAATACGTGATGCAGAAGAGAGAATTTGGAAAAGAATGAAGCTGAACAAAAGAGGGAAAGAAAACTCTTGGGTCTTAAAAGTAGACTTAGGGAACACAGTGACTTCATCAAATGTAATAACATTTGTATCATAAGAGCCCCAGAATAAGATGAGAGAGAAAAGGGGGCAGAAGGTTTATTTGAGGAAATTATTGCTGCAAACTTAACCAAATCTGGGGAAGGAAACGGACTTTCTTCCCTAGGAAGTCACAGAGAACTCCCATCAGAAATCAACAAAAAGCAGGCGAGCACCAAGACATACTGTAGTTAATTTGCAAAATGTAGAGATAAAAAAAAAAAATCCTAAAAACAGCAAGACAAAGACATCCCTAACTTATAAGGAAAGACAAGGTTAGCAGCAGATCTTTCCACATAAGCTTAGCAAAACAGAAAGGAGTGGCATGATATATTCAGTGTGCTGAATGGTTAAAAATCTGTAGCCAAAAATATTCTGTCCAGCAAAGCTATCTTTCAGAAAAGAGACAGAGTTTCCTAGACAAACAAAAACTAAAGGAGCTCTACAAGAGATATTAAAGGGGACTCTTTTTCAGTGGGAAAGAAAGACCAAAAGTGACAGAGACTGGAAAGGAGCAGAGAAAATCTCTAGAAACAATGACAAAACAAGAAGTAAAACGACACTAAATTCACATCTATCAGTAATTCCTCTGATTATATAAGTGGACTAAATAATCAAAAGATACAGTGTCAGAATGGACTAAAAAAACAAACCCCATCTAGATATGGCCTACAAGAGACTCATTTTAGACCTAAAGACACCTGCAGATTAAGTCAGGGAATAGAGAAACATTTACCACGCAAGTAGATGTCAAAAGAAAGCAGTAGCAATACTTACACCAGACAAACTAGATTTTAAGCCAAAACTGTAACAAGAGAAGAAGGGCACTACATCATAATAAGAGGACTATCCAACAAGAAGATCTAACAATTGTAAATATTTAGGTCCCTAATATGGGAGCATGAAAATCTATAAAACAATTAATAACAAACATAAAGGAACTTATTGATAACAGTACGATAACAGTAGGGGACTTTAACACATCGCCCACATCAATGGACAGATCCCCTAAGCCAAAAATCAACAAGGAGACAACGGCTCTGAAAGACACACTGGACCAGATGGACATAACAGATAGATTCAGAATATTTCATCTCAAGGCAGCATTCTTTTCAAGTGCACAGGGAACAGGCTCCAAAATGCATCATATACTGGGTCAGAAATCAGGCTTCAACAAGTATGAAAAGACTGTAATCATATCATGCATATTTTCCAACCACACTTGTACACTGTTGGTGGGAGTGCAAACTGCGGTGGCCACTTTGGAAAACAGCATCGAGTACCCTCAAAGAGTTAAAAGTAGAATTACCTTATGATCCAGCAATTTTACTGCTAGGTATTTACCCATAGGATACAAAAATACTGATTCAAAGGAACACATGCACCTGATGGTTATAGCAGCATTATCAATAATAGCTAAATTGTAGAAAGAGCCCAAATGTCCATCAGCTGATAAAGAAGATGTGGCATATATATATATATATATATATATATATATATATATATTCAGCCATTAAAAAAAAAAAGAATGAAATCTCACTATTTGCAAAAACATGAATGAAGCTAGAGAGTCATGCTAAATGAAATTAATCAGAGAAAGACAAATACCATATGATTTCACCTGTATGTGAACAAACCTGATGAACATAGGGAGAAAAAAAAAAAAAAAAGAAACAGAAAAACAAGCCATGAAACAGACTCTTAACTATAGAGAACAAACCTGAGGGTTGCTGGAGGGGAGGTAGGCAGGAGATAGGTTAAATGAGTTATGGGAATTGAAGAGGGCAACTTGCTGTGATCAACACTGGGTCTTATATGTAAGTGATGAATCACTAAAGCCTATACCTGAAACAAACAAACAAACAAACAAACAAAAAAGTAGAAGATGATGATTATGTAGAAGAGCCAGGATTTAAACAAGACAAGCTCATTTCCAAGTTCACATTCTTCCATGATATTTGTTATGCTCCACAGATAAGTGAAACCATATGATAATTGACTCTCTCTGCTTGACTTATTTCACTCAGCATAATCTCTTCACATTCTTGGAGGAAAAAATCTTTAGATATTCATATACTTAAAGATTAATGTAATACTTACTGTTTTTGGAAATTAGATTTTAAAACAAGTATATTCAAGGTCACCTGGGTGACTCAGTAAGTTAAGTGTCTGCCTTTGACTCAGGTCGTGATCCCAGGGTCCTGGGATTGAGTTCCACATTGGGATCCCTGATGGGCAGGAGAGTCTGCTTCTCCCTCTCCCTCTGCTCCTCTCCCTGCTTGTGCTCTCTCTCTCTCTCACTACTCTCGCTTTTTCAAATAAATATCATCTTAAAAAGTATATCCAGGAATTTCCAAGTTCAAACTTTAATTCACCATCAGGACCCTATGTCCTGTGAGAGAATATTAAAATGTTGCAGAATCATTAGCTATTTTTATTGTTATATTTAATACAGTGTAATGAATAAGTAAATACTGAAACTGGAAAAAATGGTTTTTAGTGACTCATAATAGATTAATCTGAGCAGATATAGGTATCCTTGATCCAAATGACCAAACCACCTCAGAGGTAAATTTTTTCCTAAATATTATCCCCAGGTATATCTATAACATAATTCTTACTGTCTTTGCATGTAAGTTTTTTGAAGCACAAACATTTTCTCTTTGGACCCTATAAGGGGTGGTTCGTAGAAATTTCAGAAGAATAAAGAAACAAACAAAAATAGAAGAAATATCACAATAAAGTGGACTGTATGTCAACATTTAACTACACTGAGCATCAGTCAAGCCATTTCACTCATTCAAAATTTTCTTCAGAGAATGATCTGAATTGAGGGGAAAAAGATGAGATGTCTTTGCAAGAAGTATTCTCTCAGTTTTATTTCTAATTGGTAAAATAATTTGGTTGATTTCATTTGTTTTAGATAATTGTTTTATTATTGTATTAGTATTATATACTAATTATATACTATATATATAGTACATGTATATGTACTATATATAAAATATATAATTATATACAATATTGTATTAGTAGAAGAGTGGTTATGTTTACTGTATTAAAAACAGTACATTCTCACTGTTTTAAGTTAGTGTTTGAATCAAGACAACAGAAGAATAGGAGGATCAACTTGTGAAAACAAGTTTTGTTGATTAATTTTTAATATATATGTTTGTTTTCTTTCTACTTGAACCTAAAAAATCTAAAAGTTTGACCTTGCTGATAGTAGAATGATTTTAGTATTACTTGGACTTGAGCTTCAGAAATATCTGGGCTTCAGACATGCTGGCACCAAATTAAAGTGTTACTTTATTTTGTATTCCATTATATTTATTTATTTATTTGTTTAATATTTAAGTCTAAATATTAATATTTATAATTTCTAGATATAGTAAAGTCTCAGTGTTTTCTCAATTCAGTAATCCTTTGAAAAAGGGTTAAGCTGAAATTGATTTAGCACATTCTTACTTCATAGAGAGGCCAAATTAATAATGAAGAAAACTTTTGTAGAAATAATTAAGAATGTAAGAAATATACCCTCAAGCTACATGAGCACTTCCAAAGCACATAGTACATGGAACCATAGAAAGCCCAATTATAATTTATTCTGATATAGTCATTAAAATAAAGTCCCCTGGAGGTTTTCATAAAGTGACACTTTTATTGCTTTTACTCTAAATATAAAAGCAGCTTTTATTTTAAAATAATCATGATTTTAGCCTTTTTACTAATTTAAAATGATACACTATTTTATTATTGATTCAACTTTCCAATTATTGAATAATTCTCTACATGCCAGTTCACCTGTGAGCTATACAACACATTGCCATCTTGTAAATTTCAGTATTTACCAAATTACACACACACACTTTTCAAAATATTTGATTAGTGTCTATCTGCTTCTCTAGAACATAACCTCTGTGAGGACAATGATTGTATTTATTTTACTATTAATGTATCCCGTCTACACAAAACTGACATGTATTGCAAATGCGCTTTAAAAACGTGTGATGAATTAGCATTTAATGAATGAAATAAGTAACACAACTGAGACTACTTCCCATCAAATATGCTCCCTTTTAATGCAAAAGGGATGGGTTAAGGAAAAGAAGTTAGCAAAAGAGACTTGGGAAAGGTAATCAAAATGTAGGAGGTTAGCCAGAAATGTCCTGTTACAGAACAAAGTGAAGAAAATATTTTAAAAAGAATAGAGTAGTTGACAGATTGAGTGGAACGAAAAGACGTTGTTTGAATAAAAGCGTTGGCAATGAAAAAGGTCATGGATAAAATTGACATGAGTGTTTTTTTGGAAAGGTGGACTGCCAGAGAGGAATGGATTCAAGAGCAAGTGGGAAGCAAGGTCGTAGAAGCAATGAGAAAACTCTCTAGAGGGTTGGTCAAGGTGATTAGGCTTTCTGTGTTGGCTCCTTCATCTTATGGAAGCTATAAGGCCCCTACCTTCCCACCCACAGAGACTCTGAGATAGGGATACAATCCTTCTTGATGATTATATTTCAAAGTGGTGGACATAGGAGCCCTTGGAAAAACATTCCTAGGTTGCAAAACCGGCAAGCAGCTGAGAGTTTTACATCTCAAAGGGGCAGAGAAAGAGTTTAAAATTGTGAGTTTCTAAAGTAAATGCTCTATGAAAAGAAAGGGTAGGGGTCTATCTTTAAAAAAAAAAAAAAAAAAAAAAAAAACCTGTCCAAAGTGTAGTCAGATTGAGGGAAACATTAAGGCTTCCTTGGTCACAGTTTCTGAGATAGAGATGGAGGCAGGCTAGAGTGGATTAATTAATGCACAGGGGAAATTATCAGGATCAAGGGACTGAAGGCCATAATAAAAATGAATAATGGTAAATTCAGGTTACTGTCTAAAATAAGCAGGAAAGGTAGGAGCTGGTAGTTAGTAAGCAGAATACTTAAAAGTGAGGGTTTTTTAAAAAAAATAATAGTACGAAGTTTTAAGTAGTAAACTATTCTGGGCTCTAAATGAAGTGGAAAGTTAAGGTGAGAGACAAACCTTATTTAAGGATGAGGAGATTCAGATATCACTGAAGTTGGATGTTTTGTTAACATGGCTGCTTTAGTAACCAGAAGTAAAGATAGGGTCATTTGCTGAGAAATGTAAAGTAAGCTTGGTGTTAAGATCTTAACTTCAGTGTTTTAGAATGACTGGGACATTTATAAATGTTTGTAACAAGAAAGAAGTATGCTCTGATGACCAGTAGGAAAAGCAGGGGTTTTTTTGTTTTGTTTTGTTTGCTTTGTTTTTTGTTTTTTTTAGAAGAGAGGGAGAAGCAATTGTATGGAGGTAGAAAGGAAGAAGAAGACACCTCTAGGGCTTGTACACAAAGTAGGAGTAAGAAAACAGCCACCACTTGAGAGGGGTACAGAGGAGTGATGAGTGATGGCTCTTTTGTTCTGCTTTGTTTTGTTTTTTCCCCTCATGCTTCAGTTGGGTCAAGGAAGGTGGAAGGAATTTTTGAGAAGTTTTTGAAGATATGGAGATACGGAGTTTGAAATGGAAGTATCTGTGGGATTAGGCCAGATATATGGAATATACAGGACCAATTGGATAAATGTCCCTATAATGATGGGTCATCTGAAATTTTTTGACTTAGGGTTCAGAGCTGAATAAATAGGATTGCAACAAATGGTGGAATTAATACTGTTGTTCTCGTAGGGTAATGGAAGTAATCACGGTAATCATTGCCTCCTTCTAGGGATTAATCTCTTGGTAAGAGTAAATCGTGAGACAGATGGTGTCGTGGCAGAGGGAAATGACTTGCCAGGAACAGGAGCGAGGGCTCTGTCGGCCTCCCTTAAATCTCTCTGCTGGCAAGGTCGTGCTTGGGGAAAGGAGCCTTACCGGGGCCTCTGGATTATTGTTGGGATGATGATTGCTCCCATTAAAATGAAAACTTTGAGCATTACAATTAAATGATTCATGATGTTATTACAGTAGCATTAAAAACACATAATGCTTAGTCCTTCGCTTACTATTTAACTACAAAGATTAACCATTTGTGGATAATTACCACTGGGTAGAACACTACTCTTGACATTTACCCATGGATAAATTTAAATTATATTTTGGAATACTCATTTATTTTCCCACTTGAAGGTGAAAGAAGAGGAAACTGATTTAATAAAAAAAAAATCTGCTGGTTAATATTTACCTGTAATCCTATACTCATGAGTTTTTATGCATTATCATAGAAGGCAATGTGCTAACACAAATGAATGCTTTGCAGGGCAAATGGCTTTGTTTTTTTGTTTTTGTTTTTCGCACAGACTCTCACTACTGATCTCCATCCCCCCAAACAGTGTCATCCCCCCGACCACTGTCGTTAAAACACTCTGTGGGACCTTCTATAAAGAGATGGATTCTATGAAATTACTCTTCCTTATACAGACTTACTATTTGGTCAATACTCACAGATTCCTTTAACTAACATGGCACTGTGTCAAAATGACATTTATTTATAACTTGTATTAATGTTTTAAGATCAGGACTCCTGAAATACAGACTTCTGAATCAATTTTAGGGACCACGGGCATTTCTCTAAAAACAATGTTGAATGTGAGCTTGTGTTTGTTTTAAATGTACAGAAAGGAATGAAATTTTAAAATAATCTAATGAAACACATATATATATATTTTATAAACACATTTATATTTATAATATAATTATTATATAAAAGAATTCTATACATAAGGGAAGTGTCATAAAGTACAGTATAGCAGGGTTTTATTTGTTTATGTTGATTGTGAATTGTTACTTACATGGAAAGGGAAAACAAAATCCATTGTGTGCATTTATGTATACACCCCCACACATGTAGGTACACATACACACCTGAAAACTTGAGCCCCGAATATCTTTCAAAAAAACCTGAATGAGCTGAAAAATGGACTAAACTCCTTGGTGGCACATGAAAACCAACAGGCGTTCAGGAAATCAAATCCTGTTTTAAGCTTGGCACCTTAAAGGAGAGGGGTTGAAAATGTCATAAAACTACAGATAATGCTCACATAAGCCAAATAGTTTCCAAACTAAACAGTTTGGAAAGGATAGAAGCCACGTTAGCTGTTGGCTACCTTATATACAGACCTGTAACAACTGTGTGTATATGTGTGTGTGTGTGTGTGTGTGTGTGTGTGTGTGTGTACACAAAGGTTGGGGGTTTCCTTGGGTTTTTTTGTGGGTTTTTTTTTTTTTTTTCAGTGATCCAACAAATAGTGAATGAGGGCATGGTGCCAGGCACAATTCTAAGCATTTGACATACATCAATAAATGAAACAACTGAAATCCATTAAACAATAAATATAGTAACAAGGCTAGAAGGAGTTGAAAATACTGGCCCAGGATGGAAAGTAGTGTTTGTAATTATAAATAAGACTGTCAGGAAGGCCTCATTGAGAAAGTATCTCATGTTGGAAGCAGTAAAAGTAAAAAATCCACAAACCTGGATCGTCTGCATTGAAGTTTGAGTCCTTAATACCTTTTAAATCCCCTCAATGCCTTGAATATAAAAAGTGATAAAAAATTGTTTTACATTTTATATATATAATATACTCAAAAATATGTATATATTTACATATTTTACATATATATATAAAAACATGGAAATTATATAAAAGATACAAAGATGAAGAAGAGAATTTAATAACATCATCACATGGTATCAAACACACTTCAAGATGCTCTATTTCTCCCAGTGACACCATGAAACACCATAAAATAGATAGTAGTATTCTTCTCTCACAAA
Organism: Mustela putorius furo; assembly: GCF_011764305.1. Classification (NCBI taxonomy): domain Eukaryota; kingdom Metazoa; phylum Chordata; class Mammalia; order Carnivora; family Mustelidae; genus Mustela; species Mustela putorius. The sequence continues at coordinate 14,034,170 of NW_025421402.1, forward strand.
TGAGTTTCAGGGAAGTTTGAATGGAAACACAACTTATCCACTATCACATAGCTGTTACATGTTCTACTTGACAAGAAATGCTTTTCCAGTGCATTACATCATTTTCTTCTTTTTTTTTTTAACACATTTGTGATTTCTTTTTTTTCTTTTCCTTTAAGATTTTATTTATTTATTTGACAGAGAGAGATCCCAAGTAGGCAGAGAGGCAGGCAGAGAGAGAGAGAGAGAGGAGGAAGCAGGCTCCCTGCTGAGCAGAGAGCCCGACGCAGGACTCCATCCCAGGACCCTGAGACCACGACCCGAGCCGAAGGCAGCGGCCCAACCCACTGAGCCACCCAGGTGCCTGCATTACATAATTTTCTTACAGACAACATTCCCTAGCCATCTCACGGAAAAGACGAGACCCAAAATAAATTTTCCCAAGAAACAAATTTTTAAATTCAGGAGAAAAAAGAGTTTGTGAGATGGGAAGAGAAGCTGCAAAATCCTATGAGATTGTGTATGAAGATTGTAAATTCTAGAGAATTTACAAGGTGCTATTTCATGAGTCAGGAAGGAAAGGAAAGAATTCAAGAGATCTGAATAGAAAGCGAGGACATTGGAAGCCGAGCCAATTGAGTTACCTAGCTGATCTGCACTTGACGGTTCCTTTGGTGAGTTTTTGTTTTCCTAATGAAAGGGAGGATAAAGTGATGTGCAGGCAGAGAAGGATCCAGGCACATCAGAAAGACTGAAGTGTCAGAGGAAAGGGGGTGATTGCTGTAGCCCTGTTCTAGGTACAGTAGAACATATCCTCCCAACTGCCACTTCTCATTGTTTTTACATTTCAACACCCCTGCTGTCAGAATGAGTCTTACAATAGATATTATAAGGAAGCATCATTATCAAGTTCTAATGACAGCACTTTTCCTTTCTCAGTAATATGTAAAGTAATTGTGATTCATTCAAGGAATGGGTCCTCAATTTGATGAAATGCAGTAGATAGGAAAGATTTATCTGTTTTGCGATTTCCAGATTTGTACTTTTTAACTTTTTTTTTTTTTTGCTTTGCTTGGAATATTTTTTTATTAATTATTTTTGTTAACATGTAATGTATTATTTGCCCCAGGGGTACAGATCTGTGAATCATCAGGCTTACACATTCACCATAGCACATACCCTCCCCAATGTCTGTAACCCAACCACCCTCTCCACACAACCACTCCTCCCAGCAACCCTCAGTTTGTTTTGTGAGATTAAAAGTCTTTTATGGTTTTTCTCCCTCCCGATCCCATCTTGTTTCATTTTTCCTTTCCTAACCCCCAAACCCCCCACTCTGCCTCTCAAATTCCTCATATAAGAGAGATCATATGATAATTATCTTTCTCTGATTGACTTATTTCGCTAAGCATAATACACTCTAGTTCCATCCACATCATTGCAAATGGCAAGATTTCACTTCTTTTGATGGCTGCATAGTATTCCATTACATATATATATATATATATATGTATATATGCATATGCCCCTTCGTATCACTACATTTGTATCTCTAGAGTAAATCGTATCTCTAGGGTAAATACCCAGTAGTACAATTGCTAGGTTGTAGGGTAGCTCTATTTTCAACCTTCTGAGGAACCTCCATGCTGTTTTCCAGAGTGGCTGCACCAGCTTGCATTCCTACCAACAGTGTAGGAGGGTTCCCCTTTCTCTGCGTCCTCTCCAACATATGTCATGTCCTGACTTGTTAATTTTAGCCATTCTGACTGGTGTGAAGTGGTATCTCATTGTGGTTTTGATTTGTATTCCCCTGATGCCGAGTGATGGGGAGCACTTTTTCATGTATCTGTTTGCCATCTGGATGTCTTCTTTGCAGAAAAGTCTGTTCATGTCCTCTGCCCATTTCTTGATTGGATTATTTGTTCTTTGAGTGTTGAGTTTGCTAAGTTCTTTATAGATTTTGGATACTAGCCCTTTATCTGATATGTCATTTGCAAATATCTTGTCCCATTCTGTCAGCTGACTTTTGGTTTTGTTGGCTGTTTTCTTTGCTGTGCAAAAGATTTCGATCTTGATGAAGTCCCAGTAGTTCATTTCTGCCCTTGCTTCCCTTGCCCTTGGCAATGTTTCTAGGAAGAAGTTGCTGTGGTGAGGTTGAAGAGGTTGTTGCCTGTGTTCTCCTCAAGGATTTTGATGGATTCTTTTCTCCTCACATTGAGGTCTTTCATCCATTTGGAGTTTATTTTTTGTGTGGTAAGGAAATGGTTGTGTTTCATTTTTCTGCATGTGGCTTTCCAATTTTCCCAACACCATTTGTTGAAGAGACTTTTTTCCATTGGACATTCTTTCCTGCTTTGTCAATGATTAGTTGACCATAGAGTTGAGGGTCCATCTCTGGGCTCTCTATTCTGTTCCACTGATCTGTGTATCTGTTTTTGTGCCAGTATCACACCATCTTGATGATTACAACTTTGTAATAGAGCTTGAATTCTGGAATTGTGATGCCACCAACTTTGGCTTTCTTTTCAACATTCCTCTGGTATTCAGGGTCTTTTCCCGTTCCTTATAAATTTTAGGATTATTTGTCCCATTTCTTTGAAAAATATTGATGGTATTTTGATAGGGATTGCATTAAATGCATAGATTGCTTTAGATAGCATAGACATTTTCACAATATTTGTTCTTACAATCCATGAGCATGGAATGTTTTTCCATTTCTTTGTGTCTTCCTCAGTTTCTTTCATAAGTACTTTGTAGGTTTCTCAGCACAGTTCTTTACCTCTTTGGGTAGGTTTACTCCTAGGTATACCCTATGGTTTTGAGTGCAACTGTAAATGGAATCAACTCCTTAATTTCTCTTTCTTCTGTCTTGCTGTTGGTGTATAGAAATGCAACCGATTTCTGTGCATTGATTTTATATCCTGACACTTTACTGAATTTCTGTATGAGTTCTATCAGTTTTGGAGTGGAGTCTTTTGGGTTTTCCACATAAAGTATCATACCATCTGTAAAGAGTGAGAATTTGACTACTTCTTTGCCCATTCCATTGCATTTTATTTCTTTTTTTGTCTGATTGCTGAGGCTAGCTCTTCTAGTACTATGTTGAATAGCAGTGGTGCTAGTGAACAATGCTGCCATGTTCCTGACCTTAGGGGAAAAACTCTCAGTTTTTCCCTATTGAGAATGATATTTGCTGTGGGTTTTTCATAGATGGCTTTGATCATATTGAGATATATACCCTCTAACCCTACACTGTGAAGAGTTTTGATCAAGAAAGGATGCTGTACTTTGTCAAATGCTTCTTCAGCATCTATTGAGAGTATCATATGGTTCTTGTTCTTTCTTGTGTTTATGTATTGTATCACATTGATTGATTTGCAGATGTTGAGCCAATCTTGCAGTCCAGGAATCAATCCCACTTGGTCGTGGTGAATACTCCTTTTAATGTACTGTTGGATCCTATTGACTAGTATTTTAGTGAGAATTTTCACATCTGTGTTCATCAAAGGTATAGATCTGTAATTCTTTTTTTTGGTGTGGTCTTTGTCTGTTTTTGAGATAAAAAAACATGATAAGATCAAAAAATGATGGCCTCATAAAATGGGTTTGGAAGTTTTCCTTCCATTTCCATTTTTTGGAATAGTTTTAGGAGAATAGGTATTATTTTTTCTTTAAATGTTTGGTAGAATTCCCCTGGGAAGCCATCCCGTCCTGGGCTCTTGTTTGTTGGGAGATTTTTGATGACTGCTTCAATTTCCCTACTGGTTATGGGTCTGTTCAGATTTTCTATCTTCATGGTTCAGTTTTGATAGTTTATACATCCCTGAGAGTGCATCCATTTCTTCCAGATTGTCAAATTTGCTGGTGTATAGTTGCTCATAATATGTTCTTATAATTGTTTGCAGTTCTTTGGTGTTGGTTGTGATCTCTCCTCTTTTATTCATGATTTTATTCATTTGGGTCCTTTATCTTTTCTTTTTGATAAGTCTGGTCAGGGGGTTTATCAATCTTATTAATTCTATCCAAGAACCAGCTCCTAGTTTCACGGATTTGTTCTATTGTTCCTTTGGCTTATATTTCATTGATTTCTGCTCTGATATTTATGACTTCTGTTCTCCAGGCTTTCTCTGCTGTTCTTTCTTCAGCTCCATTAGGCATAGGGTTAGGTTGTGTACTTGAAACCTTTTTTGTTTCTTGATAAAGGCTTGTATCACTATATACTTTCCTCTCAGGACAGCCTTTGCTATGTTCCACAGATTTTGAACTGTTGTGTATTCATTTCATTTATTTCCATGATTTTTTTTCAATTCTTCTTTAATTTCCTGGTTGACCCATTCATTCTTTAGTATGATGCTTGTTAGCCTCCATGTATTTGAGTTCTTTTTGACTTTGCTTCTGTGCTTGAGTTCTAGCTTCGGAGCATTGTGGTCTGAAAATATGCAGGGTATGATCCCTATTTTTTGGTACAGGTTGAGACCTGATTTCTGACTCAAGATGTGAACTATTCTGGAGAGTGTTCCATGTGCACTAGAGAAGAATGTGTATTCTGTTGCTTTGGGATGGAATGTTCTGAATATATCTCTGATGTTCATCGGGTCCAGTGTGTTATTTAAGGCTTTTATTTCCCTGTTGATCTTCTGCTTAGATGATCTTTCCATTTCAGTGAGGGGGCGTATTAAAGTCCCCTACAATTAAGTATTATTGTTGATGTATTTCTTTGATTTTATTAATAATTGGTTTTTATAGTGGCTGCTCGCATGTTAGGGGCATAGATATTTAAAGTTGTTAGATCTTCTTGTTGGACAGACCCTTTAAGTATGACATAGTGTCCTTCCTCATCTCTTATTGTAGTCTTTGGCTGAAAATCTAATTTATCTGATATAAGGATCCCCAACCCAACTTTCTTTTGATGTCCATCAGCATGATAAATTGTTTTCCACCTCCTCACTTTAAATATGGAGGTGTCTTTGGGTCTAAAATGAGATTCCTGTAGACAGCATATTGAAGGATTTTGCTTTTTTATCCATCCTGATACCCTGTGTCTTTTGTTTGGGGCATTTAGCCCATTTACATTCAGGGTAACTATTGAGAGATATGAATTTAGTGCCATTGTATTGCCCATAAGGTGACTGTTACTGTATATTGTCTCTGTTCCTTTCTGTTCTATTACTTTTAGGCTCTCTCTTTGCTTAGAGGACCCCTTTCAATATTTCCTATAGAGCTGGTTTGGTGTTTGCAAATTCTTTTATTTTTTATTTGTTCTGGAAGCTTTTTATCTCTCCTTCTATTTTCAATGATAGCCTTTCAGTGATAGTGGATATAGTATACTTGGCTGCATATTTTCCTCATTTAGTGCTCTGAATATATCATGCCAGTTCTTTCTGGCCTGCCAGGTCTCTGTGGATAAGTTTTCTGCCAATCTCATATTTCCACCATTGTATGTTATAGACTTCTTGTCCCTGGCTGCTTTCAGGATTTTCTCTTTGTCACTAAGATTTGTAAGTTTTACTATTAGAAGATTGGGTGTGGACCTATTTTTATTGATTTTGAGGGGTGTTCTCTGTGCCTCCTGGATTTTGATGCTTGTTCCCTTTGCCATATTAGGGAAATTCTCTAGTATAATTCACTCCAATACTACTATAATTCACTGTCTCTCTCTCTTATTCTTCTGGAATCCCAATTATTCTAATATTGTTTTGTCTTATGGTATCACTTATGTCTTGAATTCTCCCCTCATAGTCCAGTAGTTGTTTTTCTCTTTTTTGCTCAGCTTCTTTATTCTCTGTGGTTTGGTCTTCTGCATCACTAATTTTCTCTTCTGTCTCATTTATCCTAGCAGTAAGAGCCTCCACTTTTGATTGCACCTCATTAATAGTTTTTTTGATTCCATCTTGGTTAGATTTTAGTCCTTTTATTTCTCCAGAAAGGAATTTATTTCTCCAGAAAGGGTTTCTCTAATATCTTCCATGCCTTTTTTTAACCCAGCTAACACCTTGATAATCATAATTCTGACATATTCCCAATGTCCATATTAATTAGAGCCCTTGCCATTGGTACTGCCTCTTGTTCATTTTTTGTGGTGAGTTTTTCCACCTTGTCATTTTATCCAGATAAGAATATATGAATGAGAGAATAAAAAACTAAAAGAGTGGCAAAAACCCCAGAAAAATGTACACTAACCAAATCAGAAGAGATCCAAAACCAGGGGAGAAGAAAGGGGGAAAAAAGAAAAATACATATATGTATGTGTTTGTGTGTATGTGTGTGTGTGGTATGTGTGCTGTGTATTAGACTGATGAAAAGAATAGAGCCACCCATTTGATCTGTGGTGTATTTTGGTCTCTTAGAAGAAACTACGTCCCAAAATTTTGAAGAAAGGAAAACTTATATATATACACACAAATATGGGTAAACATGATGAAGGGATGGAATATGACTTTAAAGATGAAACATTTTCTTAAAAAAATCTAAAAAGGGAATTGATAAGTTGGTTGGAAAAAGAAAAAAAAAAAAAAAAAGAAAAAAAAGGAGGGAATGTGCCGAGGGTGGAGACTAGAACAAAGCCATGGGCTAGATTATGGTATATTTTGATCTATTAGAAGAAATTGTATCCCATATATTTTTAGGAAAAAAAAGAAAACCTATATGTATACAAAAAAATAAGGTTAGGGGCTCCTGGGTGGCTCAGTGGGTTTAAGCCTCTACCTTTGGCTCAGGTCATGATCCCAGCCTGCTTCCTCCTCTCTCTCTCTGCTTACTTGTGATCTCTGTCAAATAAATAAATAAATAAAAATCTTTAAAAAATAAATAAATAAATAAAATGTTTGGGGTGCCTGGGTGGCTCAGTGGGTTAAAGCCTCTGCCTTCAGCTCAGGTCGTGATCTCAGGGTCCTGGGATCAAGTCCTGCATTGAGCTGTCTGCTCAGCAGGGAGCCTGCTCCCCGCCCCCCTGCTTTCCTTTCTGCCTACTTGTGATCTCTCTATGTCAAATAAATAAATAAGGGATAAAATATGACTATAACAATGAAGGTTTAAAAATATTTTTTAAGAAAGGTATTGTTTAGATAAACTAGTAAAAAACATTAAAAGAGGAAAGAGGAAAAGTTAAAAAAATAGAATAAGAATAAAAATAAAACTTTAAAAAAGCTTAATTTTGCAAGACTAAAGGATCATGGGAAAAAAGCCATGAATTCCATGTTTTGCTTTCCCCTAGCTCTGGGGTTCTCCTGTTCTCCTTGATAGGTGAGCTTGGTCTTGGCTAGATATTCTTGCTGATCTTCTGCAGGAGGGGCCTGTTGCAGTGATTCTCAAATGTCTTTTCCCAATGGGAGATTACACCACCATTGCCGGGGACTGGGCTAAGTAATCTGCTCGGGTTTGCTCTCAGAGCTTTTGTTCCCTGAACACTTTCCATACCACTTTGGATGATGGGAATGAAGATGGCAGCCTCCCAGTCTCTGGCACAGAGGAACTGAGAGCTTGGGGCCCCACTCCTCAGTGCACCCTCAGAGAAAAGCAGTCAGTAACTCCTGTCTCCCTGGTCTCCAGCTGAGCTCTGTGCTTACCCAGCCTGTGACTGAGCATTTCTGTCTCTGGCCCACGGCCCTTTTGGAGTCTCAAACATAGCAGCTTGTCCTGGAAGAGGAAGGTGAGTCTCCCCAGATCTGCCACTTGTGGGGTCCCTGCTCAAAGAGCAGGGGCCTGAATTTGCCTTGGATCATGGTTTAAGGTAACCCCAATCTGAAAGCTCACTCTCGGGTCTATCTCTGTAGTCAGCTTCTCCGCTCCAATATCTGGAAGCTCTGCCACACTCAAACACCCCTGATATTTCCGTGAGCCTGAGGGACCTGAGATCACATGTCCCTGCAAGGGCTCCACCCCCACTTAGCCTCTGGAACAATGTCCCTCAGTCCCTTAGGAGTAGACTTCTAAAAGTTCTGATTTTGTGCTCCACTGCTCTGTTGCTTGCCTGGAGCCAGCCCCTCCCCCCATGGTCTATCTTCCTGTCGCTTCAGATTCACTTCTCCACACATCCTCCCTTTCAGAAAGTGGTCGATTTTCTGTTCCTAGAATTGCTGCTCTTCTTCTCTTATATCTCCTGTTGAGTTTATAGGTGTTCTGAATCATTTGATACTCATCTAACTGAACTCCTGGGATATAATGTCATTTCAGTCTGCTACTCCTCCACCATCTTACCTCCACCACACTTTTTAACTTTAAAAAAAAATATTTGTCTCTTTCTCTCCCCCATTTTCCCTAACTTACACTACAACACAACTCACATCTTCATGTTCTTAAAAACCCTTGTGTTTCAAACCATCATGGGATTATTAGTGAGAGCATGGGCTGTCTTCCTGATTCTGCCTCTCCCTTAGCTTCTGTTCTGTCTCTGGGATGTTTCCCACTCCCATGTTTTCATCTCTAACAACTCCTTTTCATAGATCTTCAATTTCCACACCTCTTGGAAATTATGGACTCATATTCCCCACCACCTTTTGAAAATGCCCCACCCATATATGCCTAAAAGAACTGTACAGTCTCATGCTAACCTCCCCCTTAAAAAATAACTACAAAACACCCCTAATTTGGTATTCTTGATCTTGGTTAAAGAAATCAAAATTGGCATGTGCTTCCAAGTGAGAAATCTCAGTTTAGTACAAATACTTTATACACTTGCTCATCAGGCACATATAATTAGTCTCCAAGTCCTATTGATTCTTCTCATTAAATGTCTCTTAGGTCATCCATTTGTCTTCTCTCAAGAATTATTTTTATTTCAATAATTGAAATAAAGAAACATTCATACTTATGCAATAAGTCAGCAATACTAAAGTGTCTAAGGGAAATTGATAGAATTACTCTTCCCTCTGGATTAGTAATTATTGTTGATAATTTATTGTGCATTATTCTATAATTATCCTTTGCTTACACAAACATATATAAATGTGCCTGTTTCTTTTTATTACCATTGTCACCAGTTAAGCTCTAATATTTTTTTTCAACTATTGAATAGTTTCCATTCTCTTCTTAAAAACTTTGAGTAGTTCTCCATCCACTTACTATACAATAAAACTGAACCTATCAGAATACAGAAATCTCATGACTAAAAAATGATTTCCTTATCTTCAGATGCCTTTGTGAGGGTACTTTTTTGAATGCCTGTTTGCTAGACTTTGGGTAAGAAAGCGGACTTAAGTGTTGACTTGTGTATTTAATGTATTTGAATTTCCAACTTTAAAAAAAATGGAGCACAATGGGAAAATTTAAAAAAGTTTTTACATATGTAACAATAACCTATATGTGTTTCATTAGCATAGATGTTATTAATGAAAACAGTCTATCACACAAAATGTTAATATGTATATTTTTAATGTTTTCTTCTAAATCAATTTAATACACTTTTTGACAAGTCACATTTCTGTTTTCCTAGTAAATTTGACTAGTTATATTAGACTTTATTGTTGTCTTCAACTTCATTATTTCAAAAAAGAATAACAAAACTAATTATAGCATTTTCAGATTTACACTTCTTATTCAGATGAGATGTGTATTTGCTCTTTTGAACTCAGGAAAGGTGACAGATCATGCTTCACTTGTCTATTTTTCACATTAAGGCTGACATTTTATATAGATGATGGCTGTCAAAATAAGATGATTGCTATATGAGTCAACTTGGATGGTGTACTCTCCAAAATAGAATGCAATTTTTTTTCTTTATGTATTGTTAGATAGTGTGCATTTAGAGCTTCCAATATATTATTATAGTTTTTAATGAACATTTAAAAAAAGAGGAAGAAACTATTTTTAGATTTGGTTGAAAAACATGAAATTGCTATTGGTACATGGTCAGCAATTTTTTGAGTGACTTTCAAATGCAAATATTAAAATGATGAATACATGTATAGTTTGCTGACTATATTCTTTTTCCTTATAGCTCTTCCTTATTTCAAAGATAATTGCTAGTATATTAGGATGATTCTATAATCATATGTAATCTACAACTGTTTTTTAAGAAAGGAAGAAAGATATTCAGAAAGTTTTCACTTATTTAGTTACTATATATCATGATTAAAAAATATTTTTTAAAATTATTTGAAGACATATTGATTACTTTCCATAGACCTTTAATTTTTAAAAGTGTTATTATTCTCATCTTCTTAAAATCCTAGGAAATCTGTATTCTTAGGAAATATAACAGGGAAACATTATCCAAAACTATAAAGTTCATAGAAAGAACACTTTTCCTGAGGTGCCTGCGAGGCTTAGTCAGTTAAGTATCTGCTTTTGCTTAGGTCGTATTCTCTGGATCTCTGGATCCTGCTCCTCAGGCTCCCTGCTCAGCAGAGAGTCTTAGTCTCTCTCTGTCTCTGTCTCTGTCTCCGTCTCCGTCTCTGTCTCTGTCTCTTTCTCACTCTGCTCTCCCCCTCTTCCCCTCCCTTCTGCTCTTCCCCTGCCCTCTCCCTGCTCTTCTCCCCTGAATCCTGTTATCTCTCTCTCTAAAATAAATAAAATCTTAAAAAAAAAAAAAAAGAAGAAGAAAGAAAATCTTTCCTTGACTTCCTGTCTCTTGAATAAACTGGTTTGAAGAAGAAACGTGAAGAACTACCTTCCTTTCTCATTTGAGCCTAGAGCCTACCTAAACCTGTTCCCAGAATCCCATTCTGTCTTCTGGTCAAAGTTTCTCCCAAGAGGACCTCTACACTGCAAAGTTCAAAAGTAATAAGGAAGGCTGAGAAACTAAAAAATATTTGGGTGTAAACGGCTACTCCATAGCCCCAGACAAGAAAGCCATAGACTAAAGCGCTTCTGAGTGTGCAATCCTTTTTCTCCCATAAGAAGTCCCAAACTCCTTAGCCTTAAAATAATCTACAAGGACGGAGGAAATAAACACCAAAAAATCTGTAACTGTTGGCAAGTTATTTCATTTCCTTGTGCTTTGTTTTCCTCATCTGTAAAATGGAATAATGGTAACTTCATCATAAGGTTACAATTATGTATCTACCATAATTACAACGGTATTTGGAACACAGTAAGCATTATTAAGGATTAACAATTATTATTACTAGTACAAAGGAAACTGATACATAATAATTTTGTCATTTTCATAGCAATGTAATTTTTTTTTATTTTTAAAATTGTGTTATGTTAGTCACCATACAATACACCATTAGTTTTTGATAAAGCGTTCCAAGATTCATTGTTTGCATATAGCACCCAACGCTCCAAGCAATCCTCTTTAATACCCACCATCCCCCCACCCCCTCTCTGCTCTAAAACCCTCAGTTTGTTTCTCAGAGTCCAGTCTCTCGTGGTTCGTCTCCCCCTCCGATATCCTCCCCTTCACTTTTTCTTTGCTTTTCCTTTCCTTAACATGTCCTCTGTGTTATTTTTTATATTGTCACATCATGGTCTTTTTGTTTTGCTTAATGCTATTTTTCACCCAGTATTTAAGAAGATTTAATTTTTGTTCACTGATTATATGCTAGCCTTTCTTTTTCATTTTAGAGAAGTTTACATTCTCTTCTATGGCATTGCCTTACATGTAAACTTTTTAAAATAAAAAAGAGTTAGCATATAATCAGTGAACAAAAATTATATCTTTTAAATACTGGGTAAACAGTAGCATAAAGCAAAACAAAAAGACTGTGATGTGTCAAATATAAAGGGAAACTGAACCTCAAATTTGTGTAAAAGAACTAAAAGGAAAAACATACCTGTTTTAGCAATAAATGTAAAAGGATCATAGACTTAACTGTTCACTGTACATAGCAGGCACACTCAAAACCAACTGAATGTCAGTTTAGACATAAAATTATGGGCAAAGTTTATAGAAAAAATACAAACAGAAAGAAAGTAGAGTTTCTGGTTTTAATATCAGATAGATATATTTTCAGATGAGAAGAATTTAACAAGATAAAAAGACTTTATAGCAATCAGTAGTTAAGTCCTCAAATGAAGATCTAACAATTATATTTGCACACCTAACAAACACATTCTTTAAAAATGCACATGAAACATTCATTTTATGGTAGGCCATAAAGCAGGTCTCAGTTTCAAAAGAATTTGATCGTTCAAAGTGTGTTCATTGAGCATAACAGAATTAAGTTGGAAGTCAGTAAGAAAAAGATAAAAAGAAATCCCAACCTCTAGTAAGTTAGATAATACAATGCTGAATAATCTTTGAGTCAAATAAGAAATTTCAATGGAAATTTTAAAATGCTTTGAATTTAATGATAACAAAATATTTATATCACAAATCAAAATGCTTATACCCAAACTACTCAATAGGTTTAATAGAATCTGAATAAAAACCTCAGCAGATTTGTTGTTGTTGATGTTGAATTGAAGATGCTTATTCTTCAATTTCTTTGGACATTCAAAGGATAAACACTGGTCAAGGCAATTTTGAAAAGGAAAATAAAATGGATGTGATAATAATTGTTGAGAATCCTTCCTTCTGACTTGAAATAAAAAATCCAATGACTTGGACCACCCTTGGTAAATTACTATGTTGGGTTCTTAATAATGTGTGAATAATTGAGGTTTTTTATTTGAATATATTTTTTTAAAAAGGAAAAGGAATGATTGACTATTGGGAAGCCAAAGGGAAAGAGGGAAAATTCTGAAGAAGAAGAAAAAATAAAAGGCAAATGGTCACAATCATGCATCTTGACGTTAAGATTTTAGGAGGAAATGGGTAAAACTGATGTTATGCTCTCAATACATACAATTTTGGAGTAAAGTAATCTACTTATAAATGTTGTCTGCTTTTATAAACCCTTAAAATGACCCTCAGGGTCAGACCTCACTCCAGCACTAAATCCAGATTGTAGTATTTCAAACACATCTGTGTTGTAAAGCATATATTCACCATTGTGAGTTTTGAGCTCAAGTACAGTATGTGTGATTAAGAACACCTTATATACTTTCCAATATGATTTTTTTTATCTTATTTTTTCAGTTTCCCAAGATTCATTGTTCATGCATCACACCCAGTGCTCCATGCAATACATGCCCTCCTTAATACCCACTACCAGGCCCTCCCAACCCCCCACCCCCATCTCCAAAACCCTCAGTTTATTTCTCAGAGTCCACAGTGTCTCATGGTTCATCTTCCCCTCTGATTTTCCCCAACTCACTTCTCTCCTTCACCAAGTATCCTCTGTGTTATTCCTTATATTCCACAAGTAAGTGAAACCATATGATAATTAACTCCCTGCTTGACTTATTTCACTCAGCATAATCTCCTCCAGTCCCATCCATGTTGATACAAAAGTTGGGTATCCATCCTTTCAGATGGAGGCATAGTGCTCCCTTGTAAATATGGACCATATCTTCTTTATCCATTTGTCTGTTGAAGGTCATCTTGGCTCTTTCCACAGTTAAGCAACTGTGGCCATTGCTGCTATGAACAATGGAGTACAGATGGCCCTTCTTTTCACTACATCTGTATCGTTGGGGTAGATACCCAGTAGTGCAATTGCCGGGTCATATTTTTATAGTTTTATTTTTAATTTCTTAAGGAATATCTACACTGTTTTCCAAAGTGGCTGCACCAACTTTCATTCCCACCAACAGTGTAAGAGTGTTCCCCTTTCTCCACATCCTAACACATGTTGCTTACTGTCTTGTTAATTTTGGACAGTCTAACTGGTATAAGGTGGTATCTCAATATGGTTTTGATTTGAATCTCCTTGACGGCTAATGATGATGAACATTTTTTCATGTGTCTGTTAGCCATTTGTATGTCTTCTTTGGAGAAGTGTCTGTTCATGGCTTCTGCCCATTTTTTGATGTGATTATCTGTTTTGTGTGTGTTGGGTTTGAGGAGTTCTTTATAGAACTTGGATATTAGCCCTTTGTCTGTAGTGTCATTTGTGAATATCTTCTCTTATTCCATGGGTTGCCTCTTTGTTTTGCTGACTGTTTCATTTGCTGTGCAAAAGCTTTGATTTTGATGAAGTCCCAAAAGTTCATTTTCGCTTTTGTTTCCTTTGCCTTTGGAGACATGTCTTGAAAGAAGTTGCTGTGGCTAATCTCAAACAGGTTATTGCTTATGTTCTCCTGTAGGATTTGATAGATTTCTGCCTCACAATGAGGTCTTTTATCCATTTCGAGTTTATCTTTGTGTATGGTGTAAGAGAATGGTCACATTTCATTCTGATGAAACCCGACCATTCTCTTCCACCAATATGATTTTAAAACTGACTTTCATTGTTGGTCTTTTTGTACATTTAGTTTCTTAGCTGTGTATCCAGAATGTTATTTTTCCTTTTTCTTGGGATTTTCTTACTCTTACTTTATTCCTCCTCCATACCACACAGTCAGTTTGTACTGTGATTGAGTTAACCAAATATGCTAAAAAATCAAAAACTTCTAACTATTTTATCATCAATTCATTCATAAAAATTAGTTAATAAATCTTTAGGGTTAAGAGTAACCTTTGGGTTACTCTTAGGTTAAGAGTAACCTTTGCCTTTGGCTCAGGTCATGGTCCCAGGATTCTGGGATCAAACAGGGCGTTGGGCTCTGTGCTCAGCAGGGAGCCTGCTTCCTCCTCTCTCTCTGCCTGCCTCTCTACCTACTTGTGATCTCTGTCTGTCAAATAAATAAATAAAATCTTTAAAAAATTAAAAAAAAAAAAAGAGTAACCATCTAGCTAATTGACATCAGAGACAGTTTAGGTGTGATATAGTTGTAATTTTGGCATTGACTATTTACTGAAAATTTTTGTTTAAATAACAAGCAATAAAAAACTTCAGAAATCTAACCATTCTTCAAATTATTTGAAAGTTGAGAAACAATGAGATCCTTAGCATTTTTGTTATTTTTGCTCCTTTTTAATATATCATGTTTAATCTATTGTTTCTCATGGAATTCATGTAAATAAAAATGAACACAAATATTTCCTAAGGATTCCTAGAAATTTCTTCTGGCTAGAAGGATAACACACAAAAATATCCAAGGTAATTTACTTAGAAAAATTTTTTTAAAAAAATGACCTGAGTGGAATGGTTGAAATATCATTGAAAAGAGGCAGAAAGATGGTGAGTAGATACAGTCGGGATTTTCCAAGGTTTTACAGATCCAGTGGTGTTCAAATAAAATACAAGGAGGTACCTTAGGTTCTCACTAGAAGTATGGATTGTTATGCCCCCTCCTCAGGGATTCTGTTGTAGGACATCTGGTGCATATCCCAAGAATCTGTGCTTCTAACCTGTCACTCCTTAGTGACTTCAAAGACAATCAGTGAGGCTGTGTGGGGTTCAGAGCATATGCAAAGAGCTTAGTGATCCTCTAAAGTAAACAAATGTTAGCAATATTAAAAGTTTTCCATATTTGAATTCAAATATTTTAAAGTAGAAAACTGGGTGCATTGATATGTAAGCTGTGGTTGCCCTGCAGGGGGCAGAATCAATGTCCCACTGGTTTGAATGTTAGTGATGAAACTGCAGAGGCATGGAGTAGGAATGAAAAAATTTCATAGTCACAAGAGTGAAATTTTCTAGGTTCCCAAGCTGGTTTGCAAATGATTTCAAAGACAGGGATTAGCTAGTGGCTTGGAGGGGGGCGAGGATGGTTAATAAGTGGGGATGGAATGAGGGTCCTGCTGGAGCTTACCTGCCTTGAAGTTCCTGTTGGGGCCAAAAGAAGAAATGCCTGCATGGGTTTTGCTCTCACGGTGGGGCAATATTGGGAGATGGAGGGGTGGGGCTTGAAAGCGATCAGTACTCCAGACATCAAAAGTAGAATCAAACTTTTGATTAAAATACCTGAAAAAAGCTGGAAATATAAAGTCATTAAGACTTAGTTGAAAGTTCTGAGATATGATTTTACTGAGATATTTTTCTGAGATATGATTTATACTGATCTTACTGGGATCAGTAGGAATATCTGTATTTCTATCTACCCGTATTAAATAAATACAATAATTAGCTAGCCATCAAGGATGTTTATAGTATTATATCAAAAATTTTGCAAACCGTAAATGTTTATTTGTAACGTGAAAGCATTACTTGAAATACGCTGTTCTATTCCAAACCCATTTTAACTATATTTTGTCAGTTTAATCAAATAAATTTAAAATAAACATTTCACAGGGAAATGTCCATGGATTTACTGAATCACACAACAAAATAGTCTAATACTTATAACCAATGAGTATAAATAATCTTGTAGGTCTTTCTATTAAAAAAAAATCAAAAGCAGTCTCTGTAGTGGGGTTATTATAATATAGAAATACTTTGCTGTAGCCAAATTCCTCCAGAAAGTGGATTCCACAGCAAGACTTTAGAAATTGACTTAACAATAAGAAACCAAATAATAACTTGCACTCACATGTATTTTTGTGTTTTGAAGGTTTTAGGGTACCATCCAAAAAATAGGAGAAATTGTTGGCATATAAACATCCAGCCTAGTACTAATGTTTAGCAAAACCAAAGATAACCCTCAGATAAATACACAGAAATGCTCTTAAAAATACTTTCTGAAGATTATAATTCTATATATGGGAAAAATCAAAGTGATTTCTTTTAAAGAATAAAGTAAGTTAAAACTGGCACCGAAAAAAGACTTACCACCTACCTATGAAAACAAGTTTTAACTGCAGGTGAGTAAGTAAACAAGCCTTAAAAAGCTTTCAGAGGAATAAAACAACAAGGAATAGAAATAGAAAAAAAACTGTCTCCCAGGGAACAAAAAAGCCAATCATTTCTGTAACTCTGCAGGGATAGCTTATGACTGTGTCTGTGAATACAGCATCCAGGGAAAAGTTAGGCTTTCTCATTTCATCTTACAGGTAAGGGGGATGTTTGTATGACTGCTCCCACCAATGTTTTGTGGGTGTGTCTGTCTGTCTTTCTTTCTTTCTTTCTTTCTTTCCTTGTTTCTTTCTTATTCCTTTCCTTTTTTCTTTCTTTCTCTCTTATAATGGTTATGATACTCCCCTTTTTTAAAAGGAAAATCCTGGGTGTCAAAGTTATTTTATACAAAATTTTTGATTGTATACTAAACCACCAAATAGGTAATAAAGTATCAATATTTGAGTCTCATTTCAGAAAGAATAAATTTATCTACTGAGCTATAGAAAGACCGTTTATCTCTTGAGTTATTAAAAAGTTCTATTTCAGCATGATATGAGAAGAATAAATTCAATGGACCAGTAAGTTAGAGGTTTAAACAAACTGAAATAGGATAACAAAAGAAATCACTGTATGATACCACAGAAAAATTATGACTTTGAAGTCAGAGACATGAGTTCAAAATTTAATTAGGAATTTAACCACTATATGAGCTTATAAAAGATACTGAATATGCTTGGGTCTTCAGCTTTTTCATAGACAAAATTTGCAAAATGTCATGATTGACATTTTGATACATGTGAACTACAGGGTCTGGGAACAGTATCAGCCATGTAGTATGTTCTTAAACATTGGTATATGTTATGTAATAATTATATAATTAGTAATTAATAAAATGTCCACTATTCCTAAACCCTGGCTGAATTCTTGTCCCTTGAAGTTTATAAGAACAAGAGAAGTTTTGGGATGCCGGGGTGGCTCAGTCATTTAAGCATCTGCCTTGGACTCAGGTAATGATCCCAGGGTCCTGTGGTGGAGTCCGGGATTCAGCTCCTTGCTCAGTGGGCAGCCTGCTTTGCCCTCTCCTGCTTGCTCTACTTGTGCTCTCAGTCTCTCTGACAAATAAATAAATAAATAAATAAAATGCTTAAAAAGAAAAAGAAAAGGTTTTTGTTTTTTTTAAATGCCAAAATAAGATTGAATAACAGTATATAGGAATACAATACTCAGGGGAACATATGAATATCATCATAGAGATATTTATGCACAATCTGCACCACCATACATGGAAGTGACCTTTGCTAATGTCCCTTTGGAAATTCAAAATGATTGTTAGCTATCAGAATATCTAAGAAATCTTGTTATAAGAATTTATCTGGAGTTACATTTTATAATCCTTTGGCGAATCTTGTAAAAAAAATTAGCTGGAAAAAATATAACATGTGTTCCCACACATTTGACCTTATAATGTGTGTGTGTGTGTGTGTGTGTGTGTGTGTGTGTGTATTATGCACAGCTGTATCTTACAGAACTGGTTTTCCTTAAACCAACTTTTAGAAAAAATTTAAATATTCACATAATTATCAGGTACATTGAATAGGTTAGGTTATAGTAGTCTTTTTTTTTTAAGATTTTTTAAATCCATTTGACAGATAACAAGCAAGCAGAGGGAAGGAGAGTGGCAAGCAGAGGGAGAGAGAGAAGCAGACTCCCTGGACCCTGACATGATGCTCAATCCAAGGACCCTGGGATCATGACCCGAGCTAAGGCAGACACTTAACTGACTGAACCAGGCATCCCTATATGAGTCTTCATGTAAAAATGAACTATAGATATCTTATTCAGGTTGGGGTGCTATGACAAAAATATCAGAAACTGGGTGGTTCGTACCACAGAAATGTATTTTTCTTATAGTCCTGGGAGCTGAAAGTATGAAATCAGGATGCTAGCATAATAAGGTTCTGGTGAAGGGGCCTCCTTTGGTTTGCAGATGTATCTTAAATGTATCTTAACCCCTCCCTGCTGTATCTTAGCTCTTTGGTCTCTTCTTACATAGTGAGTAATCCCATTGTGAGGACTCTACCCTCATGTCCTCATCTAAACCTAGTAACCTCTCAGAGCCCATTGCCCCTCCCAAATACCATCAACTATGGGCTAGAGTTTTAACATATCAACTGTGGAAGATGCAAACATTCAGCCAGTAGTGACGAGGTGTCAAATAATTGAGTGCTATATACATTTTACTTAATTTTTAAGTTCCTCAGTTTTTCATGTGTAAATGAATATAACATTTTCTTAAAGATTTATTTATTTATTTATTTGAGAAAGAGAGAGAGCACAGTGGGGCAGAGGGAGAGAGAGTCTTAAGCAGACTCCCCACTGAGTGTGGAGCCAGATGCCAAGGGCCTGATCTCATGACCCTTAAGACCACAAGCTCAGCCAAACCAAGAGTCAGCCAGTTGACAGATTGCACTACCTAGGTGCCCCTGAAAATAATATTTTTTAGTGACCACTGTGAAGTTTGGAGGTATGATTCATAAAACATCTCTGTGACCATAGAAAAGCATGTACTTAAAAAATAATAGTAAATAGTAATGATAATTATTTTGATAGTGCTATAATTAAATACTCCATTACTCTTTATTTTTAAGTTATTTTGGAGCCTCTATAATGTGTTCCTTTCAAAGATTTCTTTTTAAAGCCTTATGTTAACTTCTTTGATTCTCTTCACAGAATGATATGATCAATCTTTCTCCAATAGATTAGATTATCAATGTCCTTTATCTCCCATTCTTTTTTTTTTTTTAAGATTTTATTTATTTTTTTGACAGATAACAAGTAGGCAGAGAGGCAGGCGGAGATCACAAGTAGGTGGAGAAGCAGGGAGAGCAGCAGATAGAGAGGGGGAAGCAGGCTCCCTGCTGAGCAGAGAGCCCGATGTGGGGCTCGATCCCAGGACCCTGAGATTGTGACCTGAGCGTAAGGCAGAGGCTTAACCCACTGAACCACCCAGGTTCCCCCTTTATCTCCCATTCTAAACCATGTATTCTTCTTTGTCTTTATTGTCATCAGCTACTATTCACTTCTCTACTTTCTTTCACAGCCAAGCATCCATAAAAGAGCTGCCTGTTCTGTCTCACTTTCAATTTACTCCTGACCCTAATGCTTTTCAGTTTGGACCCATTCCTCTCCACCAGAGAGAGAGAGAGAGAGAGAGAGAGAGAGAGAGAGTGTGTGTGTGTGTGTGTGTGTTGTATTAACATTACCAATGACCTAAATTTTCTGAAACAAACTAATTTATCCACTCTCATATTACTCACCATCCTTTGAACCAGTTGACAACTTCTTTGTTTCTGGGAATAGTTTCTTTGATTAGCTTATAATTCTCTTTCATAATTTTTTTCCCTACTGCTTCTTTTAATGGCCACTTCTCCTTTGCTCAATATCTATGTGATGGATTACTTCAGAACTCAATCCTGGACTGTTTTTTCATTCTACTTTCTCTTCTATATGATCTTATTCAAGTTCATAGTTTTAAAACTCATCTATATGCTGTTGGCTTATCAGTGTACTTTTATGACTTAAACTCTCATCTGACATTCAAACTTATACATCCAACTGCCTGTTTGATGGCTTCCTTTGAAAAACCTACAAGGTATCCCAAAACTCATGGGGCCAAAATGGAACTTTTTGAATCTACCATACTATCATATCACCATCAATATTTTTAAGACATACAGACTCTCCAAATCTACCAACCAGTTATCAGCATCCACCCATGTGACTATTTAACTTAAACAGTTTTTTCCTCTGTTAACTACCTCACTCTCAATCACTCCACCCAATATTCTCCATCAGAAAGTTCTATAATTTCTACCTATTTGCTGTACACCTATATGTCTCTTTTTTGTGCTGCCTTCATGTTATTTGGAGTGTCTTTGCATGTCCAAAGACAACCAAAATTCCATGAATATAACCCTAATTACATAGAATTGGTTTTCTTTAAAGTGTTAAGTAATTTACTTATACATTTAAAAAATAATATTCTTGAGCAGACTACCACTGAGATCCTAACTCATCCTGAATGTTCAGATTCTTTTGGACTGTAATTCATTCTAATAGACCTTTTGCATAAGATGACTATGGTTAACTTTGTTTTTATTTTACTTCTCTTTTCTTATGTTGTTGTTATAAACTTTTTGTTCGTGTTTCTGCATACTTCTGGTGGTTTTCAGCTGGCAGTTAAATAGTATACAAACAGATGCTAAGATTGAAAGAAATTCTTATTTTATTAAATTAAGATACAGGGATACACACACACACATAAATATAAATATAAATATAAATATATATGTAAATAAAATCTTAAATATATATATAGTATTTATTTTATTTGACAGATTTTATTTATTTATTTGACAGAGAGAGACACAGCAAGAGAGGGAACACAAGCAGAGAGAGAGGGTGAAGCAGGCTTCCTGCCGAGCAGAAAGCCCAATGCAGGACCCTGGGATCATGACCAGAGCTGAAGGCAGACGCTTAATGACTGAACCACCCAGGCGCCCCATACAGGGATATATTTAATGTGAAATTGAAGCAAAGAGCAGGAGGGGATCTAATATATCATAGCAGGACTTCTTTATACCTACGCTCCCTAATTTTGGAAAGGAATATGTGTCACAAATTTACCACAAACATTACCTTTTACTTCTGTGAATAAGTCACAATTTCTCTTCATTATAATCTGTGTTTTATAAGTCAATCACGTGTAGGCTTTCAAATGCCATTTAAAAGAGTAAGCCTCTTGTGACCATTTTAACCCCTGAATGAGAAATTACCAACATTTGAATATATTAATGATAATATAACCTTTATATTTCTGTTCCAATTGCTCAGCTCAAGCTTAAGGATTTGGCTGAGTGATAGGTTTCTTTTGTTGCAAATATTTTCAAGTTTAAATGAAATGTTTTCTAATCCAATAAAAGTATCTCCCAAGAAATATTGCTTACATTAAAATAAAAAGATATGCTGGGGCGCCTGGGTGGTTCAATGGGTTAAAGCCTCTGCCTTCAGCTCAGGTCATGATCCCAGGGTCCTGCTTCTCTGCCTACTTGTGATCTCTGTCTGTCAAATAAATAAATAAAATCCTTAAAAACAAGAACAACAACAACAAAACGATATGCTAATGAGAGAACCCCTTTTTATTTTTTTGTATGCCAAGTGTTCTTCCATCTTCTGTACACCAATATGTCTGTATTCATGCAAAGCATCTTTGATATTGGCCATTCTGTACTTAGATCCAACTAAGTTGGCTTGACTTGAAGCCCTTCGATGTAGCTCTTATCAAAAGCCCTGATTATTTTTAGAACAGGAATCATTCCAGCTCAGGATGGTTTTAGGACTACCGATTTTGGGTTCTGATATTAATGAGGCAGATCATTAGTGATGGAAACTTCCTTCCAGATGGTAGGTGATAATAGTGCATTTAGGGAGATGTGCTGAGTTGGGAGAAAAGTTTGCTTGACTCTTGGCCAAGTCTTTTCTTTTATCAAAGAAGATACTTTCATACTCTGAATTCAGATTTGATATATATTACAAGAGCAAACCCTACAGAAAGTAGGAGTCCTTATGTATACTAGTTCTTGACATTATTTTACTTTTCTTCTTTTAAGCCTATCTTTTCTCGGATAATTTTATCCCTGACTCAGAACCTTCTCAACAGTCACATGTTATATAAAGGTATCTGTGTCCTATTCTATGTCATATCCATTTCTGGTGCTCAAATAAATTATTTCCAATGATGACATTTCTTAAAATGGTTATCTTGATTTTAGGGAGAGGATGATGTAAAACTTTGCTTCCATGGCTATAACCCTCTACTTGTTCCCTCTATCAGTTTTTGTATGTGCAGTGGTTGATTTGCTTTCCAAGCCAGTGTTGATCATTTTATGCCTGAAGCAAAACTCTCTCCAGGATTAGCGTATTTAGGATGAATAGGTCAAGCTGAGTATGAAAACGAGAACAATGAAATTCCTTATCATCAGTGGCACAGAAGGCCACAAATCCTTCTGAAAAATAGGTGCTTAGGGATACTATGGGAGCATCTTCCACAACCTTAAAATAGTGCTTTTTAATGCATGGCAAACAGTGAAATTCAAACAAGAACCTTATGTGTTATATACTACAATGTGTGGATTTTAAATTAAATTATTCACTTAACCTCAGTTTCAGTAATTCCTGGGAAAAAGAAGATCCGGATCAATGAAATGTCAAGAATTTTCTTGTTTCGATTTTATAGAAAATCAAGAAACAAGAAATTATAAGGAGGATTTTTAATCTGTTAACCAAAACAAATACCTAAATTATAAATATAATCATTGATGGATTGTTTTTCTATGATAAATTCTTTTGAAAACATTTCTTATGCTGTTAAACTCATCCCTTTCTGTTTATTAGATTTTAACTCACAGATGAATAGGAGCTTTTACAATGATATGTGCAAATATGTGTACATAGGCCTTTCTAAACAAATATTATGTATCTGTCAATGTAAAATCTGTCAAATGCAGAAGCATTCCAATGAATATTTAATAGTATTGTATCCTTACACTTTATACTTCGAGTGAGTTATATCATGCTGCTAAACAAAATACAAGGTACACATATTTGTTTTTAAGTTATCCTGAATTATATTCATGTGGATGTTGATTATGATTCTTAAATAAGAAAATGCTCTTTTAAAAATAATGTTTCAAATTACAAGTATTTTTTTAGGATAGTTATTTTATGAAGAGTATCTGTGGATATATTAACAATTTGTGTCATTTGATTATTTTTCTCCTTTTGTTAATTGTAAATCTAACAGCAATTTTTGCAAAATTATTTCAGGTAAATTATCAGTTTAAATAATCTAAGCAATATGTTTAAATAAGAAAATACTTTTAAGGTATATTTAAGGAATGCATATGCTATAATACCAGTTCTCAAGTCATTTGCAACTCTTCTGAAGGAAAAAAACAGCATTACAATAATTAAAGAAAAATATAAGATCACATAATCAATGAGGAGAGAGAGGATGTTAGGGAAATTCTGAACTGGAAATATAACAACCTGAGGATAATTTTAAACGGTGACAACTTAGATGTTTAATCACAACCACCCTGGAAGGGAAGAATGAAAGGAATGGGATCTGCCTCACTGGGAGAAAAGTACATACATTCTAGAGTAAGTGTTAAGCTTTAAGAGAATGATATAACAACAAGCCTTGAATTTTAAGACGAGAAGCTTGGACTACACTTGACATTGCATAAAAAGCCATGAGGCAGGCTGAAGCATGGAATTGGCATCCCGAAATCTGCCTTTATGACATGCAATTCAGGGTGAGCTGGAAGGTGGAGATAAGAAAGAATGTCCATCAGGAGGTCACTGTATTATCCAAAATAAAAGTGATGCAAGCTTAGAGTGTTGACAGTAAGAACGAAAGGACAGGGCAAATTCAGCAGGCACTTCAAAGAAAAATTCAGAAAATTTGGAAGTGATTAAAATTATTGAAAAGCATGATGTATATGAACATCTATATCTAATGAGGCTCCATCAAATTCTATAGTTTATTACTTCCATTCATTACTTAATATTTGTATCTTGCCATTACTTTCATAATTATCTTCATATATGGAAAACATTCTTTAAAAAAGGAATTTTTAGCGATTCCTTTATCGTTCTTTTTAGCACCATTTTCTTCCTGGAAATCTGCTATTGAGGACAAACTGAGATATGAAACAACACTGGAGTAAGACCTATGTGAGTTTAACATGAGCCCACAAATTACTAAGTGATATTCCTTGCATGCCTAATCTAGTCACACTTTCCATGTTGCTAGGAAATTCTCTAACACAAAATAGGTACTCAGTGACTACTGATTGAATGGTTAACTACATGAATGAATGTTTAATGTTTTAAGCCTGAGTTTCTTCATCCATTAACTGATAGCCCTATTAACTATATTTTAAAAAGTTGAGATAATTATATGAGACAGTCTAATAAATACAAGTGTTAGTTCTATCACTAGATAAAAATGCAGACTAAAGTTTCAAGTAGTTTATTGCCTAAGTATTTGATTAGTTGAATAGTTTAAACATTTCTTTTAGAAATGTTCTCTTTGTATGTATTTTGTGGCAGCTAGTGTTTCATTGTCATATTTTACAGATAAGACACTGAGGCACAGAGAAGTTAAATCATCGGCCCAATGTGACATGGCTTGCTAATGACAGCTCTACAGTTAATCTCTGTGGCTACAATTTCTAATCTACTGTTCATTGATTGCTGTTACACAGCATTTTCCTAAACATGTGTTTTGATGTTTATGCTGTGCATTTTGGTAGTGCCAGAGCATGAATTCACGAGCAAAGGGAGATGTCACAAATCTGATAAAGTCCCTGGCAAAGGACTCAAAGGAGTCAAGGAACAATTGAGGAGTTTTAAATCTGGATATTTGACTTAAATGGATTATGTTTGTGATACCTCAGTCTGCAATATATGTGACTAAATGATAGAAGGTAAATAGGACTAGTACCTATGTGTCCAGTTAACATCTAGAGCAGAGTTTTGCCCGAGGCATAATTCTAGCGGAAGGAGAGACGGAAGGAAAGAATGAGAATGAGGAAAGGCATTCAGCAGGGCTCAGCTGCGTGTGCAATATTTTACTTTAGTTTACTCTGATAAAACTGTGGAAAATATGAGGCTTTGACATTAGATTTGTTATCATTTGATACAGAAGTTGTGTTATAGTTTATGTTCTGTATAGGTTTAAAATATGGATATGATTCATAATGAAATATAGAGATGATATGCTTTTGAGCTCAGCCTGTGAGATTGGGCACGTAGAGAGAGAGGAATGATTTTGTAATTGTTTCGAATCTCAATAAGGAGGTAAGGGGAAAAAAATAATGAGGGATAATTCCTAGGTTTCTCAAATGGGTTTATAGGAACATGATAATAAACAAAAATGAACCAAAATAATGGGGAAATGAGGTTTAGAGAATGAAACTATAATTACATATAAGAAAAATATGTATTTTATAAATGGAGGACCTAGAGAATAGAGGAAGACCTTGTATCTAGGGCAAAGATGGAGCAGGTAGCAATATACAGGAAAAGTGACAGTACACACCTTGATTAGGAAGAAAGAAGTATGATTATGAAGATATTTCTCCCTGACATCATAAACCTCAAGATAGCAAGAACCTCTCAAAATATCTCATCACTTTCATTTTACTCATTCTTTCTTGCTAATTAGATTTTGTGTCTAGAAATAGTTTCCTATTGTTTCTCACCTGAATATATATTTTAGAAGATTAAATTATCACCCCAAACTTGTCATATCCTCTACTTTTAACCTAATGTAGTATCTTGCAGATTTCTAAGTAGCTGAATTATGACATTTTAGTCTACCTTCAGTTTTATAATTTTCATCATTCTAATACAATGGCATGAGTTAAAAAAGAATAGATTGAAGCTAAAAGAAAGTAGATATTATGAAGTCATTTGTTTTATAAAGATAAGTATTGATGAAGCCTGCTATTTTAGAATCTGATCAACAAAAGAAAACCCACACCAAATATGCGGGAAAGAAAAATGCATTCCTTTTATCCAGCTGTTGGGAGCTGGCCATATATGTCCCTGATGAACATAAACAATTTCACAGAACATCGATACAAAATGACTGTCATTGAGAAAGACCAAAACAAGACCATTCTGCAATCATGTCTGAGCACAGACAAAACAAGAATACTGTGCAACAACAAAAGGACCGCTGTATCTCTCTCGCAGCAAACAAGGGTGGTTGCTGCTTTCTCACAAGTTATACCTGTATGCTTGCTCTGGTCTGTGCTCATACTAAATGGAAGGCATTAAGGTAGCCAATAACATAATTAACACTATTTTTTAATTGTACCCATTTCAGAGCAAAGAAAACCCACTTCCTTTTATTCTTCTCAACATCAGCTAATACAAATTCAAATCTGTTAATGAATCCAAGCTATCCCCATCTCTCTGAGATGCCCAGTCTTCCTTTGTGTGTTCTCCTTTAGCTGTAGCAAAGAAACCCAAACCTTGATTAAAAAAATAGTAAAGTAAATCCAACTTTGACTAAAGGAGTGTCAGGATTCTGAGCAACAGAATGCTGCCATACTGTTAGTCACAAGGTCACTGAGGAATATAAATGGACTGATGCACAATGTATGTGGCTGAGCAAAGACATACTTAGCTACCTGTTGGTATTGTTGAAAACATATGGACCTGACATTGTTGGTTAGACCATGTAAAGCTACAAATATTTGTCTTGCCAAGGCACAGTAAATCTAAGGAATGTAGCTAAAACATATCAAGCAACTTCTATTTCTGTGTCTTCTCCTAAAACAAAATATACTTTTAATTTTTTTTTTTTTTTTTTTTTTTGTATTTTACTCTTTGAACCTCAAGGAAAGGAATGCAAAAGAGACAGCAGGAGGGTTTGCTTTAAAATCCATGATAATATGGTCCACATTATTCATCCTAGGCCTTTAAAAGGACAGAGAGGGGCTTCTGGGTGGTTCAGACAGTTAAGCTTCTGCCTTTTGATTTCAGCTCAGGTCATCTCCTCAGGGTTGTGAGATTCAGCCCTGTGTCGGGCTCCTCGCTGGGTTCAGAACCTAAAATTCCTTCACTCCCTCTCCCTCTGCCCCTCCCCATCTCTCTTGCTCTGAAACAAACAAACAAATAAAATAAAAAGACCCTGATAATTTACATTCAATACCAGAGCCTAAGAAATAGCCTACATCTTGATCTCTATCTATCAACATTCCTTTAACTATTTTTGGGGGTGAGGTAAGAGGTCCTTAGAGGGAGCTTCTCATGTCTTTAACACAATTTCCTTCAATATTAGCTGCTTGTAAGAATTTTAAAAACAAAATGGTCAGTGCTCCACTAGAAACTAAATGAATTACAATCTCAGTGGCTGGGATCTGGGCATTGTTCTTTTTTAAGAGTTACCCTCTGAGGGAAAACTGATAATCACTGAGGATGCAATGGGCTTGACTCACATTAATCAGCAGAACTGTTACCTTCCTTGAAGAAGATCAGAAAAATATCAATCAGGTAAATTTCTACTCACCCCTCCATGGGACCACTTCACAATCTATACCAATGCTATACAACTATCTAAAATCAATGAGATACAGAGTTAAATCTCCCAATACCTATAAGAATAAATGTTGCCTGCCATCCCCCTAAAGCTCTGAAATAGTCAAAAAATCAATTACTTTTACCCAAAAGTTATGCCAAATTCAAAGCAAAATATTGTTCTATTTCTATTTCATGTTTCAAATTTTGCTTACTCTACCTTGTTGTTCACTCAAGTTTACTAACCTAGAATTACATCTAGTAAATGAAGAACGAATAAATAAATACCAATAATACAAAATGCATCAGATTTTCTGCTACTTTAAAAATAAGTGATCATTTAAAACACTATACAAGATGTCAGCAAAAATGGCAGCGTAAGGACCTCCAAAAATACTTTTCTTCATAAAAGTAATAATAATAATTTGACTAAAAATGTTAGAATCAACTTTTTCACCACTCTGGTAATTAACTAAAGGCTTACAAGGAAGGACTCAGGAAGCATTTATTCAATAAAAATGGTTAAATCTTGGTAACAACGCAAGCTTTGTGGTGTTATGACAAACCTCATACCTGTTCCTCCTTCCAGCTCTGTGGTATTCTTGAAAATCAGCAACCTGTAAATTGCAGTGAACACCAACAGCCTAACATCACCAAAGGGGGCAGAACAGGGTTGGAACTCCAGAGCTTAATTTCCAGAGAACTGTCATTATCTGACTTGTCCAGTGGTCTCCTAAAGGACTCTCACTTGAAAGACAGTCTTGATCTCCTGATTCAGTGTCACCCGGCATGAAAATCATTTTACAAAAAATATATATGAAGAAGTAAATAGTACCAGTAAAGGTAAAACATAGGTACATATAAAAGACAATACAAATATTTTTTCTATTGTAATTCTTTTTTTCTCCTATCACATTTAAAAGAAAATGGATAACCTTAAAAATTAAAAATCTTTTTGTTGATAGGAAAAGAATGAATAAAGATATAATCTGCATAACAACAGAACAAAAAATGAAGAATGGAATGGAGCTAGCTGTATATTAACAAAGTTTTATATACGATTGAAATTAAATAGGTATTGATCCAAACTACACTGCTATAAATTAAGATGGTAATTTTAATCTCCATAACAACCATTAAGAAAATAACTAAAAAAATATTAAAAATGATAAAGGGATTAAAATTAAACACTATGGTTCTTATATAGTTTCATGGGCTTATATGAGCCTTCCTTGTTTCCATTAGTGATGTTATTATCAGTAATATGGGATCCTGATAATTCCACATAGAAACTTGGATTGTAAATGTACTTGAGAATCAATATAATTCATTAGCTGTTTCTGGAAAGAAATTTACCTGACAGTTCCCCAGCCATTACTTACTGACTAACCCACATCAAGACCAAACACCAGCCAGCTTTAAAATAAGAGACAGAAACAATAGGAGACATTACCCAAACTTGAGTTGAATGCTACAATTCTCATGACACTGCAGACCTTCATAACTGTGACCCAATAAGGCTTGATGTTGACCCAGCATAATCTCTGATTCCCATGCTGTTGGTAAAAATCAAGGTGGTGGGAGTAATGTGATAATATTGAGTTTTTCTTAGGGACTTCCAAGCATTGTTCTCATTTTTTCAGATAAATGACAATTATTGATGCATGGGTAGTCAAACTGTGAACTGTTTGTTATATTTGGCTCTTTCATTTGTCACCTGCAGCTCTTCAAGCCTTATAATTTGTACTGGCAGCAGGCGTGGAATCTTTTGTTGATTATAAAATTCAGGTTTACCCCCATAAACATAACTATGGTGCTTGGTATGTATTACCAGTGCCTTATTATTATACATGTGTGTTGAATGACCTAGCTATTGCCTTTCTGCACTTTCTAAGTATTTTTGGAGTTTGAATTTATTAACTGGTTTCAGCTATAAAAGTGAAGCTAAAAATTGCAGAAAATATGAAATTCAGCATTTGCCCTGAAGATGATTTTTATCTTTTACAGAAACAGGATTTTGGAAGTAAAAAAAAAGAAAGAAAGAAAGAAAGAAAGAACGAAAAAGTTAATGATCTTCTTGTGGGTTGTAGGAAACATAAGTAGGAAAAATGGCACTGTGTCCTAAGTTCTCTGAGGCCCAATTAAGTTTCTTTTGCTTCTAGCTAACCAGGATAGATAATAAAGCACCACAAGAATAGCTACCAAATATATGAATTATAAAATCTTCTGCTGTTTCCCACTATCTGAAAAATATCTCTGCATAGTAGGAATACTAAAAAGACCAAATACCACAAAGAAAAAAATAAAGCATTGCTCTTAAGGTTTTTCTCATTGATTTCACTAAAAATGAACTGAATCCCTACTAGGTGCCTAACTCTGTAATAGACATTGGAGAATGTAATTAAGACATTGATTCTATCTGTCATCATCATTCAGATGGCTTACAGATCAGTGGGGAAAATGAATCCATAGTATGATAAGTGCACCATAGAGCTATCTTGCATAGAACAGAAGATGCTTTTCCATTTGGTTTCCATGTATCACTTAGACAGTCTGGTGCATTAATTTTTATGTTGTTATCTTATCCTTACTTAGTATCTCTGAAACCACAACTACTCCAACCATTCATAAATCTCTTGGCATAACATAATTTTATCTTGCTAGTACATTTATCAGTTATAATTTCTAAATTTATTTCCATCAGTTGTGTTCTTTAATTTTGCTCCACATCCTGCTCTTTCTTGTTCCATTTTCTGGTTCCAGTTTTCAAAAAATGTCTGTATTGAATATTTATTTCTTGCTCATATTGAGTGATATGTATTTCCTCTGTTGTATTTCCCCTTGCCATGTCTTAATTATTATTTTCAATGGTTTTATTATCTTCCATACTATGCAAAATATAAAAGATACTAAAAGTATTAAGATCACTACTATTAGATTTCAGTGGAACTATGACAAGTAGTAACAAACAATATTAGTGAATTGAGTACTCATTTTACTTCCTCAGTTTTGAGTTAGATAATGTGGACTGGACATTGTGTATTTGAGCATTTCAGTAGCTTCTTTGCTGTTCAGTATTCAATAGATCCAGCTATAAAACTGTCCAAATATTCTTTAGAAACTTTTCTTAGCTTGCTTTCTATTCTTAGTGATCTTGAAATCATTAAGGGAGATGAATGAAATGTTAGTTCATTCCATTTCTTTCCCAAAGGAAGAAGAAAATTTAATAAGGAGATCTTAAATAAGCTTATATTAAAATTTCAGTACTAAGAAGCTTTTGAAAAATATTCCAGAGTATATTGTCAGATTTTTTGACAGAATGACAATCAGGTTTAATAAGCTACTGAAACCTATAGAGGTATATAGAAAACGAAACAAAGTTTTGATTGAAAAAAACAAAAGCTATACAAATCTTCCTCAATTTACAATGAGATTATGTCCTGGTAAACCCATTGTAAGTTGAAAATATCTTCATATACTTAAGGTACAAAACATTGTTACTTCACCTAGACTATCTTAAATATGTTCAGAACAATTACATTTGCTTATATTTGGGCAAAATCATCTAACATAAAATCTCTTTTATAATAAAGTGTTGACAAAAAAAATAATAAAATGTTGACTGTCTCATGTAATTTATTAAATATTATAAAAAGTGAACGTGAAAAACAATGTTTTCTGGATATAGAATGGTTGTAAGTGTAGTTGGTTGTTTACTCTCATGGTCACAGGGCTGACTGGGACCCACGGCTGCTGTTACTGGCCAGCATCATGAGACAGCATTGTGTCACATGACACTAGCCCAGGAAAATATCAAAATTCCAAATTTGAGGTATATTGTTCCTACATGATCACAGAGTTGAAAATTGTAAATCAAACCATTACAAGTGAGGGCTTATCTATACTTCTTTGCTGGCTGTTACCGATAGCTAATCCAATACTAATATTCATTTTATTTGGTAAATATTTACTTATATTTACAGAAATAATACATGTAAATAAAGTATTAGATATTTTCTTCTATCAAAGAAAAATACATTATGTTTTTAAAATACAACCTGTGGGGACGCCTGGGTGGCTCAGTTGGTTAAGCAGCTGCCTTCAGCTCAGGTCATGATCCCAGCATCCTGGGATCGAGTCCCACATCAGGCTCCTTGCTCAGCGGGGAGCCTGCTTGTCCCTCTGCCTCTGCCTGCCATTCTGTCTGCCTGTGCTCACTCTCTCCCACTCTCTCTCTGATAAATAAATAAAATCTTAAAAAAAAAAAATTAAAAAAAATTAAAAAAATTAAAAAAATAAAAATAAATAAAATAAAATACAACCTGTGAAAGCTGTGCGGTTTTTTTTACTAACTACACCTCTTTATTTGAAATTTAAGATCTCTGCATTTTTATGTAAATAATGAGAATAACCTTCATGGACACACAGTTTTCTAAACATCCTTTATGAACTCATGTATTTTTTGCTGGTGGATGTCTATGGCCCAAACAATTATAATAATGCCCATTTCCCTGTTCATAAAAAAACTAGAAGATTGTTTTTAGGTTCATAAGAAAACTTAATTATTAAAATTTTCTGTCAGTATGTTGTGGGCATATCATCTGTACCAGACTTTTTTATAGAAACACAATTCTGACAAAGGTACATTAAGGAAATGATACCTAAACGTAATTTCTGAAAGCCATTTTCTAGTAATATGTATTAAATGCTGGGAGAAAAAGTGACTCAAATGTGCATTTTGAAAAATAACTTGTGCCAACTTTAATGCCTCTCTCTAAAATTGTCAAGTATGCTTGAAATTTAAATATTTTTTCAAATTCTTTAACATATTTTAAATAATGGCACTAAGCTTCAAAATACTTCATTAACATTTAGAATATCCAGAAGCCTTCTACTTTAAAGTATCACATTTCAATTTTTTCTTATTACATTTTTCTGTGGGAGACTGGGAATCCTATAAATTTAAAGATTTCTCATACTTAGCAGTTATTTCTGTAACTAATGCTTCAAATCATCAAAATATGAATATATTTTGCCTATAATGCATGTTTTAACTTCATAAATATATCTTATCTCTTACCATATTTTCTATTTTTTTAAATAAAATTCTTTAGACTAGCGACATTAAATTTTAAAAATGTATGGTTATTCAGCAAACAGTTGAAGAATTGGAATCATTTTTGATAAAAATATAGACAAACAGGAGCTTTGGCCACTGTGACTAAAGAGGTTCATCTACACAAGATGAGTCTGTCAAAAGTTGAAGAGGTAGCTGTTTTATCTAGTGTGTTAAAAACAACACAAAGCATTAAGGAAAATAAACAAGAGATTATGTTCTAAATGAAAGACAAAGATGAATCTCTAGAAACTGATCTTAATGAAATAAAAATGGATGATTTACTGGAGAGAGAATTCAAAATAACTATCATAAAGTGCTCAATAAGGACAACAATGCATAAACTAAAAGAATTCAATGAAAAAATCTAAAATATAATAAAGTAACAAACAAATATAGAGCTGAAGAATAAAATGATACAAGTAGAGGGAACTAACAAAAACCAGACCAGAAGAATGGATCGGTGAACTTGAACATAGGACAATGGTATTCATCTAATCAGAGGTGCAAAAACAAATGCTAATGAAAAAAGAGCAATAATAGCTTAAGCTACTTATGTACAACATCAAACAGACCCATATATGTATGATAGGTATTCAAAAAGGAGACAAGAGAAAGGGCAGAATGCCCATTTAAAGAATTAATGGCTGAAAACTTCCCTAATCTGGGAAAAGAAATAGACATCCATATCCATGAAGCCCAGGGGGTATCAAATAAGATGAATGCAAAAAGACCCACACTGAGACATAATATAACTAACTCTTAAAATTTACAGACATAAAGAGAATCTTAAAAGCAGCAAGATAAAAGCAACTTGGTACATACAGGAAATCAAAAGACAATAAGCAGATGTTTAAGCAGAAATCCTGTAGGCCAGAATAGAGTAGGATGATATATTCATAATGCTGAGAGGAAGAAAAAAATGACAAAAAGAAAAAAATAGTTAAATGATAGAAACTTCCCATCAAGAATACTCAGCCTGTCAAAGTCATCCTTCAGATTTGAGGAAGAGAAAGTTTTCAGGACAAACAAAAGCTGAGAGATTTCAGCTTTTAACTAGACCAGCATTATGAGAATGAAAAGGGAGTACTTTGAGCTTAAATGAAGGGATGTTAATTAGTAACGTGAAAACATATGAAAGTATAAAACTCACTAGTAAAAGTAAGTATACAGATAAATTCAGAATACTAGAATATTGTAATGATGAATAAGTCAATTACAATTTAGTATGAGTAAGAGACAAAAGAAGTTGAAGTCATTTATTAATGGATACACAATATAATAAGGTGTAAATTATTATATCAAAATTATGAGATATAGGAGAAGGAGAATAAAATGTAGAACTTTTGTATACATTAAAAGTTCAGTTTTTTTCAACTTAAAATAGTCTTATAAATATAAGACAGTTTATGTGAGCCTCGTGGTAATCACAAAACAAAAACCTCTAATAGATAGATAAAGAGAAAGGAATCAAAGGATAGTACTATAGGAAAATCATCAAATTGTGTTAGCACTGGGTATTTTTTTTACCAAGTAAAAATATAAATTTGAAATGTATGTATTACAATACTACTTAAAGTAAATGAAAACAAACTTGATGTATTTTGTTAAGAATATTTTCAAGTTTATAAGATGTATCATTTTTTCACTCAAAACAGGTCATTTTCATGAATTACATTTACAGTCTTAAATTTGACAGAAGAGTGTTGGTAGTACAGGTGCTTACTGCTAGTGTGGCTATCACCAAAGGAATGAGATATGAGAAAGTTGTATTTTAGGTGTAGTTTAACTTTTGTAAAAGAAGTTAAAATCTGGGACGCCTGGGTGGCTCAGTTGGTTGAGCAGCTGCCTTTGGCTCAGGTCATGATCACAGTGTCCTGGGATCGAGTCCCACATCGGGCTCCTTGCTCAGCGGGGAGCCTGCTTCTCCCTCTGCCTGCCATTCTGTCTGTTTGTGCTCACTCTCTCCCCCTCTCTCTCTGATAAATAAATAAAATCTTAAAAAAAAAAAAAGAAATTAAAATCTTCCAATACTTCTTTCATTCATGTCTTCAAATTAATAACACCAATGAATGAATTTGGACAGCTCACCAACATTTGCATGTGATCACAATGAGGATTTTTGTGCAAAGTCCTACTTGTCACATGTAAATTGATAATCTTGCACCTCTGTCCTTTTTTTTTCTTTTAAGATTATTTACTTATTCTTATTCTTATTCTTATTATTATTATTTTAAACTTGTCAGAGAGAGAGAAAAAAAGAGAGCAAGCACAGGCAGAGGAAGAAGCAGGCTCCCTGCTGAGCAAGGAACCAGCCGTGAGACTCCATCCCAGCACTCTTGGATCAGGACCCGAGCCTAAGGCAGGCGCTTAACAACTGAGCCACCCAGGTATCCCTGCTCTTTTTTATCTGTAGTCTCAGGCCTGTTTGTTCTCTTATTTATTTACTCTTATTTCTTCCTCTCTTCCTCTCTAGATACTCTTTCTGGACATCAGTTTCTTTCTCAAAAATAAGAATAATGATACCTATTCTTCAGAGGTGTTTTGAATATTAGTTGAGATAACATGTGCGAAGTATTGAGAGTTGCAAATTGCACATTATAAACACTAAATAAGTGGCAGTAATGGGATTTAAGGAGGAAGACTAATAGTTTGAATCAATCAATGGGTTAGTTCAATAGATTAATGATAACTTTAATAATTTAGGCATCTAGTTGTTTAGGCTCTGCCATGGACACAAAAGCAGTAAAAAGTACTCATTTCACAATTATTTAAAATTTCAGTTGTGTGAAACCCAGTGCTAAACTCTTTAAAATAGGAAGAAACATGTTTCTGTCGTTAAGAATGTTGTCTGCTCCTACGCAAACAAGCAAGTATTGAGAATTCAACCATAACCCACTTGAAAACAATGAGTGACCAACAGCACGGAATTTTTGAAAAGTACAATAGGCACCAGAGAAAGAAGAGTTAGAATTGGAAAAGAATTGGAAAAGACTCAAACTAGTATTTAAAGAATGAGTGGAATCTAAGTAGGTGGAATGGAAAATGAAGTCATTTTGAAAGGAAGGTGCAAAAAAAGTTCAAGGACTTTGAAGTCAGCATAGAACTGGTGTGCCTCTTGTCCCATCCACTGAATAAGTATAATATCTGAAGAAGTAATTAAACCTGTTTCATTATAATGTCAGGTACATAATAACACTATGTAGTAAATTCAAATGGTGTTTGCACCATGGGGCAACGATTCGGAAAGACAGAGAGCACAAAAATATCCACCTTGACCACTGCAGGAAATTGACTTATGATAATAGTTATATCTTTGAGTGCTAATGTGGCCCCCTCATTCAGCTTAATGGTGTAGAAATCAATGAGCCCATGGTTCTTTACCTGCCCCTTTCTGGGTGAATTTGTCTTTCTGTGCATTTCAATTAACAATGAACACAAAGAGAGCCTTGGTGAGGAACTAGGGAAGCATTGGGAGGATTCTATGCTCTTTCATTTGCATCTTTATTAATAAATTGTTACATTATTTCTGTTGTTGATGTGTTAGAAAACCCAGAAGAAGGCAATTTGAACTATGCCTGAGTCGCCATTTTCTAAGAATCTTTTTATTCTTTTTCAAGTTTTTATTTAAATTTCAATTAGTTAACATACAGTGTAATATTAGTTTCAGAAGTAGATTTTAGAGATTTTCTTAAGAATCTTTAAGCCAGGGGCATCTGGGGTGGCTCAGTGGGTTAAAGCCTCTGCCTTCGGCTCAGGTCATGATCCCAGGGTCCTAGTATTGAGCCCCACATCCGGCTCTCTGCTCCACAGGGAGCCTGCTTCCTCCTCTCTCTCTCCTGGCTCTCTGACTACTTGTGAACTCTGTCTGTCAAATAAATAAATAAAATGTTAAAAGAAAAACAATCAAACCAGCCCTTTGAGTTTGGTCTAGTTAATGGTTTTTGGTTTGGGGTTTTTTGTTTTTTGTTTTTTGTTTTTTTTAATAGGAAGAAAGAGGGGGTGGGTGGGAAGGGTAACAGGGAGAGGGAGAATCTTAAGCAAGTTCCATGCCCCTCGTGAGGAATCCTATACAGGGCTCAATCTCACAGCCCTGAGAACATGACCTGAGCTGAAATCAACAGTCAGTTACTTAACTGACTGAGCCAGCCAAGCGTTCCAGGTCTAGCTAATTATTATCATATCAGCAAAAGGCAAAAGAAGGCTCTTGTTTTATACACACACAGACACACACACAGAGACACACACACACCTGGCCACATAAACTAAGTCAGAATAACCAAGAGCCTTGAAACACTGAAAGAGTGCAGAATTATTTGCTATATCCTAGGTTGAGTGAAGAAGGACGTATGTTGGCATTCTGTCAGGGAAAAAAAAGTATCAACCTAAATTTCACCAGCTACATGACCCCCAAAGGTGGTAGGCATGGATTTGTTAGATGAGTGATTCACCGTGGTTGTCTCCTTTCCCCCAAACACACAAGCTATGATACCATTTCAGATAGGGACACAACATTTGGTGGGAAAGAGGCTGCTGGCGCAGGTAACAAAGTGCCCTAAAGGTATGGTTCTCGCCTTACCTGTATTTGACTCAGCCTGAAGCTGGCTAAATGGCTTTCTTGCTCAGCCTGCCATTCTGGTCTGTGTTGCTGCTTCCTGGTCATCCAGTTCTCAGGGATCATTGTGAGGGAAAGCAACAAAACCAGCAAGGAGCCTAATCATATCCCACAAAGTGAACACTAGCATAGCTACATAGTGAAGTGAAGAACTGCAACTGTCCTTATCACAGAACCTGATCTCGATCCTGGCCAAAAAACCTAGTGGCACTCAGGGACTTTGGAGGATCAGAGGTTTACTTAATGCCAGCAGGCTCAGAGGAGAGTATCTCCCAAGTTCTGAGTCCTGAGCACAAAGGGGATAGTTTACACTTGAAAAAAAATTTTTTTTTAATTAACATGTATTAGCCCCAAGGGTACAGGTCTGTGAATTGCCAGGTTTACACACTTCGAAGCACTCACCATATCATATATCTTCCCCAAATGTTCATAACCCAACCACCCTTTCCCTACCCCACTTCCCCTGGCAACCCTCAGTTTGTTTTGTGAGATTAAGTGTTTCTTATGGTTTGCCTCCCTCCTGATCCCATCTTGTTTCATTTATTCCTTTCCTACACCCCAAACCCACCATGTTGCCTCTCAACTTCCTCATATCAGTGAGATCATAAGATAATTGTCTTTCTCTGATTGACTTATTTCACTCAGCCTAATCCCCTCTAGTTCCATCCACATTGTCCCAAATGGCAAGATTTCATTTATTTTGATGCCTGCATAGTATTCCATTGTGTGTGTGTGTGTGTGTATCACACCTTCTTCATCCGTTCATCTGTTGATGGACATCTAGTTTATACACTTTTACTTCCATATCTCATGCCACTCTTGAAGTCGAGGGCCAGCAGGGTGGGAACAGGGTGGGGGATCCTGGAATGGCCCTGGGGCTGGAACTGGGTTTCTGCTGCTGGGTTTTCAGTCACCTTAGAACACAGATTTCTCTTACCATCCTCACTTGTATAACTTCATTTTTAAAAATTATAAGATAAAATACATCTATAGAAACCAATAGATTTCTATCAACTTCAAATCAACTTAAATGAAAGTTTAACAAATTATTATAAAGTCTAGGCTTTTATTACAACACAGCCCACATCAAAAAACAGAACCCACCATAGCCCACCATATGCTCCATTCCAATCATAAGCCCCCTTCTTTCTCCAGAAGGACCACCACACCCATTTCATAATAACCTTTTATTGTGTTTCTATAGTGATATCACCTGAGTGTGTGTCCCTGCACAATATGGTTTCATCCTGAGCATTTTTAATTTTGGTATATATTAAATCTCTTCAGATCATAGGCTTTCCTTCTACCTCTTTTCCTGACTTTTCTTTTGAACAACTTGGGGTGTACAACCTGTGTCCTGTCACCCAGCCAACTGATTGTACCCTCTCAGCGCAGCTCAACATGTCCCTGCATCCTCTGTATCTCCTGCAATATGGCAGCTGGATCCAGAGGCTCCATCAGACCCAGGTTTGGTCTCTTTATCGGGACTCTGGATGATATTATTTTCTCCTATCAGGAGACCCCATGGCATCTAGAGTTCCCCTTTATGTGCATCATTTTAGAAGTCTTTGTTTGTTAAGTCTCGGCAGATGGCAAAATTGCAATATTCTAAGTTTTTCATTTATTTTTCATACTTAGTTGGAATACTTTTTATAAAGAGACTCCCCTCCTTCATCTACAGCTGGACTTCCTGGCTATAGAGTTTGTATAGGAAAGGCGAAATAAATGAGGGATTCATTCTTTTATTTACTAGTTTTATTATAATGAATAGATTTACTATAACTTTCCAAAAATAGACAATTACTTTTAACATCACTATAAACTCATGGATATAAACATATTTCTTGGATTTAATTCAGTGCAATTATTATCCTTACCTAAGATTCAAGTATCCCATATTAGTCTACGGTAACCTCTTCAAGTATTCTGAGTCCTTTTATCATAACATACCTACTTTTATTGCTTTCTTTCTATATGGAAAGCTGTTCTAGGCTCTTCTGTTGCCTGGTGCAGACCTGAAATCAATCATTTATTCAAGAGAGTGTTTTTTGTTTGAAGTAAATTGTGTTACAAGGATAATGTATAACAAGGATAACAAGAATATGTATAACAAAGATACTCCTTGTACCTGGATTAGTCAAGCTGTTTGTTTCAAAATCCATGGACACTCTCCATCTAGAATATTTTTTAATTAACATACAATGTACTATTTGTTTCAGGGGTACAGGTCTGTGATTCATTAGTCTTACACAATTAACAGCTCTCACCATAGCATATACCTTCCCCCATGTCCCTCTAGAATTTAAGATAAATGCTTCATATATTCCTACTGATATTTTCCATTAGAAGCAGGTCTATAGGGTTTTGTTGTATAATTTCTTTCTCTTTGCATCTGTATCTCCTTTTTTCCACACTAAGAATTTCAGTTCTCAAAGACCCAGGAGGTGATAATTTAGAGTATCTCATAAGAATTAATTTATATGGGGTGTCTGGGTGGCTCAATGGGTTAAGCCTCTGCCTTCGGGTGAGGTCATGATCCCAGGGTCCTGGGATCGGGCTCTGCATCGGGCTCTCTGCTCAGCAGGGAGCCTGCTTCCCCATTCCCCTCTCTGCCTGCCTCTCTGCCTACTTGTGATCTCTGTCTGTCAAATAAATTAATTAAATCTTTAAAAAAAAGAATTTATGTTATAAATTTATAAACATAGCAATCTCAAAATAACACTATAACAATACTAATATTGATTTGATTGCTACAACTCATTTTTTGTTTTCTTATTCTGTCCACATTTTAAATAATTGTACCATATATCCATTGCCATTTATACTTAATTCTATAATTAACCATATTCCTACTATTTACTATCCATCTTTATGTCGATGTCCTTCTAGTCATGTTAGTTCTGTAAATATTATTATCCTCACATTGATAGTAGTTTGTATTTTCCTTAGTAAATTGAAAGCTATTTTATATCTTTTGAAGTGGAAAGTCCTTGCTTCAAATATTATTTTCTGGACTGTATTAAATATCTTAGTTTATTTTCTGCTGTCAAAAGGAGCTCTTGAAAATCAGATATTAATATAACTTTATTTCTCTTTTCTGTCACTTAATTTTTTCCTAGATAACCAAATAATTCTTTTATTAGAAGCCCAATAATTGTATTAGAATATGTCTTTAAAATGGTTATTCTGGGTCAGTAATCTCAGTTACAAAAAGTGTTCCTCAATACATACTTTCAAATATATATTTTTGAATTTCAGAAAAATGTTTTTGAATTTCAGAAAAGTGTTTTTGAATTAACTCTTCAATATTAGCTCTGTTTCTTTGATTCGGTTTTCTTCCTGGGGTCTCCTATCATCTGTATGTTGGATTTTATTAGTCTTTGAAAAGTTCACTCAAATCTGTTTAAGTCTTTCTTTCTTTCTTTCTTTCTTCAGTTTTAAGATTGGCATCCCTTTCATCTATTTGTCTCGAGACAGTGTCTGTTGTGTTTATTTGCTTTTAGAATTCCTTTAATTTACTTTCTTGTGTTTTTAATTCTTTTCTGAATTGTGACAACTTGTGTCCAATTTATGTTATGATTTCATTTATTATATAAATTTCCTAATATCCTTTGGTTCAGTATGAAGTAATAGATTTTATTTTTATCTGTTTTGTGAGCATTTTATCTGGAAACCTAGCATCATCTATAGATGCTATTCTTTTTATTCTCTTTTTTATCCCTATAACAATTTTGTATAGGATATGACCTTGATCATTTTTGGTTGCCTATTTTTTTTGAAATATTCATTTTCCTCAGCTTTTAGAAGAAACTGTGGTTCAAGAGTTTTCTAACTTTGTAATGCCTCCTCATGGTGTCTTGGGGGTAGAGTTTAAAATACGGTGACTTTCTGACTAATCTCAACTCTCTCTTCAACACCTTTACCTGAAATCTTCTATTTCCATCTTCTCCATTAATTCTATCCTGTTCAATTTTAAACCATTCCCCAAAGTTACCCCCCCCCCTTTTTAAGATTTTACTTGACAAAGAAAGAGAGAGAGAGAGAACATGAGCCTGGGGAGCAGCAGAGGGAGAAGGAGAAGCAGGCTCTCCCCTGAGCAGGGAACCCAACAAGGGGCTCGATCCCATGACCCTGAGATCATGACCTGAGCCAAAGCAGATGCTTAATCCAGGTGCCTCTAAAAGTTACCACTTAATCAGCAGCCAAGGGAACTGGGAATGTCATTTCAAGAAGCTTCAGGGATTTCCATTTGATTGTAGAATGTACTGGCCTTACTGTAGAACCATTGCACTCACTCAATGTTGAACTGGGGGAAAAAAAAAAATCCTTCGAGTTTGGCTAATGATCTCAAATTGGCCTTCTGTCCTATCTAATGAATACTTCATAGCCATTTTGAGTTTTTCTGAATCTCAGAACTAGCAGAGTTTCTATTGCTTCCTTCTGCGTCTTCCCACATCAGTGCTGACAACTCACAAGCTAATATGCTGGTGTTTTAGCCCCACCTGTTTGTATCTGGGGGCTCATGAAGACGCCACATCACCGAGCTCTATTGTGAATGTAATTTTTCCATCTGTTTTTATATGGACATTCACCTCCTTCTCCCAGAATCCCCTCTGCCACATCTTGTTCTGAGAACTCTAAGTCAGAACCCTAAAGTGTTGTCTTTCAGAAGTAAACAAGTGCAGGCACAGGACTCAGTAAAGAAAAATAAACTCTTAAAGTATTCATGACTACTATAAAAATACTAGAAACGTCTGCCACTAAATTGAACAAGTGAACATGGGGACGCATTTCAGCTGCGATTACACTTTTGAAATTATCACTCTTCTTTCCTTCCGGTGGCTTCCCCTATGTGAAATGCGGCATGTCTACTGAAACTCAATGCCCGATCTAAGCAAATGAAGGACTGGAGAGAGACAGAAAACCTTTCCATTCAATTAGAATTCACCTTCCTGAATGCTTATAGAAAACCCTCTCGCAGGGCTCCTGGGTGGCTCAGTTGGTTAAGTGTCTGCTTTTGGCTCAGGAAATGATTGTGCCATATCAGGACTAATATAAAGAGACAGAGAGGCAAGGTGAGGTCAATGTGACTGGGTTCCTCTGTATGACCTGGCTGCAGGAAGAATTTAATTCTTCACTAACCACTTCTACATATTGTCCTGGACTAGTAGACATTGCAGATAGGATGACACTGGTCATCTTGGCTGGTTACAGACTGAAAGTTTGTGTATCCCCAAATCCATATGTTGAAATCCCAATTGATAATATTTGGAGGGGAGTTTTGGGAGGTGAGAAAGTTCTGAGCATGTAGCTCTCATGAATAAGACTAGTGCCCTTATAAAAGGCACCCCAGAAAGATCCCTTTGCCTCTTCTGCCATGTGGTAGCATGAAGAAAAGAAGGAGAACCATTTATGATCTGGGAAGCAGGCCCTCGGGAGACACTGGATCTGCTGACACTTTGATGTTGGACTTTCCAGCCTCCAGAACTGTGAGAAATAATGGTTTTTTGTTTAAGCCCCCCAGCCTACAGTGTGTTGTTTAAACAGCCTAAATGGACTAAGACA
Organism: Mustela putorius furo; assembly: GCF_011764305.1. Taxonomy (NCBI): domain Eukaryota; kingdom Metazoa; phylum Chordata; class Mammalia; order Carnivora; family Mustelidae; genus Mustela; species Mustela putorius. Next base: position 14,077,182 of record NW_025421402.1, read on the forward strand.
GGGCTGGGACTTTTTGTTGCTGTCCACAATTTATCACTACACTGAGGTGCATGATAAGTCTTCCACTGAATGACGACCAAAAACAACTGACAACAGTGTATGGTAAGGAGAATCAGATGTCCTTTACCTCAGAATCACCTGAAGATTTGTATACTTTGTAGACAATCAAGGTAGAAGTTTACATAGTGATTTGTATCACCTGTTTATCACAGTGACTGTGTACAGGGTTAAAAAGTTTACATCTATTCACATTGTCCATAATTATTGCCTATTTACTGGGAATAAGTAATGGTGCCAGAAACAAAAACGTCAATTATGATGAGTCGTGTCTAGGTCTGCTGTATGTCTAAAGCTTTTGCAGATAGCGATCGATCATGGGCATCTGGGTGGCTCAGTGGGTTAAGCTTCTGCCTTTGGCCCAGGTCATGATCTTGGGGTCCCGAGATTGAGCCCCACATCAGGCTCTCTGCTCAGCAGGGAGCCTGCTTCCCCCCTCTTTCTGCCTGCCTCTCTGCCTGCTTGTGATCTCTCTCTCTGTCAATAAATAAAAAAGTCTTAAAAAAAAAAGTGATCCATTGACTTACGTGCCTATACCACCACAAGGAATTTATTTATATGTTATTTATAGATACTTGATTATTTATGTGTCGTTTCCAGTGGTCTAATGATATAAAAGGCTCTAGTCCATGGCTTTCTTTGCTCATTCAGTCTTGATTGAGTGTATTAACTAAAGTAACCAGAGAAATACTGGGAGCTGTTTGCTTACTTTTAATTGACTTCTTATATCACAAGTCCTTCACAATTTTGTTTTCATGCTAGACAGTAAAACAAAGTGAAAGCTATTTAATCTCATTCTGACTCACCATTCTTGCCAGGCTTTGAATTCTGACAAGCCTCCTTGTAGTGCAACCCAGTTATATCAGCATTAACCATTTAGTTGTCTATATATTCCACAATACAAATTCTACTGGGGAATTATTTTTAGTTCATTCATTATTGTATCCTGAGAACCTAGCATTGTCCTCATTAAGAGTGGAATAAATGAATAAGCATGTCTGTCAGATATATATGAAATAGGTTTATAGATGAAGAACTTCAAGTACCCAATATTATATATCCCAATGATATATTATCAATATATCAATATATCAATAAAGTAGTAAGTGAAATGCATATGGAATAAGATTGTTGCAATCAGAAATTTGAGATATGTTTCCAGGAAGGAAACAGTATTTCTAAGTTTGTGTGTACTGTATAGAAAACCATGAAATTCATAAATTGTGGGAAAAAAAACAAACCTTGGAAATAAGGAACCACTATAATTTCCCAGTGGAAAATACAATGGTGTATTTCTCTGTACTAATGTATAGTATACATGAGAAGAGAAAAATCCATGTTTCTAGATTTCTAATTTAAAAGAGTTAATGGAAGCACCTAGTATACAAAAGCTGGGAGTTACCAAAAATATGTACTCAGACTGAAACATTCATAGTTGAGTAAATGATGTATATCAATTTAAAAATGTTTTATGATAATTATTATTATGGAAATGTAATAGGAGACAAAAGGTGAATTTGAGCTATAGTAATTATTTTATCAACTAGTTTAAAGATTCGAATGATGATTCAAATATTTTTGCTTTATGTATGAAACCAGAAAGACCCTGAACAGACAAAGGAATCTTGAAAAAGAAAACCAAACCTGGTGGCATCACAACTCTGGACTTCAAGATTTATTGCAAAGTTGTAATCATTAAGACAGTCTGGTACTGGCACAAAAACAGACACATCGATTAGTGGAACATAATAGAGAACCCAGAAATGGACCTTCAGCTCTAATATTCAACAAAACAGGAAAGAATAGCCAATAGAGAAAAAGACAGTATCTTCAGCAAATGGTGTTGAGAAAATTGGACAGCCACATGCAGAAGAATGAAACTGGAACATATTTGTGCACCATACACAAAAATAGACTCAAAATGGGTGAAAGACATAAATGTGAGACAAGAATCCATCAAAATCCGAGAAGAGAACACAGAACCTCTGTGACCTCAGCCACAGCAACTTCTGGCTAGAACATCTCCAAAGGCAAAAATAAACATTGGGACTTCATCAAGATAAAAAACTTTGCACAGCAAAAGAAACAGTCCATAAAACCAAGACAGCCAACAGAATGGGACAAGATATTTTCAAATGTCTTATCAGATAAATGGCTAGTATCCAAGCCCTAGAAAGAATTTATCAGACTCAACACCCAACAACAATAATCCAATCAGGAAATGGGCAGAAGTTGTGAACAGGCATTTCTCCAAATACATACAAATGGCCAACAGACACATGAAAAAAATGCTCAACATCACTCCATCACTCCGTGTCAGGGAAATGCAAATAAAAACCACAATGAGAAAACCAAACCACCTCACACCAGCCGTAATGGCTAAAATTAACAATTCAGGAAACAACAGATGTTGGTAAGGATGTGGAGAAAGAGGAATCCTCTTCTACCGTTGGTAGTAATGCAAGGTAGAACAGCCACCCTGGAAAAAAGTATGGAGGTTCCTTAAAAAGTTGAAAATAGAGCTACCCTATGACCCAGCAATTGCACTACTAGGTATTTATCCCAAAGATACAATGTGGTGATCCAAAGGGCAGCTGCACCCCAATGTTTATAGCAGCAATGTGCACAATAGCCAAAGTATGGAAAGAGCCCAAATGTCCATCGACAGATGAATGGATAAAGTGTGTGTGTGTGTACACACACACACACAAGGTGGAATACTACTCAGCCATCAAAAATTGATATCTTGCCATTTACAATGATGTGAATGGAACTAGTGGATAGTATGCCAAATGAAATAAGTCAGAGAAAGGCAATTACCATATGATGTCACCCATATGTAGAATTTAAAAAACAAAAGACCAAAGGGAAGGGAGGAAAAAATGAAACAAGAGGAAACCAGAGAGGGAGCCAAACCATAAGAGACTTAATCATAGGAAACAAACCTGAGGGTTGCTGGAGGGGAGTGTGTTGGAGGGATGGGTACCTGTGTGATGGACATTAAGAAAGGCACATGATGTAATGAGTGCTGGGTACTATACAAGACTGATGAGTCACTTACCTCTACCTCTGAAACTAATAATACATTATATATTAATTAATTGCATTTAAATAAAACATGTTTTTCTTTATTTCTTTTCTCTGTATGTATACTCTCTCAATACAGCTCCCAATTCATACGATTGTTTTTCTTAATTTCTAGTCTTTTGTATTAGTTTAAAGGAGTAAAAGTCTTGAATCCATACAAATGTTCTGCAGTTATTCTCTGAGTTAAATAGCATTTCATCAACTTTAGATATAGGTGAATAAAATATTTGAAAATCATTTGGAGCAATTCAGAAGAAATGCTCAAGTGAATTTTATATCTACAACAGAATCAGAAACGATAAGTCAAAATTTATACTGGGCCAAATGCTTTTAATTACCTTCCAGATGTAGTTATGTGTATACACAGATGGCAGGTAAAGTAGCTCTGTTATATAAAAGAAGGTGCATGAATAATTGCTATAGTTTAAACAACAGAAGTAAGTTGTTTTACATATAAAATGATAGGATAAAAGATGTAGTGAATTCTATATCTAGTTTAGAAGAGGGGATCTGATTGTCATTGTGTCCTCAAAAACACAAAATGGTGAGGAACAATACTGAGTGAATGGTGGAGAACACATCTAAATAGCAGCTTGTAATTGCAGAGTGATGCAACCTGTCTTCTTGAAGATCTTGGAAAACAGCTGAAACATTCAGATAAACAGTGTTTAGATGATGGAAAAGCTGGGCAACAAGCATTGCTGAACACTTAAAATATTACAGGCAAGCAAGCATTCAGAAATGGTGCTGCCCTAAAGAGGAGCAGCCATGCAATCCCATAGTGAAAGTGAGGTACTATTTAGCATCTATTTTCTCAGGACACAGAGACCTTAAAATAATGAATAATGCTTTATATTTTCCTAATCAATATGTTTGTTTTTTCTTTTTCTTCTTTTTTTTTTTTTAAAGATTTTATTTATTTTACATAGAGAGAGAATACAAGCAGGGGGAGCAACAGGAAACAAGCTTTCCTCTGGGCAGGGAGGCCAACACACAACTAGATCCTGGGACCCTGGGATCATGACCTGAGCCAAAGTCCGACACTTAACCAACTGAGCCACCCAGGTGCCCTGATATGTTTGTTTTTCTACCATTTTTCTATTTATAGTTACCTTGGATTATCACTAACCAAAGAGATTTGAAAGAAAAATTTTTAATTTGATTCAGTCAGGGGATACCTGATGGCTCAGTTGGTTGAGTGTTCAATTCTTGATTTCAGCTCAGGTCATAATCTCATAGGTGGTGAGACCAAGCCCCCTGTTGGCCTTTGTGCTCAGCAGGGAGTCTCCCGGAAGAGTCTCTCCATTTGCCCCTCCCCCACTTTCTCTCACACATAGGAGCACACACACTCCCTCTCTCTTTCATATAAATAAATCTTTTTAAAAATTTGATTTAGAATGGATAAAGAAGATGTGGGATATATATATATGTATATATATATATATACATATATATATATATAGAATAGAATACTGTGCAGCCATCAAAAGTAATGAAATCTTGCCATTTGCAATGACATGAATGGAACTAGAGGGTATTATTTTTAGCGAAATAAGTCAATTGGAGAAAGACATCATATGATCTCCCTGATATGAGGAAGTTGAGAGGCAATGTGGGGGGTTTGGACGGTAGGAAAAGAATAAATGAAACAATATGGGATCGGGAGGGAGACAAACCATACGAGGCTCTTAATGTCACAAAACAAACTGAGGGGGGCTGGGGGAAGGGGGGTAGGGAGAGGGGGGTGGGTTATGGACATTGGGAAGGGTATGTGCTATGGTGAGTGCTGTGAAGTGTGCAAACCTGGCGACTCACAGACCTGTGCCCCTGGGGCTAATAATACATTATATGTTTATGAAAAAAGTTTAAAAAATTTTTAAAATTTGATTTACTCTATCTGGAAAAGACAAAAAAATTGAGTAAGTTATAATGCATTTTGAAAGCTGACAGTATGTCAAGATAAAGAAGATTAAAATAAATTAAAAACACTTTCAAAATAAGCCCTTAATGTTATGATAATAAAAATGTTAATTATGAGCATGAATAATGTTAATGTTCTTTATAAGAACATTAATGTCAATTATTAACATTAATAATGTTCTTAAGAAGAATATTTTTTAAAGGCTAAGAATGCACACTCTACTTATAATGAATGAAAATTTCTCCTAATCATTTTAAAACGTCTCCAGATTTTCATAAATGTGTCAGACTTTCATTTACATGGGGAAATAAAAGAATACCTGGAACAAGTAACAAATATGAACAAATCTTTGCAATATTATTTAATGTGATTTAGTTGGTACATCTTATTATTTAATGAAGAAAATACCAACTATTAAAAATAGTTGAGCGACAATCATCAAATGTTTCTACTTAAAGCATTAAGAAGGACTATATGATTCAAATAATTTTAAACTTAAATGCATACTTTCTACTACAGAAAAAATTATATTATTTACAGTAGAGTTAAGAATGTTTCCATCTTCTAGACTCAGAATACAGACTATAAATTCTATCATGTCATATATGCAGAGTACTGAATGCCGAACAGTTTTTATAATTTCCTGAACTAAGTATGATGAGCACCTTTATTGCTTTACTTGCTTGTATTTCTGGGTCAGTCATTGTAAATGGATAGCTTGCCTAATTGGAGTGTATGATTATGCTATTGGAAATAGAGTAACCACTCTTCAATTATTTCAATTGGTAATTAATGACAATAATTCTATATCTGTCTCATATGTATACAAGGAGAATACACTTTTTAAAAAAGATTTATTTATTTATTTTGAGAGAGATTGAGAGAGAATGAGAGGAAGGGCAGAGGGAGAAGGAGAGAGAGAATCTCAAGCAGACTGGGCTGATCACAGACACCAACATAAGCCTTGATCTCACAACCCTCAGATCATGACCTGAGCGAAAACAAGAGTTGTATCCTTAACCTACTGAGCCACCCAGGCACCCCAAGACAAGTAAACTTTTAACATGTTATTTTGAAGACTATAGTGATTTTTAAATTCATCAAGTATGGCTTTCTTAAGCAACCTAAAGCCCCCTCCACCACTCTTTCAATTCTCTTTTTCTTTCTTCAGTTAGTTCAGGAGTTGGCAAACTTCTTTCTGCAAAAGGCCAGACAATCAATATTTTAGGCATTGCAGGCCATAACTTCTCAGATGCAACTACAGTCAAGCTTCTTTATTTGCTAATTCTGTATTCACAATTTGTCTACTTACTCAAATTAACTTTTAACCTTGAGATCAGTATTTGCCCACTTTTCAGAAAACATAGAGAGTGGCAACAGCTTTGTCACTCAACACACACATTCCTGACTGAAGTTGACAAGGTAATTCTCTGCCTTCTGATTTCAGCTCTCATGATATCAAGAGTCCTTTTTGTGATATATACTGCAATGTTTTTTGCATTTTTGTGATTTCTGTTGGTGAGTTTGTTGTTTAAATTGGACCCCATTGCCGAATTACTGTCTCGTATGCCTGAGCAGAAGACTGTGATGTGTTAGGGAAAAAAATACGTGTATTAGATAAACTTCTTTCAGGCATGAGTTACAGTGCTGTCGGCCAAGAGCTCAACATTAGTGAATCAACAATATGTATTATATATGGTATCTTTAACAGAAACACATATAAAGCATGGTTATACATTAATCAGTTAATGGAAATGTGTCACCAGAGGCTTGCAGTAAACTAACTCTGTATATCTTCTAGAAGAAATGGTTCAGTATTGGCTAGTTTGGGGTTTGTGGTGACAGACAACTCTGGTGTCGTAATGGGAAAGCAGCAACAGACAATCCTTAAACAGATTGGTGTGGCCATATACCAATACAACCTTATTTATAAAAGCAGGCAGCCTGCTGAATATAGCCATGGGCTTTGGTTTTCCAACCTATGAATAAATACAAAGAATTACTGAATGTTAATTATACAAAGCATTGTACCAGGCAAAACGAATTATATAATATTAAAAGCTGTATTTTGATGAATTAATAGAAATGATAAGCCATATTCCCATATTTCTCTAGAACAAAAGTGCCACTAGAATGGTGCACATAAAGGAAAGTAACACAACTTTTGACTGAGGGAGACTGAAGTAGATTCTCTTTCAATCTAATACTGAAGTTTGAAGGAAGGATACAAAGAGAAAACAGACTAGAGACCAGGAATTATTAGATGAATGGTTTGTATGTTCGTCTGAGTACTCCCAGCAGCACGTACCAAGATAGAATTAAGTGTGTAATGATTTTATTAGGGACAACAAATGTGAGGGAAAATATGGAGGGATCTGGAGAAGTCAGGGAGGGCAACTCCAGCCCTGAGTGACGGAGGAGAGGAAGATGGCTATGCCATCTATGGCCAATGTCAACCTCAGAAGAATCTTCCTCAGCACAAAGGGTGGTAGAGGGCAGCAGCAGGGACCCATGTGCACTTGACTTCCAGCAGGGGGAGCTCTCATGGCCCCTGGAGATTGTAAACTGAATAATTTACTTTTAATCAGGCTTATAATATGTGTTAGAGTATTAATTTATGAACATTACAAGATTTAGCTATATTAGTTGTAACTACTAGTTAAGCTGGATTAGTTATGCTGGAGTCTGAGGAAAAGTTCGAATCCTAGATACCCCATGTATTATTGTCTTATGTAAGATTTTTAATGCTTCTGAGTCATGCCTTCTAAATTTGCAAAATGGTAAGTATCTCAACCTCATGTATCTGTTGTAAGGAACAAACATGACAATGTGTGTAACTTCTAGCACTATGCGTGCCCAGTACATAGAGGGGGTAAAAACAGTAATACCCTCCAGATTTTAAACTTAACAAAAGGTGCACTCCACGTTTTGAAAGATTATTCTCTTCTCAACAAGGAAACATGTTTAACTTCATATAATCAGTGTTAGTTCGTTTTTACTAATATCATATCCATGAAATATTATATCTTGATCTCTCTGTTATCAAGGTTTGCTGAATGATTTGTAAAAGAAATTTAAAAAGGAAGGAATTATAAAGTCATCTGTCACAAAAGCTCATTTTGCCTGCATAACTTCTAAAAGTTAGTATGGCTTCATCATGGAGTTGTTCCACAGGCGATATGAAAGCATTTTTATATTGTCAACAAAATAACTGTTGCATGAGAAATTATTACCTAGCATACCTATCCATTAACTAAAGTATACACCTAAAACCATTAGGAAATGAAGGGAATGTAACAAAGTCTTACTAAATTGATTTTTAATCTGGTTAGATTCTTAGGCTATTATTCTTTAGAATTACAGTCACTAAATTGCATATTCTAATAATTTTTCATTAGTATATTCAAAACATGCTGTGCATTAAAATGTTGACTTGTACAGACTGCATGTATATACAATTTAAATTAAATATAAACGTTCTTAAAAAATAATGAAGCCTTTGGTTTCCTTTGGTAATTTAAAACATAATTTTTATATAGTGAAAACAGAATAATGACAAAAGAACCAATTCAATTGAATATGGCCTGAAAAGTTTCTTTTAATGTTCTACTTGAATAAAATATAATAAACTTGTATGCCCAGAATCAAGACCTTGATAATTTTATGTTAAGTACCACCCTTATTTTGGGAGGTAAAGAACATAGAATGAATTCTAAATATAGTTAGGATGCATCCTTAACAGCATATTTCCTTCTCTGGTAACTACTCTTTGAGATTTCTTTATCTTGAGTAAAACCTAATTTCTTTATCTTGAGTAATGCGTAAGATAAACTTACGCATTCAGTCCAGACTAATTTATCATATTATCACGTGCAAAGATTTGTGATAACCAACATAGAACATCAGGAATGTCTTCAGTTTCAAAGAATTGGCCTTATAGTAGAGAATATAACTAAAATTCAAGCTAGAATTTACCAGGGTTGTAGGAAAACCTATCCATATCGTTGAAAAAGTCTGACTGATGACAGAATAATCCACCATTAAATATTTATTGATAATCTCTTGTGAGCCAGGAGTGGTATTAAAAACTAAGATATCGTAGTTAATAAAAATAATAAATCTCTGCCTTCAAAGTTTTCCTTCTTGCAGGAGAACACAAACAATAAACAAATCAATAGAATTATCTATAAGATTATCTATAATATGAGTCACTACCATTTATTGAAAAAAAAACACAGAAACAGGAGATAAGCTGCAAGGTTGATAGAGATATATAGATATAAGAGCAGGAGGTGAGAGGTTTAAGGAGTTGAAGGCAACTCATGGGGAGTTTGTGAATATTTGGTAGAGGGTGGTCAGGGAAGACCTCTATGATTAGATGATATTTGAGTGGAAATCTAAAAAAGATCATGGGGCTGCCTGGGTGGCTCAGTGGGTGAAGCCTCTGCCTTCGGCTCAGGTCATGGTCTTAGGGTCCTGGATCGAGACCCGCATCAGGCTCTCTGCTCAGCAGGGAGCCTGCTTCCCCCTCTCTCTCTGCCTGCCTCTCTGCCTACTTGTGATCTCTCTCTCTCTGTCAAATAAATAAAATCTTTAAAAAATGAAAAAATAAAAAAGATCATAAACATGTCTTCATATCTAGGAGGAGAGTGGGAACAGTAGTCAGAGGGAACAGCATGTGCAAAGGCTTGTTGCACATTGATTATAATTATTCTATATTTAGTTACCAAAAAAATGTTTTTCAGCTTGGACATAGTGCTAGTATCAAGTGAGTTTGATGGTTACTTGGATTTAAGGCCCTCTTCTGATCCCATACTAAGCCCAAGGAAAAAGCTCTCCAATTAGGAAGAATTGGAACAGAGGTATAATACTATACAGTGTGCAAATGGAGCCATTCTTAAAATAATGCAGAACTGGTTATACAATATTAGAAAGGGGAAACACAAATTAAAAAAAAATAAGTACAAAAGATAATGACTATCATAGATTCAGCTATCATAAGTATTCCCAAAGGATCAGAACATGTAACATTTTGACTTGTCTAGTGAACAAAATTCAAAAAAAATCAAAGAAATAGCAATGAATAATTTCATAAAATAACATCAGTTGATAGATGGACAGTGATACACGTAAATTAGGATTTGAAACACTTAGCAACGATACTACTAGTAGATCACTGTGCAGTGAGAAGAAACAGGTCTAACCCCTGGTGATTGCCTATGTATAAAGTTATATAATTACATATATATATGTTTTCATTTGTCTCATGTATATGTATATATAATATGTATTATATTTGTTTCGTGTATAACATGTATAATCACAGAGAGATGAGAAAGGTTGAAAATGGAAGGACAAGTGATCAATGAATTTCCTGGTTACCCTCCCCATATCCGGTTGAAACTCTGGATTGGGTCCTAGAGAATATAGAGAGTTCTTCAGAACTAGAGATAGAATGGGGTTTCCTGTTTCTCTTGCTTACCAGAAAGAAACCTGGGAAACAACAACAACAGCAACAAAAACTAGTTCATTAGAGAATCCTTTGCCAAGGCAGAGAAGAATGGCTACAGTGAATTATAAACAGTGAATGACGCCACTGGGCAGCAATGTGACCTGGGACAGAAACTCCCTTATTCCTAATCCAGTGGCTGATGTAGGTGAAGTAAGAGGTGAGATTTCCACCAGTCCCTTAAGGACAGATGTAAAGCAAGTTACTGCTCACAGTCCATCTGAGAGGTGAATTGATGAGAGGAAAGTAGTATGTACCAGAAGCAGCAGGTCCAACATCACCAAGGCACTTAGAGCTGATTTTATGTAGGTGAGAAGCTCAGTAAGATTTCAGAAGGGGGTCCTGGTTAGCAGAGGAGAACTGTTGAACTTCTCTGGGAGCAAACAACGAGAATTGCCCATGCTAAGAGAACAGTTTGTGGGTTACTTGGGTAGAAGAAGCAAAAGGATAGGGCCTGCCATCAAGGCAGATGCAACAAGACTTCAGCAGAAGCCCGCAAATGTTGTACCAAAAAGCTAAGCACCTGAGGATGAAGGAGAGTGTGTTGAGAAAAAAAAAATCCTGAAGGACAGAGTAGTAACACAACCAGGAGGTACATATATGAGACTAAATTCACACACACACACACACACACACACACAAACACACATGCAAAAGCACACATACATCGTTTCAACAGAAAGAAGAGCTAAATTACCTTAAAGGGATATATTTAAGTGCCTCTCCAACCTCCAGCCCCATCAGTGAGAATGGGGCTCCAACGGCAGATGAAATCAGTTCTAGAAAGCAAAGGAAGTTGCATTTTGGACACATTTGAGTTGTAGACTTCAACAAACCCCTGCATGTAGCAAGCTCTCTTTGGAAAAATTGAAGTCAATTGAAATATAAATTCTGACATAAATTTATTTTTCACAAGACTAATAGTTAGCAGTACTCCTATTTATTTAGTTCAAGGATAGTTCAGTATTTTATTCAAAATAAGTTTCTTCAAGCTTTGCTCCTTAACTACATTCTGTGTCAACAGCTGTCATTTACATTTTTGGCAGTGGAGCTGTTACTGCAAATTGACCTTCACTGAGTCATATTACCTTATCCAAGGAGATTATAAGACTTTGAAGAAGTGATGCTAATTTTTCCAGGGAATATTTTGGTCCAAAAGTAGCATGCATGTTGTTCCATCATAAAATAGACCACCAAAATTTCCTACAGAGTTACTGTTCATTCTATTTAATTAAATCAGCTCTTTTTTTTTTTTTTCCTGGTAAGGTTACTTAATTTGTACCATACTTTAAATTTGCTTTCAGACTATTTATGATGATCTGAAATTACTAAGGTTGTGCAATTTCTGAATTTTAATTTATCCTCTTTTCCCTTCCCTGGATTTTATGTAAAATGTTGAAATTTTTTCTTTAAATTTGCCAGAGTTAAAATAAAGAACAAAATGGAAATGGGAGGAATTTCTAAAATATGCTGAAGTAGCACCATAAAATAACTATCTCTCTCTTTTTTTTCAATATGTGTCTTAACTACTGGACACAAAAAAATAGAGTTCACAATCTCCAACTTACCTTAAATAAGATCCCTAGAGCCTTAATTCTACTGTTTTCATGGTATTACAAAAACTTGTAAGGGTGTCTTGGTGGCTCAGTTGATAAAGTGTCTGACTCTTGATTTCAGCTCAGGTCATTATCTTAGGGTGAGATCGAGCCCCATGTTGGGCTCCGCCCACTCAGTATGGACTCTGCTTGAGATTCTCTCTCCTTCTGCCCCTCCCCAGCTCATGTGCAAGCTCTCTCTCTCTAAACCAAATAAATAAAATTTTTAACAACTTGTGAAATGTATGAATTACATTTACAGTCTCATCTAAATATATATTATATCTTATAAGGGAAAATGAAATGGATAAATTTTATCTAACTCAGTAAATTAATGGATAAATTTAAAAATTCTATTACTCTAAACTTACCTGTTGTGTTAATTGACTTCAAAATATCCAAATTGAATGATATACTGCTTATAGACCCAGCAAGCATGCCAAAGAAGAGGTCCCACCATCTTGACTAGGGTTACAGCTTCTTGAATGTAGACGAAATGATAATGGAGGAAGGAAACAACTTGGTGAGCTTACAAAATCATTAATCAAATTTGAAAGCCAGCTCACCCTCAATAATGGTGTGTAATCACTGAAAATGAAGTTTTCAAATGAATTTGGTCAATGCTGGCATGCCTTAACGTAATTACTTGGAATTATAATGTTTGTGTGTGCATGTATCCATTGGTAAAATTCTCTGGGGAAATTGTCTTTTGGCTCTTGACTCCTCCTTATAGCACAGATACTTTTCTTCTTCCAGCCACTATACTATGCCCTAAATTAGAGGAAATCAGTAGTCTTTTATTATGACTAAGTAAATAATAACACCTGATTTGCATTTAGGAATAAATGTTACATAGGAAATTAAAAAAGTATGAACACATTTTGACGATACATTAGGTATGAATGGCTTATTTTTGCATGGACAAGTAGCCTTTTTAAATGTCTATAACATCCAGTTAGCCTAATAGAAAGAAGTTGCCCTTAGTGGCTCTTTCTTGGGGCAGCCACTCCATGCCATTCCTGGGACATTTCCTTCTCTGCCTACGTAGGGCAGACCCAGATTTTTAGGAACCCACAGACCATAGAATAGTTCCTTCTCCCTTGCTCTATCACCAACATCAAGAACCATATTCTGATGGAGGTGGTAACAAACTGGAAACTTTTTCCCTTCCTTGAGCATAATTTTCTCTATGCCCTTTCCATGCCTCCACGTTAGAGCTATGGCTGGCATGAATGATATCACATGTAAATTGTGTTCTCTGTGAAAAGTCCATTCATTAAGAAAAAAATAAAATACAAATACATTTCAGTTTCATCTTAATAATTAGAAAAGTAGATTAAGAAGTTGGATTTCTTTAGACTAAGAAAATGTGTGCACACAGTTGTGTGCCTGGACCAGTACAGCTTGCACATTTCAGAGGACTAGGAAGTCAGAGACATCAGTGCTCAAAGAAAAAAATTCATTTACTTATGGAATATGGAAAAGTAACAAATGTTCTGAGCTTCAGTTATCTAATCTATTAAATAAATAGCTGTTCAGTGTTAACATTTGGGTGGTTGCATTGAATAATTATAAATTATAGATAATAGAATATAATTATTTATTGAACACTTACTACGTCCTAGGCACAGGGATAAGTGCATTATGTTGAGCATCTCATTTTACCTCAAAATAAAATTCATACTGAATAAGAAAAAAAAAACAAGCAACTTTTGGTCATTTGAAAACTCAATCTTTGTGCAAGTTAGACCAATTTCTGATCTGCTGAACACACACAAGTAAACCAGTGACCACAGAATATTTTAGTTTGCAGCTAGTGCCACTGGATATTATCTTAGATGTGCAGTTCAATAACATATTTCAAGTCAACCAATATTTTTGACAGTTATCCTTCGTGAAGTCTGTGACTATACCAACAAGATTTGCAAAAGCAGAGAGCATAGAAAATTGAAAAAAGAGATTCATTTTTATGGTTCAGACATATTACAAAACCTTGACCAGAAGGTCTCAAGAAAGTAAGGGAGGATTTGCAGTTTTAGAGTTTATTATCCAATTGAGAATCTTGTAGAGTATTTGATTAAGGAGAGAAGGCTATGTCTGAAAGGCAGAACGTCTAGTTTGAAACAAGCAGTAGGGTTCCAGGGTCACCATATGCATTGTAAATAATATTTTATAGTTTCTCATATGGCTCAGAGGATTAAGGCTTAACTTGCAAAATAACTGTCTTATCTCTATGATATTTAACAACTATTTCAATCTAAATTTCTAAAACATGGTCGACTGACCTCTCATGGAAAAATGAAAAATATATATTTTGGCAAGAAAATCTATTAAAGTGATTTTTAGTACCCACAAAGATTATCCCACAAAAACTATAATACTTTCTCTGTTAATCACCAACTCCAAAAGTGGAAAATTTGGCTTTTTAAATATAAATTTGATATGTGATCAATTATCAGAACATAATTATTAAATGGATTAAAAGGAGAATTTTGGAAAGAAGGATGACTCAGAAAGGCTTATCACTTCTTTTTAGAAGAAGGAGGATCAATATGTCCTCTTACACAGAATATTATTAGTAAAAACTCCAAATAGCCATATAATGAAAAAACAGCTTTCTTTCTTTTTTTTTTTCCTCAATATTTCTCTACCCTGTACATCCCTCAAATCCAAACAATACTGTTCTCAGTTTGAGGACTTCATTAGAGAAATGGTACAAAGATGCAAACTTCAGCCTAGTTCTCTTTCTTAAGGGAAATTGCAGTCTTTAGCCATTATCTTTAAACACAAAACACAATTGGCTCAGCATGCCAAACAAGGCAGGCCAACATGATAGTAGTTGTTCACCCCATAAAAAGCCACGTGATCACCTACTAATTGTTTAATCAGTTTACGTTTACATAAATCAATTATCTTCAATTAACTACTCTAGGGTTCTGTTCTGAAGCTCTTCATGTTCCGGAGCTTACACTCATGTTATCTTGGAAGATCATCTTATCAAAACACTTAATTTAATTGACATTGTTGACATTAACTTCAAATATAAGCAGCTTCCAAAGACTAAGAAAATTATAAGCACTACGTATGCTTTTCTGAGTACAGATAATTGTGTCATTGTCCATGGGCAGAAACTTGGGAAAGCATCTAGTCATATAAAGCCCTAACAAAATGAATATCTTTTATAGCTGTAATTTATTATATTGTAATCATGTGTTTATTCTAAAACTACATTTTAGAGAAAATACAACTTTTGCTCAATTCTTTTTAGTGGCAGCAAGACTATCCTATGCATATCTATATACATTTATTTTCAAATTTCTCATACTATAAGTTTCATTTTAAGGAATGGAGAAAAATAAAGATATTAAAATGTTCATTGAATAAGTAGATATTGCTAAGGTTTTTCTTGAAATAATTAATGTTCACTTCAGCTATAGTATAGTAGAGACACAACTGAACAATTAGCATAATAGGAAAAATTGACATATGCATATAAATATGCATAAATACATATATATTTCCTTACTTTTTCAGCTGAGAGGGTCTAGAAGCAATGACAGTAACAGTGAGCACACTTAATGCCCAGAACTTGGATTATAATACCATTCTCCATTAAAAACCTGTGTTCCTTAGAGAAATAGCTGATTTAGTGATCCAGGAAATGTACAAAATGAGTTCACAGGAGTGCCTGGATGGCTCAGTGGGTTAAAGCCTCTGCCTTCGGCTCAGGTCATGATCCCAGGGTCCTGGGATCGAGCCCCGCATCTGACTCTCTGCTCAGCAGGGAGCCTGCCTCCCCATCTCTCTCTGCCTTCATGGACAAGTAGCCTGCTTGTGATCTCTGTCTGTCAAATAAATAAATAAATAAAATCTTTAAAAAAAAAATGAGTTCACAGCATCTCATAGGAAGTGGAGAAAATAAGGAAGTATTTAAAAATAAGCAAACAAAATTTTCAAATCAAATACATCAATGTGACAACTATAATGTCCCAATGTCCAAAGTAGAAAAATTTGAACAATAAACTAAATTAAGCATTATTGGGTTATAACCCGAAATATAAAATAAGTATCCATGAATCCATACTGATATAAACAAATGACTGAATAAGTAAGTAAATAAATAAGAAGTGACAAATCTCTCATACAGAAAATTTTCAAATAATTTATATACACACACTCTCCACTCCTTAACTATGGACTGTGCATAGTGACTTCCTCCCAGAGAGTTCAGTATGAAAAGGAGAAAGGAAAGATAACTTTACAGTGGAGAAACCTGACAGATGGCTACCTCAGCCAGGGGATCAATACCAACAGCGATAAGTCATATGGGTAATATGTATCCTTGATATGATGTAATGAGAACAGCACTTTACCTCTGTGGTTTTCTTCTTCTTTAAAACTCATCATCCCAGTCTGATCCTGAGAAAAGCATCACACAAATTTTCATTGAGGGATAGTTTGAGGAATACCTGACAACTCCTCCTTAAACACTTCACAGGTGTCAAAAATAAGAAAATTCTGATAGACTGGCATAGCCAAGAGGAGCCCAAGGCGATAGCCAATGAAATGTACTGTGGAGTCACAGATGGAAAAAGAAAAAGAACATTAGGTAAAATTAAGAAAACCTGAATTAGGTATGGGTGTTAGTTACTAAAAATATATTAATACTGGTCCATTAATTATAGTAAAGTTACCATCCTACTGTAAGAAGTTAATAGCAGAAACTGGATGTGTGGAAATATGGGAACTTTTTGTAAGATCCCTGTAATTTTTATGTCAGTTTTAATTATACTAAAGTAAAAAAATATATTTTAAAAAGATACAGTATGTATCTTTTGTAAACAATAAGCAGTTTAGGTTAAGCGAAATGCAGCTCTGTTCTTTTTGTGTAAAAGCATTTTAAAATATTGATCCAACTAGGGTCCTGGCTTTAATCTTCCTCTGTAGATTCTTCTCTTTACTTTTCAGCCAGGTTTATGATTTCTTCCTGTTACTTCCACAATTCTTTACATATACTTCTGCTAAAAAAATGTATCACCTGACTAATGACAGGCATTTACTTTTATCTCCCCCTGTAGATTTTGCCACTTTAGGAAGTCAGTGAAATTGATTCATCTTTACACTGCAAGCTTTAGCACAGTGCCTAACATCCAAGAGAACTGAAACATTTGTTGAATGCTCTGTGTGTGTGTGTGTGTGTGTGTGTGTGTGTGTGTATATATATATATATATATATATATATGTATGAATAAATGTATACATGATGCCCTAAATCCAGATATACTCATGGAAACCAAAGACTTGTTATCATTCACCAATAGGTCTTAAGTTGCTATAGGGAGGCAGAATACAGGGCAAACTACTAACAATTTTTGGCAATAGAATTATAACTGTGACCTTCATTTATGAGTGTTTTTATTGTCCATGGGTCAAACATAATGCACATCTTAGTTGTTACACATAATTACAAAATTACTGAAAGTGACACTGATGTGTGTAAGATTGTTTTGGCAGAATGTTTTTTTATAATTTAGCTATGATGGTCTTTTTAGCTTCATCTGCAGTTACTCCAATAAACCCTGTGTTCCAGATATATAAAACTGCTTTTTCCTTAAAACTGCATTCTTCTTCTTCTTTTTCTTCTTCTTCTTCTTTTTTTTTTTTTTTTTGTAAGATTTATTTATTTATCCCAGAGAGAGAAAGTGCACGCACATCCAAGTGCAAAGTGGGAGGGTGGACAGAGAGAAAGGGAGAGAGAAACACACAGCCTTCCTGCTGAGCCTGGAGCACGATGGGCTGCTTGATCTCATGATCCTGAGATCATGACCTGAACAGAAACCAAGAGTCAGAGGTTTAACCGACTGTGCCACCCAGGTGCCCCCAAACTCCATTCTATCTCGTAGAATACACATACACTATTGCTTCTGCCTGGAATGCTCTTCCTATTTTCCCAGTTTGGAAATTCCCTATTCACATTTCAAAACTAAACTTGAATTGGTGAATATAAAAAACACAATATGACTTCTGAAAAAACCATGTAGTAGTTGCCAAACATTTATAAATAAATGTAATTTTTATTACATTTATTTAAAATTTATAAATTTTATTACATTTATTTTAATTTCATAAAATTAAATTCTAGTTATATCTTTTATAAGTCCAAAATTTCTGAGATGAGAAGTGTTCAGAAATGTCCCAAGTCCTCTAATAAAACAGATTAGAAAATAATCGCTATGGGGCGCCTGGGTGGCTCAGTGGGTTAAAGCCTCTGCCTTCGGCTCAGGTCATGATCCCAGGGTCCTGGGATTGAGCCCCGCGTCGGGCTCTCTGCTCGGCAGGGAGCCTGCTTCCTCCTCTCTCTCTCTCTGCCTGCCTCTCTGCCTACTTGTGATCTGTCTGTCAAATAAATAAATAAAATCTTTAAAAAAAAAAAAAAAAGAAAATAATCGCTATGACCAAGAAATCCTGAGAACCAAATTGCAAACTATTCTTTTTTATTTAAAAAGATGTCATATCCGTATTTTGAGGGTTACAAATAGGCTATTAAGAATATAGTGAGTATAAGTATTAATTTATATTTTAACCTTCTTATTTTGATTTAAGAAATTAAAAAAAAATTCTTTGAAAATGGATTTCCAAATGCTCAAGATTTCAGTTGCTTTTTTTTTATTTTTAATGCAGCCAATTTATACATTTTTCTTTGTGGGGGTCAAATTTGGATTGCACTTGTCTCTGCTCTCAACCATATAACAAAAATGTATCTCTTCTGATCAAACCCACCCTATTTTCTCATCTAAAATTGTACTGAAACGGAAATTTTTTACTTGAAGTTGACCTTCACCATTTCCAAGCCTCAGTTTGCCTATATACCAAGCTGTATATGTCAGGAACAAGAGATATGTCAGTGATCAAGACAAAATTCCTATAGTTAGGATCTTACATCACAGGACATAGGAGGGAAGAAGGCAATAATGAGTGTATTAAGAAATATACAGAATAATATCAGAATAGAATGAAAACCCCATGACAATAACTTTGAATACATGGATGAGATTCTCTCTCTAAAATGTGGACTAACCTAACACATTTAAGCAAAATGAAAACTCATTGAGGAGCTTGGGTGGCTCAGTTGGTTAAGTGGCTGCCTTCAGCTCAGGTCATGATTCCAGGGTCCTGGGATTAAGCCCCCATTGGGCTCTCTGCTGAGCAGAGAACTTCTCTCTGACCAGAGAGCTTCTCTCTCTGCCTCTGCCTGCCGTTCTACTTACTTGTGCTCTCTCTCTCGTTGTCAAATAAATAAAATGTTTATTTAAAAAAAAAAAGAAAAATGAAAACTCGTAACAGGTTGAAGCCATTTAAGAAATTGATATCCAAACTTAAAATATAGGGAAAACATGTTATTCTAATAACAGCAGAAAACCATTTATTGGGTGCCTGGGTGGCTCAGTGGGTTAAGCCACTGCCTTCGGCTCAGGTCATGATCTCAGGGTCCTGGGATTGAGTGCCGCATCGGGCTCTCTGCTTGGTGGGGAGCCTGCTTCCTCCTCTCTCTCTGCCTGCCTCTCAGTCTACCTGTGATCGCTCTTTGTAAAATAAATAAATAAAATCTTTAAAAAAAAGAGAGAAAACCATTTATTAAAATTTAGAAGAATAATTCACTTTTATATATTCTGTTTTAATTTTTAATTTAAATTTACCAAAATACTAGAAAAAATTGCATAACCTCCAATTATAAGTCTTTAATCATTTATAAATATAAGTTTTTAATCATTTAAAGATGGTAAAAATTCCTTTCAGAAAATTAGAAGAAAATGAAATCTCCCATATGCTGATAAAACTGTTAAAATAAACAGAAAACATTATAGCTCCTTGTGAAGCTGTAAAATTATTCTATTTAAAGTCTAGAAAATGAGAAAATTCCCATTTTACTAATGGAATGAGCCAGCAAATTAAGATATGAGAGGAAAAATAAAAGCACAAAGATTGGAAATAAGTAAAAAAGATAATCTGGATAAATTTTAAAGGACATAATTGTCTATATAGAAAATAAGAGTCTACAAACTAATGGAATTAGAAAAAAAGCATTAAAACAGTGAGTGCAAACATCAATATATAGAAATTAAAAGTATTCCTATCTATCACAGAAAAGTATAAAATGCAATTTTATGTACACTCAGTGTAATTCTTCACCCCTAAAGAGCATATTGAACAAAGTGACTTCTTTTCAACCGACCACTTTATGGAAAGGGTTAAAAAAAAAAAAAAAGAAAACTCTGCAGTGGAGAAATGTGACAAATACTACCTCAAGCCAAGCGATCACCATTAATGTCAATAATGATAGTCATATTGATAGTAGGCCCTTAATAAGATGTGAGGAAATGACACAGTATCCCTGTGATCTTCCTCACCCAAACCCTATCACTTAATGTAGTCATTAGAAAAACATCAAACAAATTTTGAAACATATTCTAAAAATACCTGACCCGTACTCCTCAAAACATTTAAGATGATCAAAAAACAAGGAAAGTCTGAGAAACCAGCCAGAGATGGCTAAGGAGTCATTAGGACTAAATGCAATATGGTATCCCGGATATCGTCCTGCAACAGAAAAATCACATTAGAGGAAACTAATAAAATCCGTATAATGTATGGAACTTAGTTAATACCAACATGTTAAATATCAGTTCCTTAAATATTTATTCATTAATTGTGACAAATGTACTATAATAAAGTAAGATAGTAATTGGATTTGGGGTATATGAGAACTGTATTAGCTTTTCCGCTCTTCTGTACTCTACAACAATTATAAAATTAAAAGTTTATTATAAGTGCCATTTACATTAATAGCAAAAGATTTGATTCACCAAAGAGCAAACCTAATAAATATGTTGGTATTTTACAAAGACTATTGAAGAAAGGGAAGGAAATAAATTAAGAACCTGGAAGGATATGCATATGAAGACTAAATATTGTAGAAATAGATATTTCTCACATCAGTTTGAACTTTATACAAAATTGCTATTGCATTTTCTTCAAAAAATTGATAAAATGTATTCTAAAATTCATATGGAAAAATAAAAACTAAGAATAGAGGTTGACCAAGCAAACAGGATAAATTGCTTCTAAGATACCTACAGCTATTTGGGTTTTTGATATGTCAGAAGTGGCATTTTGGAACTGGGAGGAAATCTTGGTTATTCACTACATTGTCTGAGGTAATTGCCCACCCACATGGGTTGGGAGTAGTGATACGTAAAATCATGCCTCACACCAAACTGAAAATAAATCCCAAGTAAATTAAATAGGTGGAAATGTGGATATTGAAATTATAAAATAATTTAAAAGAAAATAAGAGAATTGCTTCAATCATGTCAGATAATTACCAACACACGAAGTGAAAAAATCTTTCACCTGTAGGTGAATGGAAACATGGCTATGAAAACTAAAAGTATCCACTCAACTAGAATTTCCGAGACATAGTCTCACACTGAGTTAGAAAAAAGAAATACAGCAGTCTTTCCCAGAAATGCTTTTATAGAATGATGTTTTCAAGTTTTGGCTTGACTTTAAGAATACTGAATTTTCTTACACTATGAGGCCATTGGTTAAACATTATCCAGGTTTCTCACCCACTTTTCTCTATTACTGGTTTTGTGATAAGGGGACAATGTCTCTGCAAACCGCATTTTTCCTTTGACAACTGACTTCTCTTGACTCTAACAACAGAGAATGCCAGGAGACTAGCAGCTGGAGAAGAAAGAAGACACAGCCTTCTTGTTTCCTTCTTCTCCTCTGTCTTCTTCCTGTTCTTGACAGCATTCCTCTTGGAACATAGTTTTGTTGTTGTTGTTGTTGTTGTTAATTTAGTTTAGTTTTTTTTTTTTCTTTCCATACTTGCAATAGTAGTTTATTCCAATTTTCAGTTTGCCAAAAATTGCTAAACCAGCTTTGCGCATGCTCTCTGGTATGATAGTCCAAGCCCCCTGGCGGCTGTATGAGGTCTGGCTCCCAACTCCCAGGGGCTCCTCTCTCAACCTGTAAACAAACGTCTATAATTCTAACACTTCCTTGTGGGAGCTGCTTCCTACTGTTTCTATGTGTTGGTATGTCCATTCTCCATTTTTGCCTTTTTAATTATTCTATAGCTGGTGAATGATTCTTTATATTGATTTATGTCTATTAAAATAACTGGAGTTGTTTTCCCTTTCCATACCTTTAACTGATCAAAGAGAGTTAAGTTTTAAAGTTTGGTTTGGTTTGAAGAATATTTTTCCTGCACTAGTAACTTTTTTCTGTTATCTATTCCTAGAAAATTAAAATTTACATAGGATACCTTAAACCTACAAAATGATTCAAAGATGTGGTAGACTTTTAGAAGTAAATAAATATCTATTAATTCTAGAGAACATTCTTGCCAGAAAGCTAAACTGTTGCCATATGAAGCTTTTGTCAAGGAAGAAGGTTAAAGACCCATGAACAGTCAGAGGGGCAAGTGTAAGTTTGGTGCCTCTGTGATTCACCAATGTCTTGATTATCAGAAAGAAGTTTGAGCAATTATTTACCACATAATTGGATCCATATAATATACCACCAATACACTATCCTATACTTTTAAATTGCATGTTATTTATTTAAGACCTTTGCAACATGGATTTTTTTCATGGTTTGTGAGGAGATATGGTATTTTTAATTGTAAATTTAAAACAGTTTAAAGACCTCTTATGAGATTATCATATGGCTTCTTGATTTTCCTTCATGGATTGTGTTAATTAACTGTTAGTCTCTCAAGCATATGTTATAATTTAGTGCAGTAGCATATAAAATTTTATGTAGGATTCAGTGTTCATAATATTCTCATAGGATCCACTGTACCACTGAATTTAAACTAATAATACTGAAAAGGATGTTTACCTTCAAGATCCCTGTGGCACTTTAAAAGATCAATCAACTTGGCACTTTTGAAAATTTAAATTAAATTGACGATGTCTCATTACACTCTCTTTGATGATTATGATTGCATAGAAGTAGAATATAAATCTTAAGGAAACTAGCTCTGAAAGACTAATAGAAAACATGATAGATGATGAATGTAGACATTGTGACTTTTGTTTGACTCTGAAAGAATAATTAATCATTTTAATTTCACTTCATTGATATCTGAAGTACACCTTGTGAACTAGAAAAATATTAAAAGAAATAAAGCTGAATTTTAAATATCCATATTATATATTTACTTGTAATGCTAGTTTATTATTAAAAATAATTTTCAAGATTATTCCAAAATTAGTTGGCTTTTAGGTAATAAACTATTTTAATATATATTCCATATCATCTAAATATCAGTGTATAAGTGATATCTCTGAAACAGTATTTAAAAAATAAAACCAATGCTACAGCTTAAACAATATTTTATAAGATATCACTTAATGGTAATTTATTTGCCTTAAAATTTTGTATACAGTTTGAAGGAGAAAAAAATTAGGCAGCAACTTCAAAAAATAAGATAAAATTATGAGGTAAAATTGAGTGGACAAGGCAAACCAGTCATTTTCATCTATTACCTATTGTGTATCTTTTGGCATTGAGCAGTTAAAACTCTATTTTAAAAGGGATCATATTAAGAATGGCAACAATAAAAGATAACATATTTAAAATAAATTTATCAGAAAATAAGCCATACCAATATGAAAAAATGCATAATAATTTATTGATAAACATAAGCCATGAGAGACCAAAAAAATCAGGGGAATAAAAATACTGTGAATTCCTAAATTATATGAGAATCTGAAAGGGATTTTTTAAATGTATTTGGCAAAAAACATTGGAAAAATAAGTGATTCCTGCAGCATGCACAGCTTTCCCAGTACTCGGTTCCCACAGCAAAATAGGTTTCTCTGGCACCCGGCTGTGGGCAACACTCAGTCTCTGGAAGCTTCCCCAGCATCCACTCTCCCCCATACGTTGTTCTGTGGCTGAGCATCTCCAGCAAGACATCATCTTTTGAACCAACTTCTCTGATATCCCCCAGTAGGTGTTGGAAGACTCTGGCCTGTATGCCAAATCGAGCCCACTAGGTGTTTCTATAAATACAGTTTCCCTGGAAGCTAGCCATGCCTATTCCTTTAATCGGTTGTCCTGGGGTCTTCGTACTAAGCAGAGCTGATTAGTTGTGACAGAGTTTGTGTGAACCACAAAGCCTAAAATGTTTACTTCTTGGCCTATAGAGAAAAGGTTGCCAGTCCTTGCCCTAGAAGATGAATGTCCAGCAACATTCATTGGTCAGATGTCCAACATTCCACTGGCTGTGCTCTCTCCAACAAGGTTTGATCTATCCTCTGGCAGGAGGGGCTCCCTCCTCGTGAGCTCTAGCTCAGCCTCCAGGGGCAGTAGCTACTCTTTATATCTGTGATTCTTCCATTTCCTAGAGTTCTCTGTATTTCTTACTAGCCATTCCCTCCTTACTCCAATTCCCTGTTACAATCATTCCTTATACTAAAATTTTTCTGTTCAAATTATTCTATGGTGTCTTGTTTCCTCACTGCGTCCTAGGTTAATACATAAAGAGTACCATTTTTCCTCCTTTTATTTTTAATCTATATGTTTCACTTATTTAAAGTAAGTTTCTCATTGACAGCATATAGTATATTATTCATTCATTCTTTCTAACGCACTCTAACCACTTGCGTATTTTACATGAAGTATTTGACCATTTATTTTTAGTGTAATGTATTAATATGGGTGGATTCTAGTTTATCATCTTGCCCTTTGTTTTTTCTCCATGTGTTTTTTGCTTCATATTTTCCTCTTTTTATGCCTTCTTTTGGATTAATTGGGATTTTTAGGATTTCTTTTGTTTATTAATGTTTAATAATCATCATTTTATATATTTAGTCTAGTTTTCTACTTGCTTATAACAGGAAAAGGAGTCTGGTCCATATTACTACATCACATTTAGAAGCTCAAGTCCAAAAGGGGGATTTCTTTTTAATTTCTGGATATAATTTTGATATTATACATACATATAAATATAGATATTTCTAGATTTGTATGAAATTACTTAGGTTTCACATAAAAGAATAAATATTCAAAACAGGAAATAATGTTAAATGGATGAATAAATGTCAGTATTGGGGGGGTGTGATTTCTGCTTGAGATCTCTCTGTTTCTTGACATGACAAGTCATTATCCATTGAAACTTGAATGTGTTGAGTATTGTGGTACAAGATTCAGGATCATGTTTGAATCTCATGATTCAGCAGGTCTCCCCCTTTATGACTCCTTACTCATTCTATTACTACTTATTAGTCTTATGGATAAAGGTGGATGTCATCTTATAGATGAAGATGGTTACTGCCACATAGGTGTGGACATAGGCTCCCATGTGGTCTCCAGTGACAGTGATGGGACAAAAGGTAGGAACATCACTTGTTCCGGCTTGGAGGTGGTGACTGTCTGGGCTCTGTTGTCATGAGCTCTACCTCCGCCCCTAGAGGTGTTAGCTGCCACTCTCCTTTCTCTGACAGGAGTGTTGGGGCACTTCAACAGCCTGGCAAGTGTGGACGTCCAGACTCTCCACTCAGCCTTTGCTGACACAGCTGAGAGAAGGTCACAGATTTTGTTTCTTTATGTTTGTCTGTTTTGTGTATTTGTTTGCAGTAGATTGGTTATCGTTTCAAAGTTTTCCATGTTTCTAGGCTCTTTCTGTCCTGGATTTTTGGTCAGAGAGGTCAGGCTTTTGTGGGGTTTTTTGTTGTTGGTGGTGGCAGTGGTTTGATTTTTGTTTTATTTTGTTTTTGTTTTGTTTTGTTTTTTGTTGGTTTGTTTGTTTTGTGCTACATCTGTTAGCATTTCTGGGTGTCCAGCTTCAATTCTTTGTCTGGATAAATGCAGAGAAAAGAAAATATATGGAACTCCACACCGTATCAGTCCTCAGGTGCTGAGCTTCCTTGCCACTGTGTCTCCTTCTCTCCATCTCTCACAGACCTTTCATATTTGTGTTATGTATGATGTTTATAAGGTTACACTGTATTAGCTAGAGAGAGAGGAAAACAAATCTAGAAATTAGGATGACACTGTTTTGAAAAAAATACAGCCATTCTTTTCTCCATACGTTTGCAAGGACAAATGAGAAAAAAAATCATCAAGAAAACTGAGAACTCCGCAGCACAGTTTTTGTTTGTTTTTCTGCCTGCAGAGAATCTGCAATCTAATTATCTGTAGAATGACACAGAAGGTTGTTCCAGAAGTTGCATCACTGCTGTGATTTGGGACGACTCCGTGCTCTTTCCAGCACGCCACTTTTCATGTTCCGCCATTAGAACCCGGGTAAAAATGAATAGGTCACATCCAGGCCAGGGGCAGTCAAAACAAAATCAGAGAGATGACAATAGTGTTTTTGTTTTTACTCTGGGATGATGTTGGCCTTTGCTGTTACCTTTTCTTTCTGTAAGTTTCTCTTCAGTAGATCCTCTAAATCCTCTGGAGGTCCCTGCTTTCTGTGTACTACTATTACAGATGGCAGCATGGCTGTGATATGTGAAAATGCTTCCATGTCTATTCATTCTTCTGCTCAATTAAATGTACTTAACCTGTTTCTCTCTCAAGGGGCTCCTTATGACAGCTAATTATCTAATTCAAACTGATAAGACACTGGGTTGTTAAACCTCCCAAGTCATATACTTTGATTTAACGAAGATTTTTCTGAAGGTCACGTCATAACTCAAAGGAGTTTCTGAAACAGGAATGTTAGGCCTGGTGCTGGGTCCATGGGGATGGTGAGTTATTGGAGAGATTGATTTTGTGCTTAAAGGATACAGTATCTCATAACTTATAACTCCTATGTGGTGCTCTGTCTCTGATGGAGGATTGCTTGTCCACTGCTACGTGCCAGGGAACCAGGATGCTTCTGGGGGAACTCAGCCTCTGTGCCCCTTCTCTGTGTATTGGAGGTGTTGAGAGAGCAGGACATTACTGGCAAATAGAAATCTACCCCTGCATGCACTGCACCTTCTCCCCCTTCCCTATTTTGAATTGGCACTGAAGCTTATCTGAAGTAAAATTTTGGAAGGGCAAAAGAGAAGATTGGTTTTGGTTTTGGGTTTTTTTCTTTCTGTAATCTATTAAAATCAATACTATCATCCACTCCCTTGAAGTTACTTTTGATGGAAGCAACCATAAAGTCAGAATCCTGGTAGAATCAAAGCAACAAACAAATTACATCTATAGAGACGAAACTTAAGATACTAAATGAATTAGTTAAATCATCATTCTCTTTATCCTCACTTACGCGCTCAGTTTATGCTTTTTTTTTTTTTAAGATTTTATTTATTTATTTGACAGACAGAGATCACAAGTAGGCAGAGAGGCAGGCAGAGAGAGAGAGAGAGGAAGGGAAGCAGGCTCTCTGCTCAGCAGAGCAGGGCTCAATCCCAGGACCCTGAGACCATGACCTGAGCCGAAGGCAAAGGCTTAACCCACTGAGCCACCCAGGCGCCCCAGGTAAATGCTTTTTTTTTCTCTTACTCCTTCCTCTTTTTCTGCCTCCTTTCTCTCACATGCCTTTGTTCTTCCGTCTCCTGCCCGCCTTCTCAATTCCACAAATGCTTTCTCTAAATGAAGACGATCTTGGCCGTTGATCATTCTGTTAGTCTTATGTTTACCTATAGGAAGGCGTGAGTTATAAGCCATGGACTTCAGATAAATCATGATAGGGTTTTGGCATTCTTGCTCTGGATACTGCCCCATCCTTCATAGTACAAAGGTTTAAGTCCTGCAAGCATCACTTAACTAAACAGAATAGTCCTGGACTCTTGCACTTAAAACATAATCTTAGCCTAAATTCCTTTTCATCCAACAGATTTGTTTTGTAGTGCTATATCTATTGAAGCAGACAGGTATGTTAAACTATTTCCAATAAGAAAGCATAGATCAAAAAAAAAAAAAAAAAAAAAAGCTTACACATAGGAGTGCTTGGATGGCTCAGTCGGCTAAGTGCCTGACACTTGGTTCCCCTCAGGTCATGATCTCAGAGTCAGGAGACTGCAGGGATCAAGCTCTAGGCTCAGCAGGGAATCTGCTTGAGATTCTCTTCTTCTGCTTGTCTCCCAACTTGTGTACACCCTCTCTCTGTCTCTCTCAAATAAATAAATACATATTTTTTAAAAAAAGGATCACAAATACATTTTTAATAGGGTTTTTTTTTTTGGAAAGAAGTCACTAGTACAGGGCACCTGGGTGGCTCAGTGGGTTAAGCCGCTGCCTTCGGCTCAGGTCATGATCTCAGGGTTCTGGGATCGAGTCCTGCATCGGGCTCTCTGCTCAGCAGGGATCCTGCTACCTCCTCTCTCTCTCTCTCTGACTGCCTCTATGCCTACTTGTGATCTCTCTCTGTCAAATAAATAAATAAATCTTAAAAAAAAAAAAAGAAGTCACTAGTGCACATGTTTTAGAACTGGGAAATACTTTCTCCCCTCTTTTATAGTTAAGCAAAGAGCCCATTATTGTTAAAGGGAGACTAAGTTCATCTTTTAAAAAAGATTTATTTATTTATTTATTTATTTGCCAGAGCCCAAGCAGTGGAAGCAGCAGGCAGAAGGAGAAGCAGACCCCCTGCTGAGCAGGGACTGCCTTCCCTTGTTGGGACTCAACCCCAGGACCCTGGATCATGATCTGAGCGAAAGGTAAATGCTCAACCCTCTGAGGCACACAGTTGTACCAGTTCATCTTTTTTTTTTTTTTTTTTTTTTTAGATTCATTTTATTTATTGTGAGGCAGAGTGCAGAGGGAAAGGGAGACAGAAGCAAAAGCAGACCCTCAGCCAAGCACAGAGCCCCATGGGGGGCTTGATCTCAATCCTGAGATCACGACCTGAGCAGAAAGCAAGAGTCGGTTGCTAAAGGACTGCAGCACCCAAGTGCCCCAGTCTAAATTCATCTTCATTTGATCATTCTTACACTGTTTGATGCTTTCATTGCTCCCCTTCTATGTGTAAGTCACCATGTCTGGAAAGGTACACAGGCTTTAATCCAAACAACAAATTAATTGAGGTAGACTTTCAACACTCATTTTAAGTACTGAGGAAACCGAGGTTTACAGGACTTAAGGTACGTGTCCCTAAGTTATTGCTACAAATGACAAAGCTAGAATGCAAACAGAATTCTGTCTGACTTGTTCCACACCTTTGACTGTTTGTCTATGAAACACAGTCGAGTCTAAATTGTGGCAGCACTTCAGGGGCCATGCAAATCGTGTTTTAAGTTTGTAATCCCAAAGTGAATTTGGTGGGTAGAACTACCCATAGGTGCCTCGCGATGTAAGAGGTAGCCATTCAGAATGGCAGGTTTAAATACGTCCTGTGAATGATGCAGAGAGAGATCTTGGTGTCTCTGCCTTCAGCCTGTCCTCATCTGCCCTTCTCCTTAAGCTCGTCCACAGGAAAGGAGAAACAAGGTTACTCTCTTCGGCTAATGTGACCGCATGATCAGCTCTGCTGCAAGTTTTAGCAAGGCAGCAGATTGAATGTAACTGCAGGAATCAGATTTGAGGATTATCTGTAGATTTCATTTTCTGTCTTCCCTCAAGAAAGTAAAAAGTTGGTTATATCTTTATCAAATTTATCTCTTTCTTAACTAATTTATTTAGTTATTAGGATTTCTGTAATACTTCTAGATATGTCAGAATATTTTAGAATGTAACATCTTGAATGTGGGAATTATATCTGTTTAAATGGCTCCCTATAAAATGTGTTTACATGATCATATTAAGGTGATTGAAAGGATCCTAAAATATTAGCTAGCACATTTAAGAATTGATTATTTATCTTTAAATATGACATCATTACATTAAAAAAGTACCTTAAGAAATTTACTGGTATAAATATAACTTTAATTTATTTCCCTTTTTTCCTATTTTTAATTTTGTATCTTTGGGATCAGCTACAGAATTCACTTTTACTATTGACAGATTGTATAGATGTGTATTTTTTAAGAAAACGAATGTATAAGTATACATTCATCTATGTGGTGAGTCCAATATTATACCTATCGCACAATTTCTAACAAAAACTAAACAAGTGACAGACTACAAACTGAAAGACTTTAAGATAATCACAAGTGAGAAAGATTGAATAAATTAAGAAAATAGTACTATAGTTTTGATTTATTATTTTACATAATACTCATTTTCAAAAGAAAAATTCACACACTTTATTTATACTCTCAAGTTTGTTCACATAAACACACATTAGAACAAAACATTAGCATTCAGTTTATAGATCAAATTAAATTTTAAACATATTGCTGCCCTTGAATCCTATCTATAAAAAAATACACATCTACTGTGGCCTTTCTTTTTAAGAGCACTCTGTGTCCATGGGAACATCATTTAAACTCTCTGAACTTCTGCTTCCTCTTCTTTAAAAAATGATAATAATCACCAGTCTGGTATATCTCAAAAGTTGCTTCAGGACCAAAGATCCTGATTATAAATAAAAACTCCTTGAAGAACTATAAATAACACTGCAAATGGGGTTATTACAATAAATATGCAAACTCAGTTGTTAGTCATTTTTATAATTTCTTGATGGTCACTAGAATAAAATTCCAAATAAATGACTGTAGTTTTCCTTGTTTGTTTCAAGTTAGTTGACTTATATTAGATTCCAGTTAGTTGACTTATAGTGTAATATTAATTTTAGGCGTAGAATTTAGTGACTCATCACTTACATATAACACACAGTGCTGATCACAGCAAGTGCCCTTCTTAATGCCCATCACCCATTTAACTCCTTCCTGTACCCACCTTCCCTCTAGCAACCCTCAGTTTTTTCCCCTACATTGAAGAGCCTGTTTTATGGTTTGCCTGTCATTTCCCCCCTATTTTATCTGTTTTGTTTCTTAAATTCCATATACAAATGAAATCATATGGTGTTTGTCTTTTTCTGATTTATTTCACTTCACATAATACACTGTAGCTCCATCCATGTCATTGCAAATGGCAAGATTTCATTTTCTTTTTATGACTGAGTAATATTCCATATTTCTCACACACACACACACACACACACACACACAGAACCCTTCTTCTTTATCCATTCATCAGTCGGCTATTGTTGATAATTTTGCTATAAACATTAGGGTGTCACTTCAAATCAGTACTTCTGCAAAGTACTGTACCTTCTGTAAAGATAAATACCTAGTAGGACAAGAGCTGGATCTAGGGTACTTCTATTTTTAACTTTTTGAGGAGCCTCCACAATGTTTTCCAGAGTGGATGCACAAGCCTGTATTCCCACCAACAGTGTAAGAGTGTTCTCCTGTCTCTGCACCCTCTCCGACATCTTTTATTTTCTGTGCTATTAATTTTAGCCATCTTTATAGGGCTGAGGTGATACTTCATTATGGTTTTGATTTGTATTTCCCTGATGATGAGTGATGCTGAGCACCTTTTTATGTGTCTGTTAGTCACCTGAATATCTCCTTTGGAAAAATGTCTATTCGTGTCTTCTGCTCATTTCTTAACTGGATTATTTGGTTTTTGGTTGTTGATTTTAATAAATTCATTATAGATTTTAGATTCTAACCCTTTATCAGATCTGTCATTTGCAAATATCTTCTCCCATTCTAATGGCTGACTTTTAGTTTTGTTGATTGTTTCCTTCACTGAGCAGAAGCTTTTTATCTTTTTTTTTTTTTAAAAAAATTTTTAGACTTCATTCATTTATTTGAGGGAGACAGAAAAGAGAGAGAGTGAGCACAGTGGGAGATGAGAAAAGCAGACTCCCTATTGAGCAGGGAGCCTGACATGAGGCTCTATCCCGGGACCCTGGGATCATGACCTGAGCCGAAGGCAGACACCCAACCAACTGAGCCACCCAGGGACCCAAGACTTTTTACCTTGACAAAGTCCCAATAGCACTTTTTGTTGGTTTGCTTTTTTGTGTGTGATTTTTGTTGTGATTTTTATTCACTTTTTTATTTTACTTTCCCGCTTGCCTCCAAAGACAGATCTAGTAAAAAGGTGCTATCCTGCCTGTCTTCGTGGGTAGGATTTTCATGACTTCCTGTCTCACACTAAAGTTTTTCATCCATTTTGAATTTATTTTTGTATATGGTGTAAGAAAGTGGTCCGGTTTTATTCCTTTGCTTGTTGTTGTCCAGTTTTCTCAGCACCATTTGTTGAAGCAACTGTCATGTTGTCCATTGGATATCCTTTTTTGCTTCATCAAAGATTAGTTGACCACAGAGATGTGGGTCTATATCTGGACTCTCTATTCTGTTCCATTGATCTGTATCTGTTTTTGTGCCAGTACCATACTGTATTGATGATTACAGCTTTGTAATAGAGCTTGAAACATGGAATTGGGATATATCCAGCTTTGCTTTTCTTTTTCAACATTACTTTAGTTATTTGGGATTTTTTGTGGTTCAACACAAATTTTAGAATTCTTTGTTCTAGCTTTGTGAAAAATGATGGTGGTATTTAAATAAGGATTGCATAAATGTGTAGTTTGCTTCAGGTAGTAAGACATTTTAACAATATTTGTTCTTGCACTTCATGATCATGAAATGTTTTCCCATGTCTTTGTGTTATCTTCAATTTTATATATATATATATATACACAAATATATTTTATTATATATATATAAATGCACATATAAATATATTTTATTATATATATATAAATATATTTTATTTTATATATATATAAATATATATATTTATATATATATAAATATATTTTGGTTAGTCTTCAACCATTGAATTCACACATTTTCATGTGTATTTCTATAAAATAGTAATAAAATGCTAGCATTGCTTAGTGTGATGATAAGTCACAGTATAGAATACACCTTTCTATTCATATATTTCATTAGTATAGCAACCAGTATTTATAATACAAAGTAAAAAGAATGATCCCTGGGGGAGAAGCAGTTATTAATGTGGGTAAGGTAGATATAGACACTTCTCTTTATATTTATGAACAAGAACATAAAGCTTACTTCTCTAAATTTTATGTGAAGGTATAATGTATATCTACAAGATAGATAGATGATAGATAGATAGATAGATACAGATGTTAAATAAGTACATAATTTACATTACTTTTATAAATATTCTAGTTATATCTAATTTAGGCATGTAATGGAGGTTTATCTCTGGGAAAATAAAGTAGTAAAGAGATCCAAAAGACACACTAATTTTACTTATTTATAAAATATTTTATTTTATAGAAGTAAAAATAACATCTGTCATAGCTTATTTTTTTTAAAAAATCAATTGAAGAAATAGCAAATTATATATATTGATTTATATATATATAAAATGATTATGCATATCTCCTTATGATAAATTTATGTTTTAAAAGAATTAGTCTCTCTCCCCTGTGTTTTCACTAATGCTTTATAATGTTTATTAGAAGAATGTAATTTCATATATATACCCTTCACTTCAAAAAGATTAGATCCTTTGAGAGCAGGAAATGTGATTTTATTTTATTTTTTTATCACTAGAAGCTATTCCACTTCTTAGATGCAGAGGTACTTAAAAATGTTTGTATGCTGTGAAATTAGACAATAGTAGCAAGCAGAATCAATATGGAATTAAACATATTTGGCATTAAAAATGGATAATCTCTAACAGGAAAACACAGAAATACTAAAAAATAAAAAGAACCAAAAGGTACAGGAATTTAGAACTATTTTTAAAGCCACATAGTCATATATCTTTTGCTTCCTAAATATTACTAATTTACAAGGCAATACAATAACTCAGGTTGGGTTTTGATGACTCAGCAAAATGAGAAGGCTGAAAATCATTTCAAAAAATTTATTTTATGGGGACAATGAAATATTGTACTATAATAAAAATCTTCAAAATATTACTAAAATACATGTACTGAAAATAAGAAATTATTTTTATTTTCTTCTAATATTTTCTAGAGTGAATTTTATCTATGTGATTTATTTTTAAAAATTTACTTGTATTTTGTTATTTATTTATAGTGTGTAGTTTGGAAGTTTACAAAGTAAGGACTCATTTACCTAGTGAAACTACTTATGTGGTGTTCAGCAAATGCAGAGGTGAGTAGGAGGATGTGTGCTCACATGTTGAAAACACTCAATAATCTTTTCTGAATACATGAAAAAAGAAGAGCTATTAGTAAATGGTTATAAATTGAATGAAGATTTAAATTAGGTTTCATATAATTAGTCATCTTTTTAAAAAGTGGTTTATGTGTGAGGAATTGAAATATAAAAATTCAGTCTCTAAGATACTTTACCAGACATACAAACATTTAGAAAAGTACCTTATTGGCTAATTGATATATTTAATAAATGATTTCCATTCTTATTCAGTCACATTTTCATTAATATGAAAATGTGAACACTTTGAAGCTTGATTAGTGGTCTTAAAGAAAATAAAGTTACCTTTTTAATCTCAGAGTTAACTGTGAGGCAGAATGAATGTTCTAATTACCTACGGGGCTGAAATTATTCATGCATGACAAAGATTTAATTGATCCAGATGCATCCTATAAGTAGAAGACAAAACCAGCTCTAAGGGAGTCTTTCTTCTGAAGAGCTAATGGAATTCTGTGTTTGCAATAGGGGGAATAAAGAACTTTACTTTTCTTATAATGTCCTAATTTGCTCAGTAATGCTTAATAAATTATATCTGTCTCAAGGGTTGATTCTTCAACCTCAGTTCATTCGTATGATCACAGATACTATATTTTCACAGATTTTGACATATCCTCTTGGAGTTAGCAAACTTTTTTCTAAAGGGTAGGTGAGGAAATATTTTAGGCTCTGGACCACATGGTCTCTGCTACAATTGCTCAGCTTTGCTATTGTGTAGAAAGCAATCATAGACTACACTTAAAGGAATGCTTTAGCTGTGTTACAATAAAACTTTATTATAGAATAAGAAACCTGAATGCAGCCCATTAGTGACAACTCATTGGATTAAAGCATATCTCTGTTAACATAACTAGAAAGTCTAAGGTTTTGAGATAATTTTTTTTTTGTTACTCATTTAGCTCATTCTTTTTAACATCAAAGATATAATGTTCCAATGAAACAATATTCATAAAATTTCACTATATTCATCATTGAGTATGTTGAACAAATTATCACATGGCTTTTCATAATAGGGAGTATTAGTTTTAAAAAGAGTAGATATTTTTGTAAAATTGTTCTTCAATCCATGTAATTTTTAAGTAAACCAGATATTTTGAGTGCACTGCATATTTCCAAGCATGATTTAGAGGATTTAAGCATGTTCAGTCAGTCATTCTTGAACAAATAATGAATACTTTAAAGAATGCATGTAACTTCCAAAAATGCTAGATCCCATTAAGATAATGGATAAAGGTGATTTATTTCAGCTTATTGAGAGATTGAATATATAAAAAGACAATGGCCAGGCTGTATAAGATAATAGAACTCTGACCCACAATCTCTACAGCAACCAACTCTGGGAAGCCAAACCACAGCGTCTGCATTAAATGGCACAGAAAGATCAGAGCTAATCAATGATGACTAGCTTTCCTATTTTTTGCCCCTCCTTTAAATACAGGACTAACTAGAAAAAAATCAAATATGGTCCCACAGTTTTGTGAAAATGGATATAATACAGATACTAGAAATTATCTTTCTCATTTCAGTTCTTAATTCCAAAGATGTTTGTAAGCAACATGTATTGAAAGTCACTTTGATAAACACATTATGGCTGAGTTATGTGGGAAGAGTTGGTATTTTAAATCGCTCAGAATAAAGGAATCATATTTTTAATTTAAAAATATATGTATATATTCATCGTTCTGTATATAATGAA
The DNA here is from genome assembly GCF_011764305.1 of Mustela putorius furo. Classification (NCBI taxonomy): domain Eukaryota; kingdom Metazoa; phylum Chordata; class Mammalia; order Carnivora; family Mustelidae; genus Mustela; species Mustela putorius. Next base: position 14,113,186 of record NW_025421402.1, read on the forward strand.
TATTGAATAACTTCATTAGAACGTTAAGGATCTCATGAGAAGCAAATACACTAAGGGTTAGTAATCCCCTGGAAATTTTTATCAGAAAGGAAAGAATTTGCATTTATATATTTACTGATCACATTTTTTTATCATAAGTAGTTATATTTTATCTTCAGTGCATAATAGAGGAGTTGAAAATATTAGTAATAATGGTAGATATATATATTTTTTGTGAAATATTTTCTGTCATATGAAAATGAAATAAGAATACACACTGATTTTAGGGACCACCTGGGTGGCTTAGTTGGTTAAGCCTTCTACTCATGATTTCAGTTCAGGTCATGATTTCATGGGTTTTGAGATTGAGCTCACCTGGAACTCCAGGGTCATTGGGGACTCTTCTTGACATTCTCTCCATCTGCGCATGCCCCCACTCACATGCATGCACTCTTTCTCTCTCTAAAATAATAAACTTAATAAAAAGGAATACACTAATATTAATTTTGTCTCTGAATCTGTCCTTTAATTATATGATGTAATAGATTTATCGACTTCTTTATGTTAAAAACCATAATGTCTCATGTACTTAAACCCATACAAAAAAAATTTTTTTTGGAAAATAACAAAATTTAGGTTTTGGGGGCTATCAAAGTAACAAAAGGAATTTTTTCCTATGGAAAAAATCGCTGCTTTATTTGAATCATGTTTAAGATTTATATTGTCCAATATTTTGGATGACTCACATGTGAAGATTTATACACTTAATAAAAAGTCATAAAATTATAGTGCTGGTGGACACTAAAGTTAGTTAGTCTGAGTCCATTTCACCAATAATTAAATTGAAAGCCTGAGAAATGAGTGACTTGACAAAGGTCAGAAATCCAGTTATCAGTTGACTTTAGATTGAAAACCAGGATTTGTACTTTTTTTATAATCTATTGTACTTGAAATAGATCAAATAATGAGTGTAGAAGATATGATAAGTGAAGTTTAATTATCAAGAGGAAATGAAAAATAACCTTTATTTTGGACTTTCCATAAGTCAGACATAACAGAGCACTTCAACGTGGACCATCTTATTTAATCTTCCCAATAGTCTTATTAGGTAAGTTTTATTTTAAATACCACTTTACCATCAACAAAACTAGAACCTAAAAAGATTTTAGGTCCCATACCTAATAAGCATTAGTCACAAAACTGGAAGCCAGACAATTGGGTCAGAGATCAAATACCCTTAGACTCCATCCATATGCCATCCATTAACCAGCCTCAATTTTTTGGTCCACTTGGCTTATCAGCAAATGTATTGTCTTCTCTTTAAAATGCACTGTCCAGGGGGGCACCTGGATGGCTCATTGGGTTCAAGCCTCTGCCATTAGCTCAGGTCATGATCCCAGCGTCCTGGGATCGAGCCCTGCATCAGGCTCTCTGCTCAGCAAGGATGTAATATCCTTTTTTGCCTGTCTCTCTGCCTACTTGTGATCTCTGTCTGTCAAATAAATAAATAAAATATTTGAAAAATAATAATAATTAAAAATATATGCTTTCCAACGTCCAGTTCTAAAAAATGTGCCAAAATTGTAAGACTACTTGTATGCAAGTACTGACACATAGTAAACATGGAATAAGATCCTCTATTCTCCACTTGCACAAAGTTTTCCTGGTTATCAAACATGTTTTGGTCTCAACAGACTAGAGAAGTGATATCTAGTGTATTCATCTCCATCCTGAAAGAGTAAGACTTAGCTTTTCTGCCACACAAGGACCGGATCTGCATGAAAGTATTATTATTTCTCCATTTTAGAAATTCTCTTTCAGGATGAAGTTAAAGCATAATTAATTAGGGAGAGTAGCAATAACAACAATTAAAAAAAAATAAAAAGTCCTTCCATTCCATTCTGTGAAAAAACATAAAAGATTATAAAATAATCATAATTCTAATTCCATGATTTCAAAAGCTTATTTTCAATGGTATTAAGAACCTTGAAAATATAGCTTACCTTACGGAAACATGCCAGGAAAAGAAAAAGACCTGTTGTTGACAGCCTTGGTACTGTCTTCAGTCTAATGTGTAGTGACTAAAAAGAGCTTCGTTTTGTAACTGATGTGATATCTATGCCTTAGAAGCCAGAACCACCATTTTGGAAATGATACTGTACTTCTATAATGAGTATTTGAGTCATAATACTAATCCTTGGATATTCCACATCATGTCAGTATGCCTTTAATGTTAATATAATTGAAAAACTGAAATTTTCAAGCAAACACAAAATATGCACAATATTAGATAACAATCTTGACTTTTTTAAAAAATCTTAATTTATTTGTTTTTTGTTTTTGTTGTTGTTGTTTGTTTGTTTGACTTTAGCCTAAAAGACTGATTTCAGCATTTCTGAGTATGTTTATAGCAAAGGGAGAGTGACTGACAGGGTATCCTAAGGTTTATTTTACTCAGTCAATAGTGGTGAAAGTCTGATGTACTGGGATGGCTCAGGGTCAGAGTTTGCACTGCTTGAAGTGTTCTTTGGCTTCTTCCATGCAGCCAGGGTCATGTATGATAGCCTGGAGAGCAAAGAAGTGAACATTTTAAGAAATTGTCTTACTAAAAGATCTAGGAATCCAAGAACATGAGACTGCAGGCTTTGGCCTGATCACTATAAAGTAGGAATATGGGAGGGGAAGGTGATTTCCCTCATTCAAGTGAATACACTATAAATCACTCGAACTTTTAGAGACTCAGACAGAAGAACCCAAAGGAGAACACAAAGGGAACCCTTTTTGAGCAGGACATTAGATTAATTTGCTCTTAGAATGAAGAACAAAAAATGAGCAGATATTGAAGAAGAAGCCCAGATGGAAGAAGAGTGGTTCATATGCATGAGAAAATGCTGGCAGAGGAAATGGAAGGCTCCATATGAAAGCCAAGAGATGAAACTCCCCATTACATTTCATTTCTACTTTCTCAAACAGATAGATAGGATTAAAATGAGCTTGATAAGATCTGGTGTGATATAATGGTTAAGAACCCATGCAGGGATCAAATTGGTTGGGTTCAAAGCCTGACGTGTTCATTATGAATGTGTATGATGAAGATAATGACCTCAAAGGATTTGGGGGAGGACTAAATGAGTTAAGTTTTGTGTGCAAGTGGAGTTTTCAAATATCACTGGAACTGAAAATGTGACAGCTCACTTGGAAATTAATCTGGCAATTTCTCATAAGATAAATATCCACCCATTATATGAATCTTCTAAGTATTTACTCTTCTAAGAAAATTAAAACATATGTATGCAGGATAAAAAATACTGTGCTAGAATGTATCTTTCTGAAAGTATATAAAAAATGACAGCAGTGGATTTTCTCTGAATTGTAGAATTATGTTTGATTTTTACTTTTCCCTGTGTCTAATCTTAGGAAATTAATTTTCAAAACTTTTTTAGTGTGTGTAACAATTTTTATGGTATTTCTCTAATTATTATATACATGGAGATATGAGAAATACAGCAGAGACATTAAGTGTCTCTCAATGATAAATTAAGAGATTAATAAGTAGCTCCCCAAAATGTTCTCCTTCTTTAAAATAAAGATTTTATTTATTTATTTGACAGAGATCACAAGCAGGCAGAGAGGCAGGCAGAGGGTGGGGGAAGCAGGCTCCCTGCTGAGCAGAGAGCCTGATGTGGGGGCTCGATCCCAGGACCCCGAGATCATGACCCAAGCTAAAGGCAGAAGCTTAACCCATTGAGGAACTCAGGTGCCCCCAAAGTGTTCTCTTATATACTTTCCACAGTGTTGTGCTATGTGATTATAACAAATACTGAGAAACTACTAGGTTCTAAGAAATCTCTGGGCAGAGATACTATTTAATCCTCTCAAAAAACTTTGTGAATTAAGTGCTATTATTTCAATTAAAGAAAGAGAAAATTCCAAATCAATGAAGCTCCAGTACCTTGCCCAGTTATAGAGCAGGTGTTGGAGCCAGTGTAAACAACAACAGTGAAATTAAGTAGCTGAGTGAACCCTAAAATCCGTATTTTCCTTGTTATACCATACTCTTTCACTAGTTTATGCTATTCTTTAAAATCATAAGCCACACACAAAAATAGACTCTAAATGGATGAAGGACCTCAATGTACCAAAGGAATCCATCAAAATCCTTGAGGAGAACACGGGCAGCAACCTCTTCGACCTCTGCCACAGCAACATCTTCCTAGGGCAAAAGCAAGGGAAGCAAGGGAAGAAAGCATTGGGCTCCCTCAAAAGCTTTTGAGCAAAGGAAACAGTTAACAAAATCAAAAGACAACTGACAGAATGGGGAAGATATTTGCTCGACATATCAGATAAAGGACTAGTGTCCAGAATCTATAAAGACTTCAAACTCAACACCCAAAGAACAAATAATCCAATCAAGGCATGGGCAGAGGACTTAACAGACATTTCTGCAAAGGAGACATCAGGTGCCCAGACACATGAAAAAGTGCTCATATCACTCGGCATCAGGGAAATACAAATCAAAACCACAATGAGATATCACCTCACACCAGTCAGAATGGCTAAAATCAACAGTGAAATGACAGATGCTGCGAGGATGCGGAGAAAGGTGAACCCTCCTACACTGTTGGTGGGAATGCAAGCTGGTGCAGCCACTGGAAAAAGCATGGAGGTTCCTCAAAAATTTTGAAAATAGAACTGCCCTATGACCCAGCAAGAAATTTACCCTACTGGTGATCCAAAGGGACACAATACCCTATTTTATAGCAGCTCCACAATAGCCAAACTATGGAAAGAACTAGATGTTGTGAATGGATCAAGAAATGTGTATATATATGGAATACTTTCAATTAAAAAAAGAGAAATCTTGCCATTTGCAACAACAAAGCAATGCTTAGAAATAAGTCAAGCAGAGAAAGACAACTATCATATGATCTCCCTGATAGAGGAAGTGGTGTTTGCAACATGGAGGCTTAAGTGGGTAGAAGAAGAATAAATGAAACAAGATGGGATTGGGAGGGAGAACAAACCATAAGTGACTGAAACTGAGGGTTGCCTGAGTGAGGGGGTGGGATTATGGAATTGGGGATCCGTGATTTGGTGAGTGCTGTGAAGTGTACCAAACCTGGTGATTCACAGAGTTTATTATAAAAAAATAAAAAATTAAAAAATTAAAAAAAAATAAAAATTAAAAAAAAATCATAAGCCGTATTTCACTAAAACTTCTAAATCATATTTCCTTAAAAATTCCCACTTATTGGGATGTAGGGGGAGGGGGAGGGAACTAATTTTAATCAATTCAGTTTGAAAACTTCTGACATCACATTAAAATATTATTCATTGTGAAAGACAAAATGTTTGTGCCCTTTGTCCACTCCCATTTGAATTTTGAAGCCTTAACCTCCAAAGTGACAGTATTTGGAGAGTGGGCCCTTTAGGAAGTAATTAGGTCCAGATGGGGTCATGAAGGGGTAGCCCTCGTAATAGGACTAGTTCCTTTTTTTTTTTTTTTTTTAATTTGTAAGTAATCTCTACACCCAATGCAGGGCTCAGATTTACAATCCTGAGATGGAGAGCCACGCACTCCACAGACGGAGCCAGCCAGGTGCCCGAGAATTAGTGTTCTTATAAGAAAAGGAGGAGAGAGAGAGAGAGAGAACTCTCTCTCCATGTATGCACAAATAAGAGGTCATAAGAGCACACAGTTAAATGGCAGCTGTTTGCAAGCCAAGAGGACACTTAGCAAGAACTGAATCCGCTGGCCCGTTGATGCTGGGCTTCTCAAACCCCAGAACTTTGATGCTGGGCTTCTCAACCCCCAGAACTATGAAAGAAATAATGTTTTTTTCTAAGCCACCCAGTCTCTGGTATTTTGTTATTGCAGCTGATTGAGACACTAGTTTAATATAGTTTTTGGATTGAATTTCTGTGTTTGTTATTGTTATCCTTTTAACAAATATTAACTCTTTCTCCTGCTTTTCAAATGGTGGAGGAGACGGACATATGTGATATGGTGGAAAAGGATGTAATGTAGAAAAGGTAACCACTAGTGTCCAAAGGATCTTCACTGATCTTTGCTCTTGATCACTAAAGCCATTTCATCTCTGGCCTATGGAAAGGGTCAAACCTGGCATGAATGAGGTTCTATGTGAGGGCCCATTGTAGAACCCACAGCCCCAGACTTGCTCTAGGTACACAAGTACAGTGCTTGTCTCAATGATCTAACAGAACTCCTTGCTCTTCTGTGTCTCTCACCACACACCAGAAATTGTCCTGCATATGAGGATCCAGGAAACTGATGCAGACGCATCTATTTAGCTATAGGACTATAGGTACACCATTACCCTACACTTATAAGAAATGCCAACACTGAGGTCTCCACCTAAAAGAAATACCTGGTCTCCACCTTACTCAGTAATCTAAGCTATATTATGTTCCTTTCCCTTTCTGCATGGACCTAAGGGCCCACAGGGCAGGGAAATACACTTTTAAGACTTTATTGCTCTCTCTCTCTGTCCATCTTTCTCGTCCTGTTTTCATGATTTACTTAAAAAAAAAAAATCCTGCAGTCTGAAAAGAGCAGACTTTTATTTACTTGCCCAATGCAATAAAATTTTAAATAACATTAAAGGAGCTCAACATATACTTCTTTTCTCAATAGTTTCAATTTTAAGACTATGATCTTGCTGCAAAATTACATTTTTATTCTCAGAATCTAAATTCTAATTTACAGTTTGTATTTGCATTCTTTTTAGATTAATTGTAAAATGCTTGACCCTATCTCTACCATAGGGAGATGGAAGCTTTGGCTTAACTAAGGAGAGAGCCTTACTTGTGAAGACAAGAAATAAATAAAACAACATGAATATTTCATAAAAATATAATGCCAATTACAAAATGGGTCTCTTAGCTTTCAGAAATATGACTGGGACTTCTTTCTAAACGCTCTAAGTGCTGTGTGTTTTGTGCCTTAGTGACTTTGCATTATTCCTCTTCCCAGAAATGCCACAGCATCTTGCATTTTTTCTTTTACTTATATAACCAATGCATATTTCTGAGTGTTGAGTATAAATCTTATGTCCTATGTGAAATTGTGTTCAGCACTTTTAGATCCAAATGATCTCTTCCTTATTCAATAAGTGACTGGCAAACATTCTTCATGGAGCACACAGTCCTTAAGAAATTTAAACAAACTTTTACAAACTTCATATATAAAGGGTCAGATAGTAAATATCTTGTTTTATAAGCTACATAAGGATTCTCTGCCTTCTTTTCCTCCTCCATGCTTTACAACTTTTTAAAAAATGTAAAAAATAAAAAAAAAAGGAAAAAGGAAAAAAGGGTAAAAACCATTCTTAGCTCACAGTCTTTGCTGTAGATTGCTGACTCCTGTCTTAGAACAAGTTCTTAAAAAGAAGGGCAACATTGAAACAAACTTGTATGCTCATAATTCACTAAAGTGGTAGAGATTAATGACTCAGACATGTGACTGAAGGTGAGTGGTGAGGGTTTCTTTTCATCCTCATTTTGATTTTCAGTTGTCCCCTTCTTCTACAGTCCTTACTTGCAAAAATAATTTGGAACTTTGTTTTATTTCTACAATTTTGTATTATGTTCTCATTTGAAAAGATAATTTCTCCTCAACAGGATTAAAATCTTTCTTCTTTTGGAAACATTTTATTTGGAAATAACTAAAAATTTCCAGACAAGTTGGGTGAGTAGGAGCAGGATAAAAAATGGCTATGCTTTATACAAATTCACCTATAGTTAACATTAAACCTCATTGAATTTATCATTTATTCATTTTTACTTACTTGTAATTTTTCCTGAACTATTTCAAAGTGAGTGGCTTATATCCTTTAATATCTCAGGACATATTTCCTAAGAATAAGGATATTCTCTTATTTGAGCATAATAGAGCTGCCAAGTTTAGCAAAATTTTTAAAAGTATATCTTTATCTAATCTACCACCCTAATTGTAATGTCTATCAATCCACTCTAGTCTTTTACAACACATTTCATTGAATTCATTCCTCACCTCTCCTATAATCTGGACTAACAAAAACTGCATTTTACCACTTAGGTAATCATTGATAAATGATACATCTATACACTGCCGTCTAATGCATTTATAATTCAAGAAGCAGTTTTGATCAGCTGCCACTAAGGTCCTCAGTCCTTCCAAGGAACTAATGTGGCACTGGAGTGAAGCCTTCACTTCATGGGGGTGACTAACAGCAGACCGGCAGCTGCATCCCACACTGTGGCCTCAGCCCCTGAGCTCCCTGCACCTACTGCCCTCTTCACCATGACGATGAGGTGACCATCACAGAGGGTAAGATCAATGCTCTATTAAAGCAGCCAATATAAATGTTGAGCCTTTCTGGACAGATTGGTTTGCAAAGGCACCAGCCAGTGGCAGCATTGGGAGCCTCATCTGCAGCCCTGGGGCTGGAGGACTGCTGGCACCTCCAACCCCCTCCACCTCTATGGCCCCAGCCACGGAGAAGAAAGAACAAGGCAAATAGAAGAATCTCAGGCATCCAGTAATGACATGGGCTTTGTTATATTTTTTGTTTTGTTTTTTTTACTGAACCTCTTGTAACAATTTTAATAAAAAGATGAACTTTTAAAAAAATGAAGGAAGGAAAGAAATGAAAAAAGAGAAGAAAAGAAAAGAAAAACAGAATAATCGAGTCCTATTTATCAGACATTTCAATGGCACCTAACTGCTCACAACAATCATTCTAAACTCCTATCTCCAGCCCTCTATTATATATTCTCAGTATTTATCTGTGCACTACTCTTCCTGTGGCTGCAGCAGCTTGTAGCTGGGGTCATCACCTGATATAAGCATCTCCGGGTGTGAATTCCAACTCTGGGTGTGGATTCCAACTCTGACGTTTTACTTTTTATTTGATTTACTTCTCTTACTCAGCTAAGAAATTATGAGTGTTCAATTAGCCATCATATAGTACATCATTATAGTATAGTATAGTATATCATTATAGTATATTACATCATTTGATGTGATAATCAGGAACCAGTGGGTTATATACAGACTGAGTTTGAATGTTTACCATTTGTCTTTCCTTTGTATCGTGCAATTTACCCTCTAGAGTCAGGCATAATGACAAATAACTCAAAGTTTTTCAAATATCTTAGTATGAATTCATTTCATAATCAGAATATTGGTAAAGTAGTTCAAGAGGGTAGTGGTCACTTCGTGCAGGTGTTCACTGCTAAGCGTGGGAATGTCTTGACCCAAGACAACCTATGAAGCCAGTTCCCAGTGTTCAAATATGTGCAACAAGTTAGTTGTTCTTTTGAGGACAAGGAATTTACATGCTTAGAACAAGTGTTTAATTATGAGTCAAGAGTAATTTATTGATGTCTGAATATAGAACTTAATAGTGTCACACCAGTTTTCATTGAAATATTGGCAAGTTCATTGCATTATGAGAAAGTCTATTAGTTATAAAATAAGGTTTTTGAAGAAACACGTATGGTTGATTAATAAATGGAAATCATCCAAACAGTTGCACAGATAAACTATTGACCCTACCACACATGAAACTATACAAAAGTTATTTTGTCAGAATAATAAAACTTCCATATAAAAAGATCTATATTGTTGAAATCTTAAAGGTATCATAATATATTAAAAAGTAAATGCATGTCTATCAAACTGGAAACATTTCTTTTTACTCTTCTACAAGACACTGCTTATGTATGGTATAATAGAGAAGAGGACACCCTACATTTTACCTTCACTTTTTATGAGAAATGCAAAGAGCAACACTTCTTTGTTTAAAATTAGCAAAGTGTATAAACTAATTTACTGCACTGATGCTTATAATTGATGTTTTCTACTCATTTTGTATCTTCTGTAAGTGCAATACATCCATAATTTTCTTGAGACCATCTTAGGAATGAAAAATAATATTTATCTAAACAAAAGCAGTCCAATTTGTGCAGTCCAATGACTTCTATGCTATGACTGCAGATTTGTAAAAACACTATCTCTAAAGTTTCAGTAGTAATTGTAAACATTATTTGTAAAAAAAAAATCAGCGTGAGGTTTAAAAATATCAATATTATGGACAAAAATCTAGTGATCTATAGCTCAGACTAGATTTCTTTCTTTTTTTTTTTTTTTTTAAGGAGGTTTCTATTTAAAACCCTATATGTAGTGTTAGTTTTCTCCCATATAGACTCACTAAAACTTAAACCACTTTCCTTCTAGTCTGTTGAAAATTGTAGAAGTTGAGAAAAGAGATATTCCCTAGAGTTGAGTCTGGAGGAAAAGAATAATTTCTAAATATATTCTTTTCTTATTAAAAAAAATGTGAGTTAAATATCTATTTATTTATATCATGAGTGAATTGCAATGCCACTGGTAATATCTCTATCATTATCATTTTGTGTACCAGAAATACAATATTTTTCTTCTGAGTAAATCTGTTTCTTTTTTGTTAACATTTTATTTAAATTTAAGTTAGTTAACATATAGCATGGTATTAGTTTGAGGGATAAAATTTAGTGATTCATCACTTGCATATAATACCTAGCGCTCACTACGAGTGCCCTTCTTAATGCCCATCACCCACTTACCCCATCCCCCACCCACCACCCCTGCAGCAACCTTTAGTTTGTTCCTTACAGTTAATAGTCTCTTATGGTTTGCCTCCTCCTCTGTTTTTACCTTACTTTATTTTTCCTTCCCTCCCCCTATGTTCATTTGTTTTGTTTCTGTACAAGTAAAATCATATGGTATTTGTCTTCCTTTGACTGGCTTGTTGGGCATAATACACTCTAGTTCCATCCATGTGGTTGCAAATGTCAAAAATTTATTTTTTTGATGGATGTGTGATATTCCATTGTGTGTGTGTGTGTGTGTGTGTGTGTCCCATGTTCATCAGGGATATTGGTCTATAATTTCCTTTTTCATTGGGTCTTTGTATGGTTTTTGAATCCAGGTAATACTGACCTCATTAGGATGAATTTGAAAGTTTTCCTTCTATTCTGTTTTTGAGAATGGTTTCAGAAAAGTAAGAATTCTTTAAATGTTTGGTAGAAATCCCTTGGGAAGCCACCTAGCTCTAGACTCTTGTTTGGTGGGAGATTTTGATTATTGATTCAATTTTTTTGCTGGTTATATGTCTGTTCAGATTTTCTATTTCTTCCTGATTCAGTTAGGGTAGTTTATATGTTTCAAGAATTTATCCATTTCTCCCAGATTGCTTAATTTTTTGGCATATAATTGCTCCTAATATTCTGTTATAATTGTTTGTATTGTTGGGGGTTTGGTTGTGACCTACCCAGTTTCATTCAGGTTTTATTAGTTTGGGTCCTTTCTCTTCTCTTTTTGTTAAGTCTGACTAGGGGTTTATCAGTTTTGTTAAGTTTTCAAGGAATGAGCTCCTAGTTTTATTGATCTGTTCTAATTTTGTTTTAATTCTAAAGCATTAATTTTTGCTGTATTCTTTATTATTTCCCTTATCCTGATGGATTTAAGCTTTCTTTGCTGTTCTTTTTCCAGCTTATAAAGTTAGGTTATATATTTAAGATTTTTCTTGCTTCTTTAGTCTGTATTGCTATATACTTTCCTCTTTTGATCACCTTTGCTGCATCCCAAAGGTTTTGGACTGTCGTGTTTTCATTTTTATTTGCTCCCATGTAATCTTTTTATTCTTTATTTCCCAGCTAACCAGTTCATTATTTAATAGGGTGTTTTTTAACCTCCAGGTATTTGTGGTCTTTCCAACGTTTTTCTTATGGTTGACTTTAAGTTGACTTTAAGTCCCCTACTATTTTTGTATTACTATCAATAAGAGTCTTTAAGTTTGTTATTAATTTATCTATTTGGCTGCTCCCAAGATAGGGACAGAAATATGTATAATTGTTAGCTCTTCTTTTTGGATAGACCCCTTTAATGTGATATAGTGGCCTTTTTTATCAATCAGTTTTTCTTTGAATTCTGTGTACCCTGATGGTCGTTTAACTAATCTAAGGTAAGCCATAAAAACACTGGTTTTGATTTTCAATTTTCAATTATTTTGTTTTACTGTTTATATTTTGTTTCCCTTAGCACTGAGCTTCTATCCAGATCAAGTGAAGAATTATAAAGACATGAAGACATGTTCCTTGTCTTCCAAATCTAACCCTTAGAGGTATAAATTGTACACTTGGCTCTACCTCATGAAGCATCAAAAATGACTTCATCCTTAGGGTATCTGACTTCTTTGGAAAAATGAGTCCTCATCAGTGCTATTCTTGGTATATAAACTTTATCAGATAACAAGTCAGTTTATCTAATTGTATGTAGTTGTCCACTAGTGATTAAAGTTTATTATTCTAGATCAATACCATGTTGGCATTGATATTCAGAGAGATATTAAAAAGATTGTCTTATCAAAGCATCCTAGAAATCTGAAAGAGTTGAACTCATAAAAACATAGAGTAGTTGGTGGTTTTCAGGTCCCAATGGGTGAGCAAACGAGAGGATGTTGGTTAAAGGGACAATTTTTTTAAATTATTAATATAAGATGAGTAAGTTTGAGGGATGTAATGCACAGTTTGGTGACTATAGTTAACAGTACTGTATTGTACACATGACATTTCCTAGAAGAGTAGATCTTGTTCTTACCACACACATCTTCTCCTCCCCACACTCCCCCCTCTTCTCTCTCTCTCTCTCTCTTTCTCTCTCTCTCTCTCTCTCACACACACACACACGCACACAGTAGTAACTCTGTGAGGTGACTGATTTGTTAACTTACCTTATTGGGGTAATCATTTTACAATCTACATGTATATAAAATCATTGTGGTACACATTAAACTTACACAGTATCATCCATTATATTTTAATAAAGCTAGAAAACAAAAAACCTCCTAGATTTCAAGATTCTCTCTGTCGTCACCAACACAGCCATCTCAAAGGGGAAACAATTCTAAAATTTTTTCATTTCAAGCTATGATACAATAGTGAAGGAAGAAAAATTCTTCATAACCTTGCATTCCTCATTTTGTTTTGAGGTCCTACAGATATGAATATATAATACTATATAAAATTTGTGTTTAAAGCACAATAACCAGTTTCAGTGAAATAGATCCTTTGAAAATCCTGTTTGAGATAAATTAGATAAAGCAGTCCCAATAACTTATTAATTAGGAATATGTTTACTTCAAAGAATCAGTAATACACACAAATAATAATCAAAAAGTATTATGATACTTCCAGCTAAATGCAACAAGTACCTATCTATTTATTCATTTACTAAATATTAATTATGAGGCACCTACGTGTCTCAGTCAGTTAAGTGTCTGCCTTTGGCTCAAGTCATAATCCAAGGGTCCTAGGATCAAGCCCTGCATCAGGCTCCTTGCTCAGCAGGGAGCCTACTTCTCCCTCTCCCTCTGCCCCCCCTTCCCATCCTGGTGTGTCCTCTAACTCTGCTCTCCTCTCAAATAAATAAGTAAAATCTTTAAAAAAAAACCACAAAACATTAATTACATTAAACGTAGAATAAGTCAGGTTCAAGCTAAAAACAGAAGTACAGACCTTTCTTTGAATAATGGTGTATAATGGTGATAAAAGCCAACGTAATCAGTAATTATCATATGTGCTTTTATTAGGGAAGTGTGATTTGAAATACATTACAAGCACAATTGAGAAGCCATAATGAAATTTTAAAATTCTTAATTATGTGATTACAGAAATGCTGTTAATAGATTTTCAGATGTTTTATAAAGTGATAAACTTTACTTATTTCTTAAAATTATTTTAAATATGTACATACTTAGGGTAATATGTAAAATTTTAAAAGTAGAATCTTTGATAGAAGCCTTTGACATTCCATGGCAAATTAATTTTAATTTACTAGAAACTTCTGCTTTCTCTGTTTAAAAAAGCCTTGACCTAAATACTTTATTTAGACCTAATTTCTGAAACTGTTTCAGAGACTTTTTATCATGCATTTTTATAAATAATGATTTATAAATTTATAAAGTTCAAAGAGAAAATATTAAATTGTTAATAATACCACCTCTCAAAGACCATTTTAACTTGTCATATAACATTTAATGACTAAAAAAATAAATTCTATGTTATTTTTGGACCAATGATAGATGTTACTTTGAAATATCTTTGTAAATCAGTTAATATAATTAATTATATTTTAAAGAGCCAAATTCCTTGTTCTTATCTATCTATACATCTTATCTATCTATACATCTCATCACCTTCTGACTCTAACCTTCTTGCATCCCTCCTTTTTTATTATATATTTTATTATATATGTAATATAATTTTTAATTTAATTTGATTTTTATTATTAACATATAATGCATTATTTGTTTCTGGGGTACAGGTCTATGATTCATCAATCTTACACAAAGCACAGTGCTCATAGCACATAGCTTCCCCAATGTCTATCACCCAGCCACCCCATCCCTCCCACTCCCTTTCCACTCCAGCAACCTTCAGTTTGTTTCCTGAGATTAAGTCTCTTATGGTTCGTCTCCCTCTCTTGTTTCTTCTTGTTTCATTTTCCCCTCTTTTCTGCTATGATCCTTTGCCTTGTTTCTCAAATTCCACATATCAGTGAGATCATATGATAATTATCTTTCTTTGATTGACTTATTTCTCTTAGCATAATACCCTCTAGTTCCAACCACATCATTGCAAATGGTAAGATTTCAATTTTGATGGCTGCATAATATTCCATCATGTGTATATTTGTGTGTGTGTATCACATCTTCTTTATCCATTCATCTGTTGATGGACATCTGGGCTCTTTCCATAGCTTGGCTATTGTGGACATTACTGCTATGAACATTGGAGTGCAGGTGCCCTTTTGGATCACTACATTTATATCTCTGAGGTAAAAACCTAGTAGTGAAATTGCTGGGTTGTAGGGTAACTCTATTTTCAACTTTTTGAGGAACCCCCATACTGTTTTCCAGAGTGACTTTACCAGCTTTCATTCCTACCAACAGTGAAAGAGGGTTCCCGTTTCTCCACATCCTTGCCAACATCTGTTTTTTCCTGAATTGTTAATTTTAGCCATTCTGACTGGTGTAAGGTGGTATCTCATTGTGGTTCTGATGCCAAAAGATCTTGAGCACTTTTTCATGTGTCTGCTGTCCATTTGTATGTCTTCTTTTCAGAAATGTCTGTTCACATCTTCAGCCCATTTCTTGATTGCATTACTTGTTCCTTGGGTGTTGAGTTTGATGAGTTATTTATAGATTTTGGATACTAGCCCTTTATCTGGTATGTTACTTGCAAATATCTTCTATTTTGTTGGTTGTCTTTTGGTTTTGTTGACTTTTCCTTTGTTGTCCCAGCTTTTTATCTTTAAGAAGTCTGAATAGTTCATTTTTGCCCTTACTTCCCTTGTCTTTGGCAGTGTGTCCAGGAAGAAGTTGCTGTGGCCTAGATCAAAAAGGTTTCTGCCTGTGTTGTCCTCAAGGATTTTGATAGATTCCTGTCTCGCATGGAGGTCGTTCATCTATCTGAGTCTATTTTTGTGTGTGGTGAAAGGAAATGGTCTAGTTTCATTCTTCTGCATGTGGCTGTCCAATTCTCCCAACACCATTTGTTGAAGAGACTGTCTTTTTTCCATTGGACATTCTTTCCTGCTTTGTCGAAGATTAGTTGACCAGAGAGTTGAGGATCCATTGCTGGGCTCTCTATTCTGTTCCATTGATCTATGTGGCTGTTTTAGTGCCAGTACCATACTGCCTTGATGTTTACAGCTTTGTAAAAGAGCTTGAAGTCTGGAATTTGATGCCACCGCTTTGATTTTCTTTTTCAACACTCCTCTAGCTACTGGGGGTCTCTTCTGGTTCCATACAAATTTTAGGATTATTTGTTCCATTTCTGTGAAAAAAGTTGATGGTATCTTGGTAAGGATTTCACTGAATGTGTACATTGCACTAGGAACCATAGACATTTTCACAATATTTGTTCTTCCAGTCCATGAACACAGAAAATTTTTCCATTTCTTTGTGTCTTCCTCAACTTCTTTCATGAGTACTTTATAGTTTTCTGAGTACAGATCCTTTGCCTTTTTGGTTAGGTTTATTCCTAGGTATCTTATGGTATTTGTTGCAATTGTAAATAAGATATACTCCTTACTTTTTCTTTCTTCTGTTTTGTTGGTGTACAGAAATGCAACTGATTTCTGTGCATTGATTTTGTATCCTGCCACTTTGCTGAATTCCTGTGTGTGAGTTCTAGCAGCTTTGGGGTGGAGTCTTTTGGGTTTTCCACATAAAGTTTTGTATCATCTGCAAAGAGTGAGAGTTTAACTTCTTTACCAATTTGGATTCCTTTCATTTCTTTTTGTTGTCTGATCACTGAGGCTAGGACTTCCAGTGCTATGTTGAATAGCAGTGATGATAGTGGACATCTCACCTGTGTTCCTGACCCGAGGGGGAATGTTCTCAGTTTTTCCCATTGAGAATGATATGCACTGTGGGTTTTTCATAGATGGATTTTATGATATTGAGATATGTAGCCTCTACCCCTACACTGTGAAAAGCTTTAACCAAGTGTCCTGTATTTTGTCAAATGCCTTTTATGCATCCATAGCATCCAGAGTATCACATGGTTATTGTCTTTTCTTTTATTAATGTATTGTATTACATTGGTTGATTTGCAGATGTTGAACCAACCTTGCAATCCAGGAATAAATCCCACTTGGTCATGGTGAATAATCCTTTTAATGTACTGTTGGATTCTATTGGCTAGTACCTTGGTGAGAATTTTTGCATCCATGTTCATTAGGGGTATTGGTCTGTAATTCTCCTTTTTGATGGTGTCCTTGTCTTGATTTGGGATCAAGGTAATGCTGGCTTCATAAAATGAGTTTGGAAGTTTCTACTTTTTGGAAAAGTTTCAGAAGAATTGATACTAATTCTTCTTTAAGTGTTTGGTAGAATTCCTGTGGGAAGCCATCTGGCCCTAGGCTCTTATTGTTTGGGAGATTTTTTTTTTTTTAAAGATTTTATTTATTTATTTGACAGAGAGAAATCACAAGTAGATGGAGAGGCAGGCAGAGAGAGAGAGAGGGAAGCAGGCTCTCCGCTGAGCAGAGAGCCCGATGCGGGACTCGATCCCAGGACTCTGAGATCATGACCTGAGCCGAAGGCAGCGGCTTTACCCACTGAGCCACCCAGGCGCCCATGTTTGGGAGATTTTTGATTACTGCTTCAATTTCCTTGCTGGTTGTGGGTCTGTTAAGGTTTTCCATTTTATCCTGGTTTTGTTTTGGTAGTTTATACCTCTCTAGGAATGCATCTGTTTCTTCCAGATTGTCTAATTTGGTATATAGTCACTCATTTTATGTTCATATAATTGTTTTTATTTCTTCTTTGTTGGTGTGATCTCTCCTCTTTCATTCATGATTTTATTAATTTGGGTCTTTACTCTTTTCTTTTTAATAAGTTTGACAGGGGTTTATCAGTCTTACTAATTCTTTCAAAGAAACAGCTCCTAGTTTCGTTGATCTGTTCTACTGCTCTTTTGGTTTCTATTTCATTGATTTCTGCCCTGATCTTTTAAATTTCTCTTCTCCTGCTGGGTTTAGGCTTTATTTGATGTTCTTTCTCCATTTCCTTTAGGTGTAGGGTTAGGTTGTGTAAATAAGAAACAAGCCTTTCTTATTTCTTGAAAAAGGCTTGTATTGTTATACACTTTCCTCTTAGGACTGCCTTTGCTGCATCCCAAAGATTATGAGCAGTTGTGTATTCATTTTCATTTGTTTCCATGAATTTTTTAAATTCTTCTTTAATTTCCTGATTGACCTATTCATTCTTTAGTAGGATGCTCTTTAGCCTCCGTGTATTTGAAATCTTTCCAACTTTCCTCTTGTGATTGAGTTTGAATTTCAAAGCATTGTGGTCTGAAAACATGCAAGGAATAATCCCAATCCTTTGGTACCAGTTGAGACCTGATTTGTGACCCAGGATGTGATCTATTCTGGAGAATGTTCCATTTGCAGTAGAGAAGAATATATATTCTGTAGCTCTGGGATACAGTGATGTTCTGAATAAATCTGTGAAGTCCATCTTGTCCAGTATGTCATTTATAGCCCTTGTTTCTGTTGATCTTATGCTTAAATGATCTGTCCATTGCAGTGAGGGGGATGTTAAAGTTCCTTACTATTATAGTATTATTGTCAATATGTTTCTTTGATTTTCTTATTAATGGGCTTATGTAATTGGATGTTCCCATGTTAGGGCCATAAATATTTACAATTGTTAGATCTTCTTGTTAGGTAAACATTTTTAAGTCTGTTATAGTGTCCTTCCTGATCTCTTTTTATTGTCTTTGGCTTAAAATCTAATTTATCTGATATAAGGATTGCCACCCCAGCTTTCTTTTGATATCCATTAACATGACAAGTAATTTTCCACCCCCTCACTTTAAATATGGAGGTGTCTTTGGGTCTAATATGAGTTTCTTGTAGACAGCATATTGATGGGTTTTGGTTTTTTATCCATTCTGATACCTTGTGTCTTTTGATTGGGGCATTTAGTGCATTTACATTCAGGGTAACTATTGAAAGATATGAATTTCGTGTCATTGTGTTGCTTGTTAGGGGACTGTTACTGTATACTGTCTCTGTTCCTTTCTGGTCTGTGCTACTTTTTGGACTCTCTCTTTGCTTATTTGCTTAGAGGACCCCTTTCTTTTTTTTTTTTTTTTAAAGATTTTATTTATTTATTTGACAGAGAGAGATCATAAGTAGGCAGAGAGGCAGGCAGAGAGAGAGAGGAGGAAGCAGGCTCCCTGCTGAGCAGAGAGCCCGATGCGGGACTCGATCCCAGGACCCTGAGATCATGACCTGAGCCGAAGGCAGCGGCTTAACCCACTGAGCCACCCAGGCGCCCTAGAGGACCCCTTTCAATATTTTTTGTTTGTCTGGTTTGTTTGTCTGTCTGGTGTCTGGTTTGGTTTCATTTCTTTTTGTCCTGAATGGGTTTTTTGTTTTGTTTTGTTTTGTTTTTTTGTTTGTTTTAATCCCCTTCTATTTTCAGTGACAACCTAGTATTCTTGGCTGCATATTTTTCTCATTTAATACCTTGAATATATCATGTGAGTCATTCCTGGCCTGCCAGGTCTCTGTGGATAGATCTGCTGCCAGTCTAATGTTTCTATTTTTGTAGGTTACAGAACTCTTGTCCCAAGCTGCTTTCAGGATTTTCTCTTTGTCTCTGAAACTTGTACATTTTACTACTGGATATCAGGCTGTTGACCTATTTTTATTGATATTGAGGGGGTTCTCTGAGTCTCCTGGATTTTGATGCCTGTTTCCTTCCTCTAATTAGGGAAATTCTCCACTGTAATTTGCTCCAATATACCTTCTTCCCCTCTCTTTCTTCTTCTGGGATCCCAATTATTCTATTATTTTACTTTATGGTATCACTTATCTCTCAAATTCTCCCCTCATGATCTAATAGTTGTTTATCTCTTCTTTTCTCAACTTCTTTATTCTCCATCATTTGGTCTTCTATATCACTACTTCTCTTTTATTCTTCATTTATCCTAGCAACTAGAGCCTCCATTTTTCACTACACCTCATTAATAACCTTTTAGATTTTGACTTGGTTAAACTTTATTTCTCCAGAAAGGGATTCTCTAGTGTCTTCTATGCTTTTTTCAAGCCCAGCTAGTATCTTTATAGTGATTATTCTGAACTCTAGTTCAAACATCTTACTAATGTCCATATTGATTAGGTCTTTGACAGTCAATACTGCCTCTTGGTTTTTTTTTGTTTGTTTGTTTGTTTGTTTGTTTTTGAGTATGTTTTTTTCTGCTTTGTCATTTTGTGGAAAGAAGAATAGATGAACAAGAGAAGAAAATGCCAGAAGGTTAACAAAGATCCCAGAGAAATATGCACTAAATAGATCAGAAGAGACCCAAAACTGGGATGAAAAGTAAGAAAAAGAAAAAAGGAATATGATCAGACTGGTGAATAGAACAGAGTCACACACTAGATTTTGGGTGTATTTTGGTATCTTAGAAGAAACTGTCCCAATATTTTAAAGAAAGATATATATATATTAAGGTTAAATACAATGATGGGATAGAATATGACTATGAAAATGAAAATTTAAAAAGGTCTTAAAAAATGAATTGATAGGAAGTTGTTTGAAAAGGAAATAAGAATAATTCAAAAAAAAAAAAAAAGAAAAAGAAAAAATAAAGAAAATTTTATATGTAAAGTTGAAAGACTAAAGAATCATGGGGGAAAATACCCATGAATTCTATGTGCTCTATTCTCCTAACACTGGAGTTTTGCAGCTCTCATTGGTTGGTAAACTTGATCTTAGCTGGATGTTCTTGTTGATATTCTGGGGGAAAGGGACTGTGCAGTGATTCTTATATGTCTTTTTCCCATAAGACATATGCCCTTGCACTGGGGCCAGGGCATCTGCTCCCATATGTTCTCTGTAGCTTTTGTTCCCTGAAGGCTTTTCTGCACAGCTTTAGAGGATGAGAATGAGAATGGGGGCCTCCCAATCTCTGGCACTGGAGGAGACAAGAGTTTGGATCCCTGATCCTCAGTGAGCCCTCAGGGAAAAGCAGTCAACCACTCCTCTCTCCCTGGTATCTCTCTGCACTCTATGCTCACCTGGTCTGTGACTGAACGTTTCTATTTCTGACACACTCTTATGTGGACTTTATTATTTATTTTTATCATACTGAGCCCACTTGAAGGGTCTAAGAAAATTTCCCAAACTCAAGATCCTTAATTAAATCACATCTGCAAATCCCTCTTTGTCATGTGAAGTAATATATTCACAGGGTTCCTGGTATTAAGACATAGATATGTTGGGGAGAGGGATATCATTCTACCTACTGCAGATCCAAATAAGCCAAACCTATATCTGTCTTCCTTCATTTCTGTGTTCTCAATCCTGGGCACTACACTTTAAACAGGCTATTTATATCTGATTGATATTTTTAAATTAATGACTTAGTCAGTCTTTGAGATTATATATACCTTAGCAAGCTTTATGAAGTCCATTGTCCATTTTTATATGTTGGTTACTAAAAACTTGTCAGATTTTATCAAAATATCTTTATCATTGATCCCAAATCTTATTTTAGAGTCTAAGTATAGATTTGATGTTGGAAGAAAAAGAAACTGGAAAACCTCTTCTACTGTATTTATGTGACTCTTCTGGGAAGAAAGTCCACTGCATTAGAGAAAATTTGACTTTTTGTTACAAAGCTAATTTTGAGACAATTCTTTATGGTGAACTGACGTGGATCTTCAGATTTTAGCTCTCTTGAAAAACAAAAGAAGACAAATCCCTTCTCTCAGTTACATGCCTTCAAATATTTTTGGTAATTTACTCATTTCTTTAAATTATTTTTTCTGTGAAAATCTTCAAAATTCTTACTTTTAGGTTGATTTTTGGATTTTCTTGTTTCTAAAATACTGCTTTAGTGTAATATATAGACTAATATAAATATAATTTTCCAGGTTTTATGTTCCAGTGAGTGTTATTATCTCAATCAGAGAAAAACTATAAGTATACTCAGTCATATTTTGTTAAGAAATACATTTTGCTCATAATGACCCCCTACTAAGGGAAAACAACCTGTTTTGTTGATAGAAAATGGTTCCAAGCAATTTTAAAAATCTCAATGTAGATCTTTACATTAACCATGTGAAAGTTATCATACTGCTTTTGACTCCTTATTATAGCCTAGCAAAATCAATTTGAATACAGGTTTTCTAGCACGATTACCTAGAACCTACTACTCTTAGTCTTCATATTTAGTGAGAATTAGCCACTAACCCAAAAAATGTACATTTTTATCTTTAAGCATTAAAATGGCATTACTACAATAAAAGAAATATGCATTTCTGTGGTTGTGGGACCAAGATAAAACCGTCAAATATCTTGGTTGAGTTGAATGGGTACCATTGATATTAAATTTAGATAGATGTAAATGAAAGACAAGACCCCTTCATCAAATTTTGGAATTTGGAAATAAAGTATGATATAGATATCCAGAGAAGAAAATAAACAACAGCTAAATAAAAGGAACACACATTAAAAATAAGGAATGCTTATTTTTTTAAAAAAACTATCTTCAAGTATTATTGGAAAAACTGAAGGAAACAGGGGTGCCTGGGTGGCTCAGTTAGTTAAACATCTGACATGATTTTGACCCACATCATGATCCCAGGGTTGTGAGATGGAGTCCCATATTTGGCCCATGGGCGGCTCTGCACTGGGTGTTGAACCTGCTTGGGATTTTCTCTTTTCCTGTCCCTCAGTCCCTCTCCCTACTCTTTCTCTCTAAGATATAAAAATTTCAAAAATGAAATGAAATAAAATTTAGCATTTTGATAGTAAAAAAACAAAAAACAAAAAACAAGCCATCAATTGTTGCCAGGTGTCTTATGTTTAAGACATAAAAAATTCTCTTCGGTATGTAAGTATTCAGAATATACAGCTTTCTGAAAAGAGTTACCAGAAACTGCTTGTATCGCAGCCAACCAGAGACAAATCAAAATAGAATACAAGATTAGGAAAAAGCACAAGTAAATTTACATCGGTTAATTTATTTTCATAAGTGCCATGTATAGATTCCAAAATAAATTTTAAGGTTAAAAGTATCCTGGTAATAAAATACACATAATAAAAACACATAGCAATTTAGTCATTTAAACATAACCAGGATAATGAAAGAGTAATGTGTAGAAATAAAAAGTTAGTTTTCTTATGTTATATGGGGATAAAAGATGCTTCAATCTTGATTTGATAACTAGAGAACATTTTCCTTAAACATAGAACTATTGAAATATAAAAATTAAATGCATTGTTGAAAACTACTAAAGAAAAAACTAACAGAAATACAGTTTATTGTGTACAGAAGAGAACTTGATATCATGAATATAAGGTTTGATTTACAACTAAGCTCCTATGTTCTATTAAAAACAAAGATTTGAAGTTGGTTCAAAGAATAAAATAAATTGTATGAGTATAAAAGAGATGAAAAGAAAATTTAAAAGATAAGAGGATGGGAAGTGAGAAACTGGCAGAAGAAAGCTAAAATTTTTGAGTTCTTAATATTTGTCAGACATTTTAAAAACACCTTACCTGCAACAATTCTCAGAAGTAATGAATAGTGTCAACATCATTATTAGCATCATATTATAAAATGTAAAACTTGGAAAAATGTAATAATAATAGCAAATAGCATTTATTAAATGGCTGAGTCATTAATGTTCTTTTTTTTTTTTTAAGATTTTTACTTATTTATTTGGCACAGAGAAAGAGATCACAAGTAGGCAGAGACACAGGTAGAGAAAGAGGAGGAAGCCCTGCTGAGCAGAGAACCCAATGTGGGACTCTATCCCAGGACCCTGAGATCATGACCTGAGCTGAAGGCAGAGGCTTAACCACTGAGGCACCCAGGTTCCCTGAATCATTATGTTCTAAGGTAAGAACCATAAATAGAACACACTATATATAATTTACATTTCTGTAATATTAAATCCATGATTAAGGTATAGTAATCATGTACACTTCTACATGAGTAACAATAATTTCCAACTAGAAGAAATTCTGAAATTAAAATATATGAACAGAAAATTATAAAAATGACTCAATCTTTGACAAACCAAGTTGGGAAGAAATGAATGAGTATATAATTGTTCTAAATATTATGGTTAATGTATTTGGTTAAATAAGTAATAACTATGAGGGGTAAAACATAGAATCTAAATTAACTCTAACCTGTTTTTACAATGTTTATAAGGTGAATTATTGGTGAACTAAAAGAATAACAAATGAAATATCCAAAATAAAGAATAAGCTAGACAATAATAACTATACAAACCCATTACAAAAGAAAAGGAAAAAAAGGAAGGACCTCTGACATGATATTTTAGAATTATGTTCTCAATTGTCTCTTTTGCACTCTGTAATAACACATACAACTTATATGTTAGTCAAAGTTACAATCACTGAGGGCACCTAGGTGGCTCAGTAGGTTAAAGCTTTGGCCTTTGGCTCAGGTCATGATCTCAGGGTCCTGGGATCAAGCCCCACATCAGGCTCTCTGCTCAGCAGGGAGCCTGCTTCCCCCTCTCTCTCTGTCTGCCTCTCTGCCTACTTGTAATCTCAGTCTGTCAATTAAATAAAAAATAAATAAATAATTCTAAAAATATTTTTAAAAATATTACAATCACTGATAGACTAAGTATTAGAAATGCATATTGTGTTAAGAAAGAATCAAATTGAAACAGACCTTATCTAATTGAAGAAAAATATAAAAAGGAAAACAAACATGAATAAAAAGAGGACAGGAGCACAAATACAAAAGAAATGAGAATTGGGTGTAAATTATGTTCCATTCTGTGGCAGTGCATATTAAAGTCATGATACAATAAAAAATAATTGAGGAAAATATAAATTATCAAACTTGGTTTTATAAAAATGAGAAGTCACCAAAAATTTTTCAAACAATTCAGTAATAAAATGATAGAATAAACAATTGTTTAAATCCACAAAATAAGAATGCAAGAGTTGATAATAGGAGGCAAATTATGTTGACAACATTTTGAGAAAGAGTAAACAGATAGGGAAATGACAACTTACTTCAACAAAGGAAGTTCCAGCCTAATATTTACAGAGAAAAATAACAAGAAGCCAGTAATTCCATTGCTACAAAATCCTAGAAAGATACAAAAGTGGTAGATAGACCGTAGATAGTGGGGAACCATGCAATCAAAAGCAGGAAGACTGGTTGAAAGCATGGCTGATAGCATTAGAATGTGGGCAGTGAAGCATAGCTCTCTCCTCCCCACACCTCACTCCACAAATACCCCAGCGTGTGTCAGAGAACTTAAGCTTGAGAAATTGAACTCTTGAGGAAGCTACAGTTCATGATATTTGAAATTTCCTAAAAACAACAGCAACAACAAAATATAACTATTTAGTCATTCTCTGTAAATGTATGTCAACGCTTGTCATAATTTTATATTAGCTTACCCTCAATATAAGAGAGTTATGAACTCAGTTTTAAATTAGCTTTAAAAGACCCCATTTTAACTGGGAGTGGAAACTCAATAAATCACAAGACCCAGAAAAACCTCCAGGATGAAAGAGACAAGTAAAAACATCAACAATAAAACAATGGCTATGTCAACATCAACAGAAAAGAGCTTTAACAAAAGAGATGAAGTGCAGGAAACTTCCAAATGGTCATGGAATTCACTGCAAATTATGAGGCAATATTATATTTGTGAAGGTAGGACGGTATGATGTATAAAGACAGATTATAGTAACAAGACTTAGCTTTTAGAATTTAAATATTTTAAGAAAAAATAATGACAAAACATAAAGCAGTGGAACAAGTTGGAAGATAAAGTCAGTGAATTTACTCTGGAAATAATATAAAAGACAAACAGATGAACTTTAGAAAAGAAAATTTAGACACTTCAACTTCTGACAATAGGAACATGTGTGAAAAAGGAGAAAAGGGGGGAAGAAGGAGGAATGAAAAGGAAGTGAAAATAGAAAGGAAGTAATTATAACAGAAAAATACAAAAATATTCCCCATACTTTAGCTCTTAGATGATTCAGTGGACCTGCCACATGCATTGCACGATGAATCACAAAAACATATACACACACATATCAGATTTTTGTAAAATTTCAGAACATCTCAGTTTAGAGGAAAAAATGTGAAGCGCTTTTGAAATTGAAGAATGGCATCCGTCTTCTCAGCAATAAACCTGAATATTAGAAAATGAAGATGTAATATTGTCAGTATTTCACAGGAAACTGTTGTTAGCCTAAGGCTTCCATGACCAATCAAACTATAACTCAAAGATGAGTTAGATAAAGGCATTTTCGGAAATGAATCATAAAAATGTTTTTTCGTTTTTAAATCTGTCATGTTTCCCATTCTTTATAAAACTGTGGCGGGTAGACACCACTAAAGTGCAGCAGTAAAGTAAAAATAAGATTATGGGATATAGGACGTGGAAGAAGGAAGTCCCCCGATGGTGTTATATGTCAGTGCCTAAAGTGAATCTCTCCTTATTACAGTGGAAAGACGGGGCTGTGGGAAGTGGGTCTTAGAAAAAAGGGAAGAGGAAGTGCATGCAGGTGGGGAAGAAATAAAAAGATAGAGAGAGATTTTTAAAAGAGAAATTACAAACATTTGGAGTGTTTGAAAGGTGTCCAGGCATTTTGAAAAATTAGCGATCATATTGTCCCCCAACTGTAGGAACACTTAAAATAATTAGAAAATTAAGCCAATTTAACTATAGAGACAATTAGGAGCACCTGGATGGCTCAGTTGGTAGACCTTCTGATTTGATTTTGGCCTGGGTCATGGTCTCTGGATCCTGAGATTGAACCCCCCACTCCCCTGTCCCATGGGCTCCACGCTTAGCACAGAGTGCTTGTTCCGCTGCCCTTCCCCCGGTGGGGATCTCTGTCTCTCTGTCCCTCTTTCAAATAAATAATAAAATGTTTTGTTGTGTGTGTGTGTGTGTGTGTGTGTGTGTGTGTGTGTTTTTTAAAGCCAACTATTAAATCCACGAAAAACAAATTTTTTGAAGAAGAGTTGGAATCAATACATGACTTGACTTGGCACAGTATTTACGTAGTCGTAGTTGTGTAAAAATTGTGCTTTTCTTCTAGAAGGCTAGAAGATAGAGAAATGCAGAAGAGCTCATGCCTCAGCTGAAAAAGCAAAGTCAATAGACAATTTCACCATATTTCAAAAGCCACTCATAAATCCGAGATCATTTTTAAAAGAAACTTATGACTGGGAAATTCACTTTTGAGATTCTACTAAATTTGTTAAAATAACTCATATTTTTTGTTGAATTAAAATAAAACCTTATAGTCGGAAGGAAGTTAAAAAGTAACTGGAGCCTGACGAATGAGCCCAGGTTCTTTGGAGACATTTCATTTTCTCCCATCATTGCATAGTTAGCTAGGTTTCTATTTTCTGTAAGGTTTGGAAGCTACCAGTTCAGCTGTAAATACTTAGATATTCAAAAGCTTTGTGTATGATCCAATTTCAAGTGCCCACACAATAAATGTGTGATAAAGGTTTAATCTTTATTATTACCATCACCATCTGCATCAATATCCCCACAGTCATGTCTTAATCTTCTGCCAGAAGGTATTGCATAAGAACAGTGACATCCGTTAATTCCTGGCCTTTCTCTTCTAGCAGCTGCATGAAGGAATATTTGGTTGGATTAACTCAGTCAGAGAAACATGGTATTTTATATAAGACTGAATTTACCCATTCTTGAGGGCTTTCAAATTAGTATAGTACCGTTTGACAATCATTACCTTTAATAATGTCTCCTTAGTGTTACCTGAGGCAGTAGGTAGTAATAATTGAAATTCAACTACATATTTTATTTATTTTATTTTAAGATTTTATTTATTTATTTGAGAGAGAGCTTGAGCAGGGCAGAGGAAGAGGGAGAAGCAGACTTCCAGCTGAGCAGGGAAGCTGACTTGGGGCTTGATCCCAGGACCCCAGGATCATGACCTGAGCCAAAGTCAAGCGCTTAAAGGACTGAACCACTCAGGTTCCCCTTAGCCGCACATTTTAAAAGAAATGTGCAATAGCATTGTTTCTTGGAAACAAAAGACTTTATTTGGTAGACACTGGGAGAGCACATGTACTTAGTAACTCTGAAGAGAAAATACCTTAGTTTAACTAATAACTGTCTAGATCTAGAAAATGTCATGGTCTAATCTAAAATCCCAATTGTTTTCTGTTTGTTTGCTTAATGAATGAAAAAGTGCTATAATAACTATCAAAGTTAAGCTCTATGTTGAAAGGGCATTTCTCCAAGTTTTTTTTTCTTTTTCCTTTTTCTGTTCTCCATGTCAGCCTTTGCAAAATATTGAAATGATTTGTCAGAAGTGGACATGCTTAGTAGTGTGGGCAGTGGAAGAAACTTTAGGAACATTTTTCATCAGACTAAATGAATCTCAGTGTTCAGAAGAATGAAATTTAATAGAAAATAAATGAATGTAATTGCAAAAGAACAGACTGTTTTAAATAACTACTAAGAGGAGTTTAAAAGAATCAAATAATTTGAAGTATTCAGTGTGCAATTCACTAAATTAAGAATTTTAATATGTGCCTTATAAAATTAATTTAGTCATGTATCAATTTAAGCATTCAGAGAAAAACAGATGTTTTATAAGTAGAGCAATAAAATTTTGGTTTAAAACAATGTGTTTTCAAAATTCTATTAACTTTTAAAAAATATAAATATTTTGAATGTATTATTTGAATAATAATGTTTTAATATTAAAGAAAATCTTTTACACTTCAAATATTAAGGTCTGCTAATGAACATATACATTTACATATAGTAACCATATTTGACTGAACTTGTTTGTTAATTATTTTTTATCAATAGTTAGCTTTTTAGTATTATATGGTAAAAATATTTAGGTGGAAATTTTTATACTTGGGAGAGTTTTTTAAGACTTTCAATATCATCTACAGTTTCTACTCCAGCAATTGTTGGCAACTTCTTAAGATTGTCAGGAGGGAATTCATTAACATACATAACCAAATCTACATCTTTTATTGAAATACCATATACCTGCATTCTTTGACAGATTAAAGTAAGCTACATCATAAATTTTGCAAATTGAGCCTCTGTTACATAGCTTACCGAAATCATGGCTCTGCCGTTTGCCTCTAAGACAGGATAAAAATAAGAGTCTCATAAAAACAAAATAAAGAAGACAGTCTGTCATTCTTTCCTAAGAAAACATTTGTCAGAAACCCTTCAAAAATAATTGAGAAGAAAATATGTTAGGTTCTACAACCCAGTGAGTCATTTTAAGGTGCAACTGAACATGTTAAAGAATTTATATTTTTTATGATCAACTGTGTTGTAAAATGATGGATTCCCAAAGTTTTCTCGAACTTGCTTTAAAATAATTATTTTGCCTGATCTTAAGCTAAAGCATTTATTCCTTTTAAAAAATAAGCTTTAAAATTTTCCCTAGGCTGTCAATGTTTTCAGCTATACATACTTTATTGCTAAATTCATTGTGCTGTGATTTACTCTGACAAATACTGTTTGGAGCCCTATTCTGTTTTAGAGAAATGTAGTCTGGGTTTTGGTTTTTTAATTTCTTGGCTAAATAAATTCATATTTTCCTTTGAGTATGTGATTCTAAGATGCATAATTTGTCAGTCAAAGGCATGGTCATATTTCAATTAAACAATAGCACTCATCAGGTTATCTTGTTTGTATACCTTTTAATTTCTTTTACTCATTGATAAACCACAGCAGAGCAGATGCATGCCTTTTCATCTTCCTATTTCCTATAATGTCTTGCATACAGCTCAATATAGGTTTATTAAATTTAAATGTGTGCATAAAATTGTTCTTATGAAGCTATTGCTCAAAGATAAGACTGGCAAAAGCATTATCGGCCATTTACATTCTATCAGGATTATAATAGCTTGTTAAATTCTACCTACCTTTTTAAACCTGATACATTAAACCATTTTTAATGTGAAATTTCATTTTAAAGAAGTCAAATTTTGCTAAGTGAAAACCACCTGCAAGATCAGAAGATTTTTATTTGACACCATCTAATTTTACAATTGTCTACCTAGAGCAACTGCTGGTAACTTCAAATAAGAGTGCATTTGGAGTGACAATGTCACTGCCTGTGCGTGCGTGGCTCATGCCTGCTTGATTGTTAACCTCGTATCTACTCCCAACTCCCTCTACTCATTTATTCTGCTCCCCCCCACTATGAATCTTATTCTATCAATGACATGTATAAAGTGCTTTTTATATAGATATAAAATATTCTACTTCTTAGAAGCAAGGAGATATGATATAAAAGAATGAGTGAGACAGGTTTCTTTCAGTTATGCATTTTCACATCATTCTGCTTCTCAAACATTGAGTCCAAAACTGGCAATGATCATTAAGTAAAAAGCAATTTTCCTCCCAAATCAACGTCTACACTATGATTCCAGGCTAACCTAATTTGCAAAAATAGAATTATATTTTGATTCCTTGAATGGCACAGGAAATAGTACACACTAGTTATTTAGTGACTATTCATTGAAAAAATACATGTTTTTGTTTGTTTGTTTGTTTATTTGTTTTACTTATAACCCCACTACAAAAATACTGAGTTATTAGTAGCCTAAGCACCAGGCTGATGGCCAAAATTTCTGATTATGTAGCAATACCCTCTGACTAACTGCACTGCATTTTCAGAGACTTTTTTATGACAATTTTCTGTTTTGTTGGTATTGATTTACAAAAAGCTTTTGCAGCACTGAAATCCATAAATATAGTACTTTAAAAAAAGGTGGATTCATATTTCTCTCTCATGTAACAATCCAGAGGTAAACATTGCAGGACTTGTAAAATGACACCATCATCCTCTGCATGTGGATTTCATCTCTGCCTCCAAAGTGGTTGATGCATCTCTCACTTTCCCAGTCAGCAGGAAAGAGAAACACAGAGAACACTCAAAATGCATATGTTTGGAGGGCATAGCTGGAAATAAAGAATTCATGTCTGTTCACATTATATTGGCCAGAATTTTCATCACTTAACCATACTTACTGCAAGGTAAGCTGAGAAAAATCCCAGTTGGGGACAGGGAAGGGGCATTTATGCTCAGCTAAAAGCCAGTTCTAGTGTTAAAAAAAAAAAAAAAAAAAAAAAAAAAAAAAGGCAACAAGAAAAATGAAGATAGAAAAGTTAAGTCTTTAGTATGTTGTGCTTCTTACTTTAGGTAAAGCAGATCATAATAATACTTTGCATAGATACAAGCTTCTTATTGAACTTCATTAAAATATATTATATGGTAAAAAGCAGAGTTTAAATACCTCCTCCTTTTTTTTTTTTTTTTCCTAGCTTGGATACTACTGGTTATTTTAAGTATCATTTTAGTAAAAATACTCTTTCTAAAAATGTCTTAAATGCTTCCTTGGGACCTGTCTCTTATCAAATGATGAGGGTTCTTGAGATATCCTTCCCCTTATAAAACAAAAATATAAATCCTCTTTATTTTTTGATTTTTGGGTAAATTATCAGGACCAAACCAGACAAGCATAACCAAGTTTCCTTATCAACCCATGCTTTCAATCATATTGAATTAATACATTTTTAGATTTTGGTTATTCAGTTCTTAAGAAACGTTTATTGATTACCTATTCAACTTCATGTAGAATGTCAGATGAGTGTATTACTGTAGACAATGAAGAAAGCAGGGATTAATTACGTGGAGGTGGCACTGAAGGCCTCCTAAAAGAGGCAAGTTTTGAAGCCCCCAAATAAGATTTGACAAGTGGATGGAGGTATAGCTGAAAAGTGTGTGGTTGGATGAAGTAACCCTCAGCAGAAGAAGCCACATTAATGGTTGTCAGGAGGGATGTTGTACTCAATTGCATTCTGAGTTGAAATCTCATGGTTTGTCTAGGAAATTGCTACTTTAATGTGCATTTTATGTACAGAATATACAATACTTAGAAGATGCTAAAGAAGGAAAATCTACTTTATACCTACAGTCAGAGTTCCCTTATATACAGGTCCTTGCACTGTACGCAGTCGACAGACCTCCACACAGCACAGGCCTCTGTGCAGGACAAAAAGGTGGGGTTGAGGCAGATGAATGATTTTTCATATTCCTTCCCCTTTCAGCTCCTTCTTTGTCAAAGTTTTGTTGCTTTTCACAGGAAGAGCTGGTGTAAATTTGATTGTTTTCTCTACCTTTGTACTGCATACAGGATAAAGTCCCAAGTACTTTTAAGGCATAAAAACCCTCCCCATGTTCTCACAGTTGTTTACTTCTACAACCTTATTTCTCATGATCCCTAACACCTATATTTTCTATGACACCAACATTTATTTTTAAATTTAAATTCAATTAGTTAACATATAATGTATTATTTGTTTCAGAAGTAGAGGTCAGTGATTCGTCAGTCACGTATGGACACCCAGGGCTCACTACGTCACTTGTCCTCCTCAATGTCCATTCCCCATATCCCCCCATATCCTAACTCCCCTTTCCCCCTTCCCTCGAGCAACTCTGTTTGTTTCCTGTGAATAAGAGTCTCTTATGGTTTGTCTCCCTTTCTGATTTCATCTTGTTTTATTTTTCCCTCCCTTTCCCATGATCCGTTTTTTTTTTTTCCTTAAATTCCACATATGAGTGAGATCATATGATAATTGTCTTTGACTGACTTATCTCACTTAACATTATACCGTCTGGTTCCATCCATGTCATTGCAAATGGCAAGATTTTTTTTTTCTTCTGGTGGCTGCCCTAACTCCTGTATTATGACTTCACAACATTTATTTCCTAAGATTAATTATTTAATTCATTCAACGTTTTCCCTGAATTTTTTTTTCTCATTGGCTAAATACTATTCATTATTTATGGGTCTCCCTCTTTATTCCATGTTATTCAACCATGCTTAATTCACCTTTTTATCCTCAGTAGTAAACCTAGGGCCAATAACGTATTTGGCCCAAAATAAATAATTGTGAAATGTTGAATTAATGCTTGGAATGATGGAGCGTTTTTAATCCCTGGAGTTTAAGGAGGGTTTATAGGACTGTTTCTTCAAGATGAAAAAAAGGACAGTTCGAATGTAAAAAGAAGAGCTAAGCTAAATTAAATGGCTACTATGTTCTCTTTTGAACTTATGATTATATTTAATATGTAACAAATATTCATTCATATTGTTTCTTCAAGTGTTAACAGATGGTTATACTCCTCTATTCATTCTCTTTCCAGAGTAATTTTTCATTAAAAAATAATGAAAAATTAAAGTTTTTATGTACAAACACATGCCCACATATATACCCACATGATGAATTCTCAATAAGAGTGATTATTCAAATTGCATAAGCATATGTATTTTCTTATTCTTTTTATTAAGGTTTAATGTTGTCTTTATTTTGAGTATATTTGGCATAACTCAAAATGGAATGTAATGAGAGACAGTAAAGAAAGAATGTAAATTAGGGGCTGGACAAAAGCCACTTTCTGAAATAAAGAAATGACCAATACAACACCCTAGGAAGGGTATTTGCTAGAAGATTTACATTATAGAAGAAAACAAAAGTGATTTCTAATCATGGCATAATGAACTGGGAAATCTGTGACAATAATTTGTTGTTTGGAGCCTGGAGACCTAAAAGTAGCAGAGGCCGTGTCAAAAAGAGAAAACACCCTGGGAAATAATTTCTCTATTAGGGTACAGCAAAACAAAACAAAACTAATGTAGATACTTCATTTTTGTTTAAACCTATTCAGTGGAGCAGAACATAAAGGCAAAACTAAAATGGGATAAAACATACAAATATACAGTAATCACATTTCACATTTCAACTTCAGATAAATATTGACTGAGCAAGGAAAATTAGTTACTAGTTTAAAAAAATACAGTAAGTCATGGGGCTTTCCTTTATCCATGCCTCTTGCTTAGTGGCTAAAACATTCTGAAGTAGACCATGAACTGAAATCTAAGAGAATGTAAGTATAAGGAAAATGTATACAGAATGTAACCGCAATACTCAAACAGCAGATAACCACTTTACAACGTGCTTTATTCGCTTCTAAGAATAGGGAATATAAGTCATAAATGAGAAGCTCTCGAGTACAAATTAAATAGAAATGGTCAGTTTTAAGGGTCAGTTAACAGTAACCAGGTATCAAGAAGATTCAAAAAATTATTGGGTGATAAAAATAGCACTTAATCTATATATCAGAAAACCACGATTTATGTTAGTCTTTAAAAAATGACAGGTGCAGATGATACTATTCCTGATCAGAAAAAAGGTGAATCAAGGGATGCTAAAATTTGCAAATTTTGAAAAAAATAAATGATACCAATCCAGTAAGGGAACTATTTATATATTCCTTGCAAATATAACTTTGAAAATATTAATAAGGAATAAACTCTGAAGGAAGGACTGCTTCAGAACTATTCTGAAAGTGTCTTTAAGATAAACCAATGCTTTGCATGTAGGCAAAACAAAGTGCTTACAAGCTTTATGTAAGAACATATCAAAAAAATAGGTGATAAGGCATTAGGCTATGATTAACAAACAAACCTAATAAACTTCAAGTTTAGTTTAAGTGTTATTTACTTATTACACCTTTCCTGAGTTCTGAATTAGCTTCTATTCTAAATTAGCTTCTATTACTATTCCCTTTTAAGGAACTAATTTTATATTGATGTATATAATTATTTGCTCACCATGTGTCTCTTTCATTAAATTATAAACTTGAAGGAAGACCCATATCTTTTTTGCTCATCAATCAGTGAATCATATAATGGGTGCTATATAAATATTTAATTAAATGCATAGTTTACGTAGAAGAGAGCTAGCATTTGTAAGATAGATTTGTTGTTTTTAATATTTATTGGAAAGACAATTACTTAGGTGCAGTGCAAGATAGAAGATTAAGGGACACCCTTGAGTGCCCTCTTTCCCCAAATGTAATTGAAATTATAGGAAAGCTAATCCAAAAAGGGGGGGGGGGGAACCCACCTCATAATAGCAAGGATGTTAGCAATATTCCTAATACAACTTGAGATAAACTCTGTATTCAGAATCAGCGGGGGCAAAGAATGGAAGGGAGAGAGAATAGAAGATTTTTTGTATGGAGGGGTACAAAATATGTAATATTCAATGAAATATTTTCACAAGAGTTGTTCTACATGACAAATTTTGTAAAACCAGAGGAAAGAGAGATGCTTCAAGAATGAGAAATACAGAGAGAGAGATGAGAGAGACTAAGAAGGAGACAAAATTATAAATTTAGTCTTGACTTAAGAAACATTCTTCATATAGAGGAAAATGATCAGTGATTAAAATCCCACTACTCAATTATGCAATGAATTTATACATAGTCATCCCTATGATATCGTAACACTCATTTCTTTTCTTACATTATATGATAAGTCCATAAACTCAAGAAAATAATATCAGATAGGATTCAGCATAGAGAAAAAGAATCTATTGTAATTATTTTTTCTAGAAGGAATTTAATACATGGTACTTAAGAAAATTTAGTGATAACTAGAGAAGTCAATTCCAGTTTTCACATACACAAATTACTTCCAGAATGTGATCAAACTGGCTCAAGTCGGTGAGCTAGCTACTATTTTATACTACAATATTGTTGACTATATTCCCTATCCTGTACTTTTTATAATGTGACTTGTTTTGTACTGCAGTTTGTGTCTCTTACTGCAATTTGCACCTTTACATATTTCACACATTTCCCACCTCCCCTCTGGGAACCACCAGTTTGTTCTCTTTATTTAACAGTGTGTTTGTTTGTTTGTTTGTTTTTAGATTCCACCTATAAGTTATATGCTACTTGTCTTTCTCTGCCGTATTTTATTAGCATAATACCCACTCGGTCCATCTGTATTGTAGTAAATGACAAGATTTTATCCTTTTATATGGTTGAGCAATATTTCATTATATATATATATATATATATATATATATATCTCTTTTATACATTCACCTAGAGATGGATACTTGGGGTTGCTTCTATATCTTGACTACTGTAAATTCTACTGCAGTTAAGCATAGGGGTGCATATATCTTTCCAAATTAGTGTTTCTAGCTAACTATTTCTATATTGGATAATGTAAATTAAGGCAACAAAAGAGATGAATGATAAGGTTGATAGATTAATGTTCTAATTTTGTGAGTCAAAAAATATTACTCAAACTTGATAGGACAAAAAAATAAGTATTTTTTGTTTAATTTTTAATTTACAAAGGTAATCAAGATAAAGACCAAAAATATAAATAAAACTCAACAATGAGACAAAGAAGGAAGCTGGAAAAGTAGAGTGAGGAATACATAAGTCGTTTTTCACATTTCATGGTAGGGAAACAAATTATACGAGTTTAGTCATCCAACTAAAAAGCAATATAGTTTATTATTAGAGTTATAATATTTAGTTTGAAGAAAACTACCTGAAGCCAAAATTAAAGTCACAAGCACTTGCCTCTTGAAGGTACAATAGGAAGTGCCAGGTTTTTACTTTCGTGGTTGCCAAACTGTGATGGTTGATTTATTTGTATTATATTCACATTTAATTTTGATAATTTTTAAAAAGTTATTTATCTGAGAGAAAGAGTGTGCACAAGTCAGGGGGAGGGCAAAAGGGATGAGGGAGAAGCAGACTGCTGAGCAGGGAACTTGATGTGGGACTCCATCCCAGGACTCTGAGATCATGACCTGAGCCAAAGGCAGATGCTTAACTGGCTGAGCCACCCAGACACTCCTAATTTTAAGAACAGAAGATGAAGTGTGAACAGAGAAATTAAGGGTTAGAGATCTGTGTCACTGAAAAATATTCAATGAAAGCTCAGATCCTGACCTGCCATTCTGTAAGAGTACTGACAACACTGACCTCCCCGTTGGCCTTCTACCTTGTTCATGTCTGCGATGGCTTCTTTTGGGACTATGTGTTCCAGCCCCTTGGAGGGTTAAAGTATGACCTGACTGGAATGCAGGAAATTTAGGCTTGTGATCTTCCCTAAAGCACACAGAAGGCAGCACTTAGGTAAGTAGTAGAGATGATGAGCCGGCAGGGGGCGCCACTTTAGCTAACTAGTAGAGATTCTCCTGCACACAGATGGTGCCTCTTTAGATAACTACACTTAGGTCTGGACAGTGGGCAGAATAGTTTCATAGCCTCTGCATCATCTGTCTGCCTGATTCTCTCTTTTGCCTAGTTACCCTGAATAACACTGTAAATGGTATGGTCTCAAAGTGTCTTCTCGATCTAGAGGATGCTTTACTGACTCTACTCCATTTTTAAGGATGTCCCCGTTTTTTGACCTTGTCTTTTTCATTTTGGTTTCCTGTTTAAGTACAGAAGACTTCTGTTGTAGACTTACAAGTTTGCCTATTGTATTAAAATAGTATTACATGTCAACAGTGGGGTTATGACCTTTATTTAAGATTCAAATATTTGGCCAATTTATGAAGTCTTAATCTTTTCATACCTTTCCTTTTTAAATGTTCCAGTGAGTGCTATATTGCCCTCTTGTACTCAATATACTACCAAAAAAAAAAAAAAAAAGACACCAAGAGGAAGAGACCTAAGATTCAACAGATGTAAGGTTCCAAATTCACATTCTTTCCAACTCCCACCAATGGTCTTTGTCATGCCAAAATGTTGCTTTCTTTGGCAATTTCTGGTTTTTTGCATCCTTGAGAAGAGATCTTTCCCCATCTTCATTTAGTTGCTGTTGTTTTGGTTTTTGTTGTTTTTGTTTCTTGGATTTGTTTGTTTGTTGTTGTAAAGCTGTATTTCCAGAAAACAGTGTGTAAATAAATAAACAGTGGCATATTAAGTGAAAATGAACTGTCAATGTCCACGACTAGAAAATGAGTCAGAGTAAAATTTTATTTTCACCTTTGTTCTTAGACTAACATGAACTATTTTAGAGAAGCCTTTATTGAAGTTTAACAAAACTTCCTATCTTGGGGCACCTGAGTGGCTCAGTCATTAAGCGTCTGCCTTCGGGTCAGGTCATGATCCCAGGGTGATGGGATTGAGCCCCGCTTCAGTCTCCCTACTCCGTGGGGAATCTCCTTCTCCTCCTCCCACCCCTCCCTGCTTGTGTTCCCTCTCTCACTCTCTCTCTGTGTCAAATAAATAAAATCTTTAAAAAAAAAAAAAAAAAGGACTTCATATCTTTCTGACCCAAGAGTTCTCAAAAAGTTGAAATATGCACACAGATTTGTGTAGAGTCACAATACTGTGTAAGTGTTAGGTATGTTAACAACAACAACAAAAGATCAAGTGTTTCCTCTACTTCCAGGTTAGAATATAGAGACTAGAAACTGTGAATATGTTTTTCTGCAAAATGTTATGCAAATAGGGCAAAGGTAGTAATAAAATAGGAGAGGAAAATAGTGTTTTTATAGGAAAAAGGAAATGGAAAAAACTGAAGAAAAATCAAATCTCTATAACACTTTTAACATGTCATGTTATCTTATGTATAATTAAGTAGAGAATAGTAATCTTGGAAAGCCTTAGGAAAAGCAGTTTCAAATGTGAAATTCTACCGAAAAAATCTGATAAATTTTAAAATATAGCTACACATGTTATAGACAAAATCGTTTGTCTAATTCAGTGAAGTAATGCATAAATATATTCTCATCATTGGGCCAAAAATAATAATTGCTAAAATATAAATTGCAATTTTAGTTTTTACTCATGAAAAATTTTACTTTTCAGAGACATCAGATATATTGCATAAAATAATTTGTAATCACAGATCTTCAGTACTAATTTTTGTTACTTGATTAATTTTTTTTTCTGTTGGTGCTGATGTACCAATATCTTTTAATGTAAAACTTGAAAACTCTGCATATGAAGATATTATGAGTCTATGGAGAAACACATAAATAATGGATTTTGCTGCCTCATCTCATTGAAAACAATTATTACAAAGCAAGTTCAAATACAGTTAAATCTCAGTAGTTACAAAGAATGAGCATGGTAATTGCAGGAAAAAGGCAATAAAGCCAGTTTTTACAGTGTTGCTTCCCTGTGATATTTTGTATCTAATAGAATATATGTCTGAGTTGATAGCTGCAGGCGAGTCAGACAATTCGAAATGTATATCAATTGTGAGATAAGGCCCCATGCTTGACGGGCCTTAACAAGGAGGAAATGTTGGCACACTACATTGTATGCTTCAAAGAAAATGATGTAAGTTTTATTCATGATTAAGAAATCAAAAAGATTTTTTTGTCTATTTACTAAGAGTCCTAGAAGCAGATAAGAACAAGCTCTTCGGACATGAAAACTGATTTAATTTCCTTATTTGACTATGCATACATATGTTCTGATCCCTACCTGACCCTCAGGCTAGATGGTCTACTTGATGCCCTGGGAAGTCAGATACTTGGCAGAAAGTTCCAGATAAGAGCTCCAAAATGTACAGATGCACTTTATTTAAAGCAATATATGCACTCTATGAGTATTCACTAGTTTATTTTATATAGAGACATGCTAAATATCAAGTAAGTTTTAAAATAAGTATGCATAGATTTTCTTGTCAAACAATACTCAGAAATGAATTATAATAAAGCCCAGTATAGCAGTTGTAGCTAATTGCATCATTATTTTCCATTTAGTTACCATGTGGTCTATTAATATTTGAGGCAGTATTCATTCATTTTTTTTTTAAATAGAAAACTTTTCAATTTTTTTGACAAAAATTTGAGGTTTTTTTCTAATTAAGTTTTTAACTTTAATTCCAATATAGTTAAAATATAGTGTTATATTAGTTCCAGGTATACAATATAGTGATTCAACAATTCTATACGTTACTCAATGCCCATCATGCTAAGTGTACTCTTAATCTCCTTCATCTATTTCTACCCATCCCCCCACCCAACCTCACTTCTGGTAACCATCAGTCTATTCTCTATAATTAAGTCTGTTTATTTCTTTGTCTCTCTTTTTTAAATTTTTTTTAAAAAGATTTTATTTATTTATTTGTCAGAGATCACAAGTAGGCGGAGAGGCAAGCAGAAAGAGAGAGGGAGGAGCAGGCTCCCCACTGAGCCTGATGTGGGGCTCCATCCCAGGACCCTGGGATCATGACCTGAGCCAAAGGCAGAGGCTTAAGCCACTGAGCCACCCAGGCGTCACCTTTGTCTCTTTTAAAATTTGTTTCTTAAATTCCATACATGAGTGAATTATATGGTATTTGTCTTTCTCAGACTTATTTTGCTTAACATTATATTATCTAGCTCAATCCATATGGCAAGATTTCATTCTTTTTTTTTTTTTTTAAGGATTTTATTTATTTATTTGACAGAGATCACAAGTAGGCAGAAAGGCAGGCAGAGAGGAAGAAGCAGGCTCCCTGCTGAGCAGAGAACCCGATGCGGGACTCCATCCCAGCACCCTGGGATCATGACCTGAGCCGAGGGCAGGGGCGTCACCCACTGAGCCACCCAGGCGCCCCAAGATTTCATTCTTTTTAATGGCTGAATAACACATCTTCTTCATCCATTCATGTTGATGGACACTTGGGCTGCTTCCATAATTTGGCTATTGAAAATAATGCTGCAATAAAGATAGAAGTGCATATAGTCTTTGGAATTAGTGTTTTTATTTTTTTGATAAATACCTAGTCGTGTATTTAATAATTAAGTATTTAATAATTTATCAGATTAATAGGGCAGTTCTATTTTCAACTGTTTGAAGAAGCTCCACACTGTTCTCCACAGTTATTGCACCAGTTTGCATCTCCACCAACAGTGAATGAGAGCTCCTTTTTCTCCCCATTCTTGTTGACATTTGTTGACACTTCTTGTGTATTTTATTTTAGACATTTTATTTTAGATATGTGTGAGGTGAGATCTTGTAGTTTTGATTTACATTTCCCAGATGATGAGAAATGTTGACTGTCTTTTCATGATTCTGTTGGCTATCTGGATGTCTTCTCTGGAGAAATGTCCATTTGTATCATTTGTAATCCAACTTGTCATTGGATTATTTGGTTTTGGGGTGCTGAGTTCTATCAGTTCTTATGTATTTTGGATAACTCTTTATCAGATTTGCCATATCTTCTTCCATTCTGTAGGTTCCCTTTCAGTTTTGTTGATTGTTTCCTTTGTTATGCAGAACTTTTCATTTTGATGTAGTCCCTATAGTTTATTGTTGCTTTTATTTCTCTTGCCTCAGAAGACATAGCTAGAAATATGTTGCTATGGCCAATATCAAAGAAATGATCACCTGTGTTCTCTTCTAGCATTTTTATTTTCTTGGATTGCATTTAGGTCTTTGATCCATTTTGAGTTTACTTCTTGTCTATGGTCTAAGAATTTGGTCCAGCTTTTTCTTCTTCTTCCTTATTTTTATTTTATTTTATTTTATTTTTTTGCATGTGGTTGCCCAGTTTTCCCAATATCATTTTTTTTAGAGAGATGGTCTTTTTTCCCATTGCAAATTTTTTGCCTCTTTTTTGAAGATTAATTGACCTTTTTTAAAAAAAGATTTTATTTACTTGAGAGAAAGCATGGTTACATGATAGAGTGGATGAGTGGGGCAGGGGCAAGTGAGAGCAGGCTCCCCTCTGAAGAGGGAGCCCAACAAGGAACAAGATCCCAGGACCTTGGGATCATGACCTGGGCTGAAGACAGATATTTAACCGACTGAACTACCAAGGTGCCCCAAATGACCTTTTAATCATGGGTTTTTCCTGGGCTTTTTATCCTGGTCCATTGATCAATGTCTCTATTTTTTGTGCCAATGCCACACCATATTGTTTTGATTACTACAGCTCTGTAGTGTAACTTGCAATCCAGACTGTGATACTTATGAGGTATAGCTCTGTGGCAGAGCATGTGACAGCAGATTGTGATACTTACCAGTCCATTTTTCTTTTTCCAGATTGTTTTGGCTATTTGAGTTCTTTCGTGATTCCATACAAATTTTAAGATTATTTGTTTTAGTTCTCTGAAAAATGTTGTTGGTGTTTTGGTAGGGATTGCTTTAAATCTGTAGATGACTTTGGGTAGTACAGGTATTTTAACAAAATTTGTTCTTCTAATCCAAGAGCATGGAATCTTTACATTTGTTTGTATCATCTTTAGTTTCTTTCATTAAAGTTTTATTGTTAGAGTACATGTCTTTCACTTCCTTGGTTAAGTTTATTTCTAGGTGTTTTATTATTTTGGGAACAACTATTTGTTAATATTTGACAGGATTGTGAAAGAAATGATCAATGATTACCAAATAAAAAATAATCAGCAGGATATATAAATAACACAATATATTATTTCAGAATATAACTAATCATGATATTATAGTTGATATACAACTAAATATTCACTGATAAGACAAAACACTTATGGTATGCAATTTTTCCCACACCAGTGTTCATAACAAATAGCAATGATAACACACTACAGTCTTCCAATAATGTATCTGCAATGTAACTGTATATGGAGACTTACCATAACATGGTATGTTTCTTTAATACTTGTACTATGTGCAGCTCCTCATCATTTTAAGAAAAAGAAACAATTTTGAAGGCTTACACATGACAAGCAGTATTACAATATGTGGAAATAAAGTAGTGATAAAGACACCTAAATTTATTTTTTTCATGAGGAAGACAATCTAAAAAAAGACGAATATGTAAATGAGGAAAGGATCAGTGCTATTAAAAAAATAAGGCATATAAGAGAATAGATCATAAAAATAGAATCCTAGGAGTTTCAGGAAAGGCTTTTCTGAGATTGTATTTGAGCAATAATCATCTATTAGCATTATGAGGATGAGGGAGGTGACAAATCCATTGGAAAGGCAGGTAGCTAATGAGGGTTTTCAAACCATTATAACTAGCATATAAGGCCAGGTGAGGACGTTACAAGAAATGAGAACTTGAAATGCAGTTATCGCAGCATAGACATTGATTAAATTATATCTTTATTATACAAGAGTTTGTTATTTGGTGCTTGTAAGAATTTTGAGAAATAAAGTTAGAAAGAAAGCTTGGGAGCAGGAGGTGTTGAGGTGAAGGGCATTTTATGGTTTTCTAATGATTTTTTTGTCTGTGTAGCCATGTAATCAATGTTAGGATCACTATTTTAGCAGCTTAGTTCTAGGGGGAAAAGATGACTCAATGAGGGGGAAAAAGCAGAAAGAGCATTTGTGAGGTTATTTTAGGGTCCTGAAAAATTGACACTTAGGATTTGATATTGGTTAGCGACAATGTGAATAAAGAAGAGCAATGGATTTAGAAGAAATTTCATAAATAAGTCATGCATGACTCTCTAATTGACCTGATATGGAAACTAATAAGCAGGAAGATACAAAGATAACTGGGGACCTATTATAAGACTGATTAGGTAGATAATGTAATCACATACCATGATTATATGCTTTGTGCTTTCTTAACTATCTTTAAACATATATTCATTCCAAGATTAAATATATTTTATTTATGGCTTGGTGTTTAATGTGATACTAGCACAAAGATGTCAGAATAATCCTTTAGACTCTTTCAAGAAAAAATACTATATTCATCATTAACTTCACATGAACTATAACTGTACAGTGTGCAAGTTTATGTAAAGGAAGAACAATGTGAAATACAAGTTCAGAGGGAGATGACAGATTCCTGAAGCAGAGGTCACAGGGCAGATTTCATAGTAAAAAGAAAGGAATATGGACCATTATTAACTGCTAATTGCTTTATACTTAATACTCATTGAAACTTCAACACAGAAGCCCTATGCTATAATGACCTGAGAGACACTTCAACAGTTCTGCATAATATGCAGTGGCTATCACCAGCTTCCAGGCTGTCATACTTCTCTCACTCAGAAAGTTGAATTTAAAAACCTGTCACT
The DNA here is from genome assembly GCF_011764305.1 of Mustela putorius furo. Taxonomy (NCBI): domain Eukaryota; kingdom Metazoa; phylum Chordata; class Mammalia; order Carnivora; family Mustelidae; genus Mustela; species Mustela putorius. The sequence continues at coordinate 14,156,615 of NW_025421402.1, forward strand.
AGGCAAGCATGATACATCAGGGCTTCCACCATCCAGTACCAAGAAGTGATTTCTATGTTTGCAGATTTTTGTGACCATGGATAATAGCAAAAGCATGGAACAGAATATTCTGCAGTGATTTTCTATATCAGGATGATTTCTGCATCCATGATATAATGTTTTTATAGTGTGAGAACCCAAATCTTAATGTCCCAAATTAAAAAAAAAAATTATCCAGGGTCATCCTTAGATGTAAAAGAGGCTAAGGTAATGTTGAAGGTAGGAAGAAATTGTTAACAAGTATACAAGTCAGAGCTTGTTGATAAATATATAATGAAGACAATCTCGAGTAAATCTAGTAAGAATGCATATTTCCATTTTAACTTCCATTCATTGGATACAGTGAATTATATTGCGCCCCAATATAAGAATTGAAGTTTAAACATTAAAGCAAAATGGAAGGAAAATACATGCATAAAGACAGACATTTATGTCTAAAGAAGAAGAGTTTAAATGGATAAAATGATTTTCATTCACAACTTCAAAATTAATTTTACTATTGGCTTTTTCAAACATTTTATATATATATATATATATATATATATATACACACACACACACATACACACATATATATGAATTAGATATAATTAGCATTTAAACCTTTTTGAAAGGAAAAATGTAATTAAAATAAACCATAATTTGATGTAAGCAATATTTTAAAATTGTGAAATTGTTGATTTCATTTCAATTACATTGGAAGAAATCCAGCTCTTTTCTTAATTGCAATTTTCTCATCAGTATGCACTATTGCTCTTTGATATGAACCAAGAAAATTTTATTAAGGCAATTGTTTTGTGTAGTGTCATAAACAAAAAAAAAAAAAAAAACCAGTGTGGCAAAAGTATAGGGACTTTTTGCCATTAGAGTCTGATAACACATGAACAAAGTGAGGATATTCAACTCCCTTCTCCCTAATGCTCAATATCTGAAAAGAAATTCTTTTGGAAGAATGTTCAAAGGGTTTCTAGCTAAGTCAAATGCAGAAAGGGAGAAAGAACTATAGATTTGTATGGTTAATAATCATAACCAAGAGATTTAAAAATAAATAAATTATTTCTATATGATCATTTACTCCCTTAACCTTCAATTGTATGATCTCATTGAAGTGAATAGGGATATTCTCAAATTAGGATGTGGTAATAAGCAGATCAACAATATGACATTCATTTGAAAGGTTATCAGTCAAAGCCTTATTACCACACCCCAGGAAACCATCTCCTAACAAGGTATAATAGTCATTGTTTGGAGGCCTTTGATGACCCTTGCCTCAATCTCAACATCTGCCTGAAGGATAATTCTACAGAGACTGAAAAGATAATTCTGACACTCCAGCCTGGCAAGCTAAGGAGAGAAGTTGCCTTACTTCATCACGTTAATACTAAAAATACAGCTTTTGCTAATTGCCCTGCATCCTTTGAAAGATTTCGTAAACCCATCATGCTTCACACCCCCCGGTGGTTTTTTCAAGTCCAGGTACCCATTTTGTTGTTGCTGTTGGTAGTTTTATTGAGTAGTTTGAGGTATTTGGAAGGGAATCTGTGATTCTTGCATCTGCTCAAGCTATAGCAGTTTGAATTTACTCTCCAACCCACTCCAAAGTAGGTTCTGTCTTTGATCACCTCTGGGCTCAACCCTGTGATATCCGTCAAGTTTTTCCCCATCTTGATTTGACTTGGCATCTTCGCATCATTGGCCACTGTTAACCAATCCCTCCTCTTTTTTCTCTTCAGTCTATGGGACACATTTATCTGGATTTCCTATTGCCTCAACAGACATTTCTTGGCCTCTCTTGCTGGTTTTTCATCCTTTATTTTGACTCTAAATATTGAAATGTGGAAGATTTTTGTTTTCACTTTTCTCATTATGCTCTTTCTTGAGATGATCTCAATTCAGCCCTGTGTCTCAAATGCTAAATAAAAACATTTATTTTTCTCCTTTTTCTAGTACTTTGTCAGTAAACTTCATGAATTCTTCTTTCAAAACATATAACTTCTCTACTTCTTTTCACAAGACCACTGACCTAGTTCAACCATGATTATCTTTTACCTTAATCCATGTAAAAAACTTTTTAATGACTGATCTGCTTTGACTTCCCCACCCCAACCATTCTCGATCTACCAAAATCATCTAAAGTAGAATGATTTTAAACCATAATTATTGAAAAACATAGATCACCTCATTTTTATAGAAAATGCATCAATTAATGAAAATTCAAAAAATTTGTTTCATAGCCAAGAAGTAAATTATGATTCTATTATCTGATTTTTTACAATCCTCCTCTTTCTGAATCACATTACCATATTGAATTCCTTTCTCATTCGTAGACCTGCCAATCTCATTTCTTCCTTAAGCAAGCCTCGCCCTTATTGTTTTGGGGGTGGACTGCTCTTCTACACACTCCTTACCCAGCTGCCTATTTATCATTATCTGAGCCTCAGGTGTAGTAGTAGGCCTTCTCTGCCAAATCTATCTGAAATAGTGATCAGGCTTCTGCTTCCTTCATTCTCTAATACTTCATCTGATTATTTCTTCATTAAATATTTTATAATCTGTAATTATTTTATTCATTTGCTTAAACATTAAATCCTCTTTCTCCTATCCTTACAAGGCCCCATGAGTTTTCCTATTTTTTTCACTTGTGGTTTTATTTCCAATGCTTTCTTGCCCATTTTTTCAACTGGTGCACCATAACTGTTGAATTAATAAATGTATGTGAATGTACACTATTTTGGAAGTCAGATTCAATTTACTAACACACAAGTGAGATCATTGTCATATCTCCTGGGACTCTATTAAATTCATGTTCTCTTCTCAAATAAATAAAGAAATGTATGTGAAGATAAAAGACAAGGATAATAATGGCAATGTTACATTAATTAAAATAATTTCTATCCCTCAATATATGTTTTTTCAAGTTGGAGTGGAGAAATGAAGGCAATGGTACCAGGTAAAATATTTAGATGCAACAATGAAAGGTATCCATATTTTCCAATGGTGAGCAAAAGAGATCTAAAAGTCACAAATCAACATCCACAAACCATTCTGTTTGTCTCCACTAAAGAAGTAAAAATTGTTAAGAGACTGTGTTTACCAATATGTTTTTAAATTCAATATATAACAAAGAGGATGTGTATTACAAAGTCTATATTGATTCATATCCTAAAATTGAATGATACCCGGGAACTCATTATCAACAGAAACCAAATATTTTTAAAAACAAAGAATATAAAGTAATTATAAAAATTATACTGCAGCATAAAACACAAAACATCTTTAGAATTTAAATTGCTTGAATTAGCGATCTCTAAGAGTTTAGGATACTTGATAAGTCATTGGAATAAAGTTTCTGATCTCTTTCATATTGTTCAGTCCTGCTACAGGGACAATGTTTAGTCTTAGCTGTGCATTGGGAAACAATTAAAAAATGCTAGGATGTCACATAATTTAGCTCTTATGTGTATATATTGTGTGTGTGTGTGTGTGTGTGTGTGTGTGTTTCCATAAGAGCTAAATTGAGCAATTAATGAGATTACACTGGGGACAGACATTAACTACCTTTTCAAATAGACCCAAATGCTTTACAAATGTAGAAAATAAGCAAGCTGTCATTCCACAGACCAATTAAGTTTACTCTAAGTGGGTTAACAGTGTTATACTGGTGTTATGTTCAAAATGCCAGTCATAGAAAAGTAATTGGCAGTGATTACATTTTAAAAGTTACATTATTGAGGGTTCTTATGCTATCTGTACTAGTGTTTCCCATCTGCTCTTTTCTGCAGGCTATGTAACTCTGTTCAAGCTAACCTGATTGTATGATAGCTAGACATGGAAGTAATGGGTTCATTGCACCGTAATTTGATAGCAAAATCGTCAAGTATCTTACGCCTTGATCAATTGAACATTATTTCTCTCTAAGGAAAAAAAAAAAAACTATTTGACTAGGAATTAGTCAAAGTTTACAGGGCAACAGAACTTTAAGAAGTCCCTTTTAAAAAACGGCTTGAAGGGGAACAAATCAAGATTTTTATTTCATATAACAAATCTGTACTATAGACTGATTTAATTGCATGTAAAAAAGGGCAATCTCCATCAAAATGTAAAGACCTAATTAAACTGTTTATACAGTATACTGCTTTCTACAAAAGTGTATTAGTTTTCTATTGCTGATATAAAAACTTGTAAGACACTTACTAGCTTAAAACTTGACCAATTTGTTACGTTACATTTTCGGATGGGGTCTCACTTGCTAAAATAAACCTTTCAGTATGGTGCTCCTTCTGGAGGCTCCGTGGAATAATGCATTTTCTTGCCTTTTGCAGCTTTTAGAGATCAAGCTCATTCCTTGGCCCATAACCCCCTTTATCCCTTGTAAAGCCAGCAAAGGCTAGTAGAGTCTTTCTCATACTATATCCTCTAATTCTCTACTTTGATAGTCACATCCCCTTGTCTGACTCTTAAGGACCCTGTGATTACATTCACCCTACCTGGATAATTCAGGATAATCTTTCTATTTGAAGATCTTTAAGTTAATCACATCTGTAAAATCCCTTTTGCCATGTTAAGGTAACATATTCACAAGTTCCAGAGATTAGGACATGAACATCTTGGTGGCTGTTATTCTTACCACAAATAGGATTAAAGTGTGTTAGTTTCTCATATGTTTTCTCATATGTTATTGAATCAGTAGAGAGTCAATCACGGGTTTTAGGCAGAGAGCAAATATGACAAATTTTATATTTTATAAGGGTCATGTTGATTGTAACGTTGAAGAACAAAGAGTGGGCAACAGTTAGGAACCATCGCAGTCATCCAGGTGACAAATTAGTGTAGTTTCGACTAGAGGGATGGTGTTGAAAATGCATTGCAGGAGAGTAGTTAAAGATTTAGGGAGACGTTTGGGAGTTAAGTGTGAGAATTTGTCACAGAACTGGACGAGGCACAAGAAGAAGGTGGAGATATGTGGTGGGGACTAGGAGATTTCTGGTTTTAGCAAGTTAATGGATGGTGCTGTAATTCACTAAGACAGAGAACATCGAAGGCAGCCCTGGGGAGATCTTAAATTCTATTTAACAATGAGTTGTCTTTCAAACAAGCAAGTAGAGATGTTGACCACATTGAAGTGCTCTGGAGAGATAGGGAATAAAGATGTAAATTTGGCAGCCATCAAAAACATGCCCAAGAATGAAAATTACTTTGAAAGAGGAAATACACTAAAAACATATTAGGGCATATGACAAACTCTTTAGGAAACTGAGATTTAAATAGTTGGGGCATACAGATCTGGGTAGCAAGAGACTATAGGTAAGAACTCAGACTGGGAGGAAAGACCTAGATATGTGTTGTCATGGAAATAAGAACAGAGGCTACTAAAGAAGTCAACAATCCTCAAAGTTGTTGAGAAGTACAACTTGATGGAAAAATTTTCATGGATTTAGGGGTATTTCGATTATTATTGGCCTAAAGAGAGCCTTGAAACCATACTGGATTGGAGCAAAAATGGTATAGTTTGAGGAAATGAAAAAGTTGTCAACAAATTTTTGACACTTGGCTTTTGGGAAGTGATAAAAGGGACGGTGTATCTGGGGAGTGATACCAAAAACTTTGTTATGTACCAGAGAGATCTGAAGACAGTTAAATACCAAAAGGACCTGTTTCATGGGCATGAGAAGACCTGTGTGCACTTAGAGAAGGCCCCAGGCTCAGAAGTACTTGACCCTGTTATTGCTGTCTTGAAACTATTAACAATTCTATCATCAAATGCGATTTGTAGGTGAACTCTGCTGGAGAAAAGAGTGTGTGACAGGGGTTTGGAGACTGGTCTTCCCTCCTGCTGGCTCCTCACCACCTGGAAATTGTTTGATGACCAAATGTCTCTCCTCCTGGCATTCCTTTTGGCCCTACATTGGGGCAAGTAACCAGGTAGGCTCGGAAAGGAAAGGAGGCTATCATTCTTCTGTCAGCCCCCACCTGCAGGAGTACTGGGGCCAGGCTGTGCACTCTGGAGCATCTCTGGGGAAGTCTGGCAGTAGCAGGGTCAGCAGGTGGCCTGCCAGGGCTGGTGGAGGCAACTCTCTTGCCCATTCTTACTTGCAGTATATAGTTGCCTCCAGGTATGAAGGTCTAAAGGCAGGCCCGTCATAGTACATGGGCAGGCCCACAGGAAGGGGAGATGCCTGTTCTGAAGCACGTGGGCCCTGAGGCTGGAGAGAAGGGGAGTCTCGCAGCTGACTATACTGAGCAATGAGGAGGCCTGAATGTTAGGACAGGACACCTACATAACTGGGAGGGTCTATACTCACCTGTCCAGTGAGTATCCTCATACCTGCCGAGTATCTCTATGTCTGCAGAGTATCCCCATGCCAAGGGAGTCTTTCCTGGACAAGCCCCATGCCTAAGGGATTTGCTGTACTTGTCAGCTCTGATCTGCTGGAGCATAAGGAGCTTGTTTGAAAACAAGCTGTGAAATATAATTTGTATAATCTGGGTAACTCTGTATATAACTTAGATACTCTATATACATTCAAACCTAGCATTCCATGGAAAAATTCATGATCATTTAAATTTTTAGTTTTTCTTGCTTAAAATAACATTAAATAGCAAATCATAAGAAGTTGAGAGACTGAAAGAACAACAAAAGATCTTTATATCTTAGTACTTTAGTATACCTGCTCCCCACTCCCATTTTTAACAAGGAGCTCTCGTTTTCACTTTGGACTGAATCCTGCAAATTATGTCGCTGGAAGAATCAGTAGTGAGCAAGGGGTTGAAGAGACAATAGGGGGGAGAATTTATTCATTGCGTATGTTTTCTGCAACAGTTGGGGGACGGGAGGGGTTGGGCCTGCTACAGAAGCAGAGAGAGCTTTACAAATGCCCATAACTGAAGAGCGGAGTCAGACTTTCCATGGAAGTCATTCAGAAAATAAAATTCTGACCTAAAATAAATGGGAAATTATCTTTTAAATAAACTACAATTATGATTTTTTTATTAGAAAACCGAAGAAGGAAATATTGTCTTCTGAAGAGATAAAAGATGGTTCTTCCATTGCCTAGACGCATAATATTGTGAAGTATTTACTCATATTTACCTATCTGTCTTTAACTGGGAAATGTGCCACAAAATTAAAAATAGCTTAAAATAAAACAATGCAAGTGATGCAAAGAGAACAAAAAGAATCTAGAAGGAACTTAGGGATTACACCTTACAAGGCATTTAAATGGACTAATTACTCATTAGCTTACTCTATTTAAGTTAGATAGAAGGAAACATTCCCAAGAGTCAGATTCATTAATTACTAAAATTAGACATTATCAAATGAAGTAAAATTTGTTTGAATCCAGATAGTCTCAAAGGGAATTGATATATTTTCATCTGACTAGGATGATTTCTTTTTATACAATTCAATCTAATTGAATCTTTAGACCATTGTTAATTATGTTGACTAATTGTTCTTATTTTAGTTGCCAACTGATTGCTTTTAAGACCATTACAATTTTAGGTGTAGTTTTAATCCGTTGTTCCATCATGCCACTGCCTTTCTTATGAAGGCCCTTTTAATGGTTTCTTGAAGTTTCCCTAATAATATGTAGCAAATTGAAAAACAGTATCTCTTTATTCCACAACAACATATCTTCCTTTCGCGGTTTATTAAAATCAGAGATCCTCTAACTTCTGAGCTTCAAATGACTCTATATGGATAGGGAGCCAGAAATGAATATTTCATAAAACATGTTAGATGCATGCAGGTAACATGCAAAACATCCTTTAAGATATATTGAGGCAACTATTTCCTATATGGTGTGTAGTAATCTATGCATAAACATGTAGATTTTTCTGATGTAGATTCTCCTGGACTAATATTTTCTAGTCTTCTATGAATGGAAATCTTGGGCAAAGATAAAATGATTTGTAGAGTTCCGCCTGTTTTACTGTTATAGGAAGCATGTCCAGAGACACACATATAATAAGACCACAAATATAATAAGCTAAGAATTATAATTTTGATAAACTTTTATAAATGGATATCTGTAAAGTATATATGTAAAAAGTATAAATCTGAGGGTACCCAGGGGGCTTAGTCGGTTGAGCCTCTGCCTTCGGCTCAGGTCATGATCCCAGGGTCCTGGGATCTAGCCCCACATTGGGCTCCCTGCTCAGTGGAAAGCCTGCTTCTCCTTCTTCTGCCTGAAGCTCTGCCTACTTGTGCTATCTCTCTGTCAAATAAATAAATAATTTTTTAAAAAAATTATAAATTCGCATGTGGTAAGAGTTCATAGTAAAAGTGTGTTCACCTTTACAGAAGCAAAGACAGAGTAATAATCACATGGTGAGCAAGAAACATTTTTCCAGGATAGCTGTGAAACCTCACAGGAGGCTTAGGTGTATAACATACATATTCCTCAATCTCCTCCAGTTTGTGTGACTCTTTCATTAATAATGGAATACGTTCAAATGGCAGGCTTACCCTAGCTTGTCTGTGATTTGCAGTTTGTTCAGAGCTGACCACTGTCTTTACAGTTATATTTAGATCCAAGGATTCTATCACTCAGGGGAGCTATTGCTGATGTAAGTAACTGCTTGTCAATCATCTCCTCTATTTCAGGACCAACCATTCATTCATTCAATAGCACAAATGAGGATAAAAATGTTCCTCTCTTCATGGCATTTGTATTCCACTGAGGTATATATACAGTAAATGAGTAAGTACTTGATCTACGTAAGTGTTATGTGGAAAATAAAATATAAGTAAGCAGCATAGAATGACGGGGATGTAGGGAGCTCTTGTTGGCTGTGTGATTTAAGTTCTTGTTGATGATATGATATTCAAGGAAAGACTTGAATGAAATGAGGGAGAAGGACAGAATGTCACTCATGCAGAATTTTGGCTTATTTCATTAGCATTATGTATTTCAAATTCATTCCTATTAAGTGTATCAGTAATTAATTTTATCTCTATGATTGCTGAGTAGTATTCCTTGAGCAGAAATCTCAGAGTTTGTTTTTTTTGTTTTTTTTTGTTGTTGTTGTTCCATAATCATAAGATAAGGGATTGTTTCTTCGTTTGGGTAATTATGAATAAAGCTGCCATATATGATCAGAGATAGGGTTTTGGGTGAACAGTTTTCATTTTACTTGGGCAATTTTCTATGAGTGGGATTTCTGGGAAATACAAGGTAAGTGTATGCCTAACTTGAAAAGAAACTGCCATACTGTTCAATGTGACTGTACCATTCTACATACTGAGCAGCAGTATAAGAATTCTAGCTGTTCTGTGTATTTTTTAGCTCTTATATTTTCACTTTTTAATTTCAGCCATTCTAATAATTGTGTGGTGGTATCTCATTGGGTTTTCAGTTGTATTTCTTTCTTTCTTTTTTTTTTAAGATCTTATTTATTTATTTGACAGAAAGAGATCACAAGTAGGCAGAGAGAGAGAGAGGGAAGCAGGCTCTCCACCGAGCAGAGAGCCCAATGGGGGGCTTGATCCCAGGACCCCGAGACCATGACCCAAGCCTAAGGCAGAGGCTTAACCCACTGAGCCACCCAGGCACACCAGTTCAGTTATATTTCTTGAATGACTAATGATGTTAAGCATCCATTCAGGTCACATTTTTAAATCGTTTTTTGTTGAAGGGTCTCCTTAAGTCTTTACCCATTTTATTTAGGTTTTTTTTTTTTTTTAATTATTATTATTAGTGAAATTTGAGAGCTAGTTATAGTCTAGATTTTTTTACCCCATAAATTATTTGTAAGCATTTTCTCCCAGTCTTTAGATTGTCTTTAATTCTTTTAATAGAATCTTTGATGAAGTCCTTTTTTTTTTTCATGGTCAATCCTTTTTTATTCTATGTCTGTTGATGAGCCTATTGAAGGCATTCTTGTCTTTGTACATGTTATTTATTTCTATTATTTCTGTTACTGTTTCTTATCATTTCTATGTCTCTCTGCTGAAATTACCTATGTATATTGTTCATTTTTTACACTAAAATATCTAGCATATTAGCCACAGCTATTTTTTATTCCTTATCTGATAATGCCAACTTCTGGATCATATCTGAGACTGATGCTGTCACTTGATTTGTTTCTTATGAATGTATTACTTTTGATTTCTGATTGAGTGTTTCAATTTCTTTGTTGAAAGCTAAAGTCTTCTGTGGAGCAGTGGAGACTCTGGCAAATTATAACTATTTCTGTGGGCACACTTCTTTTATGGTAGATCTTTAGGGTGGTTGGTTCATTCCATCAAGAATAATGAGTTGAGCTGACTTTGAAATTTGTTGTTTCTATGATTATTATCAGTTCTTCCACCGGCCTATATTCCTCTAAGGTGACTTTGTGCTTAGCACGGGGCCTGGTTTACCAGAGAGCTTTTCACAGTATCTAGTCCACCCTACACACAAGGTCATTCCTTTTGTGCCTGATCTTTAGAGAGCTGCTTTCTGTAAGCTTCTGACCCATCCAGTAGAAAACTGCCCTTGTTACTGAACACTAGCTGGCCTCATAATGTGGTGGTGCATAGGAATGGCAGAGTCATTGTTATTCTGGCTTATCACCCAGTTTTGGTGTGCTGTGTTCCAGTATCCAGGGGCTGGACTGCTTCTGTACCTTGTCCCTTGCTCAGAAGTAGGGGTTCTAGATCCAGAACACCTTGCACTCCCTTCCTTTTCTTAAATGCAGTTTCTTCTTGGCCTTTGCCCTAACGTTGACTGAATTTGCTATTTTCCCCATCCTTTGAGGACTTTAAGTAGGGATGATGGAGGAAGATCCAGGCGAGGTACGCCTCTCTCCCACTGTGGCTGTGGCTCATGTCTCCCACAACCAAACCACATAAGAACACTTTCCTGATCCCCTGCTGTACCCCAGATCGTTCCCTCAACCACTCCCTTAGTTTGCTGGGTAAGAGTCTGAAAGTCGGTGTGAATTCCTATTGTGGGTACAGTTCCCATCCGTTCCATTTTCTCACAGTAGTCAATGTCAGACTTTAGAAATACTTTACATAAATGAGCAGAATTGCTTTACAAATTCCTATGACGCCTGCTTATTGTTTGCCCCAAGAAATCAAGGGGTTGCTTCTTGTCTTTTTGCTAACTTTGCTTGGATTTTTGGGTTCTTTGGATGCCTTGAGCCTTGATGGTTTGATGGATTTAATAAAAGCTGTAATTTTGTAAGTTATAAGACTTTATTGTTACTGTAAGGATGAGAATAATGTACTTCCCACCTTTCTATATCTGTACTAGTTTCCTAAAGTTTTTGTAAGAAATTACCACAAACTTGATGACTTAAAAACAACAACAACAACAAAAAAAACAGCATTTATTTTTCCTCTCATAGTGTTAGCAGTATCCAAAATCGAGGTATCAGCTTGTCATGTTCTTTTTGCAGTTTTTATTACTATTTTGTTATTATTATTATTTATTAATTTTTTAAATATTTTATTTATTTGAAAGAGAGATATAGAACAGGAGCAAGGGGAGGGTAAGGGGCAGAATGAGAGGGACAATCAGACTCCCTTCTGAGTGTGGAGCCCAGTGTTTCATTCGACTGCTAGGGGCTCAATCCCAGGACCCCAAGATCATGACCTTAGCTGAAGTCAGGTATTTAACTGACTGAGCCACTCAGGATCACCAGCAGGGAAAAACCCTTCCTTGTCTTTTACAGCTTTCTGTAGTCCTGGTGTTCCTTGGTTTTCAGCACCATAACTATGATCTCTGCCCACATCTCCACATGGCTTTTCCTTTTGTGTATCTCTATGGCCTCTTTTCTTCTTTTAAAGATATCACTCATTGGATTTAGGGCCCAATCTATATCCAGGATGATACCATCTCAAGATTCATAATTACATTTGCAAGGATATCCATTTTTTTTTTTTAAAAAAGTTCACATTGTGAGGGTCTAGGGGACATGAAGTTAAGGTTGGTGCTATTCAACCCACTGCATCATTACAAGCAGAAGCTTGGACTAAGTGCTGAATATTAGTAAGTGATTATAATTTTTTCATAAGATTAGAATTTATTTAAAACTAACTTGTCCCGGGGCGCCTGGGTGGCTCAGTGGGTTAAGCCGCTGCCTTCGGCTCAGGTCATGATCTCAGGGTCCTGGGATCGAGTCCCGCGTCGGGCTCTCTGCTCAGCGGGGAGCCTGCTTCCTTCTCTTTCTCTCTCTGCCTGCCTCTCAGTGTACTTGTGATTTCTCTCTGTCAAATAAATAAATAAAATCTTTAAAAAAAAAAAAAAAAAACTAACTTGTCCCATGATTAAGTTCTTTATGGTAAAGATCTCTGACACTGCCTAATTTTTTAAAATTTATTCAACAAATATATGTTAAGGAGATTTGACATGGCAGACCCTATGTTAGTAAACAGAAAATGATATATAAAATAAATACTGCTCTCTTTATTCGCAGTAAACAAAACAGACAAAATCTCTGCTCTTGTGCAGCTTAGTTTTTCTCAAAAAGAAAATGTTTCTCATAACAAATTACATTTGTTTTCTGTATCTTTAAAATATAAGGTGATTCAATGATATTTCTTTTCCAGGAAAGATCTATCTTTTCACAATAAGCACATTAGTCTTTCTCAATTTTTTGTTGTTCTGATTTTAGAAATGAATTATACTCGGGACGCCTGGGTGGCTCAGTTGGTTAAGCGGCTGCCTTCGGCTCAGGTCATGATCCCAGCGTCCTGGGATCGAGTCCCACATCGGGCTCCTTGCTTGGCAGGGAGCCTGCTTCTCCCTCTGCCTCTGCCTGCCACTCTGTCTGCCTGTGTTTGCTCTCGCTTCTCTCTCTATGACAAATAAATAAATAAAATTTAAAAAAAAATGAATTATACTGACTTCAGTTACTTAACAGAGTGATGGAATAAAACTTTTGTTTTCATCTATCCCAAATTAAATGGCCTCAACATAGACGATTATCTATATTAAACTAAGTAGCATGCTTTGTATGAACTTGTCATTTTAATTATCCTCACATTGACTTGGTTCCAAATCAATTATGAGAGTATTTTTTATATCAATATAAATTACTACAAAAAGATGGCATGTTTTGCTGAAACAAAGAGAAAAACAGATCATACCTAGTAAGTATGGAAATAAAGACAAAATGGTTGACATGTGGAATGTTAATGAAATATTGATCTTGGTATTTTGACTATGGGCAAATTTCATCAAAGCCACGACGCTTTAAGTCAGTCTGGTGTGCAAAACCCAAAACAGGTATTATGTTAAAAACATCCAATTCATTTAAAACATGATAAGGTTTATGCAAAACTAATCTGTTACAGCATAATGATTTCTTTGTGCATAGCTCATATTTCTTATAATAGGGAAAATTCAAAAGAAGAACAAATTAAATCATGAATAAAATAAACCTGTGTGTCAAAGAGAGGTATGAATTACATGATTGACTTCTAAAAGAACTTTAATTTCCAGGTTTATAGTTTTTAGGTTTTAAAATACCTTATTCCCTGTGATAGCTGATATGTACCTTTGTCTCTGCTTCCTTCCACTTACCTATTTTAAGATCAGCATTTTATTTCTTTTTCTTTTAATTGTAATTCTAGTATATGTAACATACCACATTATATTAGTTCTATATGTACAATACAGTGATTTAGCAATTCCATATGTCACCCTGTGTTTATCATGACAAGTGTACTTCTTAATCTCCATCAGCTGTTCTACCCATCTCCCCCACCCACAGAATAAGCATTTGGGAGCAGAAAATAAATGGTTATATTATTCAGGGACTACCTTCTTCTCCGTTGGAAGGGACAAGGGAGCCCATAAATAATCACCGTTATATGACACTGGATTTTCCTCTTGTATCTGTAGAGAGGGTTAGCTAAGCCCTCTTAATGCTGTCAGTGCTAGTTTCATAATAACTGTGGTAAATAATTCAAGATCCAAAGGACAAAGTGTATCTCTTCTTTCAACTATAAAGATAGGCCGATTATGTTTCATAATGTTTAAATTGTCTGTACAGACATGAAGCATGAGGAAGGGCAGATCTATTTTCCTTGAATCTTTTCATTTGCTCTCACATTATCCATCACACCGCTCAAAAGTTTTATCAGAACTAGCTATTAGAGTGTAACTCAGTCATAAGGCAAAGTAGTTAGACCTTTTTCAGATGCTTGACAAAATAATTTTGTCAAAAGAACTTAGGATGTTTTAGATCTTAAATATTAGCCTTGAAGATACCTGTTTCTATATCAAAATTCTGATCTGAATTCTTGATCCAAAATCCTAATTAAACCAACTGATTCTGATTTTAGATTAAAAAATATAAACTAGTATACACTGTCCTATTTTGGGACTGTAAATTACATTGTACTTCAATGTACTTCAGAAGATGGCTAAAATGCATTTGAAAGCTTTTTGAACTTCGTATTCTCCACGTAGCCAAGGGCTAGCATATTAACAGTGAAAATTCCATCAAAGAATGGCACAAAAACTTGGCTCTTGAGAGAAAAAGAAGGATAAATTCATCCTCATGAACAATTTCTGTGGATATTTGTAGGAACTTTCTTGAACAAATCAAAGTAAATGTCTGTCACCTGTTACCATGAAATTAAAATATCAAATATTCTATGTTCCAAAGTTAGGAGATACTTCAATCAATCTCTTAATGAGAGAACACACTTTACTCAGTGTTGATCATTAGTCATATGTTGCTCATCATCACTTAGTTACAGAAGGCCCAGATTGAGATGACTCTGTAGACAATGCATCTTACCTGCTATCACACAAACAGTTGTAACACTAAAAAGATGACTTTTTATCCCTAATTCCAGATTTCTTATCCCCTTTACCTTGTCCTTGAGGTTAGCACTGTTATAGTTACACACTTACAAGTACACAGGGTAAGACACCATTTTAACCACAAACATTGGCATCTTCGATACACTTCTCTGAATTCTCTCTTCTTAATACATGTGAAGGTTTTAATATATTTTAAGGATTTTTCTTTTTATTCATAATTTTACCGAGGTACTTCTGTCTCACATTTTTTAGTAGCTACATAGTGTTCTCTCATCTGAGTTCACAAAACTTCATTAAGTCAATCCACTAGTAATGGATACTCAGGTAGTTTGAAGAATGTGTTACTATAAACAATGTTGAGGTTTGTCTTCAGACTTATAGCACATTTTTGTGAGTATATAGTTAAGACGTGTTTTTGGAAGAGAAAATAGTAGATCAAAATGTGTATTTGAAAGTTTGACAGATTTTACTAAATTGCTTATAAAAATAATGTACAATTTATAGTCTTAAGACCATGAATGTGACTTCTTATCCAACCTTGAATACTGTCAACATTTTTTTTTAAATTTTTGCCAGTATTACATTATTATGATATTGTTTTCTATTTTATTTACAAGTGATAGGGACATCTTTTAAGTATTTAAAAGCCATTTGAAGGTACTTTGATTTCTGGCTGTGGAGGACTAATTTATAGAAGACAGACTCTAAAAAAGCTAGGAAAAATATTTAAAACTGTAAGCTTGAAGGCAGCAGATGTACCAAAACAGTGAAGACTTGAGGAATGAAGATACAGGAAAAAAGGGACCTGAGGAGATGTGAGCCAAACATTTTTCCACCTGAGACACTTTTCAAAGCAGCACTGAGTCCAAAAAGCTAAACAGAGCTTTCATTAGTCTCCAAGGTCAGGAAGAAAGAAATCAATTTCAGATCCTGCCGTGGTGGAAGGGACATGGCAGATGTGCCAGACTTTCGGACGTGACCAATTACATACCAGGAGTGATGATGCTTCAGAAGAGATGAGCCCTCACAACTGAAGCAGAGCGCCAAGGAAGTGCCATTCCTGATCGGAATAGGCTACAGATTCCTCTGGAGAAACTTGTGATTATTCAGAGCCATGGGTTTTTTTCTACCTTTTTTACATACAAAAATTGGCATTCACTAAAAAGTTTATAGCCACCCTATGAGTCAAGTTTAAATTACTAACAGAAAGAAAAAATAAGAGATGGTATCAATGACCTTCTACAGGAAAGTCTTATATTACATTTACTAGGCAAAAATCAGTAAAATAGTGTATAACATGTCTAAGACATTAGGGGGCAAGATGGATAGTTTTGTTAGAGAACCTGAAATCTAGAAAAAACACAAATAGAAACTTCAGAAAACTCCTATGTTGTAGTTAGAATTAATGTAACGAATCCAAATGTACTGATTTAGAAAGATCTCACACACTCTGCTCAAGGAAAAAAGAAAATTGAAGTGCAATTTATTTACAGTAAAAACATACAGAACAATATTTTATGTTTTGGGCTAGTACATGCGTTGTGAAAGGTAATATGTAGAAATAGGTCTGTAAGAATGTACACACCACATGTCAGTAATAATAACAAGTATAGGAAGGGGCCTTCAGCTGAGATCAGTCACCTTATCTGGATTATAGATTTGTTTACAAAGTGAATGCATTCACTTATCAATATGTAATTAAAGAGTAATTGCTATACTAAAGAAACACTTGAATATAGGCTTCCTGTACCTTCATTCAGTGCCTGCTTTTCCTTCATCAGGAAAAAGAAAATTAACTATAACTGAAGTCATTGTTCATTTGCTCATCTCTCATGTATCCATAGAGAAAGATCCGTGAGGAGAGAAAGGCTTATTAAGTTTTATACCTCTGGTTTTGGTGATGTTCTTTCTCCAGAAATGACTTTCTGATTTAAATAGAATTAATGAGACTATACATTTTGCAGAAAATAGTGGCTGAAGAAGACCTAGAAGAAGAGTGGTTACATTTCAAAGACTTTTTTTTTTTTTTTAGATTTTATTTATTTGAGAAAGAGAGCAAGAGAGCACACAAGCAGAGGGAGCAGCAGGAACCTGGGATCATGACCTGAGCCTAAGGTCGACACTTAACAGACTAAGCTATCCAGGTGTCCCAAGTTTCAAAGACTTAAGTAACTTGCCTGTGATATAGATCTTTGGTATTCAAAAACTAATGGGTTTCTGTAGAATTATATGGGAGTCAAATCTGAGTGATGGAAGTAACATGTGACAGCAAGGTGCCCCACGGAGTAGGGCAGTCTAGGGACACAAAATGCTTGCATTCTGGATATTTATCGGTCTTTGACTCTTTTTTCTTGCCTTTGGGCAAGAAAAGTAACCATTCTGGGCTTTGTTCATTCATTTATG
This sequence comes from Mustela putorius furo, assembly GCF_011764305.1. Classification (NCBI taxonomy): domain Eukaryota; kingdom Metazoa; phylum Chordata; class Mammalia; order Carnivora; family Mustelidae; genus Mustela; species Mustela putorius. Next base: position 14,173,822 of record NW_025421402.1, read on the forward strand.
AAAAGAACGATGACTTGCGCTGAGAAAAAATGAGATATGGAACTAAAAGGGAGAAATTTGGTTAACTAATAACAGACTATAATTTACTTTGTTGCTTTGCTATATGAAAGGAAACAGATATAAGAGCTTGGCTTGCCACTGAGAATGAAGGAAAGGAGCTTTTGAAAAGGGTTTTGTAGACCCAGCTTTTTTTTTTTTTTTCCTTCTATGTTCTGATATCAAGATAGCTTGTGCAGAACTAACGTGATAAACCTGTGTGTTAAGGAAGCTTGTCTCAGGAAATATCCTAGACCCACATTTTCCAAAGAATGTATTTGTCAAATACCTGCACCTAAAGGTAGAATTAAAAGAAAAAGGAGGAAGTAATATCATTTAAAATGAATTTCGGTACTCTTCATAATACATTTCCCTTTTGAAGAGTTGTAATACATAATCAAAGAAAATACCCTATAAGAACTTATACAGAGGGGTGCCTGGGTGGCTCAGTGGGTTAAAGCCTCTGCCTTCGGCTCAGGTCATGATTCCAGGGTCCTGGGATCAAGCCCCGCATCGGGCTCTCTGCTCAAAAAGGGAGCCTGCTTTCTCCTTCTCTCTCTGCTGCCGCTCTGACTACTTGTGGTCTCTGTCAAGTAAATAATAAATAAAATCTTTAAAAAAAAGAAAAAGAAAAAGAACTTATACAGAGAACATCCATTTAACTCTGTGTGGCCCATAATTTTTTAAATATTTTAACAATTACCTCTTTTTAATTAACTTTTGTTGCTATGTAATCTACAAACCTAGTACTTCATAAAATGTTCTTTGTGAAATCTTTTCCGAATATGAGGCCTGAGAATGAGGTTTCCTGCTTTAAGTTGGATTGAACATGTTGAATAACCTAAGCCATTCTATCTGAGACCCCCAGGTTACCTGAAATTCTGAAACTATGTGTATACAGAAGATAGGAACTAAGAGTGTATTTATTAATTCAATAAATTGAAGGAAAAAATTAAAAATAACAATTCTTCTCTTGCAGAAGCTCACATTTTCCTGCAAGAAAAAATTTATAAGCAAACAACAGAAAACATAAAAATGGTAAAAGTGTGAAACTTGAGAATTTCTCCTGAAGCACTTGAACATTGTCATTCCTGACAGTTCCACTCCATCACCCCTTGCATTTGACATTGACCTCTGTCTTTCTTCACCCCTCTAGAGAAATCCAGACTACCCAATTAATGCCTGATAATTCTCAAAAACAACTCTTCAATTCTCGTTCAAGTGCAGATTCTCCAAATAGCGGCTGCTAATCCACCATAACCATCCATTTCATCCCATTTCCAAAACTTGCTATACTTAACAAGCTGACAGCTCTCTGACTAAAATTTAGACATCTTCCTGCTGCTAAACCCCAAAAGACATTTCACCCTCTTTTCAAGTTAAATATTCCTCTGGGACCTCTCATGTTTAGCATTGTAGAATAAAAGCTTGTGCTAAGGGTGCTCTGGTGCATTTTCTATAATACTATCAACATACTCTATTATCAGGGTACTCTAATCCTGTCTTGGGGAATTGGAAGTCTTGTCAGAGAGATAATGTTTGAGCATAACCTTGAAGAACAGCTAGAACTTTGAGAGTTGCAATTGTTCTTAGTTCTGGTTCTTGGGAGAAGGATGTATGCTAAGTATTTTATTTTACTTATTTTTTAAAGATTTTATTTATTTATTTGAGAGAGAGACACACAGCAAGAAAGGGAACATAAGCAGGTGGAGTGGGAGAGGGAGAAGCAGGTTTCCCGCAGAGCAGGGAGCCTGATGTGGGGCTCGATTCTAGGACTCTAGGATCATGATCTGAACCCAAGGCAAATGCTTAAGGACTGAATCACCCAGGCACCCCTCCCTTTTTAAAGATTTTATGTATGCTAGGTATTTTAGATGCTTTAATTAATTTAACTTTTACATTAGCTCTTTGAAGTAGGTTTCTTAGATAAAGAAATATAGGCACTTTAAGTTCAAGTAGCTTGTCCAATATCACACAAGAAGTAAAAAGTCACAGAAATAGTAAACAGAACTTATCTCAGATTTCTTGTGATGAATATATATGAATATAAAAACTGCTCAATAAAATTCATTTATTATTATAGATTATGTTATCCATTGAGATACATTATTATCAATAAGTAGATTGAAACACAGGATATAGGTAATAAAGATGAAAGAATTTTTGTGGTCTATATCTTTGAAATGCTCTATTTCCAAAAGGTGGTGAATTTAGCCATATCTAGTATCCTAAGTAACATTTTATTATTATTTTTTTATGGGTGCCTGGGTGGCTCAGTGGTTAAGCCGCTGCCTTCGGCTCAGGTCATGATCTCAGGGTCCTGGGATCGAGTCCCGCATCGGGCTCTCTGCTCCGCAGGGAGCCTGCTTCCCTCTCTCTCTCTCTCTGCCTGCCTCTCTGTCTACTGTGATCTCTCTCTGTCAAATAAATAAATAAAATCTTATTATTATTTTTTTAAAGATTTTATTTATTTATTTGAAACAGAGAGAGAACATAAGTAGGCAGAGAGGCAGGCAGAGAGAGGGAGAAGCAGGCTCCCTGCGGAGCAGAGATCCTGATGTGGGCCTTGATCCCAGGACCCTGAGATCATGACCTGAGCCAAAGGCAGAGACTTAACTCACTGAGCCACCCAGGTGCCCCCTAAGTAACATTTTAAAGTAATAGGTTAATGCACAAAGATAAACTCGAAATGGATAAAAGATATCAACATGAGGCAGGAATCTATCAAAATCCTATAGGAGTAGAGCATAAGCAGTAACATCTTCAACATTGGTCACAGCAAATTCTTTCAAGACATGTTCCCAAAGGCAAAGGAAACAAAAGTGAAAATGAACTTTTGGGACTTCATCAAGATCAAAAGCTTCTGCACAGCATAGGAAACAGTCAACAAAACAAAGAGGCAACTCACGGAATGGGAGAAGATATTTGCAAACGACACTACAGACAAAGAGCTGATATCCAAGATCTGCAAAGAACTCCTGAAACTCAACACACACCAAACAGATAATCATATCAAAAAATGGGCAGAAGACATGAACAGACACTTCTCCAAAGACATACAAATAGTTAACAGACACATGAAAAAATGTTCATTATCATTAGCCATCAGGGAAATTCAAATCAAAACCACATTGAGATTCCACCTTACATGAGTTAGAATGGCCAAAATCAACAAGACAGTAAACAACGTGTGTTGGAGAGGATGTGGAGAAAGGGGAACCCTCTTACACTGTTGGTGGGAATGCAAGTTGGTGCAGCCACTTTGGAAAACAGTGTGGAGATTCCTTAAGAAATTAAAAATAGAGCTATAAAAATATGACCCTGCAATTGCACTACTGGGTATTTACCCCAAAGATATAGATGTAGTGAAAAGAAGGGCCATAGGTACCCCAATGTTCATAGCAGCAATGGCCATGGTCTCCGAACTGTGGAAAGAGCCAAGATGTCCTTCAGCAGATGAATGGATAAAGAAGATATGGTCCATATATACCATGGAGTATTATGCCTCCATTAGAAAGGATGAGCACCCAACTTTTGTATCAACATGGCCAGGAATGGAGGAGATTACGCTAAGTGAAATAAGTCAAGCAGAGAGAGTCAATTATCATATGGTTTCACTTACTAGGGGAACATAAGGAATAACACAGAGATATTGGGAGAAGGGGAGGAGAAGTGAGTTGGAGGAAATCAGAGGGGAGATGAAGCATGAGAGACTGTAGACTCTGAGAAACAAACTGAGGGTTTTGGAGGGGAGAGAAGTGGGCCTTTGAGTGAGCCTGGTGGTGGGTATTAAGGAAGGCACCTATTACATGGAGCCAGGAGAATCTATTATTAAAAGCATGTTCTCTGTGTCAGTAGTAGCCCTGGAAAAATGTTTTGAACAACATGAGACTCAAGTTTCTTCATTGCAATACAGTGATAACAATAACAATAATCATCAGTTGCATTGGATCATCAAGAAGAAACACCTGAGTGCACCTAATACAGTTCCTATAGTCAGTAAGTAGTAGTTATGATAATCATTTTCAGAAAAACAGTAACTGTAAATAGTTACTCATCTCCATATCATATGTTCAAATATTCTTTTCCATTTCAAGAAATCATTTTCACAAAGCAAGTGTCTCCTTTAATGCGTTCAATAAAGAAGCATTTAATTGGGCTCTCTAGGGGCAATCTGAAATGCCGATAAGTAGTTCTGTAAGGTCAACATTCATCATGTGTCTCTTGTGCATCAAATCTTGAGATCCCGATGAAAATATTTACAGATGCATAGATAATGAAGGAAATTCAACACTATTAGTTTCAAAAGTAATCAAAACATTTAACATCATTATTTTCCTCTTTCAGAGACCAATTTTACATATATGACATATGTATTCTATGAGCTTTAAAACCATCAACAGTGAAAGGCTGAAGAATTTAGGAATTGGTTTATATTATTCAAGGCACTATATATGTTTTATGATATAAAAAATATTCAATTCCATTTAAAACGTGGTGAGGCTTATGCCAACCAAATCTGTTAGAGTATATCGCATGTAATGAAAAATGAGAAAAAACTTAAACACCCCCAAGATGGCTAAATAAATTCTGGATCAAAGATCAGATTCTATATAATCAGGAAATAAATGTTTCAGATGATGATTTAATGACATATGAAAGGATTCAGTGGTAGATTTCATAAGGTTGATGAGGAACAGAGAGTTATCATAAATAATTCCAAGCTGAGGAATTTACAAACTGAATGGATTTGGGGTTGGAGGTCAGGAGTTCTTTTTTTGGACATGTAAGTGTAGATAAATAAATTATTCGGGAACTAGAGAAAAGATCTGCACTGGAGAGAAAATTTGTATCCTACTCATACGATGGATAACTAAAACTATAGACATAACTGAGAAAATATAGGAAAGTAGGCTTCAGGTCACCATGAGAATAAGGCCAAGAAGACTTAAAGAACCTTAATTTATGGAGGAGTTGAAGAATAAAGTACGTTTATTTTGATTACTTTGGCATGTTGTTATTCAAAAAAAATGAACTGCAAATAGTGTTCAGGATATTTATTCACAAGTACTGCAGTCTTTTCCTTATCTCTGCCTGGTATGAGTTTAATAGTTTACCTCAAATGGGATTGAAAACTTGTTGATATTTGTTGGCATATCTTTCATATATGCCTTTAACACTTTCTCCAACCGTGGCAGTGTTCTAGGCAATACAGAAAATGATAGGCAAATACATGGTATATTTGAAAGGCCTCCAATTTTCTATACACCTTGTATTGTCAAGTTCCCGATCTGTTGTTTTCTACGTGGATTCTTTACCTATGCTGAGCCCAGGGACTGAAGCTGTGGGACTGACTTTTGTTGTGTTTGTTTCCCCTGGACACTCATTTTCCAGAACAAATGATCTCATTTTTCCAAAGTGAGCTTCTATTATCAAAAATTCCATTTTTAAAAAAAATCTTTGTATTTTTTTTAAACTGAAAATGAAGCATTGGGATTAAAATTAAAAAAAAAAAACTATTGAAGGCAAGGAGGAGAAATGTCCCTATTGATACAGACTGCCATCCTCTCATTCTGTATTCATTCTTCTTAATTCACACACAGTCTTGGTTTCTCCTGAGACTTAATTAAGCTCTGAGCTCCCTCTGGCTGCCACCTTCCATATTTTCCCCATGCCTCATTGCTCCAAGGAGCATAGTGGAGTTTCCAGGCTCTTCTTCCTCCTTATCACTTTCTTTTCAATTCCACTCTCCAAAAAATCTCAAACGTTCTTGATTATTTCTAAGGGGGGTTTTATCATTAATTTCAGGAGAAAGACCATTTAAAAAAAAAAAGAAGAAGAAAATAGACACATTGGGGAAATGTTATAAAAATACAAAATAGTAACATAAGATTTTGTTTTTCCTTGTCATTTTGCTCCCTTAGTAATGAATCTCTTATTTTTATTTTGTAAAAGAGATGTATCCATTTACTGCATCGCATTTACTCTTTGGGGTGGTGATATTTATTTTTTATCGTCTACTGGATCTCCTACTCGTTTGTAGCTTTCGACTATTTCAAGTGGGAAATATTATCAGCTACACTTACTGAATGCTTACTGTGTGCTATACATATATGAACTTTATGTCTATCAACTAATTTAGTTTTTGTAACAAATACATCTTACCAAGAGGAAATTTAGGCCCAGACTAAATTGTTTTCATTCATACAACTGAAGTGATAGAATCGGAATTCAATTCCTAGCCTCTGACACCAGTGACCAGAGGTGAACCACTATCTACTGTGCAAAAGCAACTACAGGCAAAAAAAAAAAAAAAAAAAAAAGAAAGAAAGAAAGAAAAAAGAAAGAAAGAAAGAAAGAAAGAAAGAAAGAAAAATCAAATCAATCTAAAAACAAACAAAAAACTACAGCTTGCATGGTGGGCTCGTGTAAGGCTAAATTTCATCTCAGAGTAAATTATAATGAACATTTCCAGTATATTTCTCAGCATGCATCCCCATGGGCTATTAACAGGTATTACAAGGGGGAAAGAATTGCCTTGTTAAGTAAGTTTGAAAAACATGGGATTAATAAATACTAAGCGGTTTGTTTTCAGTCTTTTAACACCTTTAATGTGATAAAGTGTACTGTGACTCTAGCCATAGGATACTTTATACGTTGTTTTCTAAATATATTTGACAGTGAAACACATTTTTGGAAGAGCATATATTTAGTAAGAGTTCAGAAAGAAACATGCTTTTTGAAGAACATATATTTAGTAAGACTTCAGACACCTATTTTCAAAAACGTTGATGTAAATTGTTTCTCCCTTTCTACCTCAAGAACTACTGCTTCACCCTGGAATATCTTAAATATTTTTAAAGTCCTCTCTTCACATCAAGAAATTTGATCCAAGATTTGAGACTTGGTTAACTTAAATAAGAATAAAAACTTGACCATTAATGCTTCTTAACTTATCCTCACAATATATGGCAGGAGTGTCTTAGGATTAGCAGCTGCTATGACATGGACACTCATAACACATCAGCTGAAATAAATACATGTCTTGCTTATGTCAGACATCAAAACATGCTCCACAAGGGAAGATAGCTCCTTCCATGTGTTGACGCAGGTAGAAGGCTTCCTCCATCTTTGGTCACATCTTGTTTCTCAGCGGCAGGTAAAAAGAAGAATGTGGGAGAATAAACACTAGTTTCTTAAAACCTTGGTCTAGAAATGACACCCATCACTTTTGTTTATATTTCACTGGCAAAGAAAACTAATCATATGCTCACTCCTAGATACACAAAGGCTGGGGAATGTCCTGTGTAGGAAGCTGCTTTTCTGGAATATTTCTCTAATACCTAAGGAAATGTAAAATGGGGGTGATTGTGGGTCATCTCTACCACAAGGATTGTAAATATTGACCAATATTTCCTCAATTTCTGTATTACTGTTGAACACACAAGGTTCCTAAAGTGGTGTAGCAATTCACAAAATTGATTTAATAAAATTTTCAAATTCTTGCCACCTATAAAAATGACCAACATTATTACTACCGTAATATTTTTGTCAATAATTTATAAAAGGTGAATTCCACTATATGGGAATCCACACACACACACACACACACACACACACACACACATGCATATAGATACATATTATTTTCCCCATTATCTTTGGCTATGTTTAATTTTCCCAAAATTTTCTTTACTCTTCCAAACTTACTTTTCACTTTTTAGAGGTAAGTGAAACTCTATTTCTAGAGGTTATTAGTATTATCAGATTAGTATATGACATGATAAGATTCACCGGAACATACATAACTGGTCACCTTTGAGGTACAGTGGAAGTTAGAATTAATAGCTAAGAACTTAGAACCCATCCCCTGAAGTCAGGAGTAAGGAAGCTGATGAAGGAATAGCCAGGGCTGGGTGTGCCATTTTCCACCCCCCCCCACCAAAAATCAATCTAAAAAGTAAGATTCTACATCTAGATAAATAGTTGAAATAAGAGTTCAACATAACCAAAGTGATTTCCTTGTCAGCATTTTGCATATCAACCTATCCTTTCTCTTCTTATAAGTTAGGACACATTGTGGTGTAGCTAAGGTCAGGGATCCTATTTAATTTTGCAACACTATACCTAGCACCTGGCATAGAGTGGCTAACATAAAATAGAAGTTTAATAAGTACTCGAGTGAGGTTATTATGTGAATTAGAATGAATGAATGAGTAGATACACTGAACTTGAGTATTTAGTTGGCAAAGAGAGGATACAGTCAACGATCTGAAGAAAGCTACATTCATTGTCTCAATGAAGCGGATGATAAGAGTGGACTCACAATATCCCATCAGTCTCTCCAATAGCATCTCCTATAACCTCATTTTGTGTAACTGGCCTTCAGCTCACATTCTTTAGCTTAAATAACAGTAGAGTCACATTTTTCCTATTTGAAGTTCCAGCTACAAACTCTTAAAATTTTCAGAACATCAAATATATATATTTTTAAATAAATGTTGCCTTGAGGCGAAAGCTTCCTACACCAGTCCTGAGACTATGGGTTTTCTGTTCTCTGAGACAGGGTTTGCATGAGCCCATTTCTGGCTTTTACTGTGGAGACAGAAGTCCAACACTAAAATGGGGAAGAGGAAAAGAAGGGTGAGGGTAGAGGTTCAGAAACACTGAAGGAGGGGAGGGCCTCAGACCCAAGACTTGGGAGCCGTCATCAGAACCTGGGACTCAGTGCTAGAGTCAGACTGCCTTGATGCTCTAGCCCAAACTGTAGAGTTGAGACTGTTTGAGTTCTTACTAATGCAGATCAAAACTGATCATGAGATCTGAGAGTGACGCTGAGCGTGAATATAGGTATCAAATAGTCTTTAGTTATTGGCCTTAAATTTTAAATGTCATAAATAGGTATAAACAGTTCCAAAAAGTATTGATCCTTTAAATTGTTTTATTGAGATGTACAACCAACTATTTAATACATCCTATTTGGGGAGTATTGTTTTGGTTCAGAATGCATTATTTCCCAGTGCTAAAGCTGATGGACATGTGAACATGAATACTAGAAACGCTTCTGTGTGGCTTCTTTAAGCAACCTCTAAATTCGGTTGCAAGTCTAGAAATGCAAGTAAATAAAAACTTGAAATTGAAAAATTTATTACATGGCATGGAGAAAAGAAGGCAGATATAACTCAGATTTTTTTTGTACGTAATTATTAAGACTAGTCTAGAGAAGATGGATAGTTTTGCCATCTCCATGGGTTGGAGGCAACAGCTACATTAACTGTCAAGGTTAGGGTGTATAATTTAGAAACAATATGCTCTGTATTTCTGTTCTCAAGCTAAATTAACACCTCGAAATTCACTTTCTTGATACTGTTCTATTAGAACGAAAGGGGAAGTTAGGGAGGAAGAGTACATCAAGGCAAAAAGGTCACTGTGATATTGGATAAGTTTTTTTAACTTCTCAGAACCTCAAAATTCTCATTAAACAAGAACTAGGGATTTTGAGGAAGGCTGATGAATATTTCCTCCCCTTAATTCTGAACACATTAATGTATGTGTGTGTATGTATGTATGTGTGTGTATATCTATATCTATATCTATACCTATATCTATATCTATATAGATATATAAATTTTGACTTATTACCATGACAGACCCAGTCAGACACTACAGGGCTCTTTGCCAAGTGAATTTGCTAAAGATTCTGATGTCCAGAATTAGTCAGTGAAGCCAGTAATCTTAAACAGTGCTGGACCAAGGGATAACAACTTGATTCCCATAGGCATGTACTTCTCTTAGCCTTCGGTTATTATAGAAATTCCCATTAAGCTGAAATTTTCAAATCTCCCCATTTTGTATCTATAGTGTACATTCTGATTTTTATCAAATACCAACTGCTTTGTGAAGAGATTTTTAAAGTTACTACATTTCCATTATATCTTTTGATAGTAGTATAAGTATTTGCACTCCAGATGTAAATCCATAAATACTATCACATTTAAAACTTTAATAATTCCAAATAAATTTATTTTGTAATTGTACATTTGTTAATGACATATTTTACATCTTTCCTTTTTCTTTCTTTCTTTTTTTTTTTTTTTTGCCCTTGGTTAATGGAATTTAAAAGTTACTGATGCATCATAGTATCATTAGCCTCTAGGTGCTTGCTAGATCATTGCCCTATTGATGAAATCACCCTAGGACAAGGTCTCCATAACTATACCTCATTGGACACCTACAGGATAAGTCTGTCTTTTTCCAAATTCCCAATACATAGCAGATTGTTTTAAAACACATCTCCTGCCTGTATCTCATTAAGGTTAAGTATTCTTTTATAACAAGCCAATTTTATAACATATTTTGACTTATGCTGTATCACAGGAATAACTTTGCTGTTTGGCAAAGAATGTTCTCCATTCTTGCAGTACATTTTGTCTTTTCTTAAAATCCCTTATGTTGAAAAGTGAAATGCTACAAATTTGTCATTGCCTCAGCAATCATGTATTGATCTATTTGTTCTCCCTCTGTTCATTTTCTGTGAGTCTAAATTGCTTAAGTACTCAAAGCTCTCAAGGTAGTGACCTGAAATATTAACAGGTTACATTAGCTCATTAAGCAAAAGAAACTGCTTTTATTCAAACTCTGTAGATGCTGACATTGCATTTAGCCAAAAAATTATTAATGTTTGCACGAAATTGTAGTAAGAAAGACATTCTGTACTTCTGGACTGAGGACTATCTAACTTTTCATGGGTTATAACAATTTCACCCATTAATTATTGCCTTTTCCAGGAAAAGTAAAGATTAATGATGCTCAAATGATACAATTTTAACACAATCAAGTTATGCTTCTTTCTGATTCTACCTCAGATGTTGATGATCTGGCACTTTTTTTTTTTTTTTAGAAGTAGCACAAGTTCATTTGAAGGAGAAAGACAACCCTTAAATAATAAAGCAATTATTATTTTAATCAATAGCAGTATTATATTTTAAATTAATCTTCAAAAGTCCCTGAAGCTAAAATTTCAAAAGTCATTAATCAATTAAGCAAAATAATACACAGTCTTTCAAAGCAATCTATCTCCTGAAGGTTGCTCAAATTGTTTTCTGAGAATGAAATGAAAACTTAGCACTTGTTCGTTAGTTTAATTGAGTAGTTTTATTTTTCTAATAAGTGTGATTGCTCGATATATGAAAATAACATGGTTTAAATATGAGCATTCTAGTATACTTAAATAGTTCTAGTTTGATCAGGATAAAACTGTAAATCTGCAAAAACCACTTTGTTTATCAACATGAAGGACAAAGTGTTTAAAATCCTTGTTTTTTAGAACCATAGACTGTCATAAACTTTGCTGTGAAGTCATAGCATAGAGAATGGAACACGTTCTTCTTGTCTGAAGGATCTTAGCCAAGTGGGTCACTTTGACCCAGAGAAGCATCCTTGGTTACCAACTTACATGCAAAGCCTCAGCTAGGGCTTTTTCAGACACAGATGTTTAATTTCCAAGACTCTAACATATGGAGTCTCTGTCTCAGCTCCACTAGTAATCCGACTATGATATTCCTATTAGAAATAAAATGTTGATAATGGGGCACAACCAAGGTCACACAACCCTTTACTTTTTTCCTATTTTCTTAACAATAATTTCCTCACATCTGATACTCAATACAGAGTTAATCCTTGCTTTCTTGGAATCTCACTTTAGAGTTATTCAATGTAAGCCCAAACCCTATAAAACATCTCTCTCTCTTCTGTACAAAAATATCCAGTCCATAGTTTCTTAGGGTGTTTTCTCTCCTTTGCTGCAGAGAGTTATAAATCTAATAAACTTATTCCACTACAGTTATATTCCCGGTGGCCTTTAGCCGATGGATTTTGTCATAACTCTTAAGTGAGCTCTTTAGCTTGCAAAACACTACGAAAACTGTAAATGTCAAATATTTAGAAATAAAAGAATAGTTTAACCTTCTGAAATGAAATGAATGTGTACACATGATAAATATCAAATTCAGTTACTTATCTTTTGAAACTAATCAAGAATCCCTAGATGCTACATAGTAAGTTGATAAGTTCAGTTTTTCTGCCCCTAATTTAATTATTTAATAATTAGAATATCTATACTATGTGAATTATATACAAATAATATAAATAATAAATATAATATAATAATTAATTACTTAATACATACCTCTCCATCTTGTTGCTGTTTAGCTATGGCTAAGGCTCCAGGATGCTTTTGAATTCTTTCTCATAGCATGCCACATGAACTCACTCCCCTCAGCACATTTTTGTTCCAAAACCTCTCCAACTTTTTCCATATTCAAATATACTTATATTAACTTATTCTTCCAGAATGTTATTCTTAACACAAATTAATTGAGTTTCTGTTTTGATTTGGGAAATTTCAAGTATCACAGAATGGAAATCCTGGATCAGTTATTATAAATACGATTTATCAGCGTGCATGGTTGGCTGAATCGATTAAGCCATTTGCTCAGGTCATGATCCCAGGGTCGTGGGTTAGAGTTCTTTGTCCAGCTCTGAGTAGGGAGTCTGCTTTTCCTCTCTTCCCTGGTCATGCTGTCTCTCACTTAATCTATCTGTCTGTCTCTCAAATAAGTAACAAATAAAATTTTAAAAATAAATAACTAGGATTTTATCAAAGGATAAATGATGTCATGTTAGAAGTGTCCAATGAATGACATGAAGTTGGTTTTCCAGGCATATTTGAGATAATACCAGTTTTAACTATTTTCTAATATTCCTTGGAAAGAATACATATAGGCCAACAAATAGCTTGCCACTTACTGTGGCTGAAATGTGGTGTGCAAGGAAGAACTAGCTGGTAAGTAGATTAGAAAAACTTACAGAGCATGCCAAAAGAATTTGAACTTGTCTTACAGGCACAGAAAAATCTCTCTATATCTATAATGTGAAGAAAGATATAAATCTGTTTTATGTTGCTGCAATGAATGGAAGTAGGACTAATGGATAGCAGTTATAGTTGAATTTCTGCTCAATATAAGAAATATTTTTTTTAATAACGAGAAGTGTCCAGAAAATAGCATGGGCAAATTAGGCTGAGTGCTTCTTACTTCCTAGAAGTAACTAAGTAACTAAATGCCCTTGCCTCTGGAATGTCTTTAAAAATATATTTTTTTTAACAGAAGATTAAACTTAACTTCAATTCTATGATATTCTCTGTTGGGATTCTAACAAACTAATCAGTGTGAGCATTATGATGGACACAATTGTGCTACTTCACTAAGCAATGAATCGATACAGAACATAAGTATTTTAGAATCACTAAAATAGTGAATGGGAGAACACCTACTGCCATGACATAGTAGCAAGGACAGCAGAAAAAAAGATTTAACATCAGAGATATTTTTTAGATATGATAATGAATCCCTAGAAGGTTTCTTACTTTTCACAATCATAGAGCAAAGTAAAAATTATGTTAATCATAATAATAATGTATTATATAATAGCCATTCTATTGTAATTCAACCTTTAACTAATCTATCATATAATATCATCCATAACAAACATTTTTTATTTTAAATTAATTAATTAAGATATATTATTAATTTCAGATGTAGTTTAGTGATTCATCAGTTGAATATAACACCCAGTGCTCATTACATCAAGTACCCTCTTTAATGTCCATCACCCAGTTAACCCACCCTTCCCAACCACTTCCCCTCCAGCAACCCTCATTAGTTTCTTATAGTTAAGAGTCTCTCATGGTTTGTCTCCTTCTCTGATTTCATCTCAATTCATTTTTTTCCCTTCCCTTATGTTCATCTGTTTTGCTTCTTAAATTCCACATATGAGTAAAATCATGTGATAATTGTCTTTCTCTGACTAGTTTATTTCACTTAGCATAGAATCCTCTAGTACCATCCTTGTTGTTGCAAATGGCAAGGTTGCATTCTTTTTGATGGCTGAGTAATATATATATATAAAGAGACATAGCTATATCTATATATATCACATCTTCTTTATTCATTTATCTGTTGATGGACATTTGGGCGCTTTTCATATTTTGGCTATGGTGGACATTACTGTTATAAACATTGGGGTGCATGTGCCCTTTCTAATCACTATGTTTCTATCCTTTGGATAAATATCTAGTAGTGCAATTGCTGTAGCTCTGTTTTTAACCTTTTGAAGAACCTCCATACTGTTTTCCAGAGTGGCTATACCAGTTTGCATTCCAAACAATAGTGTCAGAGGGTTCCCCTTTCTCCACATCCTCACCAACACCTGTTGTTTCCTAATTCATAACATTTTCAATGTCTACAAGAAATAAGCACTCCAAGATATTTTGCACATATTATCTCTAATCCACCAACTAACCTAAAAAATAAACATTATCACTTTACAGATTACAAAACCAAGGTTCAAAAAGATTAAGATCATCAGAGAACTAATAAATGGCATATTGAGAGCTCTGTCTCACAGCCTTAAGACAGTTGTTTTAAAGTGTTACTTACTATTTCAAGACTTTAACATATTTACCAAGTAAGATGTTAAGATTAGCCTCCTACTATCATCAAAGAACAGTATTTGTTTAATGATCTTGTCTAGTTACAAAATGGAAACCTCCTAACATCTAAGCTCAATCAATCAAACATAAATTGACTAATACCTATGTTTGGAAACAAGTATCAATAAGAACACTGGAAAAAGTGACATAAGTTAAAACTTGAAATAAAAATTTAAAATAATTATGCTCAATAGATTGAAACAACTTTGAAATCTGACAAAATTGGAGTAAGATGTTAAACATCTCTAATGATCATTTGTTAAGACTTAGAATGGCAACTGCTGTCACTTCCAGTGTTCTAGGCAATATATCTCCCGTTTTTCCTTGTAGTAGCAGTTTATGCTATCATTTCATCCTAAATTCTTCAATTAGCACCTGCTTTTGCTACTCCTCTGAAAATTTTGGATTTCTTATGTTTTTCAGATACTAAAATGATATATCCTGGCTTCCACTGTAATATAGTTACCTATAACATTTTTCAGTGTGACTAAAAATTTAAATTTTATGAGAAATGATTCACAATAAAATGTAAATGGAGAAACAGAGTTGATTTCACAGTATTATATACTCTTGCACATAGGATTTTAAATAATAATGGTGAAAGGATAAAAGCTCTTCCTCTAAGACCAAGAAGAGAAGGGTGCCTACTCTCTTCACTCCTATTCATTATAGTATTGAGAACCCTAGCAGAAACAATCCATTATAGTATTGAGAACCCTAGCAGAAACAATCAGGCAAGATAAAAAGGGGTATCAGATGTAGAAAAGAAAAAGTTAAATTTTCTCTATTTGCAGATTTTACATTTTAAAAAAATCCTAATTGTTCAACCAAAGAACCATTAGATCGAATCAATGAATTGAGTAAATATGCAGGATATAAAATTAACATGCAAAAATCAATAGTGTGTATATACACTAACAGTGAAATTTCTAAAAAAGAAATAAATCAATCTAATTTACAATAGGAGCAAGAACAATAAAATACTTAAAAATGATTAACTAAGGATGTGAAGCTCTCTGTTGAAAACTACAGCAAACTGATGAAAGAAATTGAAGAAACAAATAAATGGAGAAGTATACCATGTTCATGGATCTGAAGAATTGATATTGTGAGAATGTCAATACTATCATTCATCCACAGATTTGACACAATCCCTACTGGATTCCAATGGCTTTTATTACAGAAGTAAAACAAAACAAAACACGAAAACAAAAACAAAAACAAAAAACAAATAAAAAAACACTTCTCAAATTTATATGGAACAACACACATAGAAAAACTCTGAATAGCTAAAGAAATCTAAGAAAGATAAATAAAGTAGGAGGTATCACACTTCCTGACTTCAAGCTATACTATAAATCTGTAGTCATCAAAACATTATGATACAAGCATGAAACAACAACCAAAACTAAAAAACAGACAAATAGACCAGTGGAACAGAATTGAAAGCCCCCAAATAAACCTAAGGATATACGGCCAATATTTGACACAGGACCCAAGAATACGCAATAAAGAACAAAAATATTCTCTCCATTGAATGGTGCTGTGATCATTGGGCATTCACATGTAAAGAAATGACCCTGGACCACTAACTTACATCAATCACAAAAATTAACTTAAAATGTAAGACCTGAAAACTTGAAACTCCTAGAAGAAAATATAGAACAAAGATCTTTGCTCCAGGCAATGATTTTTTTGTATGTAATACTTAAAGCACAAACAACAAAATAAAAAATTAACAAATGGGACCAAACTACATCAAACTAAAAAGCACAGCATAAGAAACTATTCACAAAGTGAAAAGACAATCTATGAAATGGGAAAATTATTTGCAAACCACATATCTGATGAAGAATTGATATCCAAAATATATAAAGTACTCATACAATTCAGTGGCAAAAAAAGCATATAAAGCAATTTAAAATGAGCAAAGGACCTGAATAGAATTTCTTCAAAGAAGATGTATAAAAAAAGCCAACATATACATAAAAAAGTTGCTCAACTTCACTAGTCATTAGGAAAATGCAAATTGAAATCACAGTGAGGGGCATCTGAGTGGCTCAGTTGGTTAAGCATCTGCCTTCCACTCACTCCTAGGAATGACCCCCATGTCAGGCTCCCTGCTCCCTAAGAACCTTCTTCTCCCTCTCCCTCTGCCTGCCACTCTGCCTACTTATGCTCTCTCTCTATCTCTCTGTCAAATAAATAAGTAAACAAAATGTTAAAAAAAAAAACCCACCCACAACGAGGTACCACCTCATGCCTGTTAGAATAGCTATCATCAAAAAGACAAGAGATAACACATGCTGGCAAGGATGTGGAGAAAAGGAAATCCTTTCTGCTATTGGGAATGTAAGTTGGTGTAGGCACTATGGAGAAAAGTATGGAGTTTCCTTGAAAAATTAAAAATAGAATTCCCATATGACACAGCAATTCCATTTCTGGAATATACCCAAAGGAAATGAAAACACCAACTTTGAAACCCTATCTGCGCCCACCATATTCATAGCAGCGTTATTTACAGTCACCAAAACATGGAAACAACCTAAGTGTTCATTGATGGGTAAATGGATAAAGAAGCTGTGGTATATACATTTAATGCAGTATTATTCACCATAAAAACAAACAAGGAAATCCTAACACTTGTGACAACTTCAGCAGACCTTGAAGGCATTCTGCTAAGTGAAATAAATCTGAGAAAGACAAATACTATATGATCTCTCTTATATGTGGAATCTTAAACAAACAAACTCATAGAAAAAGTGGTCTAACTTGTGGTTATCCAAGGTATGGGTATTAATTGAAGGAGAGCTGGGGAAGTTGGTCAAAGGTACAAACTTCCAGTTATAAGATAAATAAGTACTAGGGATAGAATGTACAACATGATGACTACAGCTAACACAGCTAGCTGTATCTCAGACAGGAAGGTTGTTAAGAGAGTACATTCTCAGATTTCTTATCACAAGGAAAATTGTTTTCTCCTTTTATTGTTTTTGTTCTTTCTTTTGTCTTCGTTGTATCTGTATGAGAAGATGGATGTTAGCTGAACCTTTTGTGGTAATTGTTTCACAATATACATAGATCAAACCATCGTGCTGTATGCCTTCAACTTATACAGTGATGTATGTCAGTTACTTCTCAACAAAACTGGAAGAAAATAATAAAGCAAAGAAATATTATAAAAGTTAATGCTGAAAATGGAATTAGGAAACACCTGAGGAAATTAAGGAATTCTAGTATACTTTCCATCACCTGAATTGTTAACATAAGAGGGAGGCTACTAGGAGGCAAAGTAGTCAAGGTAATGATCTGGGAAGTGGTTTCTAAAGAGAAGTCTATTATGTATTTATAAATGATCAGTAACTGGGTGATCAAAGTGTTATCCAAAGAGAGAGAATGCACTGTTTTAAAATAAGAAGCTGCTATAGATTTTCAGCTGGGTTGCTAACATTATTAACCCCAAAACAATTTATCGTAAAATTAATACAACTAATAGTCCATATCTTTTACCTAGAAAATAAAGTAAGATCTTGAGCAGGGTTAAATATAATCTTATCATTGGTGGCTTGATGATAGGAGGAGGGATAGAAAGAAAGAAAAGGAAATACAGTGAAACATGAATATTTTCAACTCCTTCAGTCAATTTTGAATAACAAATAATCCTTTTGTTTGAGGATTATTTACAAGAGGAAAATATAGGAAGAGGCAAAAATGAAAGAGACTGCTGCAGTCTCCAGGAGACCAAGAGCAAAATATTTCCCTTACTTCCCGGTTCTAGCTTCCACAGGACGTGTTTTATGTAGTTACTTACCTGCAGTTATTCATAAATGAATAGTGTAATATGCCTTTATAATACCCTTCACAATTAAATGCCATTTTTTTTTAAGCTAGCTTTAGTGCCCTAGACCTTCTAACCCAAAGAACCTGTACTAAGTATACCCTCATATATTACTCCATCCTCATTCACTACTTAATAGCAAAAACACACATATTATCTTAATAATGTTTCTGTACTTTATAATTTAACTCTAATATACAAATTGGTAATATAAAGAAAAATTTTACTGTTTCTGATAATGAAGAGAGGCTCTGTTTTCAGGGCTCCTATGAATTTTAAAACCAACAGCACAGGAGAATTTCTTTAAACAGAGAATTTTTTTTTTTTAACGTTGCGTATTCTGTGTTTTCCTCAAGGCAAATATGTAGTGCCACTAGGAAACATTAGGAAAAATATCTCAGAAATGTTAAGTGCCTTTGTTTGTTACAAGAAAAAAAGTAGAAGCAGAAATAGAATGAGAACAGGCATCAAGATACAATGATTAAGTAAATTGTGATATATATTCATAATAAAATATTGTATACAGCCATAAAAATGAATAAATTACCCCTATATGCAAAGGGATGGATGAATGTTAAGAACATAATGTTGACATTACGAATGCATAGAATATGATCTATTTGCATAATGTTCAAATATAGACCAAATTAA
Source organism: Mustela putorius furo (assembly GCF_011764305.1). Taxonomy (NCBI): domain Eukaryota; kingdom Metazoa; phylum Chordata; class Mammalia; order Carnivora; family Mustelidae; genus Mustela; species Mustela putorius. The sequence goes on from NW_025421402.1 coordinate 14,192,898, forward strand.
ACCACATTGTTTAGAGGGAACATAGGGAAATGGCAGAACTATGGAAAAGAAAGGGAATTTTTTCTTATAAATATTAGCATGCAGTATTTCTGGCAAGGAGGAAAGATGAATGATCAAAATGAGAGAGTTGGACCTTCTGGCTGCTGACAGTTTTCTATTTCTAACCTGGTGTTCACCGGATACTTAACTGGGTATTTGCTTTAGAAGCATTTGTTGGACTGTAAATGCATATTTTCTGCCATTTTCTGTATATATTTTAAATGCAAATTAAAAAGAAAAGAAAAAAAAACCCAAAGAATTGGAGTTTCTTGATTCCAAAGACATCTCAGAGATGTTAAATCCTATAGTGGGGTTTGTGAAAGTGAATTATTTCAGCCAAAATTTCAACTGCAGTGTTTTTTTTTGTTGTTGTTGTTTTGTGTGTTTTTGTTGTTGTTGTTATTGTTGTTGTTGTTGTTGTTTCTTTTCTTAAGACTCTCAATACCTTTTCATCTTCTTTGTCCTGCCCTCTGCCCTGCCCTCTGCCCTGTCCTCTGCCCTACCAAACAGATCTCAGTTTTCATCATTCCCTACTTTAGGGAAAGTCCCTTTAGGCACATGGTTTCTCCATAACACCTGTTATAATGTCTATCTCCCACAGCGTCCCCTTCTTACCTCACCCTGCCTTAAGTCAAGGCCAGTTCCTCAGCTGAGAGGCTGTGTTACAGACAGCAGAAAGAGCGGCATTTCTTCTTTAGCTCCACGCAGCCCCTCCCTGGCCCTCTCTAGGACTTGAACTGAGTCCCTACTATGGTATTACTCTCTTACTCTGTGGTTGAGATCATCAGCGATGCCTTTGAGGACTGCAAATCTCAAGATTAGAGATATATGGCCTATTACCCTCCCAAAATTCCAAAGTACACATCAACTCTTGGCATCGTTTGTCATTTAGTACAAATCTCTTCGTGGCTAGCAGCTAATCTTTTCAAAATATGTGATGAGGCATTGAGGTAATTTCCTTGTTTTATTGGAAGTTGTCATTCTCCTTTGTCCCTCTGTCTCTCTCAACCTCGTAATCACTCTAGTTTTAGCTGTATTCCGAGGGGCAGAAGGAATGAAAATACCTTTATGGAAACCAATGTACCTGGGAATCTAAAAACCTGAGGTAAAATTGTTATTTCCCTTTTATGAGGAAATGGATGCTTCCACTTTGAGGAACTTAATTAACATCAGAGTCAGTAAGTGGTAGAATTAGAGTTCAAGACGTTACTGTGTTTGTAGCCTGTACTTTTTACAGCTCTCCCACACAGCTCACAGGAATTCAATTAGTATATCAGACTACAAGGATCTACGTTCATCTTCTTCAACATACTGGCACAGAGAAAACTTTTTTTTTGGCCACTTACTGCTACATCCCCAGTGCACTTAACAGTCAATGTCAGGAGTTCTTTGTAGAATAAGAAGGAATAGAGCACCACGATCTATGTGAGTAAGAGTGTGTATAATACCCAGTCAACTTAAGAGATGATACACATGCCATTTGCTCTGCATAAGGAGATATTTTGATTGATTAGAAATCTGGGTGTCATCTGGTTTCCCTCCTCCCTCTCCTCCCCTCCCCACCCATGCCAGCCTATTAAGTTGTTCTTACTATCTCCCCTAACCCCTCTAGGTCTTTAAGTCCCCATCGCCATCTCTCCTGTGCAGGTGACATCCATTTCCAGCTTGAATTCCTGCAGCTGCCTACAGGATCTCCTTTGGTTTCTCTTTCCTGTTCCCTCCCAACCAGGAATCCACAGAGTAGCCAGAGGGAACCTTCCTAAAACACAGAAATCACATATCACTCCCCTACCTAACCTCTGTGAATAGGTATCGTTCGCCCAGGTGGGACAGTACAAATATACCTTGGCTCATAAGACTTTTCATCACCTGGCCATGATTTCACGCTTCTACTTCCTTCCGTTTCTGCCCCACTACTTCCACCTTCGCACACCCAGAGGGGCTGCACTCCATTTCATTTTCTGAAATCAACCATGCACAGTCTAGCCTTGACACATGCTGTTTCCCTGACAGGAACAGTTCATGCCCTCCCTCGGTGGCCTAATGCTCTGTAGTACAATGGCTTGTTTAATTATGCCTCTGCCAGGGGCCTCATCTGTTTTATTACCCATCTTCTCTGCACTGCTACCAACAGGCTTGGAACAAAGTAGGGCCTCAGCGAATGTCTGAATTAAAACAGAACATTTTGCATACATTCAAAAAATAGGATTTTCATCCATCCCCCCAATCTGTTAAGGGGTAGTGTTTCTGTAATACAAGCAATAACTCATTTTAAAATGTAACTGTATATTTTCATAAATGAAAATAATAATAAATTTTCATAAATGAAAATAATAAAAATTGTTATTAATTTGTGCTCTGAATGTTTCTATGTTTAAAGAAGCCCCTCTTATTAAACATCCCAAGGGCCAATCATTTGAAGTATGACCCGAAAGAGAAAAAAACACACACGTGTGTGTGTGTGTGTGTGTGTATACACACATATATAAATATACATAAATCAAAGTGGTAACTCAGTTTACAAACAGAGCTGTAGATCTAAACCATTCATCATCACTGAGTGAGGGAAAAAAAAGGGGGAATGAAGGTTTTATGACTATTTTTTATGAAACTACAAAAACTATTAAAACATAAAGAGGTATGGTGCAGTTTCAAAGCAAAAATATTTGAAATAGTAGTAAACAAGAGATTAACTGGGAAGATTCTTTATCTTACCATAGTTATGGTGAATGAATGACTAATTGTTTACTGTGTTAATAGAACCAAATGCACTTAACCTAATGATCTGTAGTCCAAACAGGGAAGTCCCTTGTACTATTCATAATCTGAATTAGATTTCAAGTTCCTCTGTTTATAATAAAGTCTACATATGAGTCACCTTTGAGATCTTCATATGCCCAGGAGAGCTCACTGTTCATATAGCCAGGAGGCATCAACACTAAGGGGCTAGTGGCTTATCCCAGAATTCAGGAGGCATGTATAACACTTGCATTTCCTTACTTCTGGTCTTCTAAGTCACTGATTTATGTTGATTTTTGCCTTTAATGCTTCTTTATTCTAGATGCTTCTCTCCATCCCCACTGCTGCAGTGCTCTCTAGGCTGGGTGTCTACAGTGACCTCTAAAGTGGTTCTTTTTCATCTACTTTTCATACCCTCTTGTCTATAATCTTCAGGAAAAGGATAGTATTATTTTAGAAACACAGATATTATCTACTTGGTATTTTTCTCCAGTCTTCAATGTGTTTATTTTCTCTGATGCTGTATGAAGCATACGATCATTTTTAGTTTTGACTGACATACATAAGTTGAACGTTCAATTATCCCAAGATTGACATTGACTATTAACTTTGACATGAGTGTATGTTTTCCAGAATTTTATTAAATTAATTTTTGGAAATAGCCCTATTTGACCTAACCACAACGTTAGATTGTAGATCATTTATCACACAGATGATTTATACTGCATGCGTAATGTGACATAGGTTAATCAGTGGTTAAAGAGTGTTATTCCATTTAATGTTTGAACAACATATCAAGTGGTTATAAGGTAGTCACGTTACACATTCTGGCATTTAATTTTTAGCCTAATTGTGTATCTTCTTTAATCAATGTGACTTGTTGGCAGTTGCTTATAACTTACCAGCTTAATTAAATAATACAGTATGTCTGCAATTGAAGATTTGTTTTCTTCTTGTGGTCATTGCTCCACTGATTTGAAGGTTTGTTTCTCTTTACCAGATTCTTATTATTTCCTCCTGGTTCATAGCACTTTTCTTACTCATGCTAGAATCAATCATATTTCACTAGCTGTGCAAGGACCACCTTCACATCAGGACCACTAAACATTTATGTGTGGCCTTGCCTATAAAGAACCTAGGTCTTTTACCTCAATGCCTGTCACTATTTTTAGTTGGTAGGGTAATTCAGTAAAACAAAGTTTTGCCCCTAAAATTATATTTTATGGATAATAATCCAGTTTTCTGTAAGACTGGGTGTCTCTTTTTTCTCCGAGTGAGTTTCCTGGCCAAGAGCACTTGCTCAGGAGATTTGGAAGTTATTCTTTATAAATATTAACATCTCTTTACTCTTTCCATTGGGATATTAATGTAATTTTAAGAGGCAGGGTACTCTTTCCTTTAAGAGAATGCATTTTGGAGCCAGATTGCCTGCATTCAAATCCTCGTTCTGCCATTTTGTAGCTATTGTGGGATAGGAGCAAGCCACTTAATCCCTCTCTTTTCTCATCGGTAGGAAAGGTAGATGGTAAGTGGTACCCAACTCACAAATTTGTTGTGATTAGTGAATGGGCTAATATAGCAATGTGTTTAGAAGAGTACATGGCATATACAAACCACTTGATGTGCATTAGCTATTAATGGCATTTTTATTCTTATAGTACCTCCACTGTGATTACACATGTAAGTAGGCAATCAGACTTATAAGACGCAAATACTTTTTAATCGGATATAGTTCACTTCACTTACCTAATTTTATAGAAAAATGAAAGGCAGGAGATACAGCAAGCACATCATTTCATCAGGATTCCTGACAAATACCCAAGTACACAGTTTCTTTTGCCTTTACCCCAAATGAGGTGTATACAACTAACATGGACAAGAACAATGTGATAGAAGCTGCATCCTCTGTTTCCCACTAGTGCCTAATACTGTCCTTCTCATGCAAGCATCCGGCCTGGATGCCAACTCGCACTTTCCCTAATGCAGATGCAGTTTTGCGTGATGAATGAGACTGACACAATATTCTCATTTATTTGAGCTCTGCTGTTTCCAAGGAAACAGTGCTATGGGAGTCTAAGATCACTCTAAAAAGGTCTTTATCAGCCCCAGCCAGCCCAGACATTAATCATTTACTCAAATTTATTATTTTATTTTGGAAGAAATTCCGGTTAATATAGAAAATATGTTTGTGCAGAAAATAGAATAAATGTTCTTTGAATTTAGTTTAAAAACTTAATCCTAGATGTATACAAGTTTAGACAAATTCATGTATTAGTCTTTTGAAGGATTTACTAGAATGTTCTGCCTCAAACCTTTCTCCACTTCTCCAATTCTGATGGCTATACTATGTTCATTAGAAGTGCATAACTAGGCTACAGGTATTTACCCATTTTTAAATACAGATAATCTTGAAGGACGGAAAATATTAAAATCGGATCACCAATAATGAATATTTGATTATGTGTTTTATAGATATAGGTATGCAAATAACATTTTTCCAACCAAAAGGCTGAGAGCTCAGTAAATGGATCATAAATCAAGGAAGGTTTGATGGGAAATGTTTATCAGTTATCTATGCTGCATAAGAAACTACTCCAAACTTAGTGGTTTGAAACAACAATTGTCTTCCTAAATCAAATCTTTTTGTATATCAGGAATTCAGAGAACGCTGGAATGGATAATTCATGGGATCCATGTGGCATTGATGGAGGTCAGTGGTATTATTCAGTTGGCAAAGTATTTGAGGCTGCTTCACTAACGAGTGTGGTGTCTTGGCAAGGATGGCTGAAAGTCTTTTTTTACTTGAGTAACATTAGAATCTTAGGAATAAAAAAATTATAAATTATACTTATATTAATTTTTAGTCAGATTCTATAGCAAATGCTTTTGCAAACAATATTGGAAACTATTTGATTTTATAACCCAACCTCAAAAGATACATAGAATCTCTTCTGCTATACTTACTGGTGAAAGTAGTCAGAAACACACTACTATTTAAGGGGAGAGTATGCAGGTACTCTCTCTCTGACAAAATATCAAATAGTTTTTGGGTAATATTTAAAAATCACAACAGGCAAATTATAAAGAGATGTCTAGCATACATAGGACAATTTGGAGCAGTATACTTGAATGTGGAAAATATATCTTGCCAAAAAAAAGGAACATAGGGCATACTTTGGTAAGGAGTCCTGCATTCTGGGAGGTAGAAATGTATGATTGACAAATAGCCCATTCAAACTTCAGTGAGATATTATAAAACTTCTATCCAACAGAAATTCTCTGAATATTAACAACACCAAATCCCAGAATTGGATAAATTGATATAGAATTTGAAAAAGCCATAAGGAAATGATTCAAATAATAGAATATTTTATTAACTAATCCATCTAAAAGCCAGATTAAAATGTGTTAAGTTGTTGTTTTGAGGTTTCACAGTTATGTCTCCTCAAATTTATGGGTTTTATTAAATGTAACAAACTTAAGCACGAAAAGCACCATAATGAATCTAAATATTTGTGGATTGATGCAAGGACTTTTTACAATCATTTGCTCTTTTTCTACAAAAAAAACATGTTTTATTTATGATAATGACAATTCTCTAGTAAGTAGTCCTATAAAGCATGACTTTGTAAAGAGATAATGACTATATTTTCAACTGCAAGTTTCAAGAACAATGAAGGACAAGGACAGATCCCAAAATAGTTAGGGGGGATAATACTCTGTAGACCTATCAATTTATTCACAAGTTAATTAAATAGTTTCCTTTCTGTGATACTCACAGCTAATAATATCCACAGCAGTAATATAATTTGCAATCTTTCAACATTTTTAAATCCTTAAAGTGAAGAACTAATACCAGCACAAAATGATTAGAAAAAATAACTACATTGGAAATTTGAATACCTAGATAATCCAAGTTAATATATACTGTGGACTTTAATACAGATGTATATAAACATGCATCTATATATACATTACAGAATATTTAGTTGAACTTATTTATCATAAATCTGTAATTATATATTTGTATGAATATATTTAATCACACTAAAATATGACGTTTGTAAAAGCTGGGATTTCTTCTGTCTTGTTCTCCACTGTAACCCAGTGATTAAAAGAATATCTAGCACACGGTAGAGCTCAATATGCATTTATTATATTAAGTCTAATTCCCCTACTATGTCAACATCAGGTAATAAATCTTGTCTGGTTTCCTTGCCCTTTGGAAACTCATCATTAAAAAAAAAAAAAGATTTATTTGAGAGATTGAGAAAGCAAGTGAGCATGAAGAGGGGCAGAGGGAGAGGGTGAGAGAAAACAATTTTAGCAGATTCTGCACTGAGTGCAGAGCCCAACATGGGGCTCAATCCCTCAACCCTAAGATCAAAACTCTGAGATCATGACCTGCACGAAAACTAAGAGTCGGATGCTCGAAACCCACCAAGAAACTCCTCATTTTAATCAATGTGTGCGTCCATATGTGTCCACAAAAACAGAGCTTTTCTTTTTTTCTAGCCACTTCATTTCATGTACTTTCCTCCTTTTGCTAAAGTCCAGTAAAACTAAACAAAGATTATTCTTCGGCTGTTTTTATTGCAGTTATACTGGAAGCTGTTCATCTAGGTTTTCAAATATTTTAGAAAATTGACCAAACAATTTAAACTTACCAGCCTATTTTTTTTATGTATATATGGAATATGTGCTATTTCTTTTGTATCAAAAAGAAGAATCAACTGTCTTTGCAAGACATTTTTGGGATAAGGATAAACATTCTCAGAAGAATAAATAGGTTATTAGGCTTTATATACCTACACCCCTCAGTCATTAGCTTGTTATCTCAAGGCCATTGCAACATTGATTGAGGTGAAACCTTAACTGAATACCTCTCACCTAGTCAGCAGTGCTTTCATCATAGCAAATAAAAACATATAATACAACCCTGGAGATGCCATCTCCATACTTATTAAAAAATGACGTATGATAATGCATACAAAGTGGACAGCAGAAGTTTTGACAGTGGGAACCTGACACAGGCTAGGGAAATCAGGACAGATTTCAAAGAGGAAAATACCGGACCTCACCTGGGTAGTAAAGAGGCAGAGAGGATAATAAATTGATGCTCTAGTTTAAAATCTTACCACAATTATCATTCTTTTTTGGTGCTCAGGATCTTACAGCTTCTGGAAACATTAAGCAACTTTATTTTTTAAAAAGTTCATCTTGGAGTACCTGGGTGACTCAGTCAGGTAAGTGTCTGCCTTTGGCTCAGATCATGATCTCAGGGTCCTGGACTGAGCCCTGTGTTGGGCTCCCTGCTCAGAAGAGAGTCTGCTTCTCCCTCTCCCTTAGCTGCTCCCTCTGCTTCTCCCTTTTCCTTAGCTGCTCCCTCTGCTCATGCTCTTATGCTCTTTCTCTCTTTCAAATAAATAAAATCTTTCTTAAAAGGTTTATCTCAGGTGCCATGGTGGCTCAGTGGGTTAAAGCCTCTGCCTTCAGCTCAGGTCATGATCCCAGGGCCCAGGGATCGAGCCCCACATCGGGCTCTCTGCTCAGCCGGCAGCCTGGTTCCTCCTCTCTATCTCTGCCTACTTGTGATCTCTGTCAAATAAATAAATAAATCTTTAAAAAAAGTTTACCTCAAAACATGAAGTCAGGAAAATCTAGTTATAACTTCATAGTCACCCTCTGTCAACAAACAATTATAAGTCTCTCTGGTTGTCTATATCTTCTATCATGTTCTAAATGTCCTTAAGAACCCCATTATGCTTCACTCTACTGCTACTGATTTCTTCTGAACCACTCATTGGGCCAACTGTTGCCCATACTTCTTGATATATACATCTTATTATGAATACTTAAAACAATTTCCTTCCTACCTAACTTTGCATCAAACTCCTATTCAAACATGGAAATCGTACAGTTATCTACTTCTCTGTAAATTATTTGTCCTGAATTAATTACTTCTCCCTCTGCAATCATATAGAATTTAATTATAATTTAAAGTAATTAATTTGAAAAAAAATAATTATTTTGATTATGCCACTCCTTTGTTGGCAGGTGAACTTGGGCCTTATTTATCTTTCTCCTTGGGCTTTATATATACCTTTCAATGTCCCCAATAGGTAGTAGTAACTGAATCTTTTAATGTCCTCTGTAGGTAACAGTAATTCAGAATATTTTATAAAATTTTGATTATGGGTTCAATATACTGATTTCTTTTTGTATGTTTCTATGATTTTGACATTGTCACTAATGGGAAAAATAAGGAATTACATCAATTGAGGTTATTTTCTAGATATTAAGCTGATATGACCTGATAATAATCTTATTCCTATTGTAATATACATACTTCTGCTAGCTAATTATGTGCTGAACTCTTGTATGTATATTGTAATATACATACTTCCTTCAAAGATAAACAATTCATGGTAATAAAATTCAATATTCCCTCGGTTGTTAATACCCTTGTCACAGAATATTAAAATTGTATCTTTTACTCAAAATCCCCCCACCAGCTGTCAGAGGAATAGTTTATAATTAATGTATTTGGTCTTTCTTTACTTTTCCCTTTCTGTGGAGAGGAATCAGCCTCTACATCCCAAACAGATGTTTTACACGAGCTTATAAGACACCACATTCCTGAAACTCTTCTCATGGGTCCTATTCCCTAATGTCTGAGGCAAGATAGTTTTCTAGATTGCTAAGCAAGGAAAGTGGAAAAAAGAATTGAAGATTAATAATTTTCATAATTGTTATTTTGTCTACATTTCTCCCTCTCATCACTTTCCTTTATTCTCTATTTCTGGAGTTTCAAATTTTCCATGGATGGTTGTGTATTCATACACACACGTATATATACATAAGCCAGAAACAAAAGAATAGTTTTTAAACATAATATGCTAAAATTTTCAAAGCTCTCAGTACCAGCATTTAATTCTGAATAGGAAATGAGTATACTAATGAGCTAATGCATATTACTGCATTTTTTTAACCTAAGGAACTGTGCAAACATTGCCTAATAATGTAATTTAAACATAAAATTAATTGTGCCACATTAAATCTATGACTGTGTATAGGTACCACATTTTTTTTTTTACCTCTAATTTCTTGATTCAGGTCTTTCTTACATATTGGCAAGTCAAGGAAATTAAATTGCCAAATTTTGTTTTTACTTCTTTTCTGTGACATTTAAACTTTCTTCAGTGATACACCTCACAGGTTTTCTACTCAGATAGGAGTCAAGGCCTCTGTAATCAGTATTCTGTTTTATTTTTGCAGAGATCATCTACTTACGGAGACTCATTAAAGCATGATGAGTCAGATATGTTCTAGGGTATATTTTAAGCTAATTATGTGCTGAACTCTTACCTTTGCTGCTTTTGGGCATAAATTAAAAAGCGTCCAAAGTAGGTTCTTTTTTATTTTTCAAAAAAGTGTTTTTAAACTTGTTTAAAAAGATATTTCCAGAGAAAATGCATCTGATTTGAGATCTGAATATAAAAAAGAAACGCTCCATCTTGCAAACTCTCCACCACAGAAAAAATAACTGTGATTTTATTATGGCAAAGGGTACATTTCAAGGTCACTGCTTTGCTTTGCTTCTGAAGTTTGTTTAGCAGCTAGGAGAACACACAGAGATTCAAATGCTGGCTTCTTTAAAGTGACATTTTGTATAGAAGTATTTGATCAGAGAGAGAAGTACAGACTCTATAAGGAAGCCACGCAATCTGAATTTGTAATTCTTGACAACAAAACATTTTACTGTAGTGTAAATAATATTACGTGTGCAGACTTTTCATTTTAATGTCAGAGATCATATTTTCTATTGAAGAGAGAATAGCCAATTAAATGCCAAGTCTACATTGAAATCCTTTCTTATTTAGGAAACTCAAAGATTTGTTTTCCTATATTCTACTGAGTTCCTAACCCCAGAGAGTGGGGGTTCAGGAAATCCAATGGTTTAATCTTTAGTCAGGTGTTTGGGGAGTCTTCTATCGAAACTCTACTTCATTGCATTTAGATATCATATCAAATTAAATAAATTCATTAGCACTGAGATACATCATTTGTATCAATTGTGTAATTGTGTAATTGTGTAATTCATTAACCCAAATGAGGACCATGTTCTGAGCACTTGGTAAAGTCTGTCAGAAAAGGAGAAACTAATTAAATTAACATCACACCCTTCTCCTGATATTCAGTGGCAACGGGACAGAAAGAGCTTTGTTTATGGTGTGATTTTAAAGAATTTTAGTAAAACAAACAAACAAAAAAAACAGACTGTTTTAGTCAAAAATATCTTCCTTTCCTCCATCATCCCCTCCACATCATCAGAATAGTCAAAGTCTCCATAAAAGTCTTTGGTTTTAGGATTTTAAGGATCTTCTAGGAGCTATAATTTGAACTGAAAGCCAGGAATTGGTAATTGAGGACAGTTTTTTCTTGTCAATGAGTAATCTTAGTAAAGATACTTGGAACCTCATTATCTCCATGTGTAGTAAGTGGTTATTATTTCAGATATCTGAGGATGTGTTCAGCTCTTTAAGTTTAAATTCTGTAAGTCTATGACAAACCTAACCATAGCCAGTCTGTCAGTTAATACGTTAAAATTGTTTTAGTCATTCGCATCAAGGATTGAATTATATGATGAGATTAGCTAAAGCTAGTTGACTAATGATGCATTAGGTGAAGGCATGAGTGACAGATGATATTATAGGAGGCAATTAGCGTCACAAAAGAAACATATGACTTTCAGTCTGGGTGACAAAATGGCTTAGAAGATATAGTACCTTATCATTTTATTGAGTTCCAAACCCTAAAAATCTCTCTTTCTCTCCAAACATATTTTGATGCATTGATGAGGACAGTGTTTATTCCTTTATCCCCCCAAGTAATAGGTTGGGTCAAAGTAAGTGTCCTTTAAATGCACGTATAATGGGATCAGTCAGTCAATGTGAAAACTTTAAATTTCAGGGCCTGAAGAGCACCATTGATGGAAACATTTCAAAGGACCCTGGAGACTACTATATACCATACCATACACTCACTTGGGCTATACTCTATTTGAGAAGTACATGTCAATATTGGTGGCTCCTAATTACATGGCAGAATATACCACATATTTCTTTGTTAACACCAACAATACATGACATCAATTTTCCATTGATCTCTTTCAGCTTACCTGTTGTGCCCATAAGCAGTGTGTCAGGGAAATCAGAGGCTTAGGCACTGTTAAGGGACTAAGTTCTTCTTCTTAGTTAGTAACTACTTTCTAGTTACTAACTTTGAGGCCCTGGGACATCACTTTCTTCAGTGAAAATGTTTCCTTATCAGAGTATTATAAGGAACGAATAAGAAAATGTATATCAAAGTTCTTTTGCAAATATAAAGGTATTAACATTAGAATTAGCTTTAGTTAAAATATCCCTGCATAATAATTATACTTTAGAACAAAATTAAATCTTCGAGTGCTTTCTGTCATACTTCTGTATGTAGTTCGAACTGGGATAAAACTGTATATCTACCAAAAGAGCTAAGAGATAGGGCAGTAGAAAAAGAAAGACAAAGTAGGGGGAAACATTGAGTAAGATAACAGGGAAGAAGGAAGAGAAAGGAAGAGAGGAAACAGAAAAAAGAGGTCATCTATATGGAAAAGTGGAAGAATATCCGTTATAATAGACTGTATCCCCTAAGGATTTTTAAACTTTCCTTGCATAGCAGAGACCTGGACCATAGAAGATTCATAAAGCTTGGCAGATAACTCCACCTAAACATACAGCTTAAAAAAGAAAGAATATTTCTTCAATTTCTCAAAAAAGACAGCAAAATATGGAAATTCACTTATTTTATTTGAGTCCACAGCAACATGATACAGAAGATAACGATATATATAGAAACAATTTAGTTGGTAAACTTTTACATATATCTGATTCTACTGGAAAATAATGAAAGACAAATTTGAAGAGTTTCAATAGTTTGCCTTGTGGTGCTATGAAGGTTAATGTTTGATTAAAATGAAAATAGGAAATCTATGTCAAAGCTGTTTTTATCAATATTTGTATGCAAAAAAATCACTGTTGTAATATGTCAAAGAGTAATTTTGCACAGTAGTTTTAACAAAATAGCATAGTGGTTGGAATGTAATTTCTAGAGCCAGATTATATAGGTTTTTGACAGAGTCATTTGTTCACTGGGTGATCTTGGGTGAATATTCAATCTCGTTTTTCCTTAAATCCCTCATTTTTAACATGAAGATTATAATAGTGATGTTATAAAATTTATCATACAAGTCAATTTGTGAAAATTAGGTGGAACATATAAGTGCTTAGTGTTAGTTTTTGTTATACACTTATTTTTAATGAGTATAGGTAAGTGTTAATTTTTATTTTTATACTTCAATGTGTATGTTGTATGTATTTTAATTACTCCTTTATAAATAAAATGCAGAAGTCTAGAATATAAGAAATTGCTTAGGATAGAAGACATTCATGGGGAAAAAGAGAGAAACTGTTTTTAGGTATATTATGGTTTCAATTAAGAAAAATGTTAAAAGAAATTATGATATCCTTAATTTTTGTTTGTTAATATTTTTATTCATGTGTGTTTAATGATTAGGCATAGTTTTTAAGCAGAGAGTCATTAGAAGCTGTGTGTTTGCAGCTTCTTCCCCATCTAGTAAGTTGAGTTAATGCATAAAACTGTCAAATTCCTTGACTCCTTTACCTTCACTTCTCATTTTGTGTTGACTTGTAATTACCCAGTTTTCTTTTTTTAAAAATTTCAATTCTAATTAGTGTTGCGCCAAAATCTTTGTCAATTAAAGAGTATCTTCCAATACTGATTTTATGAGTACTAATGGCTACATTAATGAGAAAATATAACCTAAGTGCCTCAGGGTATTCTTTTGTAGAGCACTTAAAAATAATCAACAGCACCAAAATTCAAAATAACTGAAAAATAAATTTAAAACAAATGCAAAAATGCAAAACTTTCTCTTCCTGTGTTACCAAGGACACAAGCAAACAAGGGAAGCTTGTTTGCATGTGCATCTTCCCACCAATTAAATCATGAGGTAGCAATATTCTCAGAGGTTCATTAAGAATTTTTCAGGTTAAAGAAATGCTGATTACAGATATATATGCAAAATGTAATTGATTTTCGAAATGAGATCTCTTTACTGATGAAACAAAAGCTGCTGATTTTCTCCTCTTCTTAACTATTCTTTTGATCCTGTGCTTGTAAGGGAAGAAAAAAATTTTCCCTCTACCCTTCTAGATTCTTGGCTGAAACACTGTGATAGAAGACAGATTAACAAGAACAGAACTTCAGTAACATGTATTCCTCCTAGATATATGGGAAATATCCAGGAAAATAGTAACTCCCCCAAATGGCCCAAGTTACCACCTTAAATTCCATCTCCCCTAAAAACGAAAGGTGTTGGGAGTGGGTGCTGTTGGAGCCAGGTGTGAGAGGTTACAGCACAGTAAACAAAAGTATTTTGTATAAAGTATTTAGAGTCATTCTCTTTTTGGTGAAGAGGGGAAAGGCCCTTACAAATGGAGATTTTTTTTATAAATGTCATTTTCAGAGCTTTTCCTGTGACTGCTATTTTTAAAAAATATTCTGCTCAAAAAAAATATTCAGCTCAAAATAATCCTATCCTCATGCCAAAGAGGCATATTTTGGGGTGATATATTCTGCTCCCCTTTAGCTGTTACTGAATTTTCAATTATTCTATAGTACTACTAACCTTTAATAGAAATAAGGCAAAATAAAATTACTTTTCAAATAAAACCTTTGGAAAACATATCTGAAGAATGTGGAAAAGTCAGAAAAACTAAACATTATTTAGAGAAGGTGATATCTTTCTCACCTCTTCTTACTCACCCAATGCCCAACTAAATTTGTCCAAATATCAAATTCAAATCCCATGGAATACAGCAGCATAAGAGAATGAAATAAAGTCTTCAGTCAATTTTGCAAAATAGGCTTCCCCAGTATTTGGTGTTAAAGCTTCAAAAGGACATTGAAAATTCTCTTATCTGGTTCTGGCTTCTATTACAACTACCCCAAAGCCATTAGCAATCAGGCAGCATCCCATCTAGCAAGTAGAGAGATGCTCTGAGGAGTTGTACAAAATAGAAGGTTTTTATAGTTAAAAAGGGGGCAAGTAGATATTTGGGGAAACAAAAAAGGATTGTTTCAGGTGAAGACATCTTCTGAGTGGAAAGGGAATGACAAGATTTTATGATACAGATGACTTCACTAATTGGGATCAGGAAATTTCAGATTGACTGTGAAAGGTCACATTCCTGGGATAGGTTGAAACAGCAATTCAGTCTTGGTTTTCTGCTGTGGACAGGGACTCCATCTTGGACTTATTTCTTTTTTAACAGAATTCATGTCCTACTGCCCTCATCTTGCTCTTGAACTCTAAACAAACTGCCCATAAGCATACTTTACTCCACTCTGGTCAAAATCTAGGACAAAAGTGTTACTTACCTTTTGTTAAACATTAGAAAGTTATCAGCTTGAGCAATGACAGAGATACTTTCTTCTCTGAACCCGTCCACAAATAAAAGTGAAAAGATTTTAAGCCAAATTATCCATAAGAATTTATAATGACTTTCTAATTGCCATACCTATGCATTCATCCATTTCAATTTGTATAAATAAGGTTATAGAGAAAATAAAATGTAAATTGATTAATCATGTGTCTATATTTTCAGCAATATATTTTCCAAGTTCTAACATCCCTGAGTCAGGGATGTTACAGTATACTTTTCATAATGGTGCCTGGCCAGTGCAAATGTAATATAATAAATTACAATGGGCTACAACGCCTTCTGTCCTTAAGGGAGAAATGAATAAAGTCAGAATAGAATGGAAATATATATATATATACATACACACACACATATATATATATTTAAAATTTATTCCTTTGAGAATCCATCAAAATTTCAGAATAAAAACCAGATGAAAGTCAGAAAAAATTGTTTTAACACTTGACACAAACATTTTGATGCCCCATTTTCAAAAAAAAAAAAAAGAAAAAAGCACCCTATATAGCCTTTTTTTATAATTTTTTCCCTATTTGTTTTGTAGTAGTTCTGTTTATTTCCTTGACATCAATGTATTTTTGTTATATGCATTGCAGGTATCCATTCCTAATCTGTGATTTGTCTTTTAACTTTATATAGAGGAGCTTTCAAAAATAGAGTTTCAAGCTTTACCATGCTACCCAGAGAGAGGTCTATACAGTGCTGTCCTGGGTTCACATTGTAACTTAAAGGGAAACTTTCATAATGTCTGGAGCTCTTGATGTCCTGGCAAATGAAGGAAGAGGATGTCCTCAAATTCCCTGTAGTAGGAATCCACTTAGATTGGCACCAACCTTCACCTCCAAATGGAACAGTACCTCTAACAAAAAGAAAAATGTTGGCATCTACAACATGAATCTGAAAAGAACCTTGGAGACGTGTCTGCTGGCAGCTCATGCCATCGTTGCCATGGGAATGCTGTCTGATGTCAGGGTCACATTGTCACCTGCTAGAATCCAAGACTTGACATTTACTGCCTACGTTCTTGTACTCACTGACCTTTGTCCCACATTTTTCCTTAAGCTCTTCTTTCCAGCTTATTAACTCAGGGCAATGGAAAGTCAAAACACCCCTCAAGTGATAGCAACTGACCTGACAAGACACCCAGCTGGCCCAGACCACCCATAATAGTTTGAGTGTAATCCCCCTAACTGTGCCTGTGAATGGACCATGGAATGACCTCTAGAATGACCATCAACTACGTCGACCTCATTATAATACTAAAATTTCTGCCCAAGGAGGAGCACAAGCCTCATTTACCTAACACACAACATATGTATAGATATACTTCCTTAAGGTTCATGAGTGTCCTTATGCCTGCCTCTAAAAGGATTCCCTTTTTCATTCTAACCCTAAATAGTAGGAACCTATCCACCCTTCTTAGGAGTCACAGCTTTGAAAGTTATTGTCTGTAATCTTCTTGTTACAGTTTCCTTTGTGTGACAACTCACTTGGTGTAGTTTCCATCTGTGACACAAAAATCCCCATCCCAGTGATTTTTCATAATGTATGCAGTGAATTCAGCTGCATTAGGAATCAGCTATGGTTACCAGCTGCCAGTAGGCACTCACTTTTCATTTGCCTTGATTAGTAATATCCTTTGTCAGATAACAAATAGAGTCACTGACAATAATGTCCATTCATTAAAAAATTGAACATTTAGGGGCACCTGGGTGGCTCAGTCATTGAGCCTCTGCCTTCAGCTCAGGTCATGATCCCAGGTCCTGGGATCAAGCCCCACGTCTGGCTTCCTGCTCTGTGGGAGGCCTGCTTCTCCCTCTCCCACTCCCCCTGCTTCTGTTCCCTCTCTCGCTGGGTGTCTCTCTCTGTGTCAAATAAACAAATAAAATCTTTTTAAAAAATTCAACATTTATATAATTTGTTAATTCTTTTTTATTTGTTTGAAAGAAAAAGGGAACATACAAGGTGGGGAGGTGGGAGGCAGAGGGAGAAGGGAGAGAGAGAATCACAAGCAGTCTCCATGCCCAGCACAGAGCTGGACAGAGGGGCTCAATCTCAGACCCCAAGATCATCATGACAGAGCTGAAATCAAGAGTCAGACACTTAATGGACTGAGCCAGCTTGGCACCCCTGTTAATCCCTATCTTGCTACTTTCTCATTTAAAGAAAGAGCTATATTTTACTCCATTTCGCATGTGATATCTCACTGCTCTGTATAAAAATGAACCTAAGTAGTCGGAGGTATATCTCTTATTAATATATATAATGTAAGAACTTTCTATTTTCTAGTTTCTTTCCACCGTATTCCATATGGAAAAAGCAGCAAAAGATGTTCTTTTACTTGTGACTTTGTTCTATCTGTTCAGAGGAAATACTCTGAATTATTTGCTTTTCTTCTCTATTCACAGATTGATGGGCTACCTTTAAAGCATGTAGTCAGAGCCGTATTTTTCCTTGAATTTTACATACTGAGCATATATCTTCTGGTAAGTTGCACCTTTTGTTCTTTTTTTATGGCTTTTATGCATTGTTATTCCATTAGTACAAGGCTAGCTATTTCTACAAATGTCCCACAGAGAGAATATTTCAGTGACTTCCTTGACAATGCTGAGAAGTCTTTGTTTAGCATTCATTCTGCCTTCTAATTCTGTGCTCTAATGTCACTCTCTGCGTTCTAGTTTAATTCAGGTTTGCTTATTCTCATTCTTTCAGTCTCTAATCACTGCCTCTTATATCTTTCAATTATACAAATCTGAGCACAGCTTTGGTCTGGACTCACAAAAGTTTGGTCTGTCACTTAAGTGAAGGTCCAAAGTAGTTTTTGATGTTTGCTACAATTACTACCTCATTGTTAGCCCCAGATAAAGTTGTCAGAAATTTACTGCATCGTTTTGTAGAATTTTACTTAGAATAAAATGAATTTTGTTTGGGATAGACATATGAGAAAACATGCCATTTAAAAAAATAATTTGATGGGAAGTGGAACTATTAAAATAAGCCTACGTATTAATAAAATTATTTAAGTGTAGTATTTATTGGTACAATGATTGAAATTTATGAAAATATGCACTTTAAGCCTTCAATAACTTCCAAGATTAAGTAAAAATATATTTTAACAAAAATTCTAAAAACTAATGTAGTACAAATAAGGATGATTTATGAATAGAACTTTTGTAATTATTAATCAAACTTTGGTATTATTATTAGTCTAATTTTTATTCTATTTCTTTGAAATTAACAAATGTATGTTTCTTTAAAAAATATGCATTTTATGAACCCTAGAGCAAGGACAATAGGAAAAATTAAAGAGATAATTACTAGACTAATAGTAGCAATAAAATAAAATACTAAAAAGTACTATATTAATCCAAATAAAGGTGGAGAATGCAAAAACTGAAGCAAAGAACAAAAGCAAAACTAGAAAACAAAGAGCAATTTAAACTCAATCATAGTGATAAGCATATTATATATAAATGATTTAAATACAGGGTCTAAGGCAGAAATTGTCATGAACTACAAAAAGATTAAATTATATTTTCTACAAGAAAACCACTTTTTTGAGATGAAATCATTGTTTAAATCCAAATGGACCAGGTCCCTGGGTGGCTCAGTGGGTTAAGCCACTGATTCGGCTCAGGTCATGATCTCAGGGTCCTGGGATCGAGCCCCACATTGGGCTCTCTGCTCAGCGAGGAGCCTGCTTCCCTCCCTCTCTCTCTCTCTCTCTGCCTATCTCTCGGCTTCCCCTTCCCTCTGCTTCCCTCTCTGCCTACTTGTGATCTCTGTCTGTCAAATAAATAAATCTTAAAAAAAAAAAAAAAAACCCAAATGGACCAAGAAAATATATTACGCAAACACTATACAAAAGATACATTCAGAAGTAACATTAATATTACATGGTAATTAATAGACATTATAGAATTTAGAACAGGAAAAAATTATCCTGGATAAGGAGGCAAATGTTATAATGACAAAGGAAGATATTTATAAAAAAGGTATTAATCAGAATTTTTATGAACCAAATAGATATATTGTACATAAAGCCATAGTTGATAGAATTGATAGGGTAAGTAATAATTACAGATGAAGTTTTCAATACCTCTCTCACAGCCCACCTTCAAAAAATATCATATCACTATACTTATATTATAGAAATTTACAAAAATATTCTTTAATTTCCCCTTCTTGTCTTTGGACAATAGTCATTATATATTTTATATCTACTTAGTTATAAACTACATAATTCATTTTGAATATTATTTTTTATGTATTTGGAAGAGCTACATAATTCTGTGGACTGATATTTTCTCAAATGACCAATGCAGGATGCGATAAAACCATTCATCTGAAAAAGATCCATTCAAAGCATAAAAAAGACTAATGGATTTTAAAGTAACAAATTATAAAAAGTACACTAATATGGTTTCAGATTCCTTATTGAAATTAACCTTTTAGAAGCTACCACTTGTCAAGTTTTGACATTATATCAAAGAAAAATATCCATGATTATCTGGAAAGGCTTTTAGAATACTTTTAACTTTTTAAATTACTTGTCTGTATTAAAAACAGATTTTCTTCATATACTTGAACTATAAAAAAAATAATGAATTGAATGCAGAAATAATTATGAGAATCCAGCTATGTTATATTACAGAGATTTCTTTTTTTTTTTAATATTGTGTTTATTTGAGAGAGAAAATGAGAGAGAGAGAGAGAGAATGAGAGGATAGAGGTCCGCAGGAGAAGCAGACTCCCTGCCCAGCAGGGAGCCCAATATGGGATTTGATCCCGGGACTCCAGGATCATGACCTGAGCCAAAGGCAGTTGCTTAACCAACTGAGCCACCCAGGCACCCATATTACAGAGATTTCTAAAGTCTAAAACATTGCCGCTCTCTTCCTCTCTATTTTATAAACATATATATATATATATATATATATATATATGTATATATGGAGAGAGAGAGAAACTTTTTTATTAAGGTAGATATGATATATAACATTATAGTAGTTTCCTGTATACAGCATAGTGATTCAATATTTGTAGTTATTGTGAAAAGATAACCACAATAAATCTAGTTAACATGGGTCATCATAGTTGTTACAATTTTTTTTCCTGGTGAGAACTTTTAAGATCTACTCTTCTTAGCAACTTTCAAATATACAATATAGTGTTATTAACTGTAGTCACCATGCTCTACTATGAATTTCTTAATCTAATACCTGGAACTTGTACACTTTGATCCCCTTCACCCATTTTTCCCACCCCTCACCCATCTCCTCTGGCAACCATCAATCTATTCTCTGTAACTATGAGCTTTTTTGTTTTTTTTTAAGCTTTCACATACAAGTGAGATCATACAGTACTTCTCTTTCCTCGTCTGGCTTATTTCACTTAGCACAGTGCCCTCAAGTTCCATTCATGTTGTCACACATGGTAAGATTTCCTTACCTTCTTCTGTAGGGATGAATAATATTCTTATTTATATACGCAATAAACATTTAGTTGCTTCCATTTTTTGGCTATTGTAAATAATGCTGCAGTGAACACCGGGTGCAGATATCTTTTGGAGTGAGTGTTTTCATTTTCTTTGGATAAATACCAAACGCGCAATTGCTGGATTATATGGTGGTTTTAATTTTTTGAAGAACCTCCATAATGTCTTCCATAGAGGCTACACCAATTTACGTTCCCACCAACAGTGTACAAGGGTTCTATTTTTCTCCATATTTTTGCTAATTTTACTTACCTTCTTGATAATAGCCATTCTAACAGGTATGAGGTGATATCTTGTTATGGTTTTGATATACATATAGTTATATGTTTATTAAAATATAGCAATATGCTGGATTTTATTGTTACTTTCAATCAATAAAGAGGTATTAAAAATTTTCAGTTTTATCTTCCTCTTGTGGTGAGAACACTGACTTGAGACCTACCTTCTTAATGAATTTTTAAGTGTGCAATAGAATATTTTTAAGTATAGGCACAATGTTGTACAGCAAATCTCTAGAAATTATTTATCTTAACTGACACTATACTTATTGGACATCTCCTTATCTTCCTAGTCCCTGGAAACCACAATTCTATTCTTTGTTTCTATGAGTTTGACTATTTTATTATTTACTTATTTATTATTTATTTGTTTATTTATTTATTTAATGTGTGTGTAAGAGAGAGAGAAAGCAAGTGTGCATGAGCAGGGAGAAGGCCAGAAGGAGTAGACTCCTGGCTGAGTGGGGAGCCTAATACATAGTTCACTCCAAAACTCTGAGATTATGACCTGAGCTGAAGGCAGGTGCTTGACCAACTGAGCCACCCTAGTGCCCCTAAGATTTCCTTTAAATCACTGAGCATATTTGTGGTAGCTGTTTTATGGTCACTGTATATCATTTCCATCATTTTTCTCAATTGAGTCACTTCTTTTTTTTGATCTTAACATATTACTTCTTCACATGACTCTATCTGAATCTAATCTTTTAAGTTTTTAACTTAAGATATATACTATAAGCAAACGTTTATTGACTCAATATTTTATTAGGTATTATATATTGCCTTATAATTGGATGTTTCTATTTTTATTTTTTAAAGATTTTATTTATTTATTTGACAGAGATTACAAGTAGGCAAAGATGCAGACAGAGAGAGAGGGGGAAGCAGGCTCCCCACTGAGCAAAGAGCCGGATGCGGGTCTGGATCCCAGGACTCTAAGACCATGACCTGAGCTGAAGGCAGAAGCTTAACCCACTGAGCCACCCAGGTGCCCCTGGATGTTTTTAAATGTACATATATATGTGATACAGATATTATGCACAATATATGCTTAAAATATATTGTATATATATATAATATATGTTGTTCTTATACATTTATTCTATATATATTCAGTATACAGTATATATGTGATATATTTATTCTATGTACATTCTATGTACATATATACTTTCAACAGATATATAATTACTATATAAATAAATTATAATACCCAGAAATACAATTTCAAATTCATTGATTTGTACAGATAAAAAGGACTTGCTTAGTCTCATTAGTTTACAGATAAAGAAAATGTGGGGGCGCCTGGGTGGCTCAGTGGGTTAATGCCTCTGCCTTCAGCTCAGGTCATGTTTCCAGGGTCCTGAGATCGAGCCCTGCATTGGGCTCTCTGCTCAGCGGGGAGCTTGCTTCCCCTCACTGCCTCCCCTTCCCTCTGCTTCCCTCTCTGCCTACTTGTGAGCTCTGTCTGTTGAATAAATAAATAAATAAAATCTTAAAACAACAACAACAACAACAAAAACAGAATCATTTTAATTAATTAATTAATTAAATCTTTTTTTTTAAAGGGGGGCGCACCTGGGTGGCTCAGCAGGTTAAACCTCTGCCTTCGGCTCAGGTCGTGATCTCAGGGTCCTGGGATCAAGTCCCACAGTGGGCTCCTTGATCAGCAGGGAGCCTGCTTCCCCCTCTCCCTCTGCCTGCCTCTCTGCCCACTTGTGATCTCTATTTCTCTTTCAAATAAATAAATAAAATCTTAAAAAAAAAAAGAAAATTCAATCATAATAGTTGAAATTATCATTTAAAGTTAATATAAGGGGGAGGACTAAATCATAAGTCCTGACTCCAGTTTGATGTACTTCCCACTTTATCATCTGATTTAATCCAAGAGATTTCAATAAACCATTCCTGAAAATTTGAAAGCCCAGTAGCTTTAGACTAAACAATTTATTGCCTATATTCTAAAAGCCATCACTTTTGTTTCAGGTACTCCTAACACAAATCATTTCATGATGGAATAACTTAGAAAATAATGCACATCACACAAAAGTATTTATAGGTTTCTGTATCACACTAAGTAAAAAATATGTGAGAATATTAGGGGCACCTGCGTGGCTCAGTCTGTTTAGTGTCTGATTTCAGCTCAGGACGTGATCTTGGGGTCCTGGGATGGAACCTCGTGTGGGCTTCCACGTTCAGCAGGGAGTCTGCTTGTCCCTTTCCTTCTCCCTCTGCCCTTTCTTCCACTAATGCTCTTTCTCTCAAATAAATAAATAAAACCATTTTATTTTTTATTTATTTTTTTAAAAGATTATTTATTTATTTGACAGACAGAGATCACAAGTAGACAGAGAGGCAGGCAGAGAGAGAGAGGAGGAAGCAGGCTCCCTGCTGAGCAGAGACCCCAATGTGGGGCTCGATCCCAGGACCCTGAGATCATGACCTGAGCCAAAGACAGCAGCCTCACCCACTGAGCCACCCAGGCGCCCCTAAATAAAACCATTTTAAAAAGAAGTATGAGAGAATATTAAAGTGCTTAGTTGCCTCCATGTTTTTAATTATACCAGCTTTTTTTCTTTCTTTCTTTTTTTTTTTTTTAAAGGTGAATTCATCATTTCTCCACCAGTATAATTCCTTGTCAGGCTAAAAATATGCACGGTTAGTGGAGATCCAGATGAAGAAAATGGACTTCAGAATTCTTTCATTTAGTACATAATTATTGAGTCCCTATTCCTTGCCAGGACCTTACAAAATGGCATAATATGACAAAGTTAATATTTCTAGCTTTCCTCTAAAATTATCACTGTTATAATATTCACGTGCATTCTATTAATTAGTTTATAGAAAGTGACACTATATATAGCCTGTTGTTTTCCTTTCAGTGACTAGGGAGAATTTATTAGCAAAGATAAATAAAACCTTTTTAAATAAATGAGATTTATGAGGAGTTTAAATCAAATTCTCTAAAATATAATTTATAGAGCAAAATTCTGATATATACATATATATCAATTTAATAGCCAAACCTTCACATATATAATAATACCATATTAAAAAATAGACAACTTTTCGCAAAACACATGCAAAAATCTTTTTTCAGTCTTGTTTTATTTTAACATAGACACCATTTTATATTCATTTTACATAAAAGAAAATACAAAACAGAAGGAATGATATAGATAAAAATGACATGCTTTTTGACTCCAATGGAGAGGCTAGGAGAAAAATAAGCCCTTTGAAAATTTCAACATTTTTACGGTGTTGTTTATTATAATCTCTAAGGTCTTAATCCTTTCCTTTATAAAACTAAGATCTTTGTAGAGCAGTGTTTTTCCTTAAAACCAAATAACACGTATTTTTAAACCTCATTCTGCAATATTTACCATTACTGACAGAACACGATCAGCATTCTTAACATTTAGCATCTTACTTCAGATCTGTGTAAATTCAACCCTTATTCACGGGACCCTGAATATTTCTTCACAAACTCTGACTTGATTATTTTTAAATGACTTTTAATCTAAGTCTCCTAAATTGTCATAAAAATCAGGCTGATTTGCTGTGCCTCTGAGACCATGGTATAAAAGCCCATCCATCACGGTGTATCTAATTAAGAAACTAAGTTAAGAGGTGTTTGAACAAGATATTTGAAAATCTCAGGGGACCAGACAATTGAATTGGTATTTCAGACATATCAAATTAGTTAATGATTTGGGAATCTTTATTCTGCAAGAGTATGTAAATTAAAGAAGAATAATGAAATTCATTAAAGCTTGGTATCAGGGAGGAAGGAGGAGCCTGTGCAGCGCTGCGTGTAATTATAAGTACCTGCTTCATTCAGATAGAAGGACAGGAAACTAGGGAAACAAAAAAAAAGCAATTTGAGCAGATTAATTTCATATTGGACATAGATCATTACAATTATTTTTCTTTATATTTTTAGGGTATCTTTCTTATAATTGACAAACCCATATTTGGTAACAAGGCTTGTTTTCCATTTTCACTTCACCACGTGAACTTGTAAGATAAATGTCTTGCCATTCAAAATGACAATGGATGTTGAATATTTTCTTGAAACTTAACAAAGTATTTTATTTATTCTGTCAGCCTATTTTGATACTGAAAGGAGCAGAAGAATGAAATCACTGCTTTATCCAAAAGCATGGAGTGAATGGAATATTAAATCTCACCCAATAAAGAACCGGTCTGAAATATGTATTCAAAATATAAACAAAACCTTTTCTCCTGTTTCAAGCGGTATACTCATGGTTCTTTAAAAGCATGTAAAATAAGAATGCAACCAATGAAAATATTATTTTCCTAAATAAAATAAAAATAATTTCTTCCATTGTTTATTATTTTATTTGTCCATCCAAAAAATATTCATTTTATGTACCATTTTAAAAAGTTAAACTCAATCAAATATATAAAGGGTTTTCCTAACTTGGATGTGTGTAGAACATACCCTAGTTATAAAAATAATATACCTTTCCTAGACTTTTTTGTATAAGAAAGCTGTAGAAATATAAAAGCCAAATGTTTGTTTGAACTATCATACTCCATTTAAAACTGATATCGCAGGGACCATAGTAAATTAGCACATTCTGTCCCAATGCCTTCCTCTCCTTTCTCTGCCCTTACTATTCCCTCCAGTGCAGTAACCTCTAGGGTCCATATTTGACTATTTGACTATTATGAGAATTCTGCCTTTCGTTAACCTCAGAAGCACAGAAAATTGTAAACATTTGTAAAATAGCATTTATTGTGTCTACAAGGGGAATGTTGGAATCATTAAATTGTTATACATAAAAATTAAAAGGGGTGAGAATACAGTAGATAAAGTATTTTTCAGTGTGATTCTCATTGAGGTAGAACACAGAATAACACATGAACAGTAAAATTGAAGACAGATATACCTAAAATAGAAATAGTATTTATTTAAAAAAATCCTAAAATAGAAATAAAGAGGCAAACAAACATTTATGCACAAGGATATCCATTGCAGTATTATTCCCAAATAGTGAGGATGATGGCAAAGCAATAGGGGAAATAATTAAATATACAAACAAAAGTCCATCAGCTACAACAGACATGGGTTAAACAGGCTTCAGATGAATATTTAATGACAATATAAAATGGTTATGATTTAATAACATGAGTGAAGAAATTATATTTTTGAGAAAAAAATATATAATGTGATTCCAAAATTATTCCTTTTAATTTTATAAATATATTTATACATAGAAAGAAGACTGAGGGGCAACTGGGTGGCACAGCTGGTTGAGCATCCAACTCTTAATTTCAACTCGGGTCCTGAGCTCAGGTCCTAGGATCCAGCCCCATGCTGGGGTTGAGCCCTGCCTTCAGTCTCTGAGCTCAGCACAGAATCTGCTTGAGATTCTGTCTCCCTCTCTCTCTGCCACACCCTTCACTCTGCCCCCGCTCTCTCTATAAATCTTAACAAAAAAAAAAAAAAAAAGGAAAAAAAGAAAGAGACTGAAATAAAACACACTATTATATTGACAGATTGAACTCTAAAAGTCTGAATTAACAGTGATATTGAATTTACTCTTTGCTGATTACCATATGGTAATGAAATTGTACGGGGCGCCTGGGTGGCTCGGTGGGTTAAAGCCTCTGCCTTCAGCTCAGGTCATGATCTCAGGGTCCTGGAATCGAGCCCCACCTTGGGCTCTCTGCTCAGCAGGGAGCCTGCTTCCCTTCCTCTTCCTCTCTCGGCCAGCCTCTGCCTGCTTGTGATCTCTGTCAAATAAATATATAAAATCTTTAAAAATAAATAAATAAATAAAATAAAGAAATTGTACAATAGACCCCATTATTCAGTTTCACTTGCACAGTTTTGGTTACCTGTGGTCAACTGTGGTCCTGACGTAGATGGTCAATCTTCTTGCTGATGTATTGTCAGAAGGTCAGTAGTGCCTAATGCTAACTCACAATGCCTATGTCATTCACTTCCTCTTATGTCATCACACAGGAATTTTATCATCTCACATCATCACAAGAAGAAGGGTGAGTACTGAGACAGTGAAAAACACATTCATCTAGCTTTTATTACATTATGTAATCAAAATTATCCCATTTCATTATTTGTTATTGTTGCTAATCCCCTGTTGTGTCTAATTTATAAATCAAACTTTATTATAGTATTAAAAAACAGAAAGAAACAGTAGAAAAAGTACAATATATATAGATTATATAGATAGTAGTTTTAGGTATCCATTGGTGGTCCTGAAACATATCCTCTATGCATAAAAAGGGATCTCTCTATTAATCTATCAGAAAAAAATCAATAACAAAAATGTAATTCTTATAAAATTTATTTTCCATTTAAAAATATACTTCCAAAAAAACAGAAAGTTGCCTTTTAATAATATTGGCCATTAAAAACATCAATGTTATAACATTTATTTTCCCTGATGGGGATGTTTCATTAAGTTTATTAAGTAAATGCACAGATAATTATGGATATAGTGATAAGTATATATAAATAAATTTTCTGGTTAGGATATAGTGATAAATATATATATAAATATAATTTACTTGTTACTAATATTGGATAAAAATTATAATTAATGTTGTTTCATTTCCTTAAGAACTCCTGGCATAATACAATGTTTCTTCATCATTATGGTAGATATTGTAGTTATTGTCAAATGTAGTTATTGTCAAATCTCATTTTATCTAATTTCATTTTGACAGTAGACCAGGTTTCTTGGTGGTCTGAAAGAGTCAAGGTGATGTCATTTCCCTGGTCAGATGATTATGTCAAAAAAGACAATTTAAATCAATGAGCACCTGGAATTCTGCCCAGGGTGGTGGCTTTAGCAATATTCATATAGGCTAAACTGGCTCAGTAAGAACAGGCTTAGCCAGAGGGCATATGGCTCAGAAAGTCCTCCTTTTCCTTCTGGAAGTGAGTAGAAAAGCTAGTCACCATGGTTTCTGACTCATCTTACTTAAGGTTATTTCAACTACATTAGTAATAATAAACATTTATTGTTTAAGGAAACTTAACTTTTGTGTTCTCTTACATAAAATTATCAGCATAAATAACTGAAATCTTTAATTTTGCAGTGAATTTCTTGAATCTTACATCCAGTTATACTGAATTGTCATTCAGATTACATGCTCTGCCTTTCAAATTACAGGGGATTTTTTCTTTTCTATAGCACAGGAACTGCTGATATGAGTATGACTGTATCCTGTCACACTAGCATTGTAGTATGAATTCTACTGCATTTGAAGAGCATTGTCAGTGTGGTTTTCAACAGGTGCATGTTTACTTTTAACAAGCAGAATCCTATATTTAAAAAATAACATAGTTCATTTGGAAGTCCACTCATAATGAACAAGTTGTTAATTATAAGGACAATATTTTATTTTGGGGAATTTATTCACATATCTATCCCTATATATTTTAGTATTCAGACACTATATAAACTTTCAATCTACTTTTATTTCCTTTAAAATAAAATTTCCTGGTGCGTGTGTTTCTCGGTCTGTTAAGCGTCTGCCTTGGTCATGATCTCAGGGTACTGGGATCAAGCCCCACATCAGGCTCCCTGCTCTGCTCGTGCTCTCTCTCTCTCTCTCCTTTGCAAATACAAATAAATAAAAACATCTTTTAAAAAATAAAATAAATAAAAATAAAATTTCCTTGTGGGGAACCTGGGTGGTCCAGTAGGTTAAGCAACAGACTAGGTTTCAGTTCAGGTTGAAACCTCAGGATCGTGAGACCAAGCCTGATAGGGGGCTCTGTGCTCAGTGTGGAGTTTGCTTGAGTTTCTCTTGCTCTCTTCCTCCCCTCCCACACCCCTCTCCATGCATACTCTCTCTTTCTCAAATAAATAAATAAATCTTAAAAATTAAAACAATAAAATTTCCTTGCAATGATATGTTCCTGATATAACTCAATGGTGTGTATATATGACCTTACTGAGTTAAAATTCTCTTCATACAAAAAGCATAGGAAAAGTGTTGTTGTTGTTGTTTAATGAAATACCATGAACAGCTGGCCATATCTTAAATGGTTTCTAAAGTATAACATGCAAAAAAAAAAAAAAAGTAGTGAAATTATCACAGTGATGTTGAGTGTTCGCACTAAGCATGTTTACATCTTTGAATGACTTTTGAAAAGTCACACTAAAATCTAGATCAAAATTTATTAAAATAATCTATCATTTTTTGAAGAAGTGTACTACTTTGAATCTGATTATCTTAGAAAAAAATAACATTCATTAAGCTAGCAAACAGGATGTCATGATTGTGAAAGGTAGGACTACATGTCCATTATGTATCAGCAGTGATAAGCACTGTTCTACTAGACAGCATGGGGAAAAGGTGTAGCCACTACCTAATCCTCCTTTAGTCCAAATTCTTAACGGAACAGTATTAGGTGTGAGCCCCTGGACCTTTAAAACCCAAACTTGTGATTTCTCTTTATTTACCCATTTGATGGTAAATTTATATGTTATACGGATATAGTAAAATATATCTTTAATATTACTGTCAACCTTTTTACAGTGGTAATTTCACATAAGTATCAAATGAAATTCAGTTTTAACTCGGAAATAAATGTTTCTATGATGACTAAACTTTTAGGCACAGATTTTAGAAACTAAAGCATCTTCATGGATTAGTTACATTCCAAGTAATGTCGACCAGGGATATGATTATCAAAATGAGAAGAAAATAATATAGAGTATTATATAATCATTTTAAATATATTCAATGATGTGGTATAGGATCTGAAATTAAGATTCAGCATTAAGTGCTGCCTTGACAGCTGGGAAAATTGGGAGGACTTCAAATGGCCAAACCAACAGTTTTTCTCCCCACTCTGCTTCCTTGGACAAGTGTTAGCTTAAACACTTCTCCTTATCATGGAAACCAGGCATAGATTCTGCTTATCCTTGAGTGGCAGGCGTAAGTTCCCTGCCAGCCTGCAGAATTATTCAAAGAGGGCTCTGCCAATCAAGGGTCACCTCATCCTCTTGTTACTACACAGCCTGCCTCCCAAAGCCCCTGTTTATCTACTCTGTTCCTGAGTCCAGACCCTGAGTGGCACTGCCAGGCTGTGGGTATATGTGACAGGTAAATTGCTGTTTATGTCATTTGTCTGGTGATAGGTGTTGTGTGTTCACCCACCTTGATCTATTAGAGTGGAGGAGAGAATCCCTTCCTCACCCCTGTGGTGAATAGTCATTTCAGAAAAAAAAAAAAAAATTCAGGATCTTAAAATATTAGCTATCATTCAGACCCTGAGGCTTCTTCCTCATAATTAAAAAAGCACCACCCCAACATTGCAAATGTTGCTTAGATTGAATTTTATTCTATTGTCTGTGCAAATCACAACTTGGAATCTTCTAGTTTTTGCAGTCCTTGTGCCTTTGCACTGTGCTCATACAGCATTGCTAATTTAGAGTGACTGAGCTCCGATTATAAAATTGGATAGAAATTTATGTCATTCAATCTTAATGGCAAGTAAATATTCTCGTTCTGATTGGGTTGATTATCATGCACTTTACATTCAGTGCAATGTATGCATCTGTGTATTGTGTAGGATAGTAGACGGATAGCGTGCCAGCATCAGATTCCTGCTGTGTTGCTCATGTTACCCTGAAAATACTAGAATATGTGTTTACCCTCCGAAGACATTATTTTCTTTGCATTTCTTTGAACAGGTGATTTTTTTTTTCAAAGAGGGCAATACCACCCTCATTTGATGAGGTAATATGATAAACCTTTGTAAGAAGAATCTCTTTATTGGATAAGGTTAGCAAACTAATGTTGTCAGAGATTGTATTACACTATCCCTTATGTATGCTTGTAGTGCGATTTTCAGAAAAGATCATTTCAGAGAAGTAAAGAATAAATCACTGTATTCTCTCTCCAAAATCCTTTTCAAAATAGATTTGACAGTTGAGTGATTACATCTCTAATGGAGACTGTGATAGAATATGTGAGATTAAAAACTCAGCGGCTTCATCCACAAGGTGCTGAACAAAAGGGGTCAACAGAAACACAGAGTCCCCCATATCAAACCCAGATAACTAATCAACTTAACTCTGCCCTCAATACATAGAGGTTAAGATCTGTGCCTGCCCGTCTTTGTTGTTCAGGTTTCAAAGCCCTATAGTTTTTCCTCCTATAAAGATCTTATCATTCTGTTCAGGAACTTTGGGGCTAAAATTCGTATCTGAATGTAGGAAGGTATAACTATAAAAAATAAAACTTTCCGATTCTCTTTAAATTTCCCAAAGAGCTGTTAGAAGGAAATGTATGAGGAATAGTATCTGTCTAGCTATTGTTTAACTTAGACTTTAGAATTTAGAACCTCAGGGCAGATAACTAAACATAAATGATAAAATATCAAGTACTAATTTGTGTTCTATTAGAATTTGCACATATATGGGCCCATTCCTACATTGTATTTTAGAGAATTGTTTGTGTTCAAAAATAATGGGAAGCATTTATCTCCTACGGATAAATAAAACATGCCATAAATCAATTGTTTTCTTAAAAGATAGCCTAGGGATTCTATTTCCTGCCTGAAGTTTTATCATTTAACTAATTAGCTGCCTTACCAAGAAATATCACTAGCAAATAGAATTTAGTTGAAGAAACAGATAAACAACAGAACTTATAACTTAAAATATTTGAAAATATTATAATCTGTTCATTATTAGTGAGACTTTGGATACTTTTATGTTCATGTCAATGTTGTGGTGGCCAGAATTTTGAGAAAGTGGAGCTGTAATTCTTTCTAACCATATGCCCTTCTACCTCTCCCCATTCTATATAAGGTTTCTTTGGAGACTACAACTGAAGGCACCCACATTAATTACTCCCAATTTTGGCTTTCACCATAGATATTAACCAAATATAGAATACCAGCCTACTCATTCTTTTCTCCACAAACACAAAAAAGATATCTTTTCTCCCATTATAGCAGTATTTTAAGACAGGCAGCATGTTTCAGATTCCTGTGGAACGTTTATTTGTTTGTGTTTATAAATGATAGGTGTCCAAGCACTAACTCAGACCTACCAAATCAGTACCTTGGACAGAGTGGGACCCAGCATGTGAGATTTTTCAACAATCCCTGGTTAAGAAACTCTAGGGAGCAGAGATAATTATATACTCTTCCTGGCAGCTGGAGTTTTCCTGCTGATGTTGTGTCTGTTGCTGTTCGCTCTGTTGCCTGAGCACCTCTTTTAATAACAAGTGCGATAGACCCACTGCTGGAAAAAGTAGAGACCAACACCAGCATCCTGAGCTGGGGTCTTTATTAATGCTGTTGCTTTCTTCACACCATTAATTCTGGCCTGAGGCCAAGAAAGGAATCTTTTGTAAAGGTGGGATGATTTTCAAAACCAAAGAGTTTCAATGCTCAGTCTTATGACTGAGTCTAAATTCGAGTCTAAATTCTGCTTCATGCTTATTAAGAGTTGTCTGTACCCCTTCTGTTCCTTGCTTACATTAACATCAGGCATTGGATGTACTTAGGAGAACAGGAGAGGAAACAAACTTCCAGAAAGTGTGCAATAAACAGTAAATTCTGAAGCCAAGATTCATGGTGGCAGTCAACAAGGCAGGTCTGTTGTAAGAGGCTGCTTTAGAAATGAAGCAAAACCAAAAGTGAAAAAAAAAAAACCATAATAGGTAGACATAACAGGAAGAATGAACCTAACAGTAGTAGCTGGTTACTGTAATTGACATTTGTCATATTTGTGATCACCTCTTGAGTAGTATTTCCATAACCGGGGAAATTTCCATCAGTCCTGTCTTTCAGAAATAGAAGCCGGAATTTTGATTCTCAGACTCTAAAATGTCAAAGGTAGATACATGATCTATACTTTTCCAGTCAGACACACATAAATTTGGTTCAGAGGAAGAGACTGATGGCAAAGACTTTGTGCTGCAACCCCAGCTGCTACTATAGATGGTAACAAAGGATTGGAAGGACATCAGGAGTCATGTGATTGACTGACCTGCTAAGGCAGAAGTAGGATTGGTGCTGAGAAGTGGTTTTGCAAAGATGAACACCTTTCATTTAATGTTTGATGATGGAAAGTGCAGCCCCAGTAGTTTCCTCAAGAGTCTAATTCTCTGGTGGTACTTGGAAACTGTTTCTGGAGCAGGAGAATCAAGATTACCCCTGTATACTTTTCATCTATCAAGCTTCTCCTAATTTTTTTAATCCTTTTTTTTTTTTTTTTTTGTATAAATGAGGGAAAGTGAATTTTCTTGTTGCAACTAAGGTCCCAGAACATACATAAGTATTACTGTAAGTGGTTGCAGACAACATACCTTCCATACATGAGAAAATTGTACTTTGTTTTCTGGTCAGGTCAATCCTAAAGACAGTAAGAATTCAGCTGGCACGAGACTTTTTCACATGGCAGGCAGTGGCAAAATAAATAAATTTCCTGCAACTGCTTTGAATAAAATACTGATTGAAAGCAAAGCTATAGGGGGACCAAGAGGCTATTCAGATAAATTGCATAAGAGTAAGAGATTGATTTTATGTTTTTAATTATGCAAGAGGGCTTGCAGAAAAGGAATGATATATGCAAAATCCCAAATTCTCAGATCAAGACATAGTCTGAGAACCATGAAATTTGTATAAGCACTATAAACAATCTCAATATTTGCTAGCCAGAGCATTAATATAGCTAAAAAGTAAACTCAAAATTTGATTTTGTGAATTTCTGGATTTCAATTTATTTTTATTCAAACCTTCCTCAGATTCCTTAGGGGAAAGTTAGGGCACTGCTGAGAAAGACTATAGCTCTATGTACTCTATGGAATGGAATAAAGACATATGGGAAAATTCAGATGACTCAGATTCCCCTGGATCCACAAATTTCACTAACCCTCCATTGTTAATCTTCTCCTCTGCATAATGAAGATATTTCTGCCTTGTTTTAGGACCTTGTAAAAACAAAACAAAACACCTGCTTGAGACAGTTAACTGGCAAGAAGAATCCAGTTCTTACATCCACCCTCACCATCCTTCACCATGCCACCTTGATAGACTTAAAATATGAGCTGCCATCCTGAGCTTGGTGTGAGGGAGGGAGCACTTTAAAAAAACAAACTAAGAAAAGGTTTTCACAGTAATATACACAACTGCAAGAGTTTTCAAATCTGTGGAATACATGTGGCAGTGGATTCTGGGAACACAAGGAGAAGTACAGTTTTAGATATGATCGATTCACTGGTATGGGTGCAACTATCAGACATCCTAAATTCAATGTGTTAACACAAAGTTCTGGAAGTAATTGATTGTTAACAATTACTTGCCTGAAACCCGGACTCATTTGTAACTTTGCTAGATAAAATTAAAATGCCAGAATTGCTTCATATGATGCAGAGAGTTAGAAATATTGGAATGGATGTATTTGCCACCTTCTCAGCCAACGCTTAAACATAGCTTGCAGGAAACCACAGAAAACATTTTCACTAAAAAGGCATTGAGAAATACCTCAAAGGATAAAACATAAGTATCTTAAAATTACCATGGTGTCTGTTCTGTGTAAATAAGATAGATAGACCATGATATTCCCATGGAAAAAGAGTCTTAAGAACAGTGAGAAGATTTTTAACTTTGGAAGTAAAGTGTGGTCAGTCACAATATTAACCAGCAGGAATCACTGGACGTGCCTACTTGATGAAAGAGGTCTCCAGGATAAAGATAAATGGTCAGACATTAAACTGTTAATCTTTATCTCTTCCCCAAAATAAACATAAATAAATAAACAAAAAAAAACTTTCTCTAGGAAATGGAAACATTATTCTAACCATCAAGACAGTCACAATTTTTAATTTTACCCCCAAAAAAATGCAAAAAAAAAGAGAGAAAGAGAAAGAGAGAAAACACTGACTTCAACTCTGATGTGTACTGAAAATTTTCCTAAATAAGACAAAGACCAAGGAAGAAATCTCAAGGGAATTTAAAAATACTGAGTTAAGTTAAAATGAATTGCAAGTTGTCAAAATATGTGGGCTGCAGCAAAAGTAGTGTTTACAGGCAAATGAATAGTGTTGACTGTATATATTAGAAAGGAAGAAAAATCTTGAATCAATAACCTGAGTTGGCACTTTAGAAAGCTATAAAAAGAAAGAAAAACTCAAGTTTAAAGCAATCAAAAGAGAAATATTTGGCCAGAAATGAAACTGAAAAATAGGGAATCAATAGAAAAATATCAGCCATCAGGGAAATTCAAATCAAAACCACATTGAGATACCACCTTAAACCAGTTACAATGGCAAACATTGACAAGATAAGAAACAAGTGCTAGAGAGGATGTGGAGAAAGGGAAACCCTTTTACACTATTGGTGGGAATGCAAGTTGGTACAGCTAGCCACTTTGGAAAACAGTGTGGAGGTTCCTCAAAAAATTAAAAATAGAGTTACCCTATGACCTGGCAATTGCATTTACTGGGTATTTAATCCAGACTTTCAGATGTAGTGAAAAGAAGGGCCACACGTACCTAAGTGTTCATAACAGCAATATCTACAATACCTAAACTGTGGAAGGAGATGAGATGCCCTTCAACAGATGAATGGACAAAGATGTGGTCCATATATATAATGGACTATTACTCAGCCATCAAAAAGAATGAATACACACCATTTGTATCAACATAGATGGAACAGGAGGGGATTATGCTAAGTGAAATTAATCAAGTAGAGAAAGACAATTATTATATGGTTTCACTTATATGTGGAACACAAGGAATAGCATGGAAGACATTAAGAGAAGGGAAAAATGAAGGGGGGAAATCAGAGAGGGAGACGATCCATGATAAATTATGGACTCTGAGAAAAAAACTGAGGGTTTTAGATGGGAAGGGAGTGGGGGAATGTGTTAGCCAAGTAATGGGTATTAAGGAGGGTGCATATTGCACAGAGCACTGGGTGTTATACATAAACAATGAATCATGGAACACTACCTCAAAAACTAATGATGTACTGTATGGTGACTAACATAATAAAAGAAAAAAATCAATGAAACCAAAGTAGTTTCTTTGAAAAGATAAATGAGATTTATAACAATCTATTTTCTAATTATTTTATCTAATTACTTACATAATTATATAACCTAATTATTATTTATATATTATTAATCTAATTATTTATAATAATCTGACGAAAAAAGAGTGAAGAAAAAAGTTGCTAAAATTATAAACAAAAAGGGACTATCACCACTTATCCCTTTGATAGTAAAAGAAAATTTTATGGCCAAAAATTTGGTAACTTAGAAGAAAGGGATCAATTCTGAATAGACATAGGTGATCAAAAACTCCCAAAACTTACCTAAGAAGAAATAAATAATCTGAAAAGGCCTATATCTATTAAATAAATAACTTCCAAAAGAGAGAGCACCAAGTACAAATGGTTTTCCTGTTGGATTTGATCAAGTATAAAAAAGAAGTGATACCAATAACAGAAATGAAGAACTACTTTCCAGTTTGTTCAACAAACTACTGGCTTGTTCCATACCAGTAAATCGATCATTTTCCATGGAATGCCAAAGTGAGATAAAGACATTATAAGAAAGGAAAAAATTGAAGGACAACATTTCTCAAAAAACATAGATGCAAAAATCCTGAACAAAGTATTAACAAATTACATCCAATGATGTGTAAAGAAAATTGTATACTCTACCCAAGTGGGATTTATTCAAGGTATACAAGACTGGTTTCAATATTTAAATATTAATTAATGTAATCCACAATGTTACCAGTTTTGAGAAAAAATCATTTCAATTGATGCTAACAAATTATTCTATAAAACCCATATGTGATAAAAACACTCAGCAAACTACACATAGGAAGGAAGTTCCTTAATCTGATAAAGAACATCTACAAAACACCCACAGTTAACCTCATCTTTAATAATGAGAAATTTGATGCTTTCCCACTATGATTGGAAACAAGCATGGATGTCCTCTCTCACCAGTCCTACTCACCATTATAATGGAAATATAAGCTAATGTATTAAGAACAAAAAGAGAATAGAAATACATATGTGGAATGGGAAATGACTGTCTTTGTTCACACATGACATGATTGTCTATGTAAAAAAAAAAAAAAAAAAAGACTAAAATAGACAAAAACTCCTGAAGACAATAAGCAAATATAGCAGTCACAGAACATAACATTACTATATAAAAGTCAGTTTCTTCTTTGTCAATATACCAGTGATGAACAACTGGAACTTGAAATTAAAAACATAATACTATTTATACTAGCACCAAAAAATTAAATTTGGTATAAACCTAAAAAAAATGTCAAGGACTGATATGCAGAAAGGTATAAAATGATGATGAAAGAAATTCAATAATATCTAAATAAATGGAGAAATTCCATACTCATGGATTAGAAGACTAAATGTTGTTAAGATGCCATTTCTTCCCAAAATTTCCTATGTATTCAATGCAGTCCAGATCAACACACCAGTAAATTATTTTGAGGTTATTGACAAACTGATTCTAAATTATATATGGAAAATCAAAAGACCCAGAATAACCAACATAATATTGAAGAACAAAGTTGTATAAATGACACTACCTACTTCAAGACCTACTACAAAGGGTACCTGGGTGGCTCAGTGGGTTAAGGCCTCTGCCTTCGGCTCAGGTAATGATCCCAGGGTCCTGGGATTGAGCCCCACATCGGGCTCTCTGCTCAGCGGGGAGCCTACTTCTCCCACTCTCTCATTCTCTCTGCCTGCCTCTCTGCCTACTTGTGATCTCTGTCTGTCAAATAAGTAAAAATAGAATCTTCAAAAAAAAAAAAAAGACCTACTGCAAAGCTGCATTAATCCAGATGCATGTATTTTTTAAAGATTTTTAAGATTTTATTTTAGAGAAAGTCAGGAGGGGCCAATGGAAAAAGAGAGAGAGAATCTCAAGAAGACTCCCCCCTGAACTCAGAGCCCAATGCAGGACTCACTCTTAGGACCGGATGACCAGATCTGAAATCAGGAGTTGGACACTCAAGCTACTGAGCCACCCAGGTGCCCCTAGATGCCATGTATTTGTGAAAGGATGGTTATACCAATCAGTGGGATAGAAGAGAGATCCCTGAAATAGACCTATAAAAATATAGTTAACCAGCCAAAGTTGCAAAGGCAATTCAGTGGGTAAAAGATAATCTTTTTAATAAATGGTACTGTAAAAATTGAATGTGCATGTGACAAAAATAAAAATAAATAAGAATCTAGACATAGATCTTATACCTTTTAAAAAGGTTAATCAAAATTGATCATAGACTTAAGTACAAAATAAAAAACTATAAAATTTCTGGAAGACAACAGAGGAGAAAATCTAGTTGTGTTTGGATTTGGCAATGGGTTTTTAGACCCAAAAGATAATTCATTAAATTGAATAACACCAAAAGAATAATTCATTTTAAGAAATTGATATGTCAAATTTGTACTAAAATTTTAAAACTGCTTTGGAAAAGACATTGCTAACAGCTACTTTGGAAGATAGCATGGATACTTTTTATAAAAGAACAACAAAAAACCCCAAATTTAAGAATCTCTCTCTCTCTCTCTCTCTATATATATATATATATATTAAAATGTCTTGATTTTAAGACATATGTATATGTATATACATATGTATGTTTATATATACATATATATATATGTCTTGAAATTATACACATACACACACACACACACACACACACACACATATATATATATATAATCTTGAAATCAACAGTGGAGTGCTTAACTGACTGAGCCACTCAATCAGTTGCCCCTATATCTATTTCTTTATCCTTTCATTAGTCAATGGACATTTTAGGATCTTTCCACAATTTGGCTATTGCTGTTAATGTTGTTTTAAACTTTGGGATGCATGTATACCTCCAAATCAGTACTTTTGTATCCTTTGGGTAATACCTAGTAGAGCAATTTCTGGGTCATTGGGTGGTTCTATTTTTAACTTTTTGAGAAACTTCCATACTGTTTTCCAGAGCAGCTACACCAGTTTGCATTCCCACCAACCATGCAAACTTGCCACCAACACTGGTTGTCTCTTATGCTGTTGATGGTAGCCATTCTGACAGGTGGCAGGTGATATTTCATTGTAGTCACATAGACAAAGACAAATACCATATGACTTCACTCACATGGGGAATTTAAGAAACAAAACAGATGCATATAAGAGAAGGAAGAAAAAAAAAGAGAGAGAGAGAGAGAGAAACCCTAAAACTGACTCTCAACTATACAGAACAAACTGAGGGTTGATGGAGGGAAGAAAGGGGTGATGGGTATTAAGGAGGGCACTTATTGTGATGAGCACTGGATGTTATATGCAAGTGCTGAGTCACTGAATTCTACTCCAGAAACTAATATCACAGTATATGTTAACTAACTAGAATTTAAATTAAAAAGTGAAATATAAATAAATAAGTAAATATCACTCATGTGTGGAATTTAAGAAACAAAACAAATGAACAAAGGGGCAAAAAAGAAAGACCAATCAAAAAGCAGACTCTTAACTATAGAGAACAAGCAAATAGTTACCGGAGGGGAGGGAAGGGTGGGTGAAAAAGATGAAGAGGATTAAGAGCGCACTTACCTGAGAAGCACTGAGTATTACAGAGTTGTCAAATCACTGCCTCATATACCTGAAACTAAATAACACGATGTATTAACTGTAGCAGAATTAAAATAACATTGTAATGATTTACATAAAATAATCCTTGTATTTATGAAATAAATTTGACTTAATTATGTTTTTTTAAAAAAGCCCAAGACGTTGGCATAGTGTATGATTCCAATGATAGGACTTTCTGGAAATCAAAACTGTAGAGAGAGCAAAAAATATCAGTGGATGTCAGGGCTTTGGGGGATAGTGGGAAAGATGAATGGGTGAAGCACAAGAGACGTTTTTTTAGTGAAACTCTTCTCCATGATATTGTAATGCTGAAATATAACATTACACATTTGTTAGACACACAGAAATTTATAGCATAGAGAATGAACTTAATGTACGCAAATTTAAAAGAATCATTTAGGAGTTCAGGGAATCCCAGCAAAGAACATAGACTTTGACAAGAGAATTTAACTGTATTACACATGTATGAAACAACCTCACTGAAGAAAGTGGGAGAAAAGGTGCTGACCTAGGTAATCCTGAAAATGAATTGAGTTTGTGAGTTAAAAGCAAAAGGAACTGAACATAAGCTCTTTACTCTAACTGATAAAGTATCCCAAGGGCATATGGGTTAACAATTTTGATGCTGCTATATAGGTATACTGGAACTGGAAAATCAAGTAAATTGATGACAGACAATGGGAGCCAATGTTCTTACTTTCCCAGTGGGAGTTTACAGATAAGCAAGAGATCTGTGTGGTAATGGGTTAGAATTGGAGACATCACTATGAACTCCTGTTTAATTTAATATACATACAGATGGGAGATTTAGATGCTTATAGATTTGAATATATGTAGGTTGGTATATACACACACATTTCCTTACTCTGGCAACTGAAGGAGCCTGAAAGGAACAACAGCCCAATAGCAATGAGCACACCTATAACAAAAGTTGGGTAAACAAATAGGCCTTCACAAGATACTCCCTAGTCAATATTTTTAGTTTGTATTAAGATTTCAATATTTATTCAACTAAAGCCTCAGAAATGCCCCTTAATGTGAGGTATTCCATATATATTCCATATAAATAAATATATTTCAAAGAATAACTTTTGGTACTGAAAGAACAGTACATCAATAATGATAATAATAATATACTTTCCACTGAGATAATAAGTCTCAATAATTTTATGTGCCAAGCACAGTGTTACTCACAAGAATGAAGGTGAAACAATGGAGTGCCTGGCTGGCTCGTCAGTAGAACATGTGACTCTTGATCTCAGGGTTGTTAGTTAGGGCCCCACACTGGGTATAGAGATTACTTAAAAATAATAAAATCTTTAAAAAAAAGAATGAAAGTGAAAAAATAAATAAATAAAAAAATTTTAAAAAAATGAAAGTGAAATGCAAAAAAAAAAAAAATCTTACCTAATATAAAATGAGACAAGAATGCATACATGTAAAAATAATAAAGTAATGTGGTAAATTAAATAGCTTAAGAGAAAAATTTAAAAATATTAAAAATCTATGAAAGAAAAAAATAGATATAAATTACCTTCAGAAAAAGAAATTAATTAAGAGTATTATTTGATCTAGAATTTGATCTAGCAGTTAAGAATGAGTCATATCAAGCTTGAGGATTTGTTTTCCATCTTGAATGTGCTTACATCATTGTTTTTATTTTGTTACACTTTGTGTTAAAAGCCTTCTTTGTCAAAAGGAAATTCACATATGGAGGTGCTTTGTTTTTGATCCATTAGAGGATTCATTGTGTAACAGTTAAAATTTGCAAAACAAACTACAAAATTTGCAAAACAAACTATAAATTTGCAAAACAAAGTTAGTGGCTTAAAAAGTAACATATTATTTACCTGAGTATTCTGTTGATCACCTGTGTGCTTCTGACTGGATCCAGCTTGTGTGATGGACTGCGCTATCTCATGTATTCATGGTTAGCTGGTAAGGGGCTAGTGGCTGAATGAGCTAGGGTGGCCTCTTTCTGTCCAGTGGCTGGCAGGC
This sequence comes from Mustela putorius furo, assembly GCF_011764305.1. Taxonomy (NCBI): domain Eukaryota; kingdom Metazoa; phylum Chordata; class Mammalia; order Carnivora; family Mustelidae; genus Mustela; species Mustela putorius. Next base: position 14,234,677 of record NW_025421402.1, read on the forward strand.
TATCCATCAGAGCATCTGGATTGTCTTCCATCTGGTGTCTAATCCATACCTGTAGGCTAGTTTGACTTCATACACAAGATGGCTTTAAGAGTAGAAGCACAGAAAGAGGATGACATCATTGTCCAAGGACGTTGTATGCCTCTACTTGCATCACATTTGCTAATATCACATTGACCAAAGTAAGTCACGTGAACATGCCAGAATTTAAGGGGTGGAGAAATAGACTTCACCTTTAGGTGGGAAAATTGTCCCACTGCAAAGGACATGAGCATAAGGATAGGAAAATTTTGCGCCATTTTTGCAATGTCATCATACATGACTTCTTGGAAAATCGCTGAATGGAATATTGAAAACCTGGACCTGTATATAGTTTATATGTTTATGTTCACTTTTGAAAATATAACAAAAGACTATTGAGACCTTTAAAGATATTGTGGAAAATAAACATAACAAATCTCTATAATAAATGGAATAACGTGTTATGTTTGTGAAAAAATTACTTGAGCATGATTAAATTCACCTAGAGTTCTAGTCTTATATGTATAAAACATAAAAACACTGAAGTTAAAGACAAATGAGATGATTAATACATTAATACATTCACTCACTTAAATTTTGTTGATCCTTTTGTATGTATGTATGTTCTTATAATCATGTTCACATATGGTCAAGGTGCTTAGTTAAGTATGACTTGTTATATGGAGGACATTGGGAAAAGGAGAGGAGAAGTGAGTTGGGGGAAATCAGACGGGGAGACAAACCATGAAAGACTGAACACTGAGAACAAACTGTTTTGGAGGGGAGGAGGTAGGGGGTTGGGTGAGCCTGGTGGTGGGTATTATGGAGGGCACAAATTGCGTGGAGCACTGGGTATGTTGCATAAACAATGACTCTTGGAATATTGAAAAAAAAAAGTATGACTTGTTATGTGTGAATTCTGGAAAGTCTTCTGCTCACAGTATTTTGTCTTAATTTGCTCTCCAGAATCTTTTTTTAAAGTTTTTGTTTAAATTCCACTTAGTTAACAGTGTAATGTATTAGTTTCGGGCTTATAATATAGTGATTCAGCACTTCATACAACACCTTCTGCTGATGGCAAGTGCACTCCTTAATTCCCATCATCTATTTAACATTCTCCCACCCACCTCCCCTGTGGTAACCATCACATGGAGTCTGTTTCTTTTCTTTCTTTCTTCTTTTTTTTTTTTTTTTTTTAGTTTTTAGTTTTTATTTAAATTCAACTTAGTGAACATAGAGTGTATGATTATTTCCAGTGGTGGAATTTAGTGATTCATCAGTTGTATATAAGACTTAGTACTTATTCCATCAAGTGCCTCCTTCATACCCATCACTCTGTTACCCCATCCCCTCACCACCCTCCTCCCCAGCAATCCTCAGTTTCTTCAGTTAAGAATCTCTTATGGTTAGCCTCCCATTTTAATTTTATTTTATTTTTAAGATTCTGTTTCTTGATTTGCCTCTTTATTTCCCCTTTGCTTTGCTCTTCTGTTTTGTTTCTTAAATTCCACATATGAATGGAACAATATGGCATTTACCTTTCTCTCCTGACTCATTTCACTTAGCACAATACCAGTCTAGTTCCATCCATGTCAATGCAGATGGCAAGATTTCATTTTTTGTTAAGTTTTTTTTTTTTTTTTTTGACTGACAGAGATCACAAGTAGGCAGAGAGGCAGGCAGAGAGAGAGGAGGAAACAGGATCCCTGCTGAGCAGAGAGCCCGATGAGGGGCTCGATCCCAGGACTCTTGAGAGCATGACCTGAGCTGAAGGCAGAAGCTTAACCCAGTGAGCCATCCAGGAGCCCCGGCAAGATTTCCTTTTTTTATGGTTAATTTTATGGTTTAATTTTATGGTTTTTATGGTTAATATTTTATTGTATATATACACAATAGAATGTACTTTTGAACATACTCCTTTATAACTCTAGGAACACTGTAAGCTTAGACTGTAGTTCATATGTATCTGTCTTCACATCTTTTAGTTCATAACATTGTTATATATGACAAAACCCAGTATGCTCTGGTAAGCATCTCTGATTCTTCTTGCTGAAATTTGGCTGTGGGAATAGTGTTTCCCATTCCATCTGAATTCACTTACTGGTGCTCCATATTGCTCTTAAGCCAATCAGATGCTCTAAAATGTGTTTATCTGAAAGATCACTCTTAATTCTCACACCCCTTCCTCTTCCTCCTCCCCTCCCCTCTCTTTCTCCTCTTCTTGCTCCTCCTCCCTCTCCTCTCCCTCCTCCTCTTCTCTCCTCCTCCTCCTCCCCCCCCTTTCCCTTCTTTTTGCATCTGTGCACTCATTCAAAGTATGTTCCAGAAGAATTGAGTGTTAATCATTTGCAGGCTATGAAAGAGTTTATTTCCTTCCACTGTGTTTTGTAAAATGTTGCTGGTGAACATCTATCTCAGTGCTCTACGAACATTTGAACACACTCCCTTATAGCAAAAAGTTTATAGGATGTGTATGTTCACATTTATATAATACATACAATGTGTATGTCTTCATTTTTAAATTGAATTTAAATACATTTAAATGATAAATATATATAGTATATGTTCTACTGTTACTATCTAATATCTCTAGGAACAGTATAGTCTTAGCCTATAGTTCAATAATTATGATTTTAGATAAAATTCCTTTTCCCCATAATCTTCTTGATTATTTTGTATGTTTTGGCTTATTTCTTTGCATCACTATTTTTGCCATCATGCAAAAACGTTTGAATTAGGTACAGGAAAGTGTATAGGTTGCCTTTTTTTCGTATGTAATACTTGGAACTATCCTCTTTTTGTCTGTTTTTTTATAGATCTTTCAAATCATATATTCCCTTTTTTAGAATCACTTCAGTTTCAACCAATCTGAATGAGAAAATCACTGTTTTTTACATTATACCGACAATGATTTTGATAATGTCTTTAAACAGTATTACTTTAGATATCTTCAGTCCCAGATAACAGTTAGAAAAATGTTAGTTATTAGAGGCTATGAAAAAAAAATAGCATCAACCCTGAAGAAGCACCATCCAAGGAGTCAGATAAATAAATATGTACAATAGATGTAATATAATAAACATTAGAAAGAGATAAGCCTCAGGTTAAGTGGAGGCACCCAAGACTGGTATTTAACCCAACAAAAAGTTAGAAAATAGTATGATGAATATGGACAACAAGGCATTCCAAGCAGATGGAGAGACACATGAATTAGCATTAAAGCTGTATGACCACCACACAAAACTGATCTTCAAATATTTCAGTAGACTCTAACAGAAGATTCAAGGTGAAGACAGACAGAAGATAAGATTAGATAGAATAGAGGCCAGTTCATAAAGAACCTTCTACAGCATTCTAAGGATGTCAGATCTTATCTTAAATTATCCTGAAAGTCATTGAAGAATTTTAAGTAAGAGTTTACTTCATCAGATTATTTCTTTCAGAAGGATCACTGTGTACAGTAATGTGAAGATTGTATCAGAGCAGGAAAACAGTTAGGTGATATTTTAGAAATCCCAGATAGATGTGTTGCATGGCAGAAACATGATGTCTAAAGAATGGAGAAAATGGAACAAGTCAAAGAGATAAAATATTTTTGGGGAATCAATCCTATATAAATAATTTTAAAAACAAGGATGTAGACAGAGCTAGAGAATACAATCAAAGAGAAGTATTTGGTTTAATTTTAAGATGGGATAAATTATTTCTGAAGCATCAAAGTGTTATTCAAATGTGAGACAATATTTAATAAATATTTAATAAATATTTATTAAATAATATTTAATAAAATGAGTGAACCAACGAGATGCCTAATAGGCAGTCATATATATGTGCCAGGATTCCACAGAATGTTCTAAGCTTCAAAAAAGTTTTGGTTGTTGTTAACTTATTGGTGACATTTCAATTGGTTGGAGTAGGAGACATTTTCAAGGGAGATTATTGAGTACTCACTGTGTGCTTGGTACTTTTTGTTTATTTCCTAATTTAATTTTTATGACAAACCATGTAATTTCCAAGTGGAAAAAAAAACAGAATAATAAAATTGATACTTACATAAACAAAAGCCTTTGAGTTAGTTCTTTGTCTCTTTTCATAACCTGAGTAAATTTAGCTTTCTGGATATAATAAATATGCTGTCATGAATAATTTGACCTGGGTTTAGCTTCTGAGAGGACTTAGAATCTTCTAAAGCAATAATCAATTTATAGGAGTTGTGAAGCTGGAAAAATATTTTAACCTGGAAGTCATTTGTTAATGGTCAGTGTGCCAGTTTTTATTTTAGTGTTTTTTATTATTAATAAAATTTTGTTCACAATTTCTATAAATATATTCTGCTTATGGGATATAGAAATCCATAGGTAGATTAATTAATTGTAACATGCTATAGATAATTGTTTTTACTCTCTGTCATTATTATAGCTTCTAAGATCTAAGGGGGATAATTGCTGTCACTTGACTCTCCTGATATATTTGGCTCACCAAACATATATAATTACAAAATTAATGGGTAAGAGGAAGAGAAAGCAAGGGGCAAAGACTGACGCTGACATCTCCACTAAAAAGCAGATGTCACAACTGAGAAGTATGAAGTTACAAATAAAAACAACAGAATAAACAGCAAACTCTAGCCCTGCAGATGAGTCTTCTCTCAAATCACCTGGTGATAATGGAGAAGAAAATGCTATCATCCCAGTTCTCAACCTGGGGTGATGTTGCCCCATAGGGGACAATTGTGAATGTCTGGAGACCTTCTGGCTGTCATGTAAGGGAAGGAATACTACTGATATCTACTGGATAAAATCCAGAGGTGAGGGCAACCATCCCACAGTGCACAGGACAGCTTCCACAACAAGTAATTATCCTATCCCAACTGTCAAGAGAACTCTGCAGTTCTCTCTCTAGCTATAAAGAAACATTCTATACCCCAAAGGTTCAATTTGAAAACAATTTGAATAAATGTTCTGTCCAAAATAAATGATTGTCTTCAAAATTTTTAAACTAGAAAATACAGTTGCTTTTTGGAATTTTGTCTTAATCCTTTGTGAATTATACACCCCCTCCAACACAAAGATGGTTTGAAACTGACAGAAACTAAACCATCAAATTATACACGAATAGTGAAAAACACTTTGGCTTGCAACAAAAATTATTTTATATTTTTTGTTAAATTAGCATTTTTAAAAAGATCTTATTTATTTATTTGACAGAGAGAAAGAGATCACAAGTAGGCAGAGAGGCAGACAGAGAGAGAGGGGGTAGCAGGCTCCCAGGTGAGCGGCGAGCTCAATGCAGGGGACTAGATCCCAGGACCCTGAGATCATGACCTGAGCCACCCAGGTGCCCCGCTAAATTAGCATTTTTAAGTGAAGTTTAGGAAATAAGTTTGAAGAAGATGATGTCAGTAAATATTCATATTTTCTTTTATTTTTTTATGAAGTTCAATTAGCCAACATCATTAGTTTTTCATGTAGTGTTCAATGATTCATTAATTGCAAATAATACCCAGTGTTCATCAGATCTCATGCCCTCCTTAATGCCTGTCATATTTTCTTTTATTGAGAACTAAAATGACTACAAATGACTGCAATTCACTAACTAGAGTAGTACGTGTATGAGAAGTAACTGCAATACAACTTACTTGTAAGTTAATAAATTTGACAGAAAGTTTCATTTTTGTTTTTCTTCCAGAGTTCAGCTATTCGTTTCCACTCAGGAAAAAACTACCCTCCTCCCCAATTCCCCTGAAAACAAAAACTTTGTGTGACACCACCCCCAGATGATGGTTTATTTTTTAAACTTTAAAAAAATACTTGTTGCTCAAATGGTGTGTTTCTTTTGCTTTTGTTTAAATGGTGTGTTTCTCGGCAGCCTGCAAATAATGGGGAAAGGAGGAGAAGGACAATGGTTTTATTGTGCTTGATTATTGAATTATCATAATTATTAATTACAAATACAATTATAATATTAATTATTGAAGCAGCTGTTCCTGGATTGGAAGTTTTAGGCTGAGGGAATGATTGCTGCCAGAAAGGAGGCCCACAGTGACGTAGAAGGGCATGTGCCTCTTCAGGAAGGACCACTGTGGTATAATAATGAAAGTTCCAGATGCCATGACGGGGGAGGTGGTAATGGGAACAATATTCATGCACTAGAACTGGATTGTTTCTAATGTTTAAGCTCTTTTGTTAAAAGTAAAACTGCAGAGATTAGAATCCTCTAAAAATATTCTTAAGATTAATCAAGAGACTGAACTAAGATCATATTAAAATGAGTTTTCTTATGTACATACATATCTATTTTCCATCCATCCATCCATCAGTCCATCCACCCATCCACCTATCTGTATATTTTTGCTTTTAACCGTACAAATGAGAAACTGAAATTACTTCTATTTTTTTGTCTTGAATTCTGAAAAACAGAGTTTTTATTTTTATTTTTTTGTTTTGTTTTATATAGCTCTGCTTTTTACTCATCTTACATTCCATTGGAGTTATAAAGGAGTAAAGGAGTTTTATGTGACAGAGAAGCAAAGAACCACCTGTTTTATTTGTACTACTAAGAAAAAAATATCAGAAAATGACTTATCTAGAAAAAATTAAAATTATCATCCTTTTGAATGATATATTTCCTTTAAATAAAACTTATCTCTACTATCTAATTTTTAAAAATTTTTTGGATCCTTAGAAATTAAATCATCTACTAATGGTATTGATATAGATGCTCCTAATAATTGAGTTCAAATCTATGTATTTATTGTTTTGTAAAAAGAAAAACAAAATGGGAAGCCAGAAAAACAAGCTTTATTTGTTCAGAGTGTATGCTTAATTTCATATTTATGTTCATAAGGAGGGATGTTTGCAATAAGAAGTCACAGAACTTCAAACTTTGGAAGAATAAGCATATAGGGAATAGGTTGCCTTTTGTTGTGAAGATTTGGGGAGAGTTGGATATTCGTTTCAGTCATCTGGTCTCTTCCAAGACAAAGGTTATGTTCTAGAGCCTTGATAACTAAAATTCAAAGATACATATTAAAACTCAAAGAGGCTATAATAAATTCCTATAATAAAAGTTTGTCCTCTCTTAAGTTGAATTTTGATTTTTAAAGAAATGAGTAGCTTTGCTTAGCTCCATGAGGAAGTGACTCTGCTGTCAAGAGACCAGTAATGCTCTCCTTTTACCGTTGCTTTCCTGCTTTACTGTCCCCAATATTTCTATTTCTCACTTTTCCCATAGGTAACATCCCATCGGGATGTTTGTCTCTTTTTGCTCAAACCAATCCAAACAGCAATCTTGGGATCATGTAGATTTAGGTATTAAACCCCTGGGAGGTAAGAAAAAAATATAGAATAATACTTACATTTTAGGTGATTTATTTTAGAAAAATATGATAAAACACCAGAACTTAGAATCCTAACCAAAAAAAAAAAAAAAAAAATTACCAATATCTAGTTGCTCTTTCTACATGGGACTCTTCTTTCCCAGGATCCCAGTTTTATCTCTGTCCAATTTCATACAGCTCAGATGTTAAAAAGTCTCATTCAGTCACATTTTAGTAGTATCATTTCCTATGAACCAAATTGAAAGTAAAATCTCTTACGAATATATGGAACTACAGCCTTATTTCAAATAAAAATAAAAGTATCATGTAGAAAGCTTTTATGTGAGTTTTATTCATATCATTAAAGCAAAGGTACCCATTGTACCTAGGCCTAAGTTGTCTTTAATTGAATCATATTGTCATTTGCATAGGAATGGGAGATTGGGTCACACCTCATTTATGACCTTATTTATAGAGTTAAAAAGGGCACTTGTAAGTACAAAATCTTAACTTCATGATCTGCATGAAGTTGTCTAATAAACACATCTGGTCATATTCAAATCATCCAGGTTCTTTTGTCGTTTATAAATAAAGCGGTGACAAAACAGGTTTCACCAAGGACAGATATGGCCTCAAGAAGAATTTAGCTATCATGAGTCAGAGGAGTTAGTTTATGAACTATCTGTAGAATTTCCATTTCCAAAGGTACATTACACAAATCTCCAAGGTTACATGCTCTCCAAGGCACATTAGTAAATATCTATAAGGTTTCCATTTTCCTGACAGAAACAATTACAAATGCCATGCAAGAATAATTTCACACAGAGAGTTGAGGCAGCTATCAGAATTCTCTTAGGTAACAGTTGCAAAATGTTTATGCTAATATTATTTAGCTTTTTCCTTTTTAACTTAAAAAAAAAATCAGGCTACCGAATTCAGTGCCTTTCTTTTGTTGTCAATGTAGTTCTAAAAAAGAGAACACACATTAAAAAAAGGTTGGAAGCAAGTTTATGTTCAATTCAAAACTATATGTTTTAAAACAAAATACTGCAGTATGTTTTCACCAGGGAACTCTTGTATTCCCTGTTTCATTTCAGTAATGAAGAGAAGAGCTGCCATCTGGCCATTTCAAATGTATGGAGTTTGTGCTTCTATATATAAATGACAGCATATGGAAAGGGAGGTTTGCAATTGAGTGCCTATTCCTAGAAATACTTAGGGATTTATTCCTCTCAGAATGTGTACTATCTGCCTCATCTAACACATTATACTTCTAACTTCTAAAAAAAAAAATTAGGGAAAACAAGAAGTCATTTCAATCTATCAAAAACCTTCAATATTTGAGTATACTTTAAAATTCTTAGCTTCTTAGATCGTTTTTCTTAAAAATAATGACATGTGTATTTTTTATCCTCTCCTGCCCAAGACCCACTGATACTAAATTAAACATTTCAAAGATATTAACATGGAAACATCAAGAGAATAGCAGATGAAAATTTTCACCAGAGTTTTTGAAAGGCAGAGATAGAGGAGTGGGGAGGAATTAGGGAAAAAGAAGCTGCAACTTAAACCTGGAGCGAAAAGATAAAAGAAGAGAGACCATTCACCCTGCAGAAAGCTAAAAATCCAATCCATACAACAACAAAAAACCTTGACCTTAAGACAGATAGGCATCATAAGGTAAAAAAATACAAGAATATACTGAAATACTGAAGCAGCCAGTTCCCCTTCCAAGCCCACACTCAGGTGCTGTACCCAGGCCAAATGACAAAAGATTATTCTTCAGAGAAATTGCATTGGAAGGAGAGAATCTGAAAGTTTAAATAACCAAATATCGCTTCTCACCCCAGAGTTATAACACATATTCTCCCTAGTCTGCTAAACTCCCTGCCTCAGTAAATATTTTTTTTTAAAAGCACCATGAAAACAAATATAATTTAAGAAACAGAAGAAAAAAAAATTTTTAAACCTCAGTGTAATACAAGGGGATATTACATTAAGAAAGCAATGTCCTTTTTTTTTGGTAATTTAAAAATTTTAATAACACATTTGTGGAGTTCAATGCCAACTTCTAGCCATTTTTCCAAACAGACCTTAATTTTTAGAACAATTTTAGGTTTACAGAAAAGTTGTGGAGGCAGTACAGAGTTCCCATATACCTGCTTCCCAATCTTCCCTTATTATTAATATCTTACATTAGTAATGTACATTGGTTATAATTAATGAAACAATATTGATACATTATCATTAACTAAAGTTCATACTTTATTCCAATTTCCTTAGGTTTTTTTTTTCCCCTTATTTAAATTTTTTATTTATATTCAATTTAGCTAACCTATAGTATGTTATTAGTATCAGAGGTAGAATTTAGTGATTCATCAGTTTCATGCAACACCCAATGCTCGTTATATCATGTGCCCTCCTTAATGTCCATCACCCAGTTACCCCATCCCCCCACCTCCCCTCCAGCAACCCTCAGTTTGTTTATTATAGTTAAGAGTCTTTTGGGGGCACCTGGGTGGCTCAGTGGGTTAAGCATCTGCCTTCAGCTCAAGTCATGATCCCAGGGTCCTGGTTTGAGTCCCATATCTGGCTCTCTGTTTGAGGGGGAGCTTACCTATCCCTCTCCCTCTGTCCCTTTCCCATGCTGTGCTCTCTCCGTCTCTCTCTCAAATAAATAATTTAAAAAAGAAGAGTCTTTTATTGTTTGTATCCCTGTCTGTTTGTCTTATTTTATTTTTCCTTTCAGTTTTGTTTCTTAAATTCCACATATGAGTGAAATCATATACTTGTCTTTCTGAGTGACTTACCAAAAACAGTGTTAAAAGATGTACCAAAGGGCCTGGGATAGTAAAAGAAATAAACTCTTTGAAATTAAAAATATGATACTTATCTTTTTAAGATTTTATTTACTTGAGAAAAAGAGAAAGAACAAGCAGGAGGAGGGGCAGAGGGAGAAGGAGAAATAGGCTCCCCAATGAGCAGGGAACCAGACAGGGGGCTCAGTCCCAGGACCCTGAGATCATGACCTGAGCCAAAGGCAGACACCTAACTGACTGAGCCACCCAGGTGCCCTGGATAGTTATTTTTTTAAGACACATATTAAAAGCTAGGTTACAAAATACAGTTAAAAAAAAAATCACAGGAAGAGAAATGAAAAGTAAAGGAAATTGAAATTACTAAGAAAAAATATTCAGAACATTAATCTAGAGCATCTAACGTTTCTAGCAATTTAAGACCATGAAAAACAAAGGCGACATTAGGGAAACATACTTTAAACAACAACAAAAAATTTTAGATTATTTCAGGAGAGTGAATGAAGATCTATGGCAAGTACACAGCATTCTGTACTTAAGAACATAATAGGTAACAGCAAAGAGAAAGAAAAATCAAAATCAAAATTTACAAATATATATAGTAACGAAAATCAGAATGACATTAACCTCTTTCTAATAATACTAGAAAGTAGAAGCTATTAGAATAGTAGCTTCAAGGAAATGACTTTCAACTTAGAATTTTATTTTTATCCATACTGCCAATCGAGTGTGAGGACAGAATGACAGAAAAGACTAAAAACAATTATTTCCTTATAATTCATCTCCAGGGAAACTGCAGGAGAGTGTCAGGCCAACATTCAGAGTTAGAGCTTTATTCTGTCTAACACCTCTTCCTGTTTGGGAAAATTTTAAATTGATGATTTCCCTTTCTCTATTCAGCTATTTAATGTCTCATTTTGCACTGATACCAATCGTAAAATGAATGCCTTGACTTCATAGACAAATTGGGTTCAGAGAGACTACGGCCCCAGGATTGTTCAGTAAGGTGCTCTGATTAACAATCTGTGAAAATCCTTCCCCTTAGACGAGTGTCAAATAGCTGTATATATATATTAACAGTGAGTATGCATAAACATTTTTTAAAGATTTTTTTTTTATTTGTTTGAGAGAGAGAGAGAGCATGAGCAGGGCAGAGGGAGAGGAAGAAGAAGACCCCCAGCTGAGCAGGAAGCCTGACGAAGGGCTCAATCCCAGGACCCTGGCTTCATGACCTGAGCCAGAGGCAGATACTTAACCAACTGAGCCACCCAGGTGCCCCATTATTAAAAAATTTTTAAAGTATATTCTAGTAACCACTAAGATAATTAAAGTACCCTTACCATGATTCCATGATGACTAGAAAGACTTCAGATACACATGTCGCTTGGTCTCTGACCTTGTAGAAACACTGATACTGCAGTCTGCTTTACAGTAATATATTTCTTTGTAAATTAATGCATTGGAATGTTTGTTCATAAACATACACATGAATTAAAAGAAACTCATGAGCCACAGATTATTTTTTCCAACCATTATTTTATTTTTTCAGCTTTTATTTTTTAATTCTTCAAATGAACAGTTTAAATTCATTGGAGCTACATTTTTCTTCAACCACATAATATATTAACCTGAACAGGATTCTTCTTCTTTTTTTTTTTTTTTAAGATTTTGTTTATTTATTTGTGTGAGAGAGGAGAGAGAAACACATAGGTAGGGGGAGCAGCAGGCAGAGGGAGAAGCAGGATCCCCACTGAGCAAGGATCCTGATGTAAAACTCAATCCCATGACTCTTGGATCATGACCTGAGCCAAAGGAAGATGCTTAACTGACAAGGCACACAGGCATTCTTGAAGAGGATTCTTTAGAGATCTAAATGAGCTTGTAGAGCTTGTAGTTTGTAGATCCAGTGTATGCACATCATTAAAATAATTTATATGCTGTAGACCTTTATTGTACCTGCACAATAGGCCAAACACTAGTCAGGGTTTTGTTCTTACTATCTAAGTTTGATCCTACCAGCAGCAGCACTTACTATGAACCTGACTTTCTGAGACTCATTTGAACAATTTCTTTCCAAAGCCTGAGAAACAGCCCTAAAACTGTGTTATGTAATCACATATTTTGGTAAATTTTGCAAAAGCAAAATAGTTTACCAGCCATCTGATAAGAGAATTTTTTCTTTCCAACAAAAAATATTATCTGTGGAAGTTAGCTTAATGGTGATAGAGTGGTCTGAGCATCTTGGTGATCCAGATAAGGGGAAGCTTTGTTGAAGATACATCTGGTTTGTAGTGCCTTCTTTATATAGATAAATTATTATTAGCTAGCTATTCTGAAGTAGAATTGGCTTTCAGAAATACTCTTATGCCCCACTTTACCAACTCATGCAACATTGTGAGAGGAAGATCTTAGAGCAGACATTGGGCTATGGGGATGGTGCGGGAGGAACAAGGTTGCAAATGCACAAAGCCAGGTGATAGTCTCTAAAAAGTTCTTCCAAATCCCATAGACCATATAAAAATTTGTTAGAGGCTTTCCCATATTTGGCCATACCAATAATTATGAATTTGGAAAAAACCTAAATCACTGATAAAAAAAAAAAAAAATTGATGACCTGAGAAGAAAAACTAAATTGCTCTTCTGTTTTCTTTATACATAATATTACAAAATCCTGGTTATAGTAAGGAATAATAAAAAGTATTTGAAACCAGACACTGAAGGAAAAATACTACAGAGGTAAGCGAGGCAGTTAATTTTTTTTTTGAAGAGAGAGAAGAGGAAAATGGAGAGCAGTAAATATGTATGTAGAGTTCAAATATTGCCCAAAAAGGATACAATATCTACTTGCCAGAGTCCATTCTGCTGTATAATCATCACATATACTTTGTATTAACTAGTTATATATGTAAGAAATACAGATGGATGGATGATAGACAGATTTGTCTTTAGTTTATTAATTTAGGTACCATCTACAAGAATCAAACATTTGCAGTTTCAGTTTATTTCCAGCATAAATATATGGATATTTTTTCATTTTTACTGATTTAACAAATACATCTTATATGCTTATTAGATATACTATAAGTTCTTCAAACAATTATTTGAGCAATTATTCTCTGTTATCTGCTATATACACAATAGAATGCTAAACTCAATCCAAAATATGTGACTATTTTGATCTGAAAAAATGGGTAAAGACAAAGCCTAAGAAAACAAATACATGGTGGATTTTTAAACAATTTTTAAAAGATATCTCTTTGTGTGTTTCTTCTTTTGGAAAAGATTTTTTTTTCTGCCAATACTATAGATATATCAGCTCAAATATTAGTTTTTTCATTTGATGTTCCTTGAGAATTTTCTGAAGTAGAACTTTTTTATTTTTTCATTTCAGTTTTGATCTTGTTCTCAGATGCTAACTTCTAAAAGTCAAATGAACCCATATAAGGCTTTATTGAATAGTCTAACTTGACGCCATCAGGAGGGAAATAACGAAGATAAGAGCTACCTCCTTGCCCCAGGTAGAACAATTTTTCCACTTAGACTTCTTCCTTTCCAGTGTTTCATACCTCGTGTATCGAATCTGCATAAAAATTCTTTCAGAGACTGAAGCAACTGATCTCCTTATTTACAATTCAACTGCGTTTGTCCCATTAGACATTAAAACTGCCCCTAGTTCTCCCCCTAGTTCTCCCCTCCCCACCCTCCTCTCTTCATTTCTCATTTTGACTTTGAGTTCCATTTTCAAAACACCCTTCCTAGCGATTCATAGTACATCAAAAAAGAAAACAGGTTAAACATTTTTCATAGCTATCTCTGTCACAATTGAATTTCATACCATTCTATCAAGAGTTAAATGAAAAAACAGAGGAGTTTGATGTTCATCGCAGGAAGGATAATAGTGTTCCCTTCTAGTGGGCTCCTACAGAACATGCTTAAATGAGTGCGTGTGTAATGTGGAGTGAAGCTTCATCTGTGTTCTGCATAACTGCATCTTGGCTTTAGATGATTGCGCTGTGGGACGTGAGAAAGAATTTTGAAATGAGCAGCCTGTTTCCTGCAGATAAGTTTGTGTGTCCTCCTTATCATCATGAAAAGAAGTTAAAATAATAGCTACCCTATAAACAAAATGCAAAATTTTAAATCCACTCTTGATTCTAATGGCTTTCAGTCCCAGTTCCGTGCTGTGCCATTGCGCTGTGTAAATCTGTGCCGCGTGAAGCTCAGGCAAAATTCTCAAAATGTCTTAAGGGCGATTTATAACTTGCACTCTGTTTCCGAATGTTTTCATGATTCTGACATCTGCATATATATGCTTAGGTAATTGGTGTCCGTATAGATATAGCTCTGTAGAGCGGCCAAAATAATCAAGGTCAAAATATCACATTTGAGAAGGTACACAATTTATTTTCCCGTCCAAGAGCTTTCCTGACTAAAATAGCTAGGTAATTTTCTCTTAAAGCTGTGTGGTGTGAGTGTGTGTGTGTGTCTGAGGGAAGGGATAATCACAGGTGAAGAGTCCAGAACTGATGGTCAGCTCTCAGATCTCTATACCCTGACCAGTCCTGTTCAGGCATTCACCTGTTTCTATTCTTACTTGTGCCCTCTCAGACAGCTGTACCCTGGAAAAATTTCATTTCCTAAAAGATGGAGTTTTGGGGGCAGAGTATCTGGAGCAGTCCTCTTGGCCTTGGCCTCTGATGCCATGATTTTCCCTTTAGAGTCCTTTCTTCCTGTTACTATTGCTGAAAACGTGCTTAAAAGTCTGACTTTGTGGTCCTGACTTCCTGACTGAGATCTGTCCCCACTACGATCATGTTTTGCCCTAGGTTTTCAGGTGGGAAAATGACAAGTTAGAACTGCTCTTTCTTTCTTCCTTAATGTTTGTTCTGCCATTGGGCTTCTGAACCTTAACCTCAAAAATTTAGAAGTCTTGGATCCTAAGAGCTACAGGCTTTGTACCAACTATTTCCCTTGAATGTAAAGCCTACTGGATACTTCTGTTTGGTAGTAGCCATTCTGAACAGATTCAGAGACTTCTTCCATAGCATTCCCAGTAATGGGCACATTCTATTTCAGGGCCCAGGTAATTAAGAGTTCATTGTATTTTAAGGCAACTCATTCCTTCTTGAATAGTGCCTCCTTAACATAGCAAGTACAAAGATGATATCTAGATGTGCCAATTGTTTTGTTAAATGGCCACATTCTATGTATATTCATCCCTTATCAATTTTTATATGTGACCTAACATACGTTGGGATGTGCAGGATTCATCTATACTTGGACCTCTTATATGCTGATGTTCTGGGAAGCTTAATGGATACTAACTTTTAGGGGAGGAAAAAGAGTACTCTATGGGAAAAAAGATGAGTAAAGTTGCAAAGAAGAGAGGTAAGCATAGTTGTAGGACCTGAAGGTCAGAGTGCATAATGCTAGGTAAACATGGGACTGTAAATGAACTTCCCAGACAGAGCTCCATGGCACTGCCATTTCGCCCTGGGAAAAAAGAGAGCTGTATGATAAAACCGAAAGATCTAGAGATCCACACAACTTCACACAGCTGTCCACACAACTGTCACCCCAGAGATCCATACAACTATAATGAGGTCTCATTTTCCAAATAACACATTTGAAAGAGTGATATTATGTCCTGAACTGGTAAAAGTCGTTTTATATATATGGAAGTCAAGAATAATTCAAAACCACCACATGGGCACCTCCAGTTTTACATCAGCCACACAACTTACTTGTTTTTTAAAAAATTAAAGTGGTAAGAATGCATGAGAAGATGTTTCAATAATGCCAGCTACCAAGCCATGTCCTAGCTTCTAATGGGTAACCAAGAGGAGTAGAAGAGCCCAGTTGCCCAAGATAGGTAGCACTGATGCAGAGTTGTGAGCAGAAGAAACTGCCAAGACAGCGAGAGGTAGCCAGGACAGGCAGTAGAGCAAACTGCAGCTGTGAATTCTTGCCCACCATATCTTTGACAATTCATGGAATCCAAGGGAAACAGACAAAAGAGAAAGGACTGAGGTCCTAGCTTAGGGTGATGTGAGTTACTTATCCAGCAGAATTATGTACCGATTGTATGTCTATATATGTACACACACACATTTTTTGTCTTACCACTTCACTCTACTGCTCAAAATCTTGCAGTAACTCTCAGTTTCATTTAGACTGAAAGCCAGGATTCTTCTGATATCCTACATAAGTCAGTCCTCCTTATTTCTTTGCCTTCTTCTATGTGGTCTTCCCTCACTGACTCTGCTCCAACCCTACCCCAAGTCTTTTCTCAAATGCTCCCACCTTATTGAAGCCTACCCTGACTCCTTTCTTTAAAACCGCAGCTGCCTGAAGCTGTCTCAGTCCCTGTTTTATAGTTTTTTGTTTTGTTTTTATCGTTATAGTTACCACCTTCTAAGATATTCTATTGTTGGTTCTCTGCCTTCTCCTAGAGTGCTAGCTCCATGAGGGCAAAGATCTTGGTTCACTGACACCTCTGAGCAAAGTGAACAGTATCTCAGAAAAGCATTTGTTGTATACATGAATAAATAGAGCTAATGGTGAATGCTTTCCCTTCTTTGGTGGTCTTCTGTGATGTCATAAATTTTCTTCTGTATATATTTTCCCCTCAGGACTGCCTTTGCTGTGTCCCACAAATTTTGAACTGTTGTGTTTTCATTATCATTTGTTTCCATGACTTTTTTCAATTCTTCTTTAATTTCTTGGTTGACCCATTCATTCTTTAGAAGAATGCTCTTCAAGCCTCCATGTATTTGGGCTCTTTCCAACTTTCCTCTTTTGATTGAGTTCTAGCTTCAGAGGATTGTGGTCTGAAAATATGCAGGGAATGATCCCAATATTTTGGTACTGGTTGAGATCTGATTTGTGAATCAGGATATGATCTATTCTGGAGAATGTTTCATGTGCACAGAGAAGAATGTATTCTGTTGCTCTGGGATGGAATGTTCTGAATATATCTGTGATATCCATCTGGTCCAGCGTGTCATTTAAGGCCTTTATTTCCTTGTTGATCTTTTGCTTGGATGATCTGTCCATTTTGGTGAGGGGAGTGTTAAAGTCCCCTACTATTATTGTATTATTGTCTATGTGTTTCTTTGATTTTGTTATTAATTGGTTTATATAATTGATGCTCCCATGTTAGGGGCATAGATATTTAAAATTGTTAGATCTTCTTGTTGAATAGACCCTTTGAGTGTGATATAGTGTCCTTCTTCATCTATTATTATAGTCTTTGACTTAAAATCTACTTTATCTGATATAAGGTTGGACACCCACCTTCCTTTTCATGTCCATTGGCATGATAAATTGTTTACCACCCCCTCACTTTAAATCTGGAGGTGACTTTGGGTCTAAAATGAGTTTCTTGTAGACAGCATATTGATTTTTTTTTTAATCCATTCTGATACCCTGTGTCTTTGATTGGTTGGGGCATTTAGCCCTTTTACATTCAGGGTAACTATTTGGAGATATGAATTTAGTGCCATTGTATTGCCTGTAAGGTGACTGTTACTGTGTATTGTCTCTGTTCCTTTCTGGTCTACTACTTTTAGGCTCTCTGTTTTCTTAGAGGACCCCTTTCAATATTTCCTGTAGATCTGGTTTGGTGTTTACAAATTCTTTTAGTTTTTGTTTGTCCTGCCAGATTTTTATCTCTCCTTCTATTTTCAATGATAGCCTAGCTGAATGTAATATTCTTGGCTGGGATGTCAAAAATTTTCTTAAAGCGCTTAAGTGATGGAAGGAGCTGGAAACACCAGTCAAGCAGCTTCAGCCATGATAGTGGCCGCCCTTAAAAACAAGAGTGAAACGTTGGTTCCAGGCAGCAGCTGATCTGGAAAGCAAAAGTGGTTCAGGCAGTCAAAGGAACTTGAGGGGGTTGTGGAGGGATCAATGGAGCTTTGTTTAATTCACATGCAATAAAATTTACTTATATATTATCTTTAGTATTTGTCTTATCCCATTAGAATAAAAGCTCTAAAATGATCAGAATATTTGGTGATTTTTTTTTTACTAATATAGTTCAGTACAGGAACTTTGTATTTCCAAATTGGTGGCTAATACATGTTTGCTAAATTAAGACAAATACTGTTTCACCAATGAAAATTGTATTCCTGAATATTCATTTGCTCTCATGTGTGAATGTCATAACCTAAGAAGTTATCTCATCAAGTTAGTCATATGCTAAAAAGTGGAAAATTTTATCTCTCATTTTAGTATTAATGGCTTTGTTATAGAGAAGAGAAAAATGAGCAAAATTAGAAGATGCTTAATTGCTGGAGCTACCCAAGGTAGAATAATTAAGCAAAACCGCTGAGTACAAGAACCAGGACCTTTGTCTTAGTTCTTTTAATTACTTAAACTGTTATATATGAAGAAAGAGAAAAGAAAGAGAGGGAATCTGTTCAAGGCCATTAGAAGGTAAATAATAAGTAATTAATAGGGCCCAAAAGACACCATTAAGACTCTACATGCTACAGCCCCACAATTCACCACAGCACATGAAAGCCCTGTTTTTCCATCTGTAAAAACTCAGAACGACTTGGCTTCTGGACTTAAAATGTTAAGCTCTAAAAAAAAAAAAAAAAAAAAAAAAAAAAAAAAAAAAAAAAAAAAGTCTTAGTACAGGCAATATAGGTAAGCCTGTAATTATTATTATTTTAGGGAAACTGAACACATGCATAAAGACTAACCAAGAAGGGAAGCCTTGCCAAGGTTAAGTACCACCTGAGCAAGACTAGGGAGATACTGATTCTAGCATCTGGTTCTAGCTCTCACAGTGGTAGTGTCACATGAGCTTTAGGTAAAACTCTCACTATCTCGGATAGGTGTAACAAAAGATGAAAGAAAAAGATCAGACTTGGTGTTAAGTAGTGCTATGCGGTAAGAAAATAATTACAAAGGGTCATAATCTTGATGTCTTCCACGTATTTTTCTCTATATTGGTTATATGACTGAAACCCTGGAATCTTCTAAAGGTATAAGATACTATAAGATAGGATTAGATGATACACAAGGGTCAATGAATTGATAGTCATTAACCGGAACGCATTTAGATAGTGTACTTAGTAGAGTAAGCACTGTGCTGAACTAGACTTTCGGACATCATTCTTACTTTTATTATGCAAAATAAAAGTAAAGTCTCACTCTCTAAACACCACACACACACACATGCACACACATTCATTCCACTTCTAAAGTTAATATTATCCCAACAGCCTTCTCCAGATTAAATTACAACGTATTTAACTGGGTTACCACTCAGTAC
The DNA here is from genome assembly GCF_011764305.1 of Mustela putorius furo. NCBI lineage: Eukaryota > Metazoa > Chordata > Mammalia > Carnivora > Mustelidae > Mustela > Mustela putorius. Next base: position 14,254,115 of record NW_025421402.1, read on the forward strand.
AGAGAAGCAAAAGAAGAGCCTGAGGAATTTGAACCTCTCTCATCCCTGAATGTAAGGTAGGAGGTGAATGTCTACAAGCACACAGAATAGCATCCCAGGAAATTCTGAGAACAGTCCTGGGGGGCATAGTGTCCCAAGAAATAATTTAAGTGATTGTTATTAAAGAATTACTAATTAACAAAAATACCTCTGTGCCATGTAAGCCAACTACTTTCTCTGTAGTGGTAGAGTGAAATAAATCAGGCCTCATTTAGATATACATGAAGTATCACATTTTGGGAAAATGTGTTAAAACAGTGCTCTGTTCATGTTGCCCTAAATTGCTGTCAAGAGAGCCAGGACTTTCAGAGCTAGATTTGAGGATTTGGTATTACAAGACCCTGATGGCTGAAAGGTCAAAGAGAAGACAGTATATATTTATCATGAGGTACTTTGCTTGAAAATAGGAGCCCTTGATAATTCACAACAGTGTTTAAAAGGATAGTTTTAGAGATTAATTATCTGGAGATGCTTGTTGTTGAGATACCATAATAGGTTTTGATTAAACTTTCAAAAAACATTAACAAGATGGCTCCAAAGTGCTGGTCTGTCTAGATGACTGTAGCAGAGATTGGCTCAGTTTTTATCAATCTCTTTTTCTCTTCCTTCCTGGAAACGTTATTACACAACTAGACTATATTTTCCTGCCTTCCTTGAAGTAAGGTGTGGCTATGTGGCTGAGTTTTAGTTCACAGAATGAAAATGGACACAGTGTTTGCCACATTACACCCTGGAGGGGCACACCTCCCATGTGATTCTCTGTACTCCCCTTCTCACGCCATGAGATGCTGAACATTGACATCGAGGACATGGCAGAGCCACAGTTGGGAGGAGCTGGGATGCTGAAATCATTGCATGTAAGCTCACCCACTGCAGTGTAATGTTATGTGAGCTAAAAAGTAGGCAACTAATAGGTTAAGTCTCCGATTTTTATAGGTATTAGTCTAATACAGGAAATCCGTTTTTTTGACCTTTGCCACACCTGCTAAACCTGGTACATCTGTATAATATTTAGTAAAACAACAAACAAACACACAAATATAAGTCTTACTTTAGGCAGCTTATCAAATCTTCAAAACATAAACTATATAAAATTTAATAGTTTATTGGAAATAGATGTACACTATAACAGATTTTGAAGAACCCATGAAGATAATAAAAAAAAAAGCAAAGCTAAAATATGAGTAATACACACTTTCAAAAAACTTGAAATAAGAGTTAGATGTAACTGAACGGTGATTCAAGGGGTTGGAAAACTGAGTTGTACTGGAGCTTGGGCTAGTGATTATTCTTCATTCCCCACATCCAACCAGTGGTTGGAACTTAAGAATTATGTATTTTAAAGGGCAGAAGAAACTAGAAGGATGTCTATAAAAATTCAGATGGACAATTGTCACAGACAAATTTGGGAAGTCTATACAGGGTGCTAGTCAACAAGTGTAGTTACCTTCTCCATCAAATGATTGGTGCCAAGCTGGGTAAGGTGAGGCAGTGTTGGTCCAGTTGTGACTCTAGAAAAGTCTATAATATCTCACGTTAATAGGCCTAAGTTTTCCAAGTAGAGAATATGGTCATTTTCTCCAAGGAAATTACAATTTTGTTCCTGAGTTTAGCATAAACTACAGTGATGTAGTGAATATTTGACTAGTTTTTGTTATTCAGCATTTAAGTACCTTTTTACTATTATATATCATAATATTTCTCTTTTAGGGGAATTCTCACATCTTTACAAAAGGGAAAAATAAGTGAAGGAAATACTTCCTCTATGTTTCCTATAGAAGATGCCTGACTTGAGTTAATATTTTACTATTGAGCCAGTGACACAAAGACAGTGATGATGACAAAAATTCAATCACCTGACCACATATCTGACTCTTCTGGACCCTAAAGCCTTCAGAGCAGGGTTGACATGTGTTCAACTCCTGGCCCAGCCCTCCATCCTAGAAACTTCCCACATCTTTGTAATTATTGTTATTATTAACTTTATTTTTGTTTAAGATAGTTTCTGTTGTTTTTCAGTAAGACCTTGACTGACACAACTAGTTAATATAGTATCAGATTGTGCACTACCTATGTTGAGAATTATGGCAACTGCTATCTTCCCTATTTCAAAAGTATTAATCGTATATTAACGTATATTTTTTGGCCTTTGGAGAAGGGAAAGAGCCCCAAACCTGGTAGGGCCACATTTTTATTTGTTTTGTTTATTTTAGCCCAAGAAGAGCCAATGCGATCACATCCAAATGTGAAATGTTTGCCTGCTGCATTCAGTAGAAAATTATGTCAGATCTGAAAGATCACCTGGAAAGTCCCATAGAAGACAGGCCTGCAGAGGTGATTCTTACAAATCTGTTCTAAGAACCAAGTAGCAGAAACTTTGAGAACAAAATTTTGGTGGCAAAATTGAGATCAATTAAAGTTAAGATTTTCCTACTATAGAGAAAAAATTTGTTGATTTTCACGCATGATAGGAATTTTTAGCTCGCTGGTTATGTTGGGTTTTGCCCTCTTCACACACTACAGTTTGCCTAGACACAGGTCCACCCTGGTAAAGATTGCATTTTCCAGCAATACAGGTGTATTTCTTATTCTTTCTTCCTTCCAATTGTATGGAATGCAGATGTGGTGGCAAGAACCAAAGCTACCACCCTAACTTCAGAGATGTTTAAAAGAAATAGTAGTGAGAGAGAAGATATCTATGTCCTTGCTTTGTTCCTAATATTCAGGGGAAAATATCTAGTTTCTCACTAGTTGTGATGTTACTCCTTTTAATTATTTTTTAATGAAAACGTTCAGAAGAACATGTCCAGGAGTGGGCCATTTTCTTACCCTTGGTTGGTACATTTAGAAAGCACTTTCATTATAAAGTTAAGCAGTCTTGTGTATTTAGTGTCTTTAATTTTTAGTGTCTAATTTTAAACTTCATAGATTCTTTAAACTATTCTTTCTAGCACTTTCATTGTAACTATTATTGTGATTTTTAATTTTATTGCATTTTAAAATTCTTCTTGAATTATCTATACATCCAGTGAGCTTATTTTTCTATTTTTCTACTAGTGATTTGTGGTTGTATTTTACATCTCTGATTTAGGACTCTGTTTATGACCGTGAGCCATTATTGACTTCTCACCTGGATAAGGCATTCTTGCCTTTGGTTTGTGGGGCTAACTTTTGTGAGAATGCACTGGGTATGGGCATGGGCAGCTTGGTGGGACTCTCCCATGGGAAACATAGACTCCTCTTCTTGATTACCGTTCCCTTCCCTCTTCCCTGGGAGGCAATCATGAATTTTACTTCTCTTGGTTTTCTAGGAAATCAAATATACTAATCTTCACAGGGATGGATTTATGAATTTACTAATTTATAAAGTTAGTAATTTACAAATTTATAATTTTTATTTACAAAGTCACCAATTTAATAATGTATACATTTATAATTATAAACTTATTCGAATGCAGGTGACCCTTTGCAATTTAATATTCAAATTTAAAAATTTATAGAATTATTCCCTTACTGATTTGCTAATAAAACACCACATTAAAAATTTAGCTATTTACTAATCTTCAAATAGAAAAGAGGAAGTAAGTGGATGAAGGTGTTGATCCTTAAATCCAGTGCACACATATTTTTTCCCCACTTCCCTTCACTCTGGCCTTTTCTTCTATTCCACTCCTGTAGTTGCATTTTGCAAAGGGCCACTTGCATCCTTCTTTGTGCATGCTCTGAACTGACCTATGTCAGTTTCAGTGAAATAGGTTCTAACTTACATCTCTCAGCAATTTGTGAAAATCTCCATGACACTCATGTCATACCAACTGGTCACCTGACATTTTGTTTTTGCACTATGTTTTATGGAAAGTAGAAATGCAATATATGTACTAAATGAATCATTATTTGTCAGAAGCCAGAAATAGAAAAATTTCAAATAAGTGACATTCAAATATTTTACTGTCTTATAAACTGTTTTTCATAATGTAAAATGGATTAACTATCTCTGAATTCTGAATGAACTAAGAAGAATCCTCAAGAAGTGTTTCCTCCATGCCCTAACACATGAGAAATCATATATATTCATTTATAAAATAATATATTCAAAGCAGAGGAAAAAAGGTGTGCTATTTGCCCCATTCACAGGATTTATTTCTTAACTATGGAATTTTTTACAAGGACATATTTATATTTTTTTTAGTCAGAAAAGAAAAGCAAGGCAAGCTTATTTTCTTTAGAATTACAGGCATAGAGAGTTATACTAGGTTAGAATGCAATGACAGTTTAAGAGTCCACATTGAGTTCAATGAATTAAAATCCAACAGCAGGTCAACACTTAAAATCCATGCCACTCTCCTGTTGTGTGGGAATCTGCAACCTTATTTAGAAATTTTATGCGACCAAGTTAAAGGACATTGCACTGGAGAATCTCCAAATAAACCTGTAATTAATATTCCTGGGAATACAGATATTTTATTAAGTGTGTCTGAAACAAAAAAATCCAGCCTTTTTTAAAATCACTCTATAAAATTGTGATATATTCCTGGGACATATATTCTATGAAAATATCCAGTATTAAAGAGTGTACTAGGCTGTGTACCAAGATTCATGCTGTTGCCATAATTGTTTAGACATTTTATTTTATTTACGTATTTTTTTAAAAGATTTTATTTATCTAACAGAGAGAGACACAGGGAGAGAGGAAACACCAGCAGGAAGAGTGGGAGAGGGAGAAGCAGGCGTCCTGCTGAGCAGGGAGTCCAGTGTGGGGCTCCATCCCAGGACCCTGGGATCATGACCTGAGCCGAAGGCAAACACTGACTGAGGCACCCAGGTGCCCCTGATTTAGACATTTCAGAGCCTGTATCATCATGTAAGGGTAACTACACCAAGAGTGTTTCAGTGGTATACTGATGTTCAAGGCTCCCTCAAGTGCATTCAAATTAATGCTTACTGAAGCTTCACTGTGGAGGGGTAGTTACTAAGAAGTCTTAGACATCAAAGAAGGGATGGCCATGAAACAGCCCAACTGTAGATGCTCTCTCACTTTCACCTCCTCTCCAGCTTAATTCCCTGAATGGCCTCTTTTCAAGCTCTCATTTGTTTCTTGCTTTTTCACTTGGGATTAGAAGAATCTAGACCACAATGGTTTTCAATAATTAAAACGCTTATCTTTCTGAAGCATGTGAAGGCCCCTCTTCCCTTGCTTAAATGTGAATCTCATGATTAAACCTGCCATTAACCTGAGCTGAAGTTCCTATATTCACATGCTTTTATTTTTTTGTACTTTGCTGCTGGTTAAATTCTAGTAGCAAAATTAAGAACTTAATAAAAATAAAAATAATTTCTGAACTTAAAATGATGAATCACTAAGGAGAAATGGCTATGGCGTAAAATAATATCGCATGATAATTTAAATTCAGACTGTATGTGGGACATATTTTTCATTCATTCAGCAGCCTCAGATCTTGTACACGAAGATGCTGTGCCCAGCTCATGCTGTCAGCTTGCTATGAAAGAATTAAGAGAATCGAAATATATTAGGTTTCATCCAGGAAAACTATGTATTATTTAGAGCGTGTCCTTCAGAGTTACCCGACTCTGGTTTTGGTTTTGGTTTTGGTTTTCATTATCTTTGAGCTATTTTACAACTATGTAAGCTGTAAAACAAGACAAAACAAAATCTCCTCGTATAACAGATAATTATTGCCCACAGAAATTCAAAGTTTGTCTAGTGAACTGCAAGTGATGATTGCTCTGTGCACATGAATCACTTCTGCTAGTTTTGCATTTACTTGTAAATTCACTTCAACATTTTTTACCTGAGAAGTGTGGTACTTTAAATTCTGTTTTGTAGTGTCTTACTGGATCCTTCATGAACTGAGTTAAATAAAATCTTTGACATGTAGGCTATTTTTGGCTCTTTGTGTGTCCCAGTTTCTTTTTGAATATCTTTAATCCCTTTATGAGTCTGAATTGTAAGTTGCAAAGATTTACCATAAAACGTGTTCTCTAGAATAGATCCTGGTACATGGCCATCATTGAAGGACAATGTGTGTCTTGTGTATTTACTAGATTCAACATTTCTGTGGAGCATATATTCTGTAAGGGAAAGAGTTCTCTTGAAAGAGTTTTGTTTTAACTCAATAGCAGAATATACAAAATTCGCTTTCACAGACTTCACAGAATTTAATGAGAACTTTGTGTGCTTTTCTATGGCCATGTGTTAAAGTATCCTCTCTTTTAGTACAATGTGTTCCTGAAAATGTTTAATTCCTGAGGCAGAAATTCTAAAGAGAGTTATTGAACCTACAGAAGTCGTTGTATACTATCTTACACTTCTGGGTAGAGATACATTTTTTTTCCAGAACTGTATTGGGTTAAAATTAAGTTGTGTGGGTGGTTTTTTTTTGGGGGGGGGGGGAGATCAATAGCTTCACATTCCTATAGAATTGATTAAGTGTATGTGAAGAGTGTCTGCAAGTATTCAGAAACACAGATTTCTTTATCATTACCTGATGAAGATTTTAATAAATTGCTGAAGTTGTACTGCTGTGAATTATTAAGTAAGAGTAGCAAATGCAGGGCTTTATGTTTTGTCATTCCGTGAATCTCATTTATAGTTCTCAAAACTTCGTTCAACAAAATAAATGCATGATCTCTATATTTGTTGACAGAAAGGTGTTTTGTTCTTGCTTTTTTTTTTTTTTAACAATACAGAGCATTTGTCTATATTTTTTTTTTGTATTCTAAGTACACCTGCACTTCATGGGTACAAAAACCAGACTTTTTCTAGACAGTTCTCAAAAAGTTTCTTCTAAGTAATGATACATTAATAAAGTTGTCACATGGAACCACCAAGTGTTCAGGGTTTCATAAATATTTATGTAATCTAAATTAATACATATTATACACTATTAAGCATCATAAAATGTCTTATTATGAAACCAATTTAAGACTAAAGAAAAAGTCCTGATGTATTAGTTTATTGAGCACCTAAAGTGCGTCTGGACCTGAATTAGAAGTGAATGACACAAAATAAAATAATCATGTCTGTACATTCTAGCGGGGAGAAATAAAACTGCACAAATAGTGTAATACAATAAGATACGGGTTTGTGTGAGTGTATGCACGCGTATATTGGAAGCATGTGTATGTGCATGCATGTGCATCAAAGAGAAAGAGACCTTAAAATGTTGATACAGACCAGGAGGTGCCCTTGTCTTGTCCTGCAAGTTTAGGGGAAGATTCCCAAAAGGAGAGAGCCTCAAATGGAAACTTTGAATTTGTTTGAGAGGCATGAAAGGATGGATGAATGTTACAAGCATTTTCCCCTGGAAGTAGAGGGGGGAAGTCACACAGGTACACAAATATGGGAATGTGATGTCCACCAAGGCAACTGGACCTGGAGACAAAGACTAGATCATGAAAACATCAGGAAGGCATAGAGATTTTTTATTATGGTTAATGGGGTAGCATGGACTCTTTCCTTTCCAAACACTGCAAATTAGGGAAATCTCTTCAAAATATGTCCCATATCCTGGGATCTGACCACTTCTCCCCACTGGAATTATTTGCAAACCACTTTCTCTCATCTGTCTCACTTACTGGTCTTTCTGCCTCTATTTCTGTGCCCTTAAAATCAGTTCTCCACATACAACTGCCAGTGTCCTTGGCATACTTGTTTTAGAATAGGTCATTCTTCTTCTCAAAAGCTCCAATGGCTTCTCTTCTCATGATACACAGTCAGCTAGAATTAAATGACAGGATTTATCATCCTTCCTAAATTATCAGGCCTCTAGTTGCAATGTTGGGTTTAATGTAGAACATGAAATCAGCCATAATACCTAGCCAGCTAAAATGTAACACAGGGGCTACTGAGGGCAGGGAAGATTTTGGAGAAGGGTGTAGGTCTTTGGAATGCCAAGGCCAACTGAGAAGTCTGCATTGGAAAACCCCTGGATGTTATCTTCCCAGAAGCTTTCTTAGCCCAAACAGCTGCCCTGTGATCGAAGAGATATATGCATCATCCCTGAGGCTATGGTCAGCATAACCATAGAACACGCAGGTTAGCATACCTTGTCCTTCCCATAAGCAGATCCTCCTACTTTCAGTAACACCCCTTGTCACACATCACATGCTTGAGAAACAGTGATAAGGATTTGTGATGATCCTGAAGGACCAATAAAAGAGTGAGCAAAGACAAGCAAAGAGTCTTCCTCTCTGAGTGCTGAACCCTTGCCTCCTCCCTCTCGAAGTAGAGTTTGGAGTGATCTTTCATCTGTCAGTGCAGGGATTGCTGGTCATGCCTGACAAGTACATCCCCAAACTTACTTATTCCTGCTCTTCTCCATACTCACTTCAATCCAACTTGTAGTGACCTTATGCCATTCCCTGAACATCAAAAGGCAGCTTCCCCCAAAGCTTTTCTACCAGCTGTCCTCCTGCCTATAACACTCTTTGGCTAGATATCTTCCTGGTTCCTGTGCTTCATTTGGACTCCTCACTTCTGTTTTTGCTTGCTTGTTTTAAATCAGTATTGATTTGAGGCATTTCATAGCAGCTCTGTGTGGTAATTTCAAAGAATGAGATAAAATATGTAATTCAGCAGTCATTTAAAAAAAAAAATACAGACCCAAAGCAATAAGAAACACTTTTAGGAAATGGAAAAACATACAAACAAACAAATAACAAAAAAAAAAAACAGCTGTAGGATATCCAGCATGTATGTATCCCATCTCCAAATTTGAAATCTATTGCCAATTGTCCAAAGTTGCTCGAATATAAAGTTTGTGCTATGAAATTGTGAAAATTCGTTCTGTGAAGCGTTGGAGAAAACCAGTGCACTACTACAATATTTAGCTTCCTAAATTACCTCTACCTACAGATAAGCAAGAAGTTTAAGTTAGCCTATCTTAGTGATAAACCCCACCAAGAAAATTTTTAGTTTTTAAGTTTTACAGTTTGATGTAAAAACAAAACCCAAGTTTCAGACTCCCCTCAGAGTCCTTCTCTGACTACGTTTTTAGGACAATACTCACTTGGGTGCTCTTGATCCCTTTAATTTGCTCAATAAATAGTTTGCTGAATGAATAAGATGGATTTGATTCATGAATCTATTATGTGAATGTTTACTTGAATATATATATATATATATATATATATATATATCTCCAAGAAATTAAATAATCACAATTCAAACATCATTTCTTTCTTTCTCTTTTTTTTTTTTTTTTAAGGTTTATTTGAAAGAGAGAGAAAGCATGGGGGCTGGGAGAGGTAGAAGAGGAAGAGAAATGCTCAAGCAGTCCATGCAGAGTGCAGAGCCCAAAACAGAGCTCAATTGGTCTCACAACCCTGAGATTATGATGTGAGCCGAAACCAGGTCTTATGCTCAACCAACTGTACCCCACAGGCACCCTAAACATCATTTCATTTTATTAAACCCTGTCTTAGCTCAAATTACTTTGCTTGCTTTTAATAACATAAAAGGATTTTGTTTGTTACAAACAATACTCATAGGAAAGTAATCAATATTTTCCTGGTTGATATTGCTTTTACTGACTTCTTACAGGGATGGAGATTCATGTTTTGAATATTAACACTCACTGAGTAATAGACAAACAGATGTATCAGAAATAGATAAAATTTCTTTGCAAATCATTAAAAATAGATGAAACTTCCTTTGTAAAACTGTTCAATTTTTTTTTTCTTTTAGAAGATATAGGGTGTGATCTTAGCATAGAATATTTTGTTAAAATACAGAGAAGTGTTTTGTTTTCTCCATTATAAAGTAGTAATTAATAATAATGGGACCAGTCTTTGAAATAGTTCACTAAGTGATACTTACTCAGAGTGCATTTCAATGATACTAAATGATATATTTGGAAAATTGAAAGTATGAACTTCAAAGATAATTAATAATTTTTCTACTTCTCCCTAGTATTGTGGCTTGTTTTATATCATTGCTGCTATTTTCCCCTATATTCTGATCAATTCCTTCTCAGGTGAATAGTGCACCGGGTTTACCTCTTGTTTGACTGAACACTGTGAAAGGTTTTGTTTATGTTTAATATAACATACAGTTGCTTCTACAGATACCTGCTTGTTACAGTTTTTATTGTTTATTAATAAAATGTAATCAACTACAACTTTCAAATATCAGTACTTTTTCATCCTTTTTCTCATTAATACATTAATGGCTGATCTGATTTTAAATGAAATCAGTAAGATACATCAAGGGCTTTTTTTTTTTTTTAAGATTTTTATTTATATATTTGACAGAAACAACAAGTGAGGGAACACAAGCAAGGGAACTGGTAGAGGGAGAAGCAGGCTTCCTCCAGATGCAAGGGCTCTATCCTAGAACCCTGGGATCATGACCTGAGCCAAAGGCAGATGCTTAACAACTGAGCCAGCCGGTGCCCCAGATACATCAAGTTCTTAACCTTAATATATAATTAATGCTTACAATAGATATTTCCCAAAATGGAAATCATCACCTGCATTTGTAATCAGAGTATTTCCAGCAAAGCTTTGAAATTATAAAATGTAAAATTCTATTAAAATAGAACTTTAATAGAATTTCTATTTCATTTTATATTAGAAAAATTTAATGATAATAATTAAGACTCATGGAGGGTTTTCTCTGTTACACTGTGCTCAGTACTTCACTTAGTTCCTATTTTGCAGGTATTAAAATCCAGATGGAGTTAAGTACCCAAAGACCAAAGAACTTACTAGTAGGCAAGCTTGATCGGAATCCTCTTGTGAACCTTGGCAGTATGATTTCAAAACCTGAGGTCTTAACCACACAGTCACCTGTCTGTGGCCTATGGATGGTGTCATGAACCAATCAGGAGTTGACACTTTATGGGTATTTAAGGAAGAAAAACAGGAGAGTCACAGTAGCATTTGAAAATATGTACTTTTCACTGATGATCACGAGTGTCCTTTAAAGATATCCAATTGAAATAGTAGCATGTCAAATAGCAGGCATGGGGTATTTAAGATAGATTAATTTCAGAGTTAACTTAAGGAAGCAAGAACAAAACTGATATAATGGCTTATGCTACCATTATCTGTTAAATGGAAAATTTTATATGGTCTAGCCATGCCACTGTTAGTTTCTTCCATCCATTTTAAACAGAGCAGTAACAGTGATTTTTAAGGGGTGCCTGGGCTCAGTTAGTCAATGACCAAATCTTGGTTTCTTTTCAGGTCATGATCTTGGGGTCCTGCAAGCCCCAGGTCCTCTGCCTTCCTGCTCAGCAGGGAGTCTGTTTCTTCCTCTTCCTTTGCCCCTCCTCCCGCTCCTGTTCTCTCCGACAAACCAAAGGGAAAAAAAAAAAAAAAAGTAAAATCTTTAACAATGATTCCTTTGATGTCTTCCTACTGCACTTAGGTTCAATATGAATTTCTTAGCCTAGAACACAAAGGCTTACCCATACTCATTCCTGCTGCTGCCTTCCTTCCTGCACTGACCTTCTTTCAATATACCAAAGGGTAATTGAGTCTGATACTCTTTCTTCCTGGTCCACTTCTGAACTTTTGTTAACTTCTACTCAACATACAAATTTAACTTTAAACGGGGAGCTTAATCTGAGTAGATTTCATAAACTACCTTACCTCAGAAAGATTAGACATCATAGTCTCCCACCATATCTTTTTTTCTTACAGAGAATTTACCAGGATTTGTAGTATGTGTTTATTTGTATCTTTCTTGTTTAATTTGTATCTCCTTTTCAAACATATAAGCTCATGAAGGCACAGTCTTGGAATGTCTTGACTGTAAGCTCGTAGAACTCACCATACTGCATACATCAACAAGTACAAATCCTTAATAGGTGTTAAATAATATATATTAAATACTTAAATGGGTGGAAGTTTAATATGTTTTAAGCACTACAAACCTTTAATGTCATCTTTTGTTTATATTAAATGTCTTTCTAACCTTGGTCTGCATGTACTAGTAAATAGAATCATTGAATGCATGATAACTTCTCTCTTATAATTCACATTCTGTACTGCAATATGGTACTAAAATTAGTTTTTAAGCAATTTAAAAAAGAATGTTTTAACCATTCCACTGTTGGCTAGAAATACTGTCCCAACAACATTAGTATCATCTGGGAGTTTATTAGAGAAACAACAAAATTGGGATCCACGCAAGACCTACTGACTCAGGCTCTAGGAGTGATGACTAGAAATCTGTATTTTAATTGAGCTCTTTGGATTGATCCTATGAATACTCATGTTTGAGAAGTATTGCTCTAAACAAATTTGTATTTTTATGAGCCTACTTATTCATGTGCATTTATTAATTAAGCTATGCCTGTAATGTCAAGTCATGGCCCATAAGCTTCAGAATGTACTATAGAAGATAACTTTTCAATGAATTAAAGAACAGGAGCATTTTATTATCTGGCCTCTATCCACACCAAAATGAATGAGGGAACCAGTTAAACGTAGGAGAAACATAATTATTTTGCTTAATTTCCTCATGTTGCCAGTTGATAGCACCTTTATCATTTCTACATGAGCTCCATCGTGTGGCTGAGCTTTGATTTTTTTTTTTTTTCCTGTATAACTACTAGAGGTAGTTACACAGATGATTAAATCATGAATAGAAAAATTAATGCTTTTTCAGAGTTCTGTTGCTGAGAGTGATTCATAATCATGCTTCCTTTGTTGTTTTTAGTTGTTTCTGTTAATTTTTTGGCATCATGATTTTAAAAATTGGAAACAGGATGGACAATTGGTGCTAGAAATGTAGCACTGATGGTTCTTTAGTGCCTTGACCCTACACTCCGAATTGGGTTCTAAAAGAGACAGATTACAATTCCTGTAATCACTGTGTTTTGAGATTGAAGGTTTCCCAAATGAATGTGCGGTTTTGTTTGTTTTGTTTTTGTTTTTGTTTTTTAATGAGATAAATGACTTCTTTCTGCCTATCCACCTAACTTACATCAGGAAAAACACAAATAAAAAGAGTGTGTAAGAGTTTTGTATTCTTTTGTGAAATGGTCAGTTGAATATAACCATAAGGGAGACAGAAGAGAAGCTGTGAAAAACCCATATCAGTTTATTATACTCATAGATTTAGGAATAGGAGGCATAGCATATCATGCAGGACAGCATATGGAAGCCACCAGGTGGGCAGGAAGCAGAAGACAGGATCTTGGGGAAAGCTAGGTCTACAGCTTTTCTTGGGAGTCCACAGAAAAGGTAAGACCGAGCAGGCTAAACATATTAAGACTGGCTAGTTTGAACAACTATGAAATGCTTTAAGTTATGGGGGTGGTCCCTATTTGTCTGGCACCTGATCCTGGGTTGGAAATATCGTTTCTTGGGGTGAAATTACTTTATATATCAAAGGCATGCTCTTGGCTGCATACTTTTCCAGGTGTAAAAATTGGCTAGCTTAGAGAGGGGCAATATTTCCTCAGATAGAAAGGATTTTTTTTTATATATCAAAACATTATGATATACAGAAAATTTAAAATATTTATAATGCATTGCTTGTATGTGTGTATCCCAATACCGATGTTTTTGTGTGACACTCAATTACAGAAATAATACAAAAGGACTCCACCCTGTGCCAAAAAAAGAAATGACCCTAACCTATCATACAAATGATTTTTGATATTAAAATAGTATGACAGTGGCGCGCCTGGGTGGCCCAGTCATTTAACTGTCTGCCTTCAGCTCAGGTCATGATTCCAGGGCCCTGGGATCAAGCCCTGCATCCGGCTCCCTGCTCCGTGTGGAGTCTGCTTCTCTCTCTGTCCCCAGCCTCCTCCTCCTGTCACCACCCTCCTCCCCTTCTTATGCCCTCTCTCTGTCTCTCTCTCAAATATGTAAGTAAAATAATTTTAAAAAAATAGTATTAAAGTGTATATAATGGAATTTATTCAAAAATGTTTTTCAAAGGAAGAGGGATAAATTTAAACACATGAAGCACCAGTTAAATAAACATGACAGTTATATCAGTATAAGAGTTTCTGCCATCAGTTTTTTCCAAATTCATTAGAAAACTTCAAAATTTACCATAAATCACAATACAAATATGTGTTAGCGTGAGGATTTTGAACTTCTTCAGTCCACAGAACTTTTAATAGGTTTGTAGTTTTCATTAACCACTTAATCAAAACACTCACAGCTCAGTTGCTCCTTACCCTCTACATCTTGCTTCTCTTCCAGCCTTCAAGCCCCTAAGTATGTGAAAATATCACCATAATTAGAGACATGGTGTTTCACTGATGACACACAAGAAACGTATTGTCAGCAAATGTGTACCCCTGAAACAAATAATACATTGTATGCTAATAAAAAAAAATCTATAGTGAAATATTTGTTAATGAAAGAAATAGAAACCATAAATTTGAAAAGACCACAGAATCATTCTCCATGGGCAAGGTATTCTCTGCATCTATATTTAAATGTCATTTTATTAGCTATTACAAAAATAAATTATGAAACAAGCTGAATTCTATAATTCTTAAACATACATATTTACATTTTTTCACAAAATGAAAGCTTTTGTGATGTTCTTTGGGTTTCCATAACGCTTTTAACATAGCTTTGCTTACCACTATAATTTAGAAAAATCAAATAGGTAGACTTCATTTCCCTTGTCTTTGAAGACTGATGGCTGCATGGACAACCAACAGTTCATAAATGAAGTAAAAAAGAAAACCCAAAGAATAATTCAAATTTTCTAAAAGATAAGCATGTAGGAAAAAAGCTAAAATTATATATGTATTGCTAACCTAAAAATAAAGAGCTATAGTGAGAGGAAAAGGAGTGTTTATTTAGGATCAAAGATTGTAATTTGTGGGAGTGGGTAGAAACCCAAATGTTGTCCCACTTGTAGAGGGAAAGCAAGAGGTTTTACTGAAGGGGAGTGGCAATTACCTGAGTTACGAAGAGAAAAAAAGGCTGAACTACTTCTTGCAATCAGAATGTCCATTCGCCAGCGGACTTCTCAAGCAATTGCTTAAAAACAATTGCTGTTTTACTCTGTCCACAGGTCTTGGCCCAGTTCAAACAAAGATGATTGAGGCTGTTTCTCTGCCATGACCTCTTCAGCTCCATATTAAAATGATTCTACATAGTATAGCATTCCATTGTGTATATATACTATGCAGCCATCAAAAGAAATGAAATCTTGCCATTTGCGACAACATGGATGGAACTAGAGCGTATCATGCTTAGTGAAATAAGTCAAGCAGAGAAAGACAACTATCATATGATCTCCCTGATATGAGGAAGTGGTGATCAACATGGGGGCTTAAGTGGGTAGAAGAAGAATCAATGAAACAAGATGGAATTGGGAGGGACACAAACCATAAGTGACTCTTAATCTCACAAAACAAACTGAGGGTTGCTGGGGGGAGGGGGTTTGGGAGAAGGGGGTGGGATTATGGACATTGAGGAGGTTATGTGCTTTGGTGAGTGCTGTGAAGTGTGTAAACCTGGTGATTCACAGACCTGTACCCCTGGGGATAAAAATATATATTTATAAAAAATTTTTTTAAAAAACCTTAAAAAAATAAATTAAATGATTCTAAAAAAAATAAATTAAATAAATAATTCTAATATCAATTTTCCACAGAATATGTAAATAATCTGTATTTAGAAAATATAAATATTATAATCTTCTCAATACTCAATACCCCACTGAGCTAGATATATATATATAGAGAGAGAGAGAGCGAGCGAGTGCACGCAGCTTTTGGCACACTGAGAAAATTTCATATCTTTATGTGAATCCATCTATAAATTCTTTCAACTGCAACCATCATTTGACATATTAAAAATATAAGCTATTAGATTGCTAGATTGGTCAAGATACTTAACATCTGTGACTTAAAATGCTCTCCAATAACATGCCTCTAGAATTCTCAAAAAGAATATTTCATAATCTAGTACATCCTATCAGATAAATACTATGAGAATAACATTTCTCAAATGCACTCCTTATGAAAGTAAGAATATTTCTTCTTAAAGTCTATTCTTCAGCAAGAGGTCTTCAAATGCAAGCTAATTTCTAAGTTATGTGTACGTATATGACATATAAGGGTTTAAATAAGACACACGTCTACTTTTTAGAAGTGTGCTGTAAAAAATAAACTAGAAGACATTTACCAGTCTCAATAAGAACAAAAGGGTAATCAAAATATATACTATAATTGTGTTGTAACAGCAACACATTATAGGTGTTTTTTTTTTCTAAAGATTTTATTTATTTATTTGATAGAGATCACAAGTAGGCAGAGAGGCAGGCAGAGAGAGAGAGGAGGAAACAGGCTCCCTGCCCAGCAGAGAGCCCGATGCGAGAGCTCAATCCCAGGACTCTGGGATCATGACCTGAGCCGAAAGCAGAGGCTTTAACCCACTGAGCCACCCAGGCTCCCCCACATTATAGGTTTTAATTCGGGTTGTGAACATGTAGTTTATTTGATAAATAAAATTTGTAGTGTATTTGATAAATAAGAAATTTCCTTACATATTTGGGAACGGTCTGGTAAAAGAAAAACATGTAAAATAACTCAAAGAAGTCAACAAAATTTAGATAAGAAATTATATGTGCCCAGAATAAAGTGGAACTTAAAGAGTAATAAATAAGAAATAGGGGTGCCTGGGTGACTCAGTGTGTTAAAGTCTCTGCCTTCGGCTCAGGTCATGATCTGAGGGTCCTGGGATCGAGCCCTGCATTGGACTCCCTGCTGCCTGGGGGTCTGCCTTTCCCTCTCCATCGACCTCTCCCCCAACTCATGCTCTCTCTCACTTTCTCTTGCTCTCTCAAATAAATAAATAAAATCTTTTTTAAAAAAATTAAATATTGGGGCACCCAGGTAGCTCAGTTGGTTAAGCAGCTGCCTTCAGCTCGGGTCATGATTCCAGGTTCCTGGGATTGAGCCCCACATCAGGCTCCCTGCTCAGCAGAGAGCCTGCTTCTCTCTCTTCCCCTCTCCCGGATGCTCTGCTTACTTGTGCTCTCTCTCTAACTCTCTGTCAAATAAATAAAATATTTTTTTAAAAATTAAATATTTGTTGCATTATAGAGCATATATTCATTGTTTGCTCTTTTGCAAGGATATTCACCAGTCAACTTATATATAAATTGATTATATTAGTATTGCACTCAGAACAGTTTTAAACTATTGACATGTAAATGCTAATGCAATTTACCATGCAGTATATAAAATAATTGATATCAAATTAATTATCACAGGGTAACATAAAAAAACCTTAATACAGATGTACTACTCCCGTATGTATTGGAGAATAAATTATGGATTGGTTGGCCATATTGCAAAAATCTGCACTATTATCTAAATTAAAAAATCAGAACAAGTAAATTGCTACATTAACCTTTTAGAATTACAATTTAATTATTCTCCACACACCAGTTCACATTTATGCAAGTTTTTCTTCTGAATTAATAAGTCCTTTCATTTAATTGCTCAAATGGTGTTCAAAGTTCTGATTTTCACAAGCACACTAACATCAGTTTATTTTGAGAAAATGGATATTTTAAAATTCTTCTTTTCTAAAAAAGTTACATGTCATTTGCCAAAAAGCATTGACAGAGTTAAAGATAAATGCATTAAGGTGTTTTCCAATTCTCCTGGGAATAAAATACATAATACAGACATGAGTTACCCCATGTTTAAGAACTATGCTCTCTAGTATTACATTTCATACTATTTTAATTAAGTATTTAGATAAAATTATTGGTTTGTCATCCCTTGTAATATTATGGTCATATATTATGGGCATATTATGGTCATATATCACATACCAGCAATAAATAGCCTCTCTTTGAACTCTGGGTTTTGTTACTTTTTTCCACTTAGGATTTATAGTAATTATGAAAAAATGTATGGACATATCAGTCCTTTGCCACTTGACTGACTGCACTGCCAATAAAACTTGGCCCTCGAAAAGACGTATTGCTTGATTTTGGTTATGACATACGTTTTCATTGTTCGTGAATCATACATACACACACACACACACACACACACATGAGATTAAGAGAAACAATCTTCTTCAAACTGTTAGAGCTGTTTCCAGTTCCCTCCATCTGTGGTGTCCATCCGAATTGTAGTGGAAGGTATGTTGGGATAGAGTTAGACTTACCTGAGTTTGAATCCAACTCCTGTGACTATTAACTTGGGGATCTTAGGTAAATCATTATCTTTCTTGAGATTTCATTTCTTCATTATAAAATACAGATCAGGGCTTCCAGGTGGCCCAGTTGGTTGAGCATCCAACTCTTGATTCAGTGCAGGTCATGATCTCAGGGTCCTGGGATGGAGCCACACGCAGCAGCTCCCAGCTCTGTGGGGAGTCTGCTAGAGGATTCTTTCACTTTATCCCTCCACCCCTTGCCCTGCTCATGTGCTCTCTCTCAAATAAATAAATAAATCTTTAATAAAACAATTTTAAAAATATAAATAAAATACAGATTAGAATATTCCCCCTCATAGAATCATTGTAAATTTGAGCTTGATTCTCTCGAGGGTCCTTTGTCTTTTGAGGTGTTTCCTAGGGAATATCTGAGGATTTCTCGTGGTTTCCATAAGTTTTGGGGAACCTTTATTACTTCTGCTTCTAGGAATCTCACTGCGTACAAGTTATTCTCTTCCTGACAGATTTTACAAACAATTCTTTTTCTCACATATTATTTGCCAAATACTTTTAATAGATTTAAAGACTAAATAGCTCTAAACCTTAGTATAGTATTTTGTAATTTAATTTTGAACATAAAATGTGTATAAGTGACTTCACAAAAAGGAGGGAGGTTACAATCCTTAGTTTTAAAAATCTTAGAGCACTGAAATATCACATTAATTTGCTCTGTAAACACTTTGTTATTGCTCATCAGCTTGCTTTTAATCCCCTTTCTTCTCTTTTGTCTTTCATCCTACCATTTTTATTTCCTAACAGGCAACTATTTATTTTTTGTGTGTTTACTTATACAAGTATTTATCTTTGTCTGAATTTATCTATTCCTTCTAATCTATAACTTCAGTGCCAACATTCCTACTAGCAAGTATTTTCTGAACAAAACCAAAACAACTTGTTCACTAAAATAATCTTTGATGCTAAATATTACAAGGTATATTTTGCAACATTCCTACTGAATACATAAGACATAACTAAGACAAATGTAGCAATATATGGCATATAGTCATTATTCAAAGCAAGTTATCCCTCTTCTCATTTATAAATAAACCATAAAATATATTTAATAAACCAGAGAATAGAAGAAATAATGCATTTCCTAAGGATGAACTCACTCTCACATCACACCTTTTTTTGGCCAGTAAATACTCAAGGGCTACAAACCATTTGTACTCAATGAGCTGAGATTGTACATAACTCGATGAAGTTACTTCAAAAATGAATACAGTAAGTTTATTCTCTAAAACCAATGAAAATTAAAACACTAGTTGATTTGAAAGATAGACTGAAGATGGCTTCTGATTTTCCCCATCTCCTAGTATTGTACCTTTGTACAATCCCCTCCCCTTGGTTTTAAATAAGATCCATGACTTGCTTCTAACTGTAGAACATAGCAGAGGTGATGAGATGTCATTTCTGTGATTACATTTTTTAAGATTGTAACTTCTCTCTGACTAAAGGACTCTGTTGACTCTCCCTCTTGCTGCCATTAATGAAGTAAGCTGGGCTATGGAGAGTTCAAGTGACAAACAATTGAATGTGGTTTGCAGCTAACGGCAAGCAAGGGACTAGGAATCTCAGAATGATAGTCTTCAAGGTTTTAAATCTTGTCAATGGCCATATGAACTTGGAAATGGATCTTTTCTCAGCCAAACCTCAGATGAGACCACAGTCAACATCTCCTTGATTGCAAATTTGTGAGAAGTAGGTAAAGAAAATCCAGTTAAGTCATGTCTAGATTCTGAAAATAAACTGAAACCGAGAAAATAAACTTGTGTTGGTTTAAGCTACTAAGTTAGTGGTAAATTGTTGCGTAACAAAAATGAGATCCATGGTATTTCAGTAATATAAATAAAATAAAATTTTTAAAAATATTTTAGTGTGAAAAATTTCAAACATACATACAAAAGTCAAAACAACCATACAGTGAATGCCCATATAAATACCTCAGCAAAGCTGTCATCATCATTCATGACTAACACAGATAATGGAGAATATCATTACACTAAGAGAAGAAAAAAAAAAAAAGATGTCAGAGCTAATTGAAATATATACTTAACAATTTTTAAATAACCCAGTATTTTCAACACATTGTAAATTACTCAATTTTATTTTTTAATTTCCATGAATATTTTTTTCCTCAAAAGGATTAGGATATTATTAGTAAATTATTGAAAAATTAACAAAAATATTTCTAAGACTTAGAAATGCCGTTTGACACACTTTAATAAGAAAAAAATTAGAATCCATTCTTATCTTTGGAAAAAATTAAAATTCTACATTATTCTCTGAAGAAAAAAATTTTGCAGCATGGATTTCATTTTGTATTTAAAAGACAGAAGCAGGGGCACCTGGGTGACGCAGTGGGTTAAAGTTTCTACCTTTGTCCCAGGTCATGATCCCAGGATCCTGGGATCAAGCCCTGTATTGGGCTCTCTGCTCTGAAGGGAGCCTGCTTCCCCTCCCCCTCGCCCCTGCCTGCCTCTCTGCCTACTTGTGATTTCTGTCAAATAAATAAATAAAAATCTTTAAACAAATAAACAAACAAATAAATAAATAAATAAAAGACAGAAGCAAACTGATGACCCTTTACAATTGTCAAAATCGTTTATGAATAGTTAATACTGGGAATACTAAATATATAACAGATACCTTACTGTCATGAATGACATAAGAATATAATGCAATCATAATCCTCATGTCCTTCTGATCTCTTTTCCTCTAAATTTGATTTATTTAGAAATCATGATTTTGAGGAAAGATGGTAGCACTGTAAATGGATACATAGATTTTGTTTTTAATAATGCAAGCTTTAAGTCTAGCATTTTATTGTAATTTTAATCAAATTTCTTATTTTTAATATATTACATATGTGTATCATTTACCTCGATTTTTATAAAATCCATTTTCTAGATATCTATTCTCTTACATTGCAAAATTAGGTGCTGACTGGAAATTTTAACACAACAGGGGAAGTTCAAATATATGGTGATATGTATGCTTTAATGATGAACATTCTGAAAATATCTGATTTCCATATGGTTAAAAATATAAAGAAGTTGTATATATAATGGATTTAAGCAAGTGGAGTTTAAGTATAAATAAAATCGCAAGCAAGAACTCTAAAAGGAAAATATCATCTGATATTTATTAAACAAACTAAGGTAAGCAGCTCAAAAGTCCTAAGTTAAATTCTGAAGAACCAATTTAAACTTTGCCCAAAGCCACTCCTTCTGTCAGAAGCTCGGAGATAAATAGCTAACAGAACCAAACGATGACAGAGCTGAATTCAGATATCAGCAATACTGCTAAGAACTGAGTAAGGCTATGATTAAGTGTAATTCTGGCCTAAGAGTTCATTTATCTGCAATATATCAGCTATAAAGACTTGAGCAGAGTCATATTTAGTGAAGATTGAGGATGATGTTGAAACTAAGGCATTATTGGGATGCCTGGTGGTGTAGTCAGTTAAGCGTCTACCTTCAGCTTAGGTCATGATCCCAGGGTCCTGGGATCAAGTCCTATGTCAGGCCCCTTGTTCAACCTGGATCCTGCCTCTCCCTTTGCCTGCTGCTTTCCCTGCTTGTGAGAGCTCTTTCTCTCTGTCTCTCTGACAAATGAATACATAAAAATCTTAAAAAAATAAAAAAGAAAAAAGAAAGGAAGGAAGGAAGGAAGAAAGAAAGAAAGAAACTAAGGCATTATTTCACAATGAAGCACAACTATAGACCATGATCTGTACAGACTTGGTGCCCCTTCATTCATAGCAGGACTATGCAGATACCCTGAGCACTTCATTTGACTCACCACTGACAGAAAGAGTAAGAAGGGAAAGAATAAATTAATCTTAAATTTGTTGAGTTTGAATATCAAATTTGAATTAATTTTACCTAAAAAAAAAAAAATTAGCCCAAAAGTAACATATTTAAAGAGTCATGCTTATCAAATAGAGTTTCATTTGTTTTTGTTTTTGTTTTTTTTAAGATTTTATTTATTTATTTGACTGAGAGAGATCACAAGTAGGCAGAGAGGCAGGCAGAGAGAGTAAGGGAAGCAGACTCCTTGCTGAGCAGAGAGCCCGATGGGGGGCCCAATCCCAGGACCCTGGGATCATGACCTGAGCCAAAGGCAGAGGCTTTAACCCACTGAGCCACCCAGGCGCCCTGTTTTTGGTTTTTGAAAGATTGATTGATTAATTGACTTGAGAGAAAGAATGTTTGTGGCGGAGGGAGAAAGAGGAGCAAACTCTTTGCTGAGTGGGGTACATAGGGCTCCATCCCAAGACCAACAGGTCCTGACCTGAGCTAAAATCAAGAGTCAGCTGCTCAACTGACTGAGCCACCCAGGCACCCCTTGTTTTTGTTTTTTTTTTTTTAATTTATCCTTATGAGAAGAAATGGCAGTTCTAAAGCTGAGATGTTATTAAATATTTTAACATAAATTTTAATTCTACATTTGTAAATTTCGATGATAAATTTTAACTTTGTCATATTCACTAATAATGTGTATACAGATATGTATGTGGGAGATAAATTTATTCAATAGTCCCAACTCTCCAAGACATAAATATGGAAGAGTTTTATTTTTCTCCACCACGGTCTTTCAATTATGGTTTGTCCAATCTTCCTCGCCCATACTATAGTATCATTTTCGGGGATCCCATTACCAAAACCCTGGACACGAATCTTTAAAGAATTATTATGCATAACAGTCAAACACTGGAAATAACAAAATGCACAATAAGTGACTAGCTACACCTTTTGTCGGTTTATCCACTAAATGAATAATGACTCTCAGTCAGACCACGTGTCGAGACCTTGAAAGACTCCTGTGGAGTTCCCTTCACCAGAGTTTCCTGATGCGAGCAAACCCTTTACAACAGGCTGTAGGCTCCCAACACTGGAAGGAGGAGTCACCTTTCTGATTCTTCTCCTACAGTCTGGAATATGGGGAGGAGAATGTGTGGGAGAATTGAGCTAGGTCCACTTCCAAGAAAGCCCTTGGGCAAGGTGCCTGGTTCCCATATTTGGCAGTTCCATGGCTCCTCTCCTTAGACTCAGGGGCATTTAAAGTATCATTCTCAGTTTTGAACCTGGCGTTCCACAGGGGCCATAACATCCCCCTGAAAATAAAATACACTCTCACTCATACAACAAAGAGAAAACCATGCAAGATGTTCTTGATTTTCCCAGCTGAAGTAGGAGGTGCTACTAGCTTCTAGTAAATAGAGAGGAAAAAAAAAAAAAAAACTTTGCTAAACATCCTAAAATACATGGAGCACCCTCCACCAAAGCAAAGAATTACGTGGTTCAAAATGTCACAAGCATCAAGGTTGAGACACTCTGAGTTACAGGGAATCTCTTACTTTGGACTTTTTAGAGAAACCATAAATTCTGGGAAGGTTTAGAAAACCATACTCAGAAATATGGCACCTTGTAAGGGTGAGCTTCTGTGAAATAAACATGCCATGCAATCAAGCTGCAGTTATTTACAGTGATTGTACACATTGTCTTCTCAACCTTCACACATCAAGTCATTTCAATAAGCCTGTACAGTTTTTGTGAGAAGTAATTACAACTAGAAATGATAGCAAAACCATATTCTCAAAGGACAGTGTTGTACGGTAACCTAATGATGCAGATAGAATATCATTTACTGCATTTTAAAAGAATTATGAAGAACACTACCAATGACATTATGTTATGTCCTTTAACATATAACATAATATTTTAAATATGAAAGAAACATAGTAACTTTAAATGATGTAAAGATAGGTCTACTTATTTTCAACATTAATTTAAACCAAGAAAATGAGTTCACTTACTTGTGCAAAATGTAGAGATTCATTTCAAAAAGATATCTTTAATTTTATATTTTGAGCAGCAATAAATAAGTTTTAGAAGAGAATATATACCCCTCATACACCAACTTCTATCCACCCCCCCGAAGCAGATATTATTCAGTAAAGTTTCCCTTACTGAAAAGAATATACACAAAGGATTTTAATATTGATAAATATAGTAAATGTCTCTTAAAACATACATCTATTCACTAATTTGACAAATATTTATTGAGTTCACAATTAAACAAGCACCGCGCCAAGCTGAAGACACAGTAATGAACAGAGAGACATTGTCCTTGCCCGTAAGGATATAACTCTAGGGGCACCTGGGGGGCTCAGTGGGTTAAAGCCTCTGCCTTTGGCTCAGGTCATGATCCCAGGGTCCTGGGATCGAGCCCCAAATTGGTCTCTCTGCTTGGCAGGGAGCCTACTTCCCTTCCTCCCTCTCTGCCTGCCTCTCTGACTACTTGTGATCTCTGTCTGTCAAATAAATAAATAAAATCTTAAAAAAAAAAAAAAGGATATAACTCTAGTATCTACATTAAATTGTTTATATGTAGTCTTAGTTAATGCTAAGCCAAAGTGAGCTACCATCATTAATTCTGTCCACACAAAAATTACATTGTATATATTGATTACTAGTTACACATGATCACTGAGGAAAACAAAATTTCAAATATGCATAGGTTTCATATTCTAGAAATTATCATTTTATTTTAGTTTAGCATCCAAATTAAAAATAAAGATTTTCAGTAGTTCATGTATTTATATATATTTATGTTGTATATAATATATTTAATATACATTTATGTATGTTTGTATATTAAAGTGGTTATATTTATAATAACAATTTTATTAACAATATTTCCCGGACCTAGGAAGCAATAATTATAAGGTAAATAAAATAAAAACAGAGATTCCCATCTTGCAGTCACTTGCTTTCTGAGTCCAGATTTAAACTGAGTGAACGTTTTTACCATCTATTTACTATTTGTTGGTCAATCTTAAGTGAATTTGTAGTTTCAGTCTGGGTTATCCCTCTCAAACTCAGGTCATATTAAAAAAGAATGGCTGTCTTTAAATTGGAGCTAATTAAGACCCATGGAAGTCCAAGTATCTGATTAAAAGATGGTTGGGTCCCATTGATAAATCAGCAGGGTAGCTTACATGTCTCTTTTAAGGTTGGATATCATAAAAATGTCACAGAAATTCCATTTGGTAATTTCAACCTCTTTTTAGGAAATGAAAAAAAAATTTTTTTTTGAAAAACATAAGTGCCTAACAAAGAGACATATAAGAAAGTTTCAGAAGACAGGTAATGAAGTGCTTGAAGCAACTTAAATACGTGCTATTCATCCTAGCCTATGAAGTCATGGAGCATTTGCATATATAATTCACAATACAAGTTGCTGAGGTTATAATGAGAAATCCAGAATCTCTTTCATCTTGCAGTTCATAGATTGGTAAGAGGAATAAGATGATTAAGTACAGAAAGGTTATAGTACAAAACTAGAGTATAAGCATAATTGGAAAGACATGGTGTTACATAGCATCTCTTTTATTCATTTACTCAATAAGCATTTAAAAATATATATATCCTGTAATGTCATCCTTCACCACTGGTTCACTCTATTACCATATTTCTCAGAAATATTTTCCAGAAATAGTAAACTTTTACATAGGTAGGTGATTGTAAGAATTAATTTCAATTAGGGGTGCCTGGGTGGCTCAGTGAGTTAAGCCTCTGTCTTCGGCTCAGGTCATGATCTCAAGGTCCTGGGATGGAGCCCCACATCGGGCTCTCTGCTCAGCAGGGAGCCTGCTTCCTCCTCTCTGTCTCTGCTTGCCTCTGCATACTTGTGATCTCTCTCTGTCAAATAAATAAATAAAATCTTTAAAAAAAATAATTATTTTTAACTAGAAATGATAGGCCCTGTCTTAAAAGTTACCATTACATACACATATACCTAAAACTAATGTTACATTGTATGTTACCTGACTGGAATTTAAATAAAACCTTAAAAAATGGCCATCGCATGTATTTGCATATATACACATACATATTTATATGCGTGTGTGTGTGTGTGCTGTTTGTGTGTGTGTGTGTGAAACAAATCAGTGAAATAACACCAGATCTATTTCTCCTCATTCTCTGAACACTACAGCATGCTCTCAGTCAGTGAGAGCTAGTGTGGAATATTTTGCTGGATAATGCTGGCCAAGAAGTGCTTGGGATGGATGCTGTCATGCCTCTCCCAGACCCTCCCCTTAGGATGAAGGATTGCTGGGAGCGCTGCTGGCAGAAAGGCGTCGCTGTCACACATTTAGGATGAGTCAAGCCACATCCAGACACGGGGATATAAACCCCGATGGTCCTTGTCCCAGCTGGGCATAATCTTACAGGGTCCTCCTCGCTTCAAAAGCTCTCTGTGGGGCCAACTGAAGTCTCTGTCAAGATTCATCGCAGACAACGCCTCTGTTTGCCTACTCCTGCTTCTGTCCCTTCCCTAGTACTGATGCCAGAAATCCTTCCTCGTAAACCACCAACAGACTAATCTCCGTCACAGAGTCAGCTTTCTGTGAAAACCGCAACAATTTTAGTGACCCATATGGCCAATAATCTTCACTGCTTAGTGCTCTACTGTGCTCTTCTGCATTTTAGGATTTCGTCGTGGTGTGATGATGGCCTCTTTTAAGCAGTTTATTTACATATTTCTTGGAGAATTGTTGAGATGTGTAACAGACAATAAAAGTTGTTCAACAGGGGTTACACACAGACTCACAGGAAGAAAAGAGAAGTATCACAGCAGATGTGAAAATTAAGTTTGTAGGGTCTGGAGTCTTTCAATAAAATCATCGAACAAGCAGTAAGAAAGACAAACGCAACGGGGATTTGTGGGAATCCTTTGACATTCTGAAGAACATTATGAATATCAAGGCAACTTGAGAGGAGTGACCTGTACTTATACAAAGGAGATCCGGAACAAACTCCAGCTCAAATGACATCAGGCCCCAGGCATTTCGAAGAATACACAAGAGGGAGTTCAATGTGGTGGGCCGGAAGAGGATGGCAACGAAATTCTCTCTATTAACCCCAAATTGTACTGATTTGGTTAGTGCATCCATATTTCTAAGACTGGATGACCTATCTTAAAGAGCATTTGTTTTTGTCAACCAACCACTAAAAAACTAAAACAACAACAACAACAAAAACTTAAAATTTTGGACATACTGACCAATAAAACGAAGTATTTGCCTTCACAAAATTCCATGAGTTCAACTCATTTCACGACTTACACTTCAGTATTAACTTCTCTTAGAAAATTATTTCATCTTAAATATACATGCTCATTATTTTGTATACTTTCCATGCTGTAAAAATAAATATATTAAAACTCTTGGTATAACACAATCCACTCAATATATGAAGCTCTCTTCACTAATGATGGAATTAAATGATGCCAAATTACTGAAAATGTGTTCTTCCAAAAGCACCATCTGGATTCTTGACAGAGTATTGGCAGCTGGAAACTTAAGTTCTTAAATTTAACAGTACTCTTGGGCCTCTAATCTGGTTAGTCCATCAAAAGCTATGTTAACTAACAAAAAGATACGCTATGCTTTAGTTATATAGCATTCTTTTGTCTTTTATTTTTAGAAAACAATGCTAGCTATTAAGAGCCATACATGAAATTTTCAATCATTCACCATAATCTGTCTAATATCATTGGTCCCTAATATTTTGATATAAAAATTCTAATATATATATAATGTAATTAATTCATTCAACTGTATTCATTTATCAAAACTCCTAACCCCATAAGATTTGAGATCACTTCATTTTTATGTTTACTGTTATAAGACCAGCACCTCGAACAGTGCCTGGAACATATTAAGCATTCTATGAATACTTTGAACATATGAACAAACCCACAACAAATGAATGAATGAATTCATCTTTCTAGCTCCTATATTGAGTTCTGCTACTTGTGCATTATTTGTGTTTTTTCAACTAATTAACTTAATAAGTGAACATGAAATAAAAAAAAATTAAATATAGCAAAGCAAACCTTGCTCACCAAGTATGAAGAAATGTCTTCAGGCAAAAGTTGAGCTGAAAGAGTCTCATTGATTATATCATACATGTGCAAAAGTTTCATCTCAAATTACCTAGGAAGGTTTTAATTTCAGTTTAACCATATTTAGAAAAAGCCTAACCATACATAGTAATGTTTTAGCAAATTTTATTTATACAATGACTGTTGTTTTCCACAGGAAAAATGAAACAGGAAAAAAAAAGAAAAAAAAAAAAACCTAAAGCAAATATATTTTGAGTTTTTTCTAAAACAGAAGGAATTTTATATTGAGCAAATCTTAAGTAGAAATTTCTTAACTATTGTATACTATGAGTTAATAAATCAAGGTCCAAAAAGTTATCTGAGCAAGGTAAGAGAGAAGGATCTCCAGATTTGGCATATATTATGTCTCCTGACTTTGCAAGGTCAAGACAGAAATAGCATTAAAAAAGAAAAGAAGAAGAAATAGCTTTGAAAGGGAAAATTCAGTATTGCTACAGGCCCTTAAAGAAATAGTTTAAGAACCAGAGTTTCGAAGCTGGTCCAACATGAAGATTCCAGCTCTTGTTTGATCTCTAAGAAATCTATTTAAAATAATTAACTTCAAAAGACGTACATATAAATAATGTTAACTACTTATATTTCACTCAATGCCAATTATGTCCATTTAACTAAATTTACATTTACACTGTATTACTGTAAAAAGAAAGCCAAATTATTAATAAAAATTTAGACAATCTTGGCACAGTTTTCCCAAGACAGGTAAAAGAATCTTGACTCTTAGAGTGTACTTCTCTAGTGGCCGTTATTTTGGTCCGTTGCCCTTTGGCAAGGTGAGGCTAAAAATAGCTTTGAATTCTGGCTCTTTGTTTATTTTATTTTATTTTTTTAAGATTTTATTTATTCATTTGACAGAGATCACAAGTAGACAGAGATGCAGGCAGAGAGGAGCAGGAAGCAGACTCCCTGCTGAGCAGAGAGCCTGATGTGGGGCTCAATCCCAGGACCCTGGGATTATGACTTGAGCTGAAAGCAGAGGCTTTAACCCATTGAGCCACCCACGTGCGCCTTTGACTGTTTACTTTAAAGATCTTGGCATTTATTTTAAAGATCCTTCCCTCCTTTCTTAAATATGTTAAGACAATTAATTAGGATTAATTCCTTGCTAGAAACTATTCTTATATTGTCTTAAATGCCGAGGGCTATAAAGAACTGAATTTTTCTTATACATCTTATTTTCATTGATTTCTTTCTGGGTGCTAAACTTAGTTTAAAATTCTGAGATATTTTATATGTAAATTTCTTGGGGTGCTTTTAGTATAATCATGGCCCCAATAAGGACTTCCATTTAAAACCATAGGCTTTCTTCAGATACACTAACCTCATCTAACAAAAACAGTTTATATTTTAGCTCCCTTGTTAGTCCACAACAATTTATATTTACATGTCTTATAGCACTTACATAAAACATGTACAAAAAAAAAAAAAACTTGTTCTAGCATGGCTATTTATTATTTTTAGACTAACTCCAGTATCTGTTAGATTGTTAGTTTCCTAAAGGCAGGGACATTGTTTCATTATATTATGCACTGTAGAACTAATCAGAATATCTTACTACCTAATAGTATCAACAAAACACAGAATGGAATCAACTATTTCATCAAAATCATCTGTTGCTTTGACACATGGGTGAAGATGATCTATGATCTTTTTTGAATTGCATTTTTCCAAATACAAACAAAACAAAAAATGTAGTTATTTGCATATATCTTATGATTCTACATGTCCAACACATGCTTTTGTACAATTTAAATCACTTCCACAAATTCTGTCTACCAGCGTCTAGGAAAATAATCCATGGCGATGCCTTGTAGACTGCATTTGATTCTTTTTGCCTGGGAGAAATTTTTCATAGTATATGGGTTTTCATCATTCAGTAATCTGCCGATTTATTTATTATAAATAAAGTTGATTCTTATATAGGTAAATATGTAAATAAAGTTGATTCTTATATTTAAATAAATCCATGAACATAGATTCTGAATGGAAGAGCAAGAGAAAATTAAAACATAACTTTGTAAGTGGGCTTTGTAAGTGTCAGGACTTTTTTTTGATCCCAGATACACAGTGCAAAGAAACCAATTTTCTACTTTCTCACAGAGGAAGAGTAAATTGAAATTTACCACTTGCTGAAAAGAACAAGCAGCAGGTCAATGAGACCTCTCTATAACAGGCAACCAAATAAAAGTCAGTGGGTGCAATTAAGAGCATTGAAATTTCAAGGGAACTGTGTGTATCTTTAAATAAACAAATCAATAAATGGTACTTATTTTGTGAGTTTGAATTGGTTCTAACTGAGCTAAAATGATCCAAGATACCAGATTGTTTAAATATTTTAAACCATTTTTTCTCTAGTTCAAACTAAGCTACATATTATATGAAATCTTTGTAATATTTTTATAATGAAATCTCAGTATATATTCTATTAACTAGTGAACTTCCAAAAATATTTAATTTCAGATTTTACATTATAGTTTGGCTTAGACTGGAAACCCCACAAACAGATTATGAATATTATAAAAATAAGATACCAAATAAATTTGCAGGATTTCACTTGAAGAAAACAACCAAATAATGAACATTTATAAATGACTTATAAATGACTTATACTTTCAAGTACAGATATTGTGTAGTCATTTGATATCGGTTCAGTGATATCCTAGACCAGACCTTTGAAAGCACAGCATTAATTAAGCCAATGGTGTTTCTGGCCTTTACCAGTTGGGGGTTTAATGTACAATTCTATTTGTATGCAATCATATGTTTTGTAGATATTCTTGGTAAAGGAGATATTTTTCTCTTCAAATACCATTTCAAACATGACAAAGAATCTATGTAATAAAAGAAATATTCAGATATAAAGCAGTCCTTTAGAAAACTTCCATTTTGAAATTAAAAAATAAAAGCTCTACTTAGTGCCATTATAAAGTAGATGTATCTAAAATGAGGAAGAGTTAACCTCTTGTAATTTTAGCTAACAGTCCCTTCTTAACTTCACATTGATTTTCTACCGAGTAAAGGAAAATGGAAGTTTGAAGGAAAAACCTGTTAAATGGATTCCAGTAATACTGAAATTGAAACGACTTCAATTCTATTAGTGTGAAATCCTTTGTAAGGAAATTTAAACTCTAGAAAGGTTGAGATTGTTAACAATATCAGTAAAATAGACCTATAAATATAAATTCAGGTGAAGGAGAAAATATCTGACATTAAAACACGTAGAAAAGTTCAAATATATTACACAGGCAAATCTGGAGTAAAAAGCCTATGTAATAGTAGATGGGTACCCTTTATGTGTCCCTTTTTAAACTTTATAAAAATTTTCAATCACATAGGAAAGAACCATATAATAAACACTCACATAATCTGTTCTAGCTTGATCAATTACAGTTTGTTATACTTATCTGTTTTTACCAAAATATTTATGTAAATATATTACAGATATAATAACATTTCACCTCTAAATATTTCAATGGGTAACTCCAAAAAAGATATTATCCAGCATAGCCACAATATAATTTTCACAACAAACACAACTAAAAATAGTCCCTTAAAATCACAAATACTTAATCTATATTCAAATTTACCCAAGTGTTCTAAAATGTCCTTTATAGCTTATTTGCTTTAGTCAGAATCCAATCAAGATCACCAGTTCAATTTATTGTGATTTTTCTCTTGTCTTTAAAAATATGTAACAGTTAAAAAAAAAAAAAAAACGTGTAACAGTTGCTTCCTTTCTTCCACTTGCTGCTCTCAGAGATCAGACAAGATGTTCTTCAAGGCACACCGTTTTCTAGATCTGTTAGATTGTTTACTCATGTTGTTATTTAGCAATTTCTTCTATTCTCTGTAGTTTTGTATACAGACTATAGACCTAAAGATAAATCAGACTCAGGTGAAACATTTATGGAAACTTCCTGTGTAGGAGGTGGTAGAAGCCAGAAGAGAGATAACTTATGGGAGGTTGTACTGGTGGGTTGGTGACTGTGTGGGGAGATTTCTGTGCTGCAGATAGCATTGTAGTTTGTTCTAAATGGTGGTTATACATAACGGTTCACACGTGAACATTAATCAACCTCTGAGCTTTTAATTTGAAAATGTATTTTATATTTTTGAAGGAAAAATGAATATAATACATTCTTCCATTGTGTTGCATCATTTTTCATGATGTACATCATGCTTAGTCATCCCAATACCATTGCTAGAATGATCACACTGAAGTTGTGACAGACTTAACTCTCCTTTGTAAATTTACATATTTTTCCCCCTTAGGAACAGGTAATAATTTGTGAAGTGATGCTTTGGTGCCATAAAAATATCAAATTTACCTTTAGTCTTCCATCATGTAACAATTTTACTAACCATTGATGTTCCTTGCCTAAATCTATTAATTCAATGCCTTCATTAAGGGTAGCAAAATGGTACATTTCCTTCTATGATTTTTCAAAGTTCATCTACAAATACTAAAGTAACTATAAGCCACAACTTGTATGTATCAATCAAACTATAGAAAGACATATCTTATATGTGTATACATGTATCCATACAAGAACATGTGTTTTAATTTCCCTTCTTATGATACCTATTATATTATACTTTTATATTTTACATTTTTTATTCAATAATGCCTTATGAAAACTGCTCCAAGTCTTTTAGTATATACAACCCCAATTCATCATTTTTATTGATGCAATCATTTATTCAACTATTTGTTGTTTTTCCCACTTTATGTGTCTATCACAATCTTGAAATTTTTATATACTTGTGCATATATGCTTAATCCTTGAGGAATACAAATACTTTAAACATATTTTTGACATTGTCAACTTACATTCAATTAAAAAGAGCCATATGGAACCATCCACATTTCCTCTGTCAGAGATTGAGAAAACATTTTTACTTTATTCAGCTATTACAAAGGAATATTTTATCATTTACTTTGCCTGAACAATAGTTTCAGAACTTTCCATTGGTTTGCTGAATATTTCATTGTATTTGTTTGTGATTAACCTGGACATATCCCTTGTTTTTCTTTTCTATGATTTATTTATACTTTTGACTCAGTTGATAGGGAATCTCTATAAACCCATTGTATAACGGGAGAAACTTGGCATGTCTTATTCCATATTGCTTCGATTTCCCTTGCTGCTATGACCTGTAGGTTAGAAACTTCTGCTTAGCCTTGCATGTAGGCACGTTAATCATAGGTACAATTTGCAAAAACAGCTCTTTACCTGAAACGTAGCTCACCTGAGGAGAAAGGAAAGTAACCAGAGCAGTCATTATCCCAATTCCTTCAAAATTGAAGAATGTTCATAACTCAGGAGAGATTGAAACTCTGCCCCACAGGGTTAATGAGGTTGAAACAAGCAGAAAATTTAATGCTTGTTTTTCAGAGAACAGTTTCCCCCTAATCAGCTATTGTGTCTCTTCAGACCCCACTAACAAATCCACTGGCTATCTCTCTGCAGAAGCCTGACTCAAGGTCAACTGATACGGTTCCATTTTGTGAACAAGCAAGGCTTTGCATTGCTTATCTAAGATAATGAGCCCAAGACCCCATTCAATTTATACTAGCTCTTGGAGTCAGGCTCATAGCCCCCTCTCCCTGTCCTAAGTTAAGCTCCTCATATCAGGGGCTGAATTTTGTCTCATTCTGGTGTTAAGTTTCCACCCCAAAGTGAACACAGGATGTATGTTTCATATACGTTTGCTCAATGAGCTTACTCCATCTTTCCTCATAAACAGAAGCGTCCTCCCCCTTTTCATCAATATGTTTATTTACTTTACATCACCCTTCATCTATAATTCTTATCTATGTTTTGTTTTTTAATTTTTAATGATAAAACTCTTTAAAAGAGTTGTCTGTGCTTGTCCTTCCCAGCTTGTGCCCACCTACCCTCTCACCGATAAAAGCCAGCTAACCATATTTTTTGAGATCACGAGTAACCTCTTTTGTTAAATCCAGTGATGATTCTAAGCCCTCATCTGACTTGACCTTTGAGCAGCATTTGACACAGTCCATTCTCTGAACCTCCTTGATCACTTCTGCTCATAGGAGATAAACCTTTTGCTAGATTTCTAGATTTTCTACATTGCTCACTCATTCCTTTTAAGGCTTTGTTGATGCCCCCCTATTCTGCCTGAGTATATTAGAGTGCCCAGGTACTGTTCCCAGCCCCCATCCCATTATAACTATCCCTATTCCTTGGTAAACTCACAAATTCATTGGCTCTAAAATCATCTATACATTCCATGATCCCCATATATATATTTCCCCCCAAAGTCTATTCAAACACACCAGTCAGAGTGGCTATTTTAAATACAAGCCATACAGAGCACCTGGGTGGCTCAGTGGGTTGAGCCTCTGCCTTAAGCTCAGCTCATGTCATGATCTCAGGGTTCTGGGATCAAGCCCCGCATCAACTGGGCTCTCTGCTCAGGGGGGAGCTTTCTTCCCCACCCCCCACTCTGCCTGCCTCTCTGCCTATTTGTGATCTCTCTCTCCATCAAATAAATAAAATCTTTAATAAATAAAAAAATAAATAAATAAATAAATAAATAAATACCAGCTATATCATGATATCATTCTATCAAAGTTTTTAAATGACCTCCTACCGTTTCATCTAGAGTCAATGGATTTAATGATATCCTACAATATCGTACCTGCTCTGGTCTCCCTCTTGCCTCTCTGACCACATCAACTAGTATGGACCTCTTTGCTGACTCTGCTACAGGCCCATGATATTTGGCCATTTATTTACCAAGGATAATGTTTCCTCAGGATCACTGCTTGCAGTTCTCTTTGCCTGGAATGTTCTTCCCTCAAATACTTCAACATTCATTTCTCACTGCCTCTACACCTCCGCAAAGAGTTACTCTCAGCGAAGCCTTATGCAAATACATTTTGCCAAAAAAAGAAGAAAAAAAGCCACCCCACAATACTATGACAATCCCTATTCATTATCACACTGCTCTATTTTTCACCAGAATATTTTTTTTCATTTTCTGTGTGTGTGTGTGTGTGTATTTTGTGTGTGTGTGTACATTTCTTTCTCTCCTCCTCCCACTAGGGTATACATCCCCTGAAAATGTGAGCTTTGTGTATTTACAGTTGTATCCTGAGAGCCTAAATGAATGTCTAACACAGAGTGGGTGCATTAGAAACATTTATGAGATGAATACATGAATGCAAGCAAGATTGGGTCAAAGTGTAAAAAGTTTTTGGTTTGGGGAGAAAGCAATTGGACTTTACTTAGTCACCAAACTTGGAGCTCTCATAGATTTTTAAAAAAATATTGACATATTATGCCTTAGAATATGCTTTAGAAAGATTAATGTGGCACACCGTCCAGGATGGTATGACAGGCAGTGAGGCTAAAGAAACAGGAAGAAGAAAATTCTGCAATGTTTTATTGACTAGGAAGAATTGAACAAGTGGGTTATTCAAATATTAATATATATAGGCAGAAAGACACTTCGAATGTGATTTAAAAATCCTTACTGAAATTTTCGATAACTGTACTAAGACGTATGTTTTCATGGATTTTTCAAAATTGTGTTTTACTTTTGAGATCAACATTCAGAGCCAACTTCCTGAAATTTTTGTGGAGATTAATATCTCCCTGAATCTCATATGGTTCAGGAGTTTCAAAGCATTTGATAAAAGTATCTATGGATTAGTTTTCTTAACAGATCTGCCAGGGTAGCACAAAACCTCTGATTTCCACCAGCCCACGCCCTGCTCAGACGAGCTCTCGTCGACCCTTTCTCCTCTCCTCACCTCCGCGACCTCCCTTTTAATTGGGTTTTCAGCCCTGACGACAGACATCTGGTTCTCAACCTGCCCATTAATCTGAGGGCTGCACTCCTTAAACTGATAAAGTCTAGAGCTCATCAAAGGGCAACATTTAGATGAACCCACGGAAAAGCTTTTATTAAATAAAGGCTAGAGGGATCCTATTTAAAAAGATAATAGAGCTGTCAGTTTTCTTGATAATTAATGTACTTTTCCATAAAAATCCAAACCCAGGTTATTTTTGTAAACCAAAACAAATACATATGTATGTGTATATATATACACACACATATATATATCTGTATATATATATATATATATGTTTTTCTTTTAGTGATTTATTTTGTAAATACAGACTATGTGCATGAGTGTTCTGAATATTTAAGTTCTGTGGCATATAGCCTGTGCTCACAGTGAATACCTACAATTTGAATAAAACTGAGGTTAAAAAAAATGGTTAGCGTATCCTATAATATTAGGTGTCTGTAATATTTAAAAGCTCAGTCTCCTTCATTTTCATATGTCATATTTCAAATTATCCATAGGGTAGAATTTTCCGAAAGACAGGGACACAAAGAAACGAATGGCAGGAGGCATTGGTTTCCTATCTTGACAGGCATCTTGAGAAAATATAAATAATTATTAGCTAATTGTAACAACACAGTAAGATTTCTATGTGCCTTTACTTGCTCATTTCAATGCCACCTTGTTTAGGCCGCTATCCCACTAGAAAAATGCCATAGTCCCATTGCCATCCTGTAGTTTAGTACCTGTCTGGTTGTCTGACAGTAAAACCTTCGATATATGCCAAACTGCTATTTCCAAAATTTGATCACATGCTCATGTCATTCCGTAGCTTAAAAACCTCCCAGTGGCTCCCTTTTATAGGTCCAAGAATATAAAAACTCTTTCGATAAGGGGACTCATTCCAAGTCATGCCAGTAAATACATAATGAAACATCTTTAAAGATTCCTGAATGGACAATACTGTTTTATACTCACTCATAGGCCATTCTCTTTCTGGAATGAATGCCTGTTTTGTTCTAGTTTAATTCTTATCATTTTTGCAACAAAGTTCAATGATCCACCTCTTCCAAAAAGATTTCCCTGACCCTGAACTCAATGTATGTGTTCTGCCACTGGAGGAACTGTCCACTGTCCGCTTTGACAGGTGTCTGGTCAGATCTCCTTCACACCTTGATTATCCTATCCTTTCAAAATGTTTACCTTGTCCTTCTTCGAAGTCGCCCTGCTCCTTAGTTCCTAAATCCTGGCACAGTCACTGACATCCCAGTAACCACTGAATGTATTTTTGAACAAACTGAAGGTAGTATACTTGTTAATTAAAGGGAAACAAAAATTCTTGGTAAAAAATTAAATGATAAGAAATTTAATTAATTTGATAATATGATGCTTTTAGATGGGTGCCTGACAAATAGTAAGCACCCAATAAATGTTAGTTCCTTTATCTGTTTATTGATTCAATAAAGATTCATTCATTATCTACTATGTGTGAAGCTCTGTTGTAGATGCTGAGGACAGAGCAGTAAATAACATAGCTGAATATCCTTCATAGAACTGACATTTTAATAGGGGGAGACAGGATATAAGCAAAGTAAGTAAAAAATAAATAAGTAGTTTGCTCAACGGTGATAAATGTAAGGGAGCAAGATAAAGTAGGGGGTGGGTTGAGGAATTCCTGTCTGAGGGGAGTGGCCGTTTAAACAAATGAGGTCAGTGGAGAAGGAGACATTTGAGCAAAACTGAAGGAGCTGAAGGGGGTGCTCGGAAGATGCCTGGAGGGAAAGACCCAGCCAGAATGAACAGCGAGGGCAAAACCCTGAATATGGGGCATGGGGATGGAACACAAACGCGGAAGAATGTCTGCCCTTGCGCAGTGGGGTGGTAGGAGATCAAGTCACTGGACACAGTGAAGGTGTGGAAGCCGGAATCATGTAGGAACTTTCAGACCATTGTTAGAATGTTGGCTTTTACTTGAAAAACCACAGGAAAAACATCGGGGGGAAGGAGTCAGCTGACTTTGGTTTTAAAAGCATCACTCTCCTTATTCAGAGATATTCCTAGTTTTCGTGTCAGTAGGAATTTATACTTTAGCAATGCACCTATTATCTCATTATAAAGGATAAATTCAATTTTTTATCTTTTCACTTAATCTCTTTGCGATTATCTACTACTTCTTTGGTTATGCCTTTTAAGTGTCATTTGCTGTCCACTTTTTTTCTCAGCCTCTACCTATTGGGGTGGCCCAGTGCTTATTCTGTTTTCTTATGGTTCTTTTCTTGCCCCTGTACCAGTGGTTATAAACTAGGGGGGGGGAGTGGATTTTCTTGCCAGTGGATACCTGGAAGTGTCTGGAAACCATTTTGGTTATTACAACCAGAGGAAAAGAGATCCTACAGACATTTAGTAGGTAAAATCCAGGGAATGTCTTACGATGCACAGGAGAGCCCCCACAAGAGAGATTTTATCTTGCTCAAAATGGCAAAAATGTTGAACTTGAGAAACCATGCTTTATTTATATTCCAGTGGTGTTCATATCTTGATACCAAAATTTAAATCCCATCAAAACCGTGATGATTTCCTCATTTCTATCCCCATCTTCAACTCTCACCTGTGCTCTAGACACATAGAACCTGTTGCCAAAAAGCAAGTCTATAGACATGCCAAACTTAAGATATCTAAAACAGATTTTCCCCCAAAACCTAATCTTTTCCCAGCTTTCTCATCTCAGTAAATGGCATCATCTGTCCAGATGCCCAAACCTTTAACTGGAAGCCATTCCTGATCTGTTATTTCTCTCATAACCCAAATCCAAAACACTAAGTGCTGCCTTTAAAATATGTTCTGGGGATGCCTGGGTGGGTCCATGGATTAATAACGTGTCTGTCTTTGGCTCAGGTCATGATCCCGGGGTCCTGCGATCAAGTCCTGTGGGGAGCTCCTTGTACAGCAGGAGAGCCTGTGTCTCCCTTTGCTTGCTTCTTCCTCTGCCTACCTCTCTCCCACTGCTTGTGCACTTGTGCTCTCTCTCTCTCTCTGGCAAATAAATAAACAAAAATAAAATCTTAAAAAAAATAAAATATGTTCTGAATCTGCTCAATTCTTTGTACCTCTACCACTGCAAACCTAGTTTGCCCTAAGAATAAGCCGATGACTTCCTATCATTTGCCTTCCACCTTCTTTCTCGATAATCAAGGGGGCCCCACACCCACGGTGGCCAGGTTAATGTTTTCAAAATAGAAGTTGGGTCATGTCCCTCATGTGCTCAAAGCCACCTGAAGCTTCCCATCTTTCTCAGTATGAAGACCGACACTTCACCACCACCTGTAAGGTCTTGCCCGCTTGGGCTCATATTTGTAGACATTACTCTCTAACTTCATTATAAATCTCTCCTAAATGTTATATGCTCCCTACGTGCTTCCTCCAAAGGCAGCCTGCGCCCTACACCACACCGCTATATCCTTACCGCCACCCTTCCTCCGCCATCTTTCCTTCTAACACCACTTTCTCAGGTTTACTCCCTTGCTTACTCAACTCAATAATATTAGTTGAAGGAATATTTATATTCCTTATATTCCTATTTTTTCCTATATTCCTATATATTCCTATATTCCTATTTATAAAAACAAGTATTCTAGAGATGCCTTCATTAAGATTGTTTCTTCTTCTTTGCCTTCTATATATACCTTGTGTCTAGTGCTTACTCTGAGTAAATATGATTAATAGCCATTTTAT
This sequence comes from Mustela putorius furo, assembly GCF_011764305.1. Taxonomy (NCBI): domain Eukaryota; kingdom Metazoa; phylum Chordata; class Mammalia; order Carnivora; family Mustelidae; genus Mustela; species Mustela putorius. Next base: position 14,293,872 of record NW_025421402.1, read on the forward strand.
TTTATATTTTAATCACTTGATAAAAAACAAACTGGAGATGATAATTTACCCAAATCAAATCATCTTGCATGTCTCTCCCATGAGCTAGGTCTGTGGCAAGTTCCATAGAGGATATTGGATACTATTCCATGACCTTAAAGCAAAAACTATTTTTTACTACATTTTTGCTATCAAATTAAATGAGATTAAATTAAATTATAATTATACTTCAACATGAAAAATGTAAAAAAAAATTTTAATAAAGAAATTGAATTTTCTTATTAAGATAGACTGTAACATTTTAATCTTACATATTTCCCCATAGGAATAGTTCCTTTGCACTTGATAGTTAGAATGCTGCGTATAATAATCACAGCCCAGAAAATTAATTGCAGGCAAGACGAATGGAAGTAGTAGCATAGATAAAGAGTTATTGAGAAAAATACACTTTTACAATTTATTGAGTGCCACGCATTATAAAAGAATTTTCAAACGGTGTCCCACAAACTTCTTGTTCGTGACAATGATGTCATCAAGCAAATTTGTAAGGAGAGGACAGAAAGAGCAGTCAGTGGGCAGGATAAGGCTCCATGTACTCTCCAGAGTTGGAACATCTGGTGAGGCAAATCAGTTGCCAGCTCCCAGTTCTCCTGGTCTGGAGCTTGCTGTACTCAATGCTCCACCTGGGAGAGGGGCAGTCTGAGAGAAGGGGGGGCAGTCTGAGAGAAGGTGGGACAGTGATGTTCAGTGAAGCTAAATTCAGGTGCAAACGTGCTTCCAGATGTTTCATATCTTCCTGCAGAGGGATGAACATGAGAAAACATTAATCCATGTGGGTGTGGGTGAGGTGATTCAAGTTGCCTAAGAAAGTAGATACAGAAACCCTCTTTCTGTATATATATATAGTTGCATGAGTTCATGATGTATTTTAGACAATAGCCCCTTTTTAGATTACGTGAAAATATCTTCTCCCATTCGGTAGGTTGCCTTTCCATTTTGTCGATGACTTCCTTCACTGTCTAAAAGCTTTTTAGTTTGATGTAGCCCCATTTGATTATTTGCTTTTGTGGTCCTTGTCTGAAGAGAAAGATCCAAAAAAATATTGCTAAGGCTAATGTCCAAAAGCTTACTTTACCTATGTTTACTCCTGGGAGTTTTATGGTTTCAGGTCTTACATTTAAGTCTTTTATCCATTTTGAATTTATTTTGCATATGGTGTAAAAGCGATCCAGTTTCAGTCTTTTGCATGTAGCTGTCTGGTTTTCCTAACATCATTTGTTGCAGAGACTATATTTTCCTTACTGTATATTCTTACCTACTTTGTCAGAGATTAATTGACCATATAATGTGGGTTATTTCCTGGCCATCTATTATGTTCCATACATCTGTGCGTCTGTTTTTATCCCAGGACTGTAGTTTTGATTACCATAACTTTGTAGTGTAAAGTCTGAGAGCATGATGTGTTCAGATTTGTTCTTTATCAAAATTGTTTTAGCTATTTGGAGTCTTTTGTGGCTCCATACAAATTTTAGGATTATTTGGTCCAGTTCTGTGAAAATGCCATCGGTTTTTTGATAAGAATTGCATTGAATCTGTAGATTTCTTCGGATGATATAGATATTTTAACAATATTAATTCTCCCAATCCATTAAGACAGAGTATCTTTCCATTTGTTTATATCATCTTTGACGTCTTTCATCAAAATCTTACAGTTTTCATAGCATAGATTTTTTTACCTCCTTTGTTAAATTTATTTCTAAGTATGTTATTCTTTTTGATACAAATAGAAGTGAGATTTTTTTTTTCTAGTTTATCTTTCTGATAGTTCATTGGTAGTATACAGAAATGCACCAGATGCCTGTTTATTAACTTTGTATCCTGAAACATAACTGAATTCATTTATTAGTCCTAACAGTTTTTTGGAAGAGTCTTTAAGGTTTTCTATCTATAGTATCATGTCATCTGCAAATAGTGACAGTTTTATGTCTTCCTTTCCAATCTGGACACATTTTATTTATTTATTTACTTACTTTAGCTTTCCTGGTTACTGTGCCTAGGACTCCCAGTACTATGTTAAATCAAAGTGGTAGTAATGGACACCCTTGACTTGTTCTGATCTTAGAGAAAAAGCTTTCAGTTTTTCACTATTGACTATGGTGGTAGCTGTGAGTTTGTTATATATGGCCTTTATTATGTCGAGGTACATTCGTTGTACCAACTTTTTGAGAGTTTTTATTATAAATGGATATTGAGTTTTGATAAATGTTTTTTTCTGCATCAATTCTGCACCATAGTTTTTATTCTTCATTTTGTTAATGTGTGTATCACATTGATTAATTCACAGGTGTTAAATCTCCTTGCATCCCAGAATTAAATCCTACTTTATTGTGGTGTATAAGACATTTATTTTGTTGTTGGATCCAGTTTGCCGGTAATATGTTGAGAATTTTTGCATCTGTGTTCATCAAGAGTATTGGCCTATAATTTTCTTATTTATGTATTTATTTGTTTATTTTTTATTTTCTAGTGTTTTTGTTTGGTTTTAGTATCAGGATATTGCTGTCCTCATAAAATGAGTTTGGAAATATTCCTTCCTCTTCAGTTCTTTGAAAATAATTTGAGAAGAATATGTATTAACTCTTTTAAAAATATTTGGTAGAATTCACCTGTAAAGCCAACCCGGACTTCTATTTGTTGGGAGGTTTTTGATAACTGATTCAATTTCATTGCTAGTGATCAGTCTATTCAGATTGTCTATTTCTTCATGATTCAATCCTAGAAGATTGTTTCTAGGAATTTGTCCATTTCTTCTAAGTTGTTTGATGTGTTGGTGTATAATTATTTATAGTAGTGTCTTCTGATCTTTTCCCCCCCTGCAGTATTGGTTATAACTTCTCTTTTATTATTGGCTTGTTTTTGTTTTATTTATTTGAGCCCTTTCTCTTGTTTTCTTTTCTTGATAAATGTAGCTAAAGGTCTATCAATTTTTTTTATCTTTTCAAAGAACCAGCTTAGTTTCATTGATTTCCTTCCTTCTTTTCTGCCTTGCATTTATTCCATTCTAATCTTTATTAATAACTTCCTTTTTAATGTTAACTGTGGGTTTTGTTTGTTTTTCTTTTTTTAGTTCCTTTAGGTGTAATATGAGATTGTTTATTTAAAACGTTCTTTGTTTTCTTGAAGTGAGCTTGTATAGCTATATTTTTCTCTTTTAGAACTGCTTTTCCTGTGTCCCACAGATTTTGGACTCTTGTGTTTTTCCATTTTCATTTATGTCTGTGTGTGTGTGTGTGTACTTTTTTTTTTTTGCTTTTTAATTCCCTCGTTGACCCATTGGTTGTGTGATAGCATGGTGTTTAGTCTTTATGTGTTTGTGTCTTTTCCAGTTTTCTTGCAACTGATTTCTAGTTTTAAAACATTGTGATTAAAAAAATGCTTGATATACTTTCAATTTTCTTAAATTTATTGTTACTTGTTTGGGGGCCTAATATGTGACCTCTCATGGAGAATGTGAGGTTTTAAAGTCCTCCACTTTTATTGTATTTGCTGACAGTTTCTCCCTTTATGGCTGTTAATATTTGCTTTATATATTTAGGTCCTCCTTGTTGGTTACAGAAATATTTACAAGTGTTATATCCTATTGTTGATCGAATATGTTATCATTTTATATAATGCCCTTCTTTGCCATTTTTAACAATCTTTATTTAAAATTCTAACTTATCAGTGGAGCTTGCGTGACTCAGTAGGTTGAATGTCTGACTTCTTGGTTTTGGCTGAGGTCTTGATCTCATAGGTGGTGGGTTAGAGCCCTGTGTTGGGCTCCATGGTTAGTGGGGACTCCACTTGAAGATTCTCTCCCTCTGTCCCCACCCAAATAAATAAATCTTTAAAAAAAAAAAAGTGTTTTAAAGTCTCTTTTGTCTGATATAAGTATTGCTTTTCATTTCCATTTGCATGGAATATCTTTTTCCATCCTACCCTATCAGCTTGAAAACTGGATAAACAGAGCCTCCATAACCAAGGACAATGGGACAGGAGGAGTGGCAAAGGCAAGATGATACCAAAGAAAAAGAACTCCCTCCCCAGGAGCAGCAATCCACAATTGGGAGGGATCTCAAAAACATGAAATTTTTCCCCTGAGGACCAAGAGATTAGATCTCTGCATCAGGCACTCCAGTCTTTGAATCTTGCATCAGAGAGATGAGACCCCCAAAAGCTAGGCTTTGTAAACTAACAGGGATTACATAGGGAAACTAATAGGGATTGTAAACTAATGTAAACTAGTGGGGATTAAATATAAACTAATGTAATATAAACTAATAGGTATTACATCCAGGAAAAACATGGATATACAGGAAATAGAGAACCTAATCTTAAAGGGCTTGTATGCAGTCTCACTTGCCCTGGGACCCAGCAATAACACATCAATCAGAAAAGAGCTTAGAACACAGGTGAAAGAGATCCACCTACTACTAGTTCCAGGGCATCTGCCTAAGAGGGAGGAAACTGCTGAAACACTTCTGGGGATGGAGACACTGTTGGGCTTCATTCTTAAGATTACATTCTGCCTTGCTAGTGCTGAAGCGGGTGGATGCCATCTCGGGATTCTCATTCTAACCTGCTGATACTGGCAGTGCACCTGTTGAGAGCCCCACCCACTGCCTCTTTTGGCATATTGGATTTCATGAACCAATAAAATCAATCATATTATCTTTATTTTCTACATTAGACAAAGAACCAAGGGGCCACAATGATAGGGAATACAGATAATAGATAACTTAAGAGTCTTAAATGACCTGCTTAAATTCTCATACAGTGAGTAGTTGTCCTGGAATTTAATTCACTTTCCCCACCCCACCCCCTGACTTCCAGTTCACAGCACAGAGTTACCCACTCTGGTAGCGTCTCCAGTCTCTCCTCTCTATAACTTTGTCAGGCACTCTGACTTTCTTGCTGTTCCTATAGCACACCACTTACTCCTCTGCCTCTGGACTTTTGCACCTGCTGGTGGTGCCTCTTCTTAGAATGGCCTTCTACTGGATGTCCATAGGGTGTACTTCTTCACCTTCTTTAAACCTTTGATCAAAAGTCACCCTGTCATAGCGACATTCTCTGGTTACTTTAAAATTGCAACTATTCTTACTCTCATTCAATTGTTCTTTTACTTTTCACACAACACTTATCATCCTGTAAGAGACTATGCCACTTGCTTATTTTTGTTATTATTTATCATCTATACCTCACAACTACTAGAAGAAAGAGATCAGATTTCTAAAATCATTTTTTCCGGATGTGAGGGTGATCTGGCTGCGACATCTGTCATCCCATTGATCGCCAGGGTTGATTCGGCTGATCTGGCTGGCGAGGCGGGTGTCCCCTTCCTCCCTCATGCCTCCATGTGCGTCCCTCCCGAAGCTGCGCACTCGGTCGAAGAGGACGACCTTCCCCGATAGAGGAGAGGACCGTTCTTCGGTCAAGGGTATACGAGTAGCTGCGCTCCCCTGCTAGAACCTCCAAACAAGCTCTCATAAAATCTTTTTTTCCACTCTATCACTATGGCTAAGAACAGTGCTGAGCACAGAGTAAGTGTTCAATAAATATTTTTAAAATGAATGAAAAACATCCTTTAAGCAAAATGCTTTTAGCATATTTAAGCAGAAGAGTCCATCAAAAAAACTGGCCACAAGAATATTTCTGAATATATTTCATCATGCCAGATACCCTTCCCCCCCCCAAAAAAACCTGGTCCTACTGGCCTAGTTTGATGAAAATTAGATATGCCTACTGCATAGAGCCAGCCCCTCATAGTTTCAGACCATACTGTGTGCATTATGTAAGAAATCAAATGCTGTCTCCATTCTGATGGAAATTATGTTATAGCTCATATTTATAAAAACAAGCCCTACTGTGGATAATTTTTAATAGTAAGAAAAATGAATATACAGTATAGATATCTCATTGGTTTATTGAACATTATTCTTAATAAAGTCCTTTAAATACTGAAATTCCATAACTAGTTTTGGGTATCATGCACATATAAAATCTGAATTAGTCAATGTAATTATTTTGAAATTTGAGAGAAATCTAGTATTAGATTACAAATAAATGTATAGTGTAGTTGTCTCTTTTTAAAATATGATACAGTACTAACATAATTTAAATAGTTTTCATTTGGAGGATCATTTATTTCCCCTAGGTTTTCATGAATTCTCAGTTAATATTACCACCACAATGAAGATTAAAGAGAGTGAGCTCTAGAGTCTTGGTCAGAGTGGAATATTAAGTGAATGATTTTCATAGAATTAGGATTCATAACTCTATGGATTTGGCTACTTGGAGTACTCTGGCCTATCACTCTTCATAAGCACACATGATAGAAACCACACTGCCTCTCTCGCATAATGCTGGTACTTATATGTTATGTTGGGCTTGGAATCGTCAAATTTTTAAAGAAATAAATAGAGCAAATACTGTTTTCCAGACTTTATAACTGTATTCCCCCAAAGCCCATACTCAAATATCGACTCATTTGGGTCTTAAAGACTGTGAATGGAATGTGGGTTATAGCCAATATCGCACAGTCTAATGAAGCACTGCCACAGGCAGAGGAAGGGGACCTGCACAGCCTGCTGACCGCAGAGCATCCAAAGCGCCCGGGTTCCGGACGACCAGGAAGAGCTGCATCCTTCAGAGGAAGCATATGGAAAGCCTGTGGCTGAGGTCAGGAATCATGTTGTGAGGCAATGTTTTCAGGACCATCTGTGTCCATATGCTTTAAGAATATGTCCCGGTGATAAAAGATCTATGGAGGAATTTGGGGAAATTAAATGGTCAAGCTCAGGGACAGAAAAATTTACAGGGTATGGATTTTTTTCTGAAACGCCATCTTGCAAATAAGGCTATACGTTCTGTTTTGTTTTACATTCCTGGTACCATCTTCCATTCCTTCCGGAGCCAAAACAAATGTATATAAATGGATAAAATTGTTTGTTTTGATGAACTCTTTAAAAAATGCAAAAGACATTTGCCCAGAGAAAATGAAATGTTGTATACTATTCACAACACCCTAAATGAGTTTATTTCATTTTATTAGATTCAGGAAATTCCAATTTTAAAAAGTTTTGACATATTAAAGGCAAGTAGGAAGGTAGTAACAACACAATCAGCAAATGAAGAAGGCTTTGCTGCCTTAAACCCATATCTATGGGATCCTAAATGTGAATTGTGATTCAGTGTCCATAATTGATGTTTAAAAAAAAAAGGCAATAATTTCCTCTCTTATAACTTCAAGAATACATAATTTATTCAGCGGTCAGATTGGATGCCATCTTGGTCTTCATCACAGAGAGTGGGGGACAAACTTCCAACTCATAAACATTTGCCACAGAGTCTTCCTTTATAACAGAATAAGGGGTGTGGATTTTCTGAAACGACAAACTTCCTCACTCAGGATGAATGCTATAATCTTTTTTGTTTGCTTTTTGTATATCAATTAAAAAGAAAAACACCAAATACATTTTAGAAATGTTTCCAACAAAAACAGTTCAGTATTAATAAATAAACTGATACTTGAATTTATTTACCTAACTGCCTACCTCATGTAACAATTTTTGCAATAGGGCAGTAACATGACCACTGATGTAAAGTAATTAACTGACCAATTACTACATGACCAGTCAGAAGTCTAATCCAAGACTATATGAATTAGCAGGGTGCCCATCTTCATTGAGTAAGTCTAATTTTCTAGGAATCAATTCTTTCTTCTTCAAAATTAATATGTAGGCTTGGTTACTTTCATTGTTTCCTTTTAGCCCAAATATTCTAAAATTATGCAACTTCAGGAAACAAAAACAATGAAATTCAATTGTTCAAATGAGATGTAAAATATTTTGAGCCAATACATTTTTGAAAATTGTCATTCCAAGACTCAAAATACAAACAAAATAGAAAAAAAAAATCTGATTATGTAATAAATAATCAACATTTAAAAATTCATCAATTTCAATTTAACCTGCAATTACAAAATGGAGATTATTATGACTTCGGATTTAGTGAAGAAACAAAAAAAGGAAATGTGATTTTTGACACACTTGGAGAAAATTCTTACTTTGTACTTTTGAATTATATGTCAATAATAGTAAGGATGGTAACCAGGCAAATAAAATTCTATTAGATGTCATGTTATTGCCCAATTCCATTAGACCACCTGAGATATTTAAAATAAGCCTGAGGCAGGAAAGGAGCAAAATTAAGTCATTTATCTTTTGACTAATTTGTTCATGAAACAGACGGACTCATGCAGGGCTCCTTTCAGATAAAATATACCAAATGCTTTCCTGATGTCCAAAGTCATTTTAATCTGCACATTTCTAGTTCATAATTAACTGTCAAACTTATGATATTTTATTTAAGAAGACCCCTATTGAGAAAGAATCTTATGTTAGAAATTTGTGGTTTTTCAGAATTAATTTCTACAATGCCCATGATAGATAGATCATAATAGAATGCCTTTGAAATCAAACCTACACATGTCAACTGTGTTTAATCTCCACTAGCAGAGTTTATTACTTACTACGTGGAATCTTGACCCCAATTTATAATCCTATAGATCTCTGGAATTCTAACTATAGAAATTAATGTCTGCAAACCTAAAAGTTAGGGTAGAAAAGCAGAAAGAAAATGTCATAACCTCGGTTTTGGTCAATTCTTGCTCGTTAGTTGCTACTGAATGAAAATTCTACTAAAAACAAATATAACTATGGTAGGATACCATTTCACACCCACTAGAATGGTTATTATTTAAACAAAACAAAACATGAAATAACAAGCGTTGGTGAAGATGTGGAGAAATTGTAACCTTAGTGCACCAGGGAAGGGAATGTAAAATGGTGCAGGAGTTGTGGAGAATAGTATGACAGTTACTGAAAAAAATAAACAGAATTACCATATGATGCAATAATTACAGTTCCAGGACTCAGGTGGGCATTTGTTCACTCACATTCCTAGCAAGATTATTCGGAATAGCCAAAAGATAGAAGCAATTCAAGTACCCACTCACAGGAATGGGTAAAGAAAATGAGTTGTATGCATACCATGGGTTATTATTCAGCCTTAAAAAAGAAAGACTTTTGGATACATGCTGTATCATGAATGAACCTTAAAAACATTACAGCAAAGGAAAAAGCCAGTCACCAAAGAGCTTCTTATGAGGTTCCTAAAGTAGCCCAAGTCATAGAGACAGAAAGTGGAATGGTGGATTTTCCAGGGAGTGGGCTGGTGGGGGGGACGAATGGGAAGTTACTGTTCAGTAAGCAGAGTTTCAGTTGGGGAACACAAGAAAGATCTGAGGATAGATAGTGGTGGTGATTGCACAATAATGTGAATGTACTTACTGCCACCAAACTGTACCTATTTTTTTTTAAGATTTTTATTTATTTATTTGACAGACAGAGATCACAAGTAGGCAGAGAGGCAGGTGGAGAGAGAAGGAAGCAGGCTCCCTGCTGAGCAGAGAGCCCGATGCGGGGCTCAATCCCAAGTTCCTGGGATCATGACCTGAGCTGAAGGCGGAGGCTTTAACCCACTGAGCCACCCAGGCGCCCCCGAACTGTTACCTTTTTAAAAGTGGTCAAAAATGGCACATTTTATCTCGTGTTTATTTTTTAAGACTTTATTTATTTGTCAGAGAGAGGGAGAGAGAGCGAGAGCACAAGCAGGGGAAGCAGCAGACAGAGGGAGAGGCAGGCAGAGGGAGAAGCAGGCTCCCACTGAGCAAGAAGCCCAATTCCGGGCTCAGTCCCAGGACCCTGGGATCATGACCTGAGCCAAAGGCAGACACTTAACTGACTAAGCCACCCAGGCGCCCCCCGTCATGTGTATTCTATCACATCTTTTTAAAGGGAGAACTATGGCCAATAAACTGTAAAATGTTTTAAAAATTAAAAAAAAAAAAAACCCCACAACCTAATATACATTGTTTCTAATACATACCCCTCAGGTCACTATCCTAAAAACCTAAAATTGTTATAGATCTTTCAGATTCATTTAAAAGGAATTTTTAGGTGCAAAACATTATGCACTAGAAAGAGCTTGTTTTGTTTTATTCATTTTAAGTTACAGGTAGTGCTTCCAAGGTGATCCTTACATTTACTAACTTTTCTACATTTGTTTTCCTGCTTGTGTCAAGTTTGTGAACCTGCCCTTTGCAGCCATAGTTCAAGTCACCGAACTAGGCACAAGTGAGACATCCTGTGCATTCAGGGAAACCTGTGCGGATGGCCTTTTGCAATGCCGTCTGTCTGTTCCCAGATTACTCTCTGCATGTAGAACTATTGCCCTCTTTTTAAAATTTATCTTCTGATTTGGAAAGTAGATGATGTTACCTGGTTAACTTCAGACGTATATTGGCTATCTTTTTAATTTGTATTTTGAAGAACTGAAAAAATATATATTGCCAGGTAGACAATCCTTTCCCCCATGTAGGCAGGTTTTATTGCCTGCAAGATGAAAAGGAACAACTCCGTTTTTTTATTTCAGCACATCTGATTTTTCTACATATCACGAATAACTAAATCTAGATAAATAAGCACGCTACAGAATAATTGGCTTTCTCCTTTGCCCACCAGATATAAACTATGCTTTTAATTTTCCCTATTCCTTATTCATTTTTTGATATAAATGTTCAATAGGGGTTTAAATCCTTTTCCCAAGCTTCTCCTTTATCATGTTTCTAATTACCTAGCCTAATTGCTCAGAACCTTTTAAAGCTTGTGAAGTTTCTAAATGGTTTTCTTTAATTATGATTCTTTCGTGAAGAAAATGCAGCTAAACAAAAGTTAAAGCTGCACATTGAATATCTGTGTTAGAGAAGTCAAAAGAAAGAAATGAAATGTTTGCTTTAGAAACATGGCCCAAGAAAAGTGATTTTTATAATGGTCTCTCGATGGGCCACTTGATGGTATAAAAGATTCAAGATTCGGGGTGGCAAATGGATCTAATGAAAAGATTCAATATAATGTAAATAGTTTCATATATATATATGCCTGTTCTTTTTGTTTCCATAATTTGCACATGCATACAGTGTCAGAACAACAAGAAAGCATTATTGTATATTTTAACTAGATGTTTTATGGTCAGTATAGAAATTTAGAACCCTAATTCAGATCTCAAGACAAAGACAATTTTTATCAGCAGCCAAGGTATGGTTGGTACCTTCCTAGTAGTTAAGCTTCTGTCTAACTGGGTTCTCAAAAAAATATTACTGAAAAAAAAATCAAAAAATGGTGTGTTAGGAAAACATTATATGCTTGTGATTTCTTTAACGTTTTAGTGAACAAAACCATATGTCTATAAAAATTATTTTATACACATTACAGACAAAACTGCAGATTCCAGCTAGGTATCAGAACCCGAATGTGGTTGGCTTTGGAATGGCATAGGGGTCCATTTATTTCTAGAGATTCTAATGATAGCTCGAGGGTCAGCAGCAGATGCAGGCGTGCAGATAAGAAGCATGTGACAACGTTCCTTTAGGGATCAACAGTTGGGAATGTGAGCCCAAAAGGCAGAGGAGAAGTAGAATATGAAGTTGAGCAGAAAAGCAGAATGAAAGAGGATTAGAATTTGAGAAAGGAATGTCAGGATGAGATTGTCTGGGACAGTAGAAGTGGAAACCGAGGCATCATGTGAACAAGTGTGATAAGGAAAGAGAGAAGAGATGTGGGCTGGATGGGGCGGCAGTTAGTTAAGGGGTGGGAGGCAGATTCAGCTCTGATGGAGCCACAGGATGGTGCAAAAGGAGAGTTAACTAGAGAGTTAATAAGCAACCGCGGACTACTAAGTATTGACAAAGAGACCCATCAGCATCAGAAGTGTCTACTGACAGGAAATGGTTTACCGACCCATGGAAACTGGAGGCCAGCTCCGAGACTAACTCCAGGAGCCTGAGTCAACCGTGCCAATGACCCGTAGGGAACTCTGATCTAATCACTCTCAGGACTCAAGCAGGGAAGCCTCCTTCCTAAAAGTCACCATTGTAGGGCAGAGCAAAAGGAACCTCCCTTCAGCAGTGACAAACCATTGATGCATGGCTGGATGCCACTTCTATGCAAGCAGAAAGCAAAAAAATCCTTTCCTCAGGGGTGGACTCATCCCCACAGCGGCTGGGCAGGGCTGAGTGCAAAGCCCATTGGGTCCTTGCCCTGTGTCTTTGTGCAATGCCCAGGAGCTGTCCAGCTGTGCGATGCATTCCTGACCCAGGTACATTCCCTACAATGGGGGGTATAAATGGGGTCGACAGAAGGAAAGGCTTCATTCTTCTGTCCCTCGTTTATTCAAGAAATACCTACAGAACATCTGACCTGATCTAGGGGTTGTGCGTGATGATAATCCAGGCATGAGTTAGATCAAGCTCCACTTAAAGAACAGCCCAGACGAAGGCTGGTGAGGATGGTCAAACAGACATCACAGGCCTGTGGTAGAGTAGTGCTCCCCCCATCTAACACAATCCAGAAACCTATGTCTACTTCTGTATGTAAACGCATCACTAAAAAAGAAAAAGAAAGCTGATTAACCAAGGAATACTTTTCTGTTTCAAAATTCGGAGTAGAATTTATAAAACACAGACTGTCAGCATTCCCACATTTAGACTAAATATGTTTTAACCTCTTCTTGGTTAACTAGGAGTACTTTTATTCACATAAATTATCATAAAATATACTGTGGTTCTGGGTTCTGCATTACCTCTGTTTAGGCCATGAAAAGATAAATACTGCATGTAATGCTCTTAGATCTTAGTTCCTTTCCCTCTCTGTAGTCCTCTGTTATAAACTCCATTGGTCTATCTCATGTCTAAATGAGAGATAATATTTATACAACACTAATCATGCTGCCCTTGGTACTTTACATGTAGTGACATATTTAATCCACTCAAAAACCCTGTGAAAGGACCAATTTATGATTGAAGAAATTAATGGAGAAAGGGGTTACTGACAACTGCAAAGTGACAGAGATTTGCATGCAGGAAACGTGTCCCTAGGGTCACTGACTTTATCTAAGATGCCACTGCTCATCAGATTCCTTAGGGAGAAAAAAAAAAACTTATCCAAGCATCAGTAGAATTGTAAACCTAGGAAGTAAAATGAGTAACTGCTGAGATGTTTTAGTAGAATAAGGGGGAATGTGGTGGGGTGGGGGCAGAAGTCTAGATTTCTTACCTCTTTTTCCATCCTCCCAAACCCTGCCATTCTGCAAAGAAATGACTAAAAATTACCAAAAGAGATTAAAAATAAATGACCTCCAATTCAAGTGCCAGTATCTTGACTCTATAACTTTAGAGAGCACACACACTTCTGCTTAAAACATACTTACTGCTTTTTATATATCTATCCGGCAAGCAAAACATATTAATCCTATTTTGTAGAAAAAGATAGTTTTGCAGATTCTCCTTGTCAGCATGAAAGATGAATATTACCGTGTAGTTGTGCTTGCTACATTGCAATTACTTTCTCAGCAGTGTATTAATTAGTCAACTGCAGTAGTCTAGAACTCTTTGATGCTAGGTAATGAGATTAATAATAGATTTCTATCAACCCTCCCAAAGCTACAACAGGCATCAAGTACTTTTAATCTGGATTGCCTGTATGTGTCATAAAAAAGCTCTTCAGGTATCCACAGCTAAATGGGGACCATTGTGTTCAGCACACCACAGTATCTAATGCTTACAAGGGTGTCATCTACGAGAATAGCATTCTAACACTGCACGCTATGAAGGGTGCATCTACGAGAATAGCATTCTAACACTGCACGCTATATCTGGTGTATAATGGAGCAGCTTGTTTCAGTTTTGTACATAATGTTGCAAGTGCTTTCCTATAGGAATAATTCCACATTAGCTGTAGCCTGATGGATTGTAGCTTCTTAGAAACACAGGCCTGCAGGTTAGGAGGTGCTGGACACACAACAAATAATGTGTGTTGGGAAATACCTATTGTAAAAAGAAAATATCAAGAATTCCTCTTCTTGAGGCATTCATAATTTTCTGAAGAGGAAGCTGTTTCAAGTGGAGCAAAAGTAATGAATATAGAGATATTATCTAACAATTAAAGATGGACTACGCATTATAAATCCTTACATGTACACAGGGAAACACACTCATTGCATATATGGTTCTTCTACAGTTCTATGGTTCTTGTACAGTTCAAGCGTATTCATTTCTTTTTTTTAATGTCTAAGTGAACATTTATTTGGCCAATGGAATATGCACCATGTCTTCTGGTGCGCAGAGCTCCCTAACCATGTCAGAATCCCAATAGACTTGCCTTCTCCCAGGGCTCCCCTCTGATGAAAGACCCACTGTAAGAAATTGAACTCCTATGTTCTGGATTATGTCTCATGACCACTTAGGACATGGGTGATACAAACATGAATTTTAAAGCTTTGTTTGCCTTTTCAATTTCTTACCAAAATATGAGAAATGATATCTATATACTGTAGGTGGTCCTACCACCAATTTCCAGAGAGTATCTCTGGGTAAGTATTTATTTAAGATTATATCTACTGACCACTATTCATATAAATACATATAACTTTAAAAAAATGAGTTCATTCCTGGAGGTGCTTGGTCAAATTCTTTTTTGGTCCTAATGCTTCCAAGCATTCATAGTATGTTAATATTTTTCTTCTTATAGAAAATTATAAGGCAAAAACTATTATATATAGAAATGTCTACGTTTATAAATATATAACAAATCATGACTATTAATTGCTGTTCTCAAATACATTACAACAAAATTTCTAAGCAACTTTCTCAGAAGGATAAATTTCACTTTTGCACCCAAGGGAACACATGATGTTTGCAAAGTTGCAGAGATACATGTCTGCATGTATTATCTGTTAATACCGATGCTATAGATTAGTGGGGGCGTTCTCCTGAGATGACCTCAAAGAAGCCAAGGGAGTAACGACTAGACCTCTTTGTTGCCTGTTCTTTCTGTCCCAGATGAGGCTAAAATAAGGTTCAGAATATTATCCTGCTTGGAAGTAACAGCTCGTATCATTGTGGGCAAAAGCATGATATGATCATTGACTGTAACCAGGGACTGGTTGTGAATTAAAGATTGTAGTATGTGTGGCTTGGTGTGTGCTTATGTGATTGTGTGACTATGTGTTATGATGAGTGAGTGTGTCTGAGTATGCTTCTGGGTGTGTGTGTGTGTGTGTTTGTGTGTGTGTGTGTGTGGTGAAATTGGAATAATAAAAACCATAGCTCTAACTGGAATGAGAGAGTCTTCCCTTTCTTCTACACCCACCCTTTGACTTGGTGGTCATATTCTTGTCCTTTAAGATTAGACTGATAAGGGGCGCCTGGATGGCTCAGTCAGTAAATATCTGCCTTCGGCTTAGGTCATGATCCCAGGTTTCTGGGATCGAGCCCCCATCAGGCTCTCTGTTTCTCCTACTCCCCCTGCTTGTGTTCCCTCTCGCTGTGTCTCTCTCTGTCAAATACATAAATAAAACCTTTTAAAAAAGAAAGATTAGATTGATACAGCAATTTAATGAGAAACCTAACACCACCCTTTTTCAGAGCTGACTTAGTATCATCTTCATTTACCGTTATGCTTTGAATAATTAGGTGCATGAAGTTGGCAGTATTCAGTGCACCAGAGTGTTCTAAATGTCTGCGAGGTTGCCATGTGACAGAAAGGGACATAGAAAATTTTCAACCCGTGAGATTTGAAGTGCATTCTCAGAAAGAATGGGTTTTATTATCAAGTCATATTCGTCAATTAAACAAAAACCCTCTTAAATTCCAACTGTTAGGTTAGTCTTTTATAAAAGGTTTTTGTTATTGTTGAATTCCCAGTATAGAGATGTTCCCTGATGTCAAGTACACTTTTTACCTGCCCTCTCCAGCATGGCATAAAGGTTCTATTCATCTGACTGGGTGCATGTTTACCAAATGTAGGGCTTTGCTGGGACGATGAATCTGTGATAGAAGATTCTAGTCCAATTCCAGAGCTAGGAAGAGCCTCTCTTTCTTCTTCCCTTGCGTACTGATGGCTGATGTTCCTCAATTTTATTTGATGACTTCCTGTAAGGCGAAATTAAGAATTTTTTTGTGTCATTAGAACCTTAAATATTGAACATGTCTTGAGTTCTAAAATAAATATGTATTTTGTTCAGTTTTCTATAGTTTTATTATTTTAACTCTATTACACAGAAACACTTTTTTAAAGATTTATTTATTTATTTATTTGACAAAGATCACAAGCAGGCAGAGAGGCAGGCAGAGAGAGGGGGGAAGCAGGCTCCCTGCTGAGCAGAGAATCCAATGTGGGGTTCAGGACGCTGGGATCATGACCCCAGCCAAAGGCAGAGGCTTTAACCCACTGAGCCACCCAGGTGCCCCAACACAGAAAAACTTCTTTTAAAAGAACTACAGATTAATATCTCTTAGAAGACTGGTATTCTGAAAACGGAGTTTGGGAAAGTCTCCTTTAAAGCTTTGTCTCCTATTGAAATGCAAATGAGATTACCCTTTAAACTGCACCATTTCACTAAGTATAAGTTCTATTTATCAACCCTTTTCCTAACAAGTTTCAAAGAAGGAAGTGAGACATGATGTTGGTAGAAGGTTAAACCTTGGCCTGGTGTATAGCTGCGTTGGAGCACATTCTTGGCACATGTGGTCAAAAGAATTTATTTTAAATCAAGGCACAGAACATTTCGCTTCTACCAGGGGCTATGGATATTTGGAAGCCTATTCAAACAGATCATTGATTTATTGAAATCAAAGAATTCAGCAGTTTTCTGTGTGGTCTATAGGTATTTGTGTGAGTCACTTTTCTGCATATTAACATTTTTATATGTTTATGTAACATGAATATCCTAAGTAAATTATAACATTTTAAAATTAAAAATCGAGGACTTCCAAATTATGAGGGTTAGTCATGATTTTATAATCTTGGTTTCTGAATTTTCTGAATTTTTACCACCACCATATTGTCTCTTCAACACACAATCACATTTTCCCTTGATTTCCTGGGATCACATAGTCTGTAGTTGTTATGAGATATATTGTATCCCCCTGAATTCCTATGTCAAAGTCCTAACCCCCAGTACCACAGTCTATGACTGTATTTGGTTATAGGGTCTTTAAAGGGTTAATTGAAGTGCAATGAGGTAATTAGGGTGAATCTTAACCCAATTTGACTGGTCTTATAAGAAGAGGTGATTAGGGGTGCCTGGGTGGCTCAGTGGGTTAAGCCTCTGCCTTTGGCTCAGGTCATGGTCTCAGGGTCCTGGGATCAAGCCCCACATCAGGCTCTTGGCTCAACTGGGAGCCTGC
Organism: Mustela putorius furo; assembly: GCF_011764305.1. NCBI lineage: Eukaryota > Metazoa > Chordata > Mammalia > Carnivora > Mustelidae > Mustela > Mustela putorius. The sequence continues at coordinate 14,311,198 of NW_025421402.1, forward strand.
TTCCGCCCCCCCCCGCCCCCCGCTGCTTACCTCTCTGCCTACTTGTGATCTCTGTCTGTCAAATAAATAAATAAAATATTTAAAAAAATTTTTTTAAATGTTTAAAAAAAAAAACAGAAGAGGTGATTAGAGGGATGACTGTGTGAGGACACAGGCAGAAGACACCTTCTGCAAGCCAAGGGAAGAGGCTTTAGGAGAAACTAAACATACTGACACCTTGATCTTAGATTTCCAGCCTCTAGAATTAGGAGAAAACACATTGTGCTTTACCTCCTCCAGACAGTGGTATTCTATTATGGTAGCCTTAGCAAACTAATGCTGTGATTATAAGGGATATTTTCTACTTACCCCTCCAAACGCAATCTCTGTGCTTCTCTTGCTCTCTGGAAGCTAATCTTCAGGAACCCTGATCAAGGCCTCCCTTACCCAATGGCTTCAAACAGGGTTCAGTGAAAAGGAAGCATTAGCAGAGGAGCTGTGACTAGGAGGAGAGTAAGATATGACCCCTACTCTCCTGCTTTCTTCTGGCTACGTGTCTTCAGGCACCTGACCCTTAAACTATCTTGTTCAGCAGCCCTTACAGCTTCCGCTTACTGGCCCCAGTTTCTAACCAACCTCCCTTTACTTGCCCCAAGTCGAAGATAGGTAGGACTCCTGCCCGTAGCTCCCGGCTTGCGGCACTCCTCTATACCCACTCACCCCTTTGCACATAGCCCTCTTATTGGCATCCTCCATAATCCCACTGGAGCCTGCCAGGGCACTGAGGCAGCAGTTTTGTGGATGTGAAGGAAACAGTCTACTCCTAGCAAGACCAGGTCACAAAGTCAATGTTACCTGATTGGAATATGTACTTTATAGTAATATATTGTCTCTTTTTTTCCTATTCCTTTATATTAAATCTGATAGTGCCTTAAATAGATGGTACAATCAATGAGTAATTAGTGAGTAGCCATCTTACAATACCTTTTAAAGATGTTCATCTGCTAGAGTTGATGCTTTTAATCTCCTAAACATAATTGCAGGTTACTCTAAGGAATCAGAGAGGCAGAATTAATGTTAGCATTTCTTAATTCACATGGTGTCAAAACGTTTTCTCACTCAACCTCACCTTATTTATCTCTCCTTCTTTTTTTTTTTTTTTTTCCTATAAAGGTCTAAAGGTATTCACAAATCTAGAAATTGGGGAAAGTGAAAAATTTGGTTTTGTAAAGGTATTGTATATTAAGTATCATGAACTCTTATTTATATTGAGATCCTTGAAGTTAAAATTATGTTAAAAATTATTGTACTATAAATAGCATGAAATAATGACCAAACACACTCTAATAAACAAGTAAATCACTTACCAATTTTAAACTGGTCTAAGTTCTTCATCAGATTGTTAAAATTTTAAGTTTTCCAATAAGCCGTTTGTCAATATACTGTGCTAAATATTTATAATAGTTATACTTCTGCTGCCATCTAGACTTTAAGGGAAAGCACTGCATGCAGACTGCCTAGTTAGTATTGGATGAATTGATGCATAAAAAAGAAATGATGCAGAAGAAGATTATCTGGCAAGATTCAGTCGCATTCATTTTAACAAACTATTAAAAAAATTTTGTAAGAAACATACAAATAAATCCATTTAATTATTACATAGTCTAATATACTCAAGCTTAGCTTAATTATTAACCTTTAATGGAAGAGGAAAGAAGGGGGAATTATATGTCTAAAACAATGAGACAACTCATATGATTTCAAGTTATCAGTAGAATAAGGAACCCTGTAAATTAACATGATCAAGTAAGGTTTATAGAAGATGTATTTATTCTTTTAACATTAATTAAAATTAATCTACAACCGTCAATTGCTCTTTTATAATATGTCTGCCCCCACCATTAAATATTCATAAATTTCCTTGGGAAGCCTAGTGTGAAGCCATAAATGTCAGGCTCTGGAGGAAGCTGGCGTCAGGTTCAAATCCCAATTCTGACACTTACAGGCCTTGTGAACTTCTGCAAGCTGTTCAGCCTGTCCAAGTGTCATGTTCCCCATCAATAACAAGAAGATAATAATACCTGTCAGGTAGGTTTGTTTTGAGGATTACGTCTGATGACATAATACCTGTGCTAGACACAATGTTCAGGACATTTTACCTGACAGTCTAGATTCCATCTGTCTCAGCTCTCAAGCCAGGAGTCACACTGAACTCCTGAGAAATGCCACAGTCCTTCCTTATACAACCAGAAAGTTGTTTTTCATATTTAGCATGTATTATCTTCGCTATTTAATTTTCTGATTAGAAACTTCACCCACAAAATTCAGATGTTTCGGAATAAAAAACTGACTGATAATAGATACATGACAGACAGACAGATAGATATGCAGGTAGACAGATAGACATAGAGGTACAGTCCCTCATAATTCTACCTCTCCTCATCCTCAAAAGAAATCTACTATCAAGGTACAATATGCATGGATCTCTTCATTTTCCTTTTTCTATACTTCTGCTGGCATAGATTTTATTATATTTATACCACAAGATTATTGCATGCATTATACTGTAAGCCACCTCTTAACGGTAACTCCCCGATCTGAACTTCATTCAGTTTGGCACCTATTTTAACATGTTTTCACATCAGAGAATAAGATTCGATTTGAGAAACATTGAAAAATAATGCAAAATGTTGCTGGAGATTTCTTAGAGAATGGAAGTATCCCCAAAGCGCCAATCCTCCTTCAACAGCCACCTGTCTTCTCTTGCTAGCTCTCTCCCCTCCAGGCTCCACAGGCTCGAGGCTTTAGCTAACCTACCCTCACCTCTGTTCACAAGTAACCACATTGCCTGCCACCTCTTTCCTTCCTTAGAGCAATTTAGCTCTCTCTTACCTTATCTCAAAAATAGAGGATTTCCTGTACATTCTGTACAAAATGCCAAGGATCGTGGAGTCCAGGATAGGGAATTATAAGTAATTATTTTTTGTTGTTTTTATTACATTGCTATTCAATGAACTTGTTCACTTAAAAGTATTTCCTAGGTAATGTAACAACCAAGTTCTCCCCCAGAAAAAGATGGTAGACTCAATGGGTTTAACTGAAGAACTGTTTGTAATGAAAGGAAACTTTCTGGAAGTCTGGAGAAAATTGAAGGAAGACACAGGGACAGTTAATGCTCCAGAGAACAGGAATATTGAGAAGCTATGAGAAGCCTGAGGCCACTTGGCCACGGGAACCTGTGGTATTACAGATGCCCAGAGAAAACTTTGAGACTCTTATAGCTTATGTTTTGACCTTAGAACTTGGCTAGTGCCCAGGTTGGAATAATTCGAATAATTCCTTGAATTCTCATCCTAATTCTTTTAAGGAAAACCTAATTGGACAACAGAGCACAGGCTGTGCAGAGAAAAGGGTAGATAAGAAAGGGGAGGAGGGGAAAGATTGCCTCAAATAAAGAACATACACAGACCTCCTTCAATACGTGTAAGACATATAGTATTTCTTCTCAGCAAGCAGTTCTCCTAGGGCTGGGACACAGAACAATTTAGTCTGTCCTCTGCTTATCTTTCTTTTTAAATTTTCCTCTAGTGAGCTCCAGATTATTTAAAAGAAAATAACTCTGTTTCTTAATATCAGGAATTTAATTATTTTATGTCCACTAACATGGGCTTGGTATAACCTAAAAGTTTAATAAACTGAATTAAATTGAAATCTATACAAAATAAATTTATTAAGAATTCATGTATTCTTTTTTTTTTTAATTCATGTATTCTTAATGTAAACAATGATTGAAGCACAGCCCAATTGCAAATTCCTGACCATTTATACATGCGGGTTATTGAATGTATAGTGTGTAGTGTGGCAGAATGCCCCACGGGACTCTCTTTGTAAACAACAGCAGTTTTTTAATATTTATTTATTTATTTATTTATTTATTTTTAACAGCAGTTTTTTAGATGTCCACTCTAAATGAATTATTTTTAGGAAAGCATCAAAGAGCCATTGTTATGCATCCAAGCCCATATAAACTTAGTGGCTTAAAGCAATCACAATTTATGACTTCTCATAACTCCCTTGGGTTGCCCATCTGGAGATTTCTTCATCTGGTCTTGTTTAGAATCCCTCACAGGGCTGTAATCATCTGATGGCTAGACTGTGACCAGAAGCCTCACCTGCATGTTGCGAAGTTGGTGCTGGCTATCAGCTTGGGCATCTTCATTTTCCTTCCCAGGCCTTCTTACCTTGCAATAGACTGGACTTCCACACTGAATGGTGATTTTGAGTTCCAAGAGAGTGAAATATCTAGCCTTGGGAGAAACACATTGTCATTTCTTCCACTTTCTATTGGTCAAAACAAAGCAACACATGTTCCAGAGGAAAGGGAAAAGGAGCCATCCCATGAAGTAATTAAGCAGCAAAATCACATTGAAACAGGCATGTTTGGTAGAGAAGATTTTTTCATCTTTGCAGACAATCTCCCACAAAGACCTTACTGGTCCTTGAGCTGTATTATCCAAATTGATAAGTTCTAGCTAATCCTTTTATACAGCTTATATCCTTCCCCCACTCCCATGAGCTCATAGGTCAGTATTGACCACCATACTCTAAACTCTCAGTAAAATGATGAAGTGCCTCTATATTTGTAATAAAAAATCTGATTCCATTATTTGAGGATCTGATTGTCAACAGAAGATAAGTCTTCCCTTCCTCTTCTCCCTCCGTTCCATATCTGGCCAAACTGGTAGGAAAGCCCAAGTATTCTCTCCTTTGATGACAAGAGAAGTTTCAACCCACACAAATGATTAATGACACAGGAGCCCTCAAACCCTGCCCCATAACCTAAACATCATGAAAATCCCAAGCCAGTCACATTTCCCTGTCTTCTCAAGCCATTTTGGATCAACTTTAGAGGCCCGCCCCGCTCTCCCTAGAAATCCTCATTATATAAGTAATGAAAACTTTTGGATCGCACGTGTGTGTGTGTGTGTTTCCATCCATTTTGACAGCTGAACCAAATTTTGAGTTTTAAGAGTGGCCACAACTGTTGGCCTTGTGAACAGTGAGCTGTGCTATTTCTGCTGCATTTGCTGAATTCTGCCTAAGTTGAATATTTTTGTAACTGACATTTAGGGACAGGAGTTTGAAATTGGATGCTTCTTATTGTGACTCTGGATCATGTATCTGTTCCCAGATATATCTGTGTGTCGTAGATTGATTCATGTGTCTTCATTTCAGTATAAATTGTGACTACCCCTAGGCTTTAGAAAATGACTCTTATCCTATGACCAGTTGGTTGTGTGTCTCACCAGGCATTGGTCCCTGTTTCTAGAGTGCTCTGTGCAATAAACAACATGCCAGACATTCATTCACATGGAGGGAGAACAGCACTATTTGAAGAGCAGTCATTATTTCAAGATTTGATTTACTAAGGTCCACATTCATAAGGGTAGGTGCCTTATTAAGACTCTACAAAATGTCTTTGTTGCTGCTACTGCCTATGCCTGTATCTCCAGAAAACACCCTTACCCTCAGGGTTATAGGGAAAACATGTATAGCAACCCGGTGGCACAACCAATGAGTTTAACATTTCCATGGGGGAATCTTTACCCCTGATAATACTGAATTGAGACTATATGGTGGAATGAATTTATAAATGACTGTGAGGTAGAGGAATCCCCTCCAAGTTCATCCAGTAAACTCCAGAGAGTGAGGTTGAGGGAGATGTCGAGGGAGATGGGACAAAACAACAATAACAACAACAACACACACACACAGAAACTTGCATAGAGGTGAAGAAGGACAAAAAAAAAAAAAAAAAACCTGAAACAGAGGTCCATAATTTGACTGAATTAGAAATCCAAAATTTACTAAAAAAATTTAAATAACAAAAATAAAAAGGTAATGATTCGCTTGTGCACATTTACAAAATGCATCCTGAATTAATGTTAACATCTGATGAAATCCAATTGGAATACCTTCATGGCCTTAGTCATCAGTGGGGCACAAATTACAGTTATAGATGGGATTCCACTAAATTTCAACAAGGTACTCCTTATAATCTTAGGGGGGTTAATGAGTATGAAATAGAGGACAAAGAAGTGTGCCTCACCTTAGCCTTTGGAACTATTGTCTAAATTCCTATGATCATAGCACCCATAGTCCTAAAATACTGGGTAGTGAACACGGACAATGTGATGCAATGAGTAATAAATTAAAATTAAATTTCTGGCACTTACAAATTGACTTGACAACATCCGATTCTCTGAACCTATACCTTGCCCCACTTTAAAAGTTAATAAAGTCAATGTAAACTAAAATAGGATTTTCAAGGATTGAAACCTATTATAAAAGACCTATTTAGAAAAGGAGTGATTATCCTCACAGATTCTCTCCATTTAAGAGACCAATTTGGCCTATTCTTTAACTTGAAAATAATAGTTACTCACAGTGGATAACTGTAATCTTAGTGCTCTGTTCACCCATTCGGGTCCCTATATTTAAGGATTCTATTTAACCCCTTGACTACCTGGGAAGTCCCTCAGGATAAACTGAGTGAGCAGCAATGAGAGCTCACATACTTTACGGATGGAATTACCACTATGCTTACTGGAGAGCTGCTTCTTCTTACTCCTTAACTGGGATAATTACAATAAAAGATAAACACCAAGGTCAGCAGTTGGCCAGATATCAAATAATCATCTTAGCACTGATGCCCTGGCCGGCAATCAGCCTCATCTGCACATTTTTAGTAATTCTTGGGCCATCGCCAATGATCTTGCTGTTTGGCCTGGCCCATGGCAGTAATAACAATTCCTTGTCTGAGTTAGCCTCCTTTGGGTAAAGAATTCTGGCCATTTCTTCCTGTATAGATACTCAAAATCCTAATCAAGTTTACTTATATCTTTGTACATATTCAAGTCAACAAACAAGTTCCTCTCAAGACACTTCTGATTCTTTTTGGAGTTCGATATCAGTTCCACATTATCAGTAGTGACTCATCTTATTTCCCTAAATACACGATGCTGGGCTCTTGAACAAGGCATTGAACAGAACTTTCATTTGCCTTACTTGCATCTGGCTACGAGCCTCTTAAACACAATAATGACTTAGTTAAACAAGTTTTTACTCAACTGAATAAAATACAGTACATTTTTGTTATCAACCAAACATCTGGCATGAATAGTAAGGGAAAAGGCTGATTCCATTTTTAATGTTTGAGGACTGTCATCTTTCAAGCTTCACCCTGTCCTCCTGTCCTTCTGCTGAATACCTTGACAAGTTGGTAAGAAACTTAGGATGCTTCTTTTTGAGTCCCTGTAGCAACTTAAAGTCACACAGACTCATGCCAGGGTAGGAACTCTCACTGCATTCTCATTTGGTAAACACCACTAAAACTCTAAGCCAGTCTCTTTCCCCTGCTCTTTGACACCATGCTCTGGCTAGCTTTGAAGACCAGCCTTGCTCTTCCATGAACACCTCATCACATGGGCAATAAACCTTTTGAGATTCTCTTGGCATGTGTGTGAGTGGTATCTTTAGCCTTAACATTAGATCAATTTGGGGGCAGAAGCAGGGCTATCCTGCTTCTTCAGAGAGACTACAACAATCTTTTAATCTTATTTTAGGAACAGTGTGATTGAGTGAAGCAACATAGACTTTGAAGTTAGACAAACATGGGTTTTATCTCTGAATCTGCTACTTCTTAGCTAAGTAACCTTTGAGGAAGCTGCTTAATATGTCTTCGATTCAGCTCACAAGACATGAATAAGTATTTCCAAGATCAAAGAATGGAAAGTGGATGTGAAATGAGCACTCATGTAAATAAGGAACGATTAAGCAAGATTTCCTGTTTATATGTTTGTCACATTCATTTGATGTTTATATCTGATTCTGCATGCAAAGGTGGCCAAATTCCCAATGCCATATTAAGAAAGAGATTCCATAGAACTAACAATCATATCTTCATAAGGTCACCAACCCTGAAAATGTTGTCTCTTTCTGACTTTCATATTACATGTCCCATTCTCTTCCCTTGTTGCCAGGTCTACTTAATCATTCTGTTTTTCTCTTAGTCCCCAAATGCAGTAAATGCCTTTTTTAAAAAGATCTTTTTAAAAAAATATTTTATTTATTTATTTGAGCAAAAGAGAGCGAGAGAGAGAGGAATAAGCTCCCCACTGAGCAAAGAGCCTGATTCAGGGCTTGACCCCAGGACACCAAGATCTGACCTGAGCTGAAGTCAGATGCTTAACTGCTGAGCTACCCATGCACCCCTAGTTTTTTTGTTTTTTGTTTGTTTGTTTGTTTATACTGTGGTTTTATAAAAGTGCTTAACTCAGTTTATGTACATAGTTGGACTACAGAACAACTTACAGAGACTATATATGATTTATACAAGTTAGTCAAGAAGCCATTATCTAGTGGTGGTAAAAGAAAACTCTTCTACTTATGTGATATGGAAAAATAGTAAACCATGAGCACATCCCTTTTTTAGCATTCAAAAAGAAAGAGCTTATTGGTTAAGGGAAAAGACTATTTTAATCCCAGTAACTCTCCTTATTAGCTAAGAATTCAGGCAATTTACTTAACTCTTTTAAATCTAGGTTTCCTCATCTATAAAATAGGAAATACAATTGTGCCTACATAGGGCTGATTTGAGAATTAAGTGAAATAAAGCATCTGAAGTGTTCAAAACAATGACCAGCAGATAAGAAAATGTATATAAGTTGTCATTACTACACAGTGTGAAAATGAAAACTCTCCCTTAAGAGGAATGTCTGTGAGCTCTCCCAGGTTTCCTGCTATGATACTGTATTTGAATAAGGTAGGAGGTTGATTCTTCATATACACACACCTGATTGCATCCAAAATACAGGATTAACGTTATTTTCCTTCTTTAGTTTGTATGATGTACAGCTTTTTCAGGCATATACTGAATACAGGCGTTATCTGATATACTAGGAAAATAAGATGCCATGGAATGCTCAAAGCGGTGGCATTCAAGGATGACTACTATGATTTAAACACATAAAATGGGTGTGGTAGTTTTAAAAATGTACATACAAGGAAGGATACTTGGGTGGCTCAGTCAGTTAAATGTATGACTCTTGATTTTGGCTCAGGTTATAATCTCGGGGTGGTAAGATCGAGGCCCACATTGGGCTCCATGCTGGGTGTGGAGCTTGCTCAAGATTTTCTCTCTACCTCTGCCCATCCTCCCTTGCACTCTCTCTCTATTTCTAAAAATAATAATAATAAAAATGTGTCACACAAACACTTCAAGAAATGATTAATTTTATTCTTCTTGAGTGTGGGTTGAATTTAGTGACTTACTTCTAATGAATAGACTGTAGCACAAAGATGCTACGTCACTTCTGAGACTATCTTATACAGACAACACAGCTTAAAGTTTGGGTTCATTCACTGTTTATTCATTCAATTACTCTGGGGAAGCCACCTGCCCTTTCACGACAGGTAGAATTCAGAAAGACCCATGTACATGGAACTAAAATCTCTGAAAAATAGCAAGAAAAACACTGAAACCTGAAAAGTGGCATATGAGTGAGGGTGAAAAGTCATTCTCCACCAGCTGAGCCTTCAGATGAGACAACAGCCCTGGCTGACAGCTTTACCACAACCTCCTGAGACACCATGTGTCAGAGGCACTCAGCTCCATCAATCCTTGGTTCCTGACCTGTGAAACTGAAAAATAATAAAACTTTGTTGTTTTAATCTACTTAGATTTAAAGTAGTAACTACTTTAGGTAACTACTACAGATGAACCAGAGGTACACACTTTAAGTGTGAAAAACTAGAAATTATACCTTTTATTAAGATTAGAAATAATCAGCATCTATATATATATATGTATATATATATATATACATTATATTAGACTATGTAATGCTTATATTCATTGCCAGAAAAAGTTATTAGTAAATAACTATAAGTTATTAGTAAAATTAGTCATTAGTAAATTAGAAACCTTAGCAAAAAGTTATTAGTAAATTAGAAAAAGTTATTAGCAAAACTAATAAAAGTTATTAGTAAAAAAAATAATTAGTAAAAATTAGTACTTTTTCTAAATAGAGATTTTAGTGTCTGGCCAGATGAAATAGAAGTATGGAGTTTTGAGCCTAGAAGAAATCACAATCACACACATTCTTGACCCAACTTGAATTTAAAGAATCATAGCAGTTCTCATCTTCACATTGTGCTAAATCAGCAGCTCCAATGACATAGACAGCCACTTCAATAATTTGTATTTAAAAGAACATAATATGTGGCAAATTACAGCCATGAATTTGTGACCAGATATCCCCCCATATAATAATAAAATGTTGCTATGCTTCAGGGGACATTTCAAAGACTCACTAATATAACTTTTATCTGCCTATTTTTAAAGGAAAAGAATCCTAGATATTTGACAACAAAGGTTTTTCCATGTGTGCAAATTATTGAAAATTTGGAAGAGAATGGCCATAGTTCAAAAATGTGTGTTCTATTAGAACATGTATGGTAACTTGACATCATAAAACTATAAAATGAACAATAAAACTTTAAAAAGAGTAACTTCTAATGAGGAATAGAATCATCAGTTCATAAATTTTATGGTTCTGCAATTAGGTTGTGGTTGATAGAGCAGGCTAAAGTTTAAAACTAAGGACTCATGACATCTGTAAACATGAAAAATTGCAACTAGTGTTGATTAGAGACTCTCCCTTAACATACGCACACATAAAATGTGCACCTTTAAAAATGGGTTCTTTTTGTGAACTGGATAGTCCTTAACCTAGGAAATTTAATATTTGTTCCTGGGCAGAGGTTATTACAAAAGTTTTCCATATCCTTATAGTTTCATTTTTCTAAGTAGAGATTTCAAGAACACATGCTCCTGGGGACTTCCAGCTTTTAGGGCATATTTCTGTGCATACAGTATTTCAGATTTTGCCAAAGTAACCCAACATTACACAACAAAGAATAAATTAAATGTGTTGAAGAAAATACCTACTTATAGTCACATAATTGCCTGTAATATTTTAATTCACTTTATAAAGCTATTTTCCCATTGTACAATTTTCCCTTGAATATAACTTTCTATGATTTTTTTAAAATATAATTCTACCAATAGTATGTAATCAAGATGGTTATTTCTTTTTGGTAAAGTTGGAAATAAATGTTACCACTTTTTTCAAGTACTTTGTGGAGCCATTAGAATCACAAATAAGACTTATTTATGAGACAATTATAGAGAACTCATATAATATTAGGAAAGCCTACTTAAGATTCTAGATAATTTAAAATCACACCATGTATGTTCTTTCTCACTTTTTTATACTTTTATTTCTCATGAAAAAATATAATAAAATCTATGCAATGAAAAATATTTTTTTACTTGTCTTCCTGGGCCTCAGGGTACATCATTGGCTTGGCTGAAAAATTTGAATCACATGTTAATGGAAGAAAAATGCCAAAAGATAGAAAGAATGGTGGCAGCTACTGAACAAAATAAATCATATTGAGTCCTTGGAGTAGGTAGCAGAAAGATAAAGGATCTATGGAAGTTTAAAAAAATTTAGCGATCTTTTCTTCAGATCTGGTTTGAATTCCAATTTCTCAGCTAAATTCCTGTATAATCTTGAATGTGACTGTCAAACATTCTGAACCACAATTTGTTCATCTATAACATGGAGATATTAAGAGTACTCACTTCCAATGATTGTTGAGAATATTTTTTTAAATATTTTATTTATTTATTCGACAGGTAGAGATCACAAGTAGGCAGAGAGGCAGGCAGAGAGAGAGAGGAGGAAGCAGGCTCCCTGCTGAGCCAGATGCGGGGCTCCATCCCAGCACCCTGGGATCATGGCCGGAGCCGAAGGCAGAGGCTTTAACCCACTGAGCCACCCAGGCGCCCCTCATTGTTGAGAATATTAAGGAAGATAATATATTTGAGGCACTAGGATCTAGAGATCAGCATACTGCTGGCTATAACCTTTATGTGTGTGTGTACATGTGTATAAAATTCACTGGCTATTTTATTATGATCCCCATTATTAGTAGCATAATTAATATTCTCACAATCATCAATATTACAAGTAGGTATTATTGTTTATTTTGAATCTACAAGGAAGCTGAGGTACCGAGAGTTTAAGTAATTTGCTTGTATTTCCACAGCTAGGTAGCTGTAGAACCATGATGTACTAAGTTTTCCTGACACAAAACTCATGTTGTTTTAATGTACTGTAACACCTCTCTCTCTCTCCTTTCAGAGGAAGAATAGAATCCATAATTCCTCCATAGCATATAGCCTAGCTGGGTTGATCATGAGGTTGTCAGAATAGATAAAAATTACTCAAATAGTTAATCTTTTAAGTAGATAGACTTTAAACTACCCTGAAGAGTGACCAGAAAATCAAGGTAGAATTACATATACTATCTATATATTTCTGTAAAGTCAAGATGAATGACAAGCAAGATGTGCCAATTGTTGCACTGACAAAATAGACAGTATTATGGCAGCTTAAAAAAATCCAGAATATATATTTATAATAGTCTTTCTCACCATCTGTCTCACAAGTGTCAAAATTGGCTTAAGTGTCTGACATGCACAGCTGGTGACAGGCTGCGGTGATCCACCTGCACACGTGCCTCATGCTAGTGGCTTGACTGGTACTAATTTGAGGAGGCCGTACTCTGAAAATGTGCATTTTATGGCGAGTAAGTATTTATTCAGCAGTGTGTGTGTGTGTGATCAAAATGTCTCATGTAAGACAATGCCACCTTCTTGCTTCTCGTAAAATATGGCTCTAAATACTGTAACCACAATTTGCTCAGCTTTAAAATAGTAATAATGAACTTTCCATTGGATTGTTGGATAAATGAAATAACACAAATAATTCCCTAAGAGCTATGTTTTACACATAGGAAATGCACATTAACTACCACTACTATTATCCTTACTGCTATTCTTGTTATTACAACCAGTACATAATGCAAGGAAAATTACTTGTGATAGAAAAATACAACAAAATCATTTAAGCAAACGAACAGGTTGATCACAAATATAATGAAACTAGAAGAAAATGAGACTGTTATAACCAAAGGTGTATAGCCTGTTAGGTATACACCATAGAAGAAATCACCAGAAAGTCAATAAAAATCAAAGCACGAAGGACAAAGCTTCTGCACACCAAGAATTACCAAAAACTAAATTAAAAAATCAATCTTAGTTGATGAAAATTATGTGAAACAATAAAAGAAATTCTTAATACACTTGATATGTCTTTCAGCTTTTCAATTTTTTTTCAACTAAATAAAACACTGATAATTCCATTTGCTAAACAGCAACATTACATGAATTGTACATACATTATATTACACTATTCAGAAATATTAAAAATCATTATTAAACACATGAAAAACTGTGTATCCTCATTAACAAGGAAAGATAGTCAAATTAACCCAATGATAATTTATTTTCATTTGGACAGTTAGCTGTTGTCAAATGATGTCCATATTATTCAAAATACAGTAAATCAGTTTGTTAATATCTGCAGGTTATGATTATAAGTCTGGCAATAGGTATCAAGAAATTTTTAAGTTAGCCTGGTAGGGCTCCTGGGTGGCTCAGCCCAAATCAAGAGTCAAGAGTCTTGATTTTGGCTCAGGTCATCATCTCTGGGGTGTGAGATCAAGCCCTGAAATGGGCTCTGTGCTGGGTGTGAAAACTGCTTAATACTCTCTCCCTCTTCCTCTCATAAAAAAAAGAAAAAAAAAGTTAGCTTGGTAATTTAACTCCTAGTAATCCATCATAATTTAATAGCAATTCAGACAAATGTCTGTTCCCAAAACACTGATCTCAGTATATTTTTAGATAAAAAATTAGAAACAAGTCAAATATCCGTGAATATGATATTTACTTAATAAATCAGTTCATATAAATTTACACTGTTCCATATTTATGTTACAAAACACAATCATTAATAGTCATGAAAAACTTTACGTGAAAAAATATCCTAATGTGAAAGTACTGGGAAGAATTGTAAGGCTAAATAAAAGACCAACTTCCTCCTGCTCGACCCCTACTCACTTCCTACACTCTTCCTCCCAGAAGAGGAAGTGACCATGATGGAAATGACAAGGACATAGATTCCAGCCCTGGTGAACCAGGATAAATGGTTCCAGTCAGGATAAATGGAGAGCAGAGCTCAAGCCTGCCTGGGCCCCATCACCAAAACCTGGTGCTCCAGTGCCTGTCAGCCGAGCATCCCCTGATGCCTCCTGGCCCTCAGCAGCCTGGACTTTGCCAGTGTAAGCAGCATTGCCCCACTTTTGCTAGGACTTGACCCTTGCTGCCGACAACAAGCACTGGGCACCTCTGTGAGGCCAGTCTTGCCCACCACTGCTGTCATTAACAGTGAATGTGGAATTACAGATGATTTTTACTATCTTACTTCACATTCTTTATTTTAGACTCCTTATGAGGCTCACAAATCTGCTTGATAATTAGAAGAAATAGCAAGTTAGGTCCATAAAAGCTATGCAGTCAGAATGAGTATGTTGTATGAATTCTGCACAGTAAAGCTACTTTGGGGGGCACCTGGGTGGCTCAGTGGGTTGAGCCTCTGCCTTCGGCTCAGGTCATGATCTCGGGATCCTGGGATTGAGCCCCGCGTCGGGCTCTCTGCTCAGCGGGGAGCCTGCTTCCCCCTCTCTTTCTACCTGCCTCTCTGCATACTTGTGATCTCTCTCTCTGTCAAGTAAATAAATAAAATCTTAAAAAAAAAAAGTATTTTTTGAAAACTGATATTGAATATTCTTATTGTCCAATTTCTGATGTCTAAATGAGAAAGACTGTCCACCCCTAGAGGAATGAGTAGTCAACATGTGACAGAACAAGGACAGGTATATATATGTCTTTATTTGTCTCCGGCGAGAGTCAATTCATCTCCAGCCTATAACAAAAAGGAAACACTGATGTTCTGACAAAGGGGGAAAATGAAAGGAAATCTTTGACTATTTTTTTTTTTCTGAAAACCAACATAAGGAATTGTTTGATTCTCATATGCTGCACAACAATTATACGCAGTGACAAATTATTTCTTGAGATTGGTTCCAGGTGCTGCACCTGATGCAAAATAAAGAAACTCAGAGAAAAATGAACAGTTTTCATTTTTTATAAGGATAACGTGAACCAAATGATTAGAACATCTTAAATCCACCGCATTATTTTCCTCTCTCTCCTTTTCTCTGTTTCTCTGTCTCTGTCTCTCTCTCTCTCTCCTCTCCTATTCTCTCCAATTAAGGCAATTTAGTCATGACATATTTTCCCTTTTCCAAAAGAAATGTGTATTCAATAACAAAAGAAAACTATTTTAAAGATGTCAGTTTTTAAAAAGTAACAGTACATGACACTCTTTTTTCAGAAAGAAAATAATTGCTTTAACTGGAGGAAAGGGGAAAATGGTAAATCAAAAGAAGAAAAGGTAAGCTGTAATCTAAAAGGCCTTCCATATCAACAATGATCAAATACCTGCTGTAAAAAATGTGATTAGATAGACTGGTAGATATGGATATAGGTTATGCACATGCACACACACACACACATAATGTGTATGTATATACACATATATGTATGTATATATATACATATTTCCTTGATAGGTTTACATACATATATATAAATAGACATCATATTCAATTTTATATTATATCTTCCTTGAACATTGTTAATGAATAGTAACCAGATGGAGAACTAAAATGCATCATTTTATAATCACTGGAGAAGAAAACAGTATGATATTAAAGATATCTTGTTGTATGTGTTTGGATAATTAACAAAATGATCATCATTTCTCATTTTGTTGCAGCATTCACCCTTCACCGGGATGACAATAGGAAATTGTAGCATGATTGTTTGCAAACTTGCCAAAAGCTTGTTTGGTAAGGTTCACAGAGTAAGGCAACACAAAACCATTTATACTGGAAATCCTTGTGTAAAACATATTCTTGTTTATGCAGTGAAATGCAAGAAGAGGAGAGGAAGAGAAAGAGAGAAAGGCAATATTTTTGTGTCTCTATTACCCTTTATTCATTCATTTCTAAGTCTTCTCCAGTGTCCTTGGAGCCCCCACCCCACCCCCGGCACCCTCCCAGGCACTATAGTCCTCGCACGTGATGTGAAGCACGTGGGGGTAATTGCATTCCTTTACTCTGCTCGCTCTTTGCTGATGGGCACAACTCCTGCCAAATTAACTCAGATGTGTTGATAGGGAATTTCACTGTTTCTAAAAATTCTATTTAAAAAATAAATAAATAAATAAAAATTCTATTTAGATCTAAGTCATCCTCAAAGAGAAAATGTGTTTTTAAAATCTGTGTTCTACTCCATACCACTTAGCCGTTGAGTGTCAGGTTACTGTATTATTTGGATTCCGTCTAGCACAATGAAAACTTTTTTTGGAGAAAGGGAGGATGAAGTTGTTTCAGCCTGCGTAGATGCTCAAAGCACTTTTCCTGGATATAAAAGATTCAGTAATAAAACATCCAAGGAAGTTGGAGTAAGTATTTCTTTCTTTATGTTGCTAAACTTTATCTTACCTTTTTTTTTTTTTTAAGATTTTATTTATTTATTTGGCAGACAGAGATCACAAGTAGGCAGAGAGGCAGGCAGAGAGAGAGGAGGAAGCAGGCTCCCTGCTGGATCCCAAGATCCTGAGATCATGACCTGAGCTGAAGGCAGAGGCTTAACCCACTGAGCCACCCAGGTGCCCCAACTTTATGTTATCTTTTTCTTTTTTAAATAAAAACCTTTGGCTGATGAAGGAGATGCCTGCCAAGTGATTAAAGACAAGTGAATGAAACTTTTAAGGATTCTTAACGAAAAAAATTACTCTGAAATATAAATGTCCCAGACATTTTATCTAAAGTGGAAACATGGGTAATAAGGAGGGCATGGTTGTGATGCGCACTGAGTGTTATACATAACTAATGAATCATCCATTGAACACTGCAGCAAAAATTAATGATGTACTACACAGTGATTAACTGAACATAATAATAAAAAATAAAAAATAAGTGGAAAGGTCTTATCGACTAAGAAACATTGCTATTTGCCTTTGAAAATATTTTTGTTGTTTTATCAAGGGCTAATGATATTTTAGTAAAATATTTGAACCAAGGTTCAAGATAACCAAACCTCCTTTGTTCATTTTTAAATTCATTTACAAATGTATATTTTTTAAATTTTTCTTGTATCTTCATCAATCTTTTAGGCATTGGGAACAGAACAGTAAAAATATTTAAAACCTCAAAATCTCTTCCTTCTACTTACAAAGGACAATGATAAACAGAATAATAAATAGTATTTCAAACAGTGGTGAGTGATAATGAAATAGAGAACTGACATTTGCTCTTTTATAAAAGATGCATGAGGGGTACGTGAGTGGAGATCTGAAGGAAATGAGAGAACACGATGTGGGGGTGTCTGAAAAAGACCATCATGGGTTGAAGAACAGCAACCTCAAAGCCCTGAGTGAGGAGAATCTTCAGTGTGTTCCTGCTACAGCAAGGACCAGTGCGGCTGGAGAAGAAAGAACAAGAAGGAAACTGCAGGATGAAGTCAGACAGGTAGGTGCTGACTGTGGAGTACACATGATATACAGCCTTTGATCATTATAAAAACTTAGACTTTTACAATGAATGAAATGAGGTATAAATTAGACTATTTTGGATAGAGGAGTGGCATAACCAGCCTTTTGTGTTAAAAGAATCGCCAGGGCTGCTGGGTTGGAAATGCACTGTGCCTGTGGAGAGAGGATATTAGTTTGAGAGCCATTAGTTTAGAGATGGCATTTAAAGCAATGAGGTAGATTTAGTCTTAGAATTTCTAGTTACATTTATTCTTCTTCTACCCACTTAAGCCCCCATGTTGCATCACCACTTCCTCATATCAGGGAGATCATATGATAGTTGAAGAATAAATGAAACAAGATGGGATTGGGAGGGAGACAAACCATAAGTGACTCTTAATCTCACAAAACAAACTGAGGGTTGCTGGGGGGAGGGGGTTTGGGAGAAGGGGGTGGGATTATGGACATTGGGGAGGGTATGTGCTTTGGTGAGTGCTGTGAAGTGTGTAAACCTGGTGATTCACAGACCTGTACCCCTGGGGATAAAAATATATGTTTATAAAAAATAAAAAATTAATAAAACCAAAAAAAAAAAAAAAAGAATTTCTAGTTACAATGCAGGGAGTCCCAAGTGACGGTTGCTCTCAGGGTATCAACAAAAACATACCAGAGGTACATCCTGTTTGTTTGTTTGTTTTTATCAATTAAACAACTGAGGATGCAGAGAAATCCTAATGTTTTGTTTCATTCAAGCTCAAAAAGGTGAAGATGCTTCAATATCTAACATAACTAAATTTCAGTAATATAAGCAGTCTACAAACAAATCAATTTACAGATTCAGAAAGCTCAGCTGACCCCAAACAGAAAATGAGGAGGATAAAAAAGCATGTCAGTGTTCTATGTAAGTGTTGAATCACTAAATTGTACTCCTGAAACTAATATTATACTATATGATAATTTACAAATTAAAATAAAAATTTAAAAAAAGACATTCCTTGAGACAACAACATCAAACTGATAAAAGTCACTGATAAAAATAAAAAATCTAAAGTAACAAGAAAAAAATGGCACATTGCATAAAGGAAACACCAGTGCAAACAGGTGTGGAAATCATGGAAGTTAGATGTCACAGAATGCAGAAAGAAATACATGAAAAATTTCACATCTGTTCATGATTAGAATTCTAAGCAAACAAGAAATAGAAGGGAACTTCCACATGCTGAAAAGGAGCTTTTACAAGATACCTAATGATGACTATTAAACACTCTTCTTTCTCCAAAAATTTGGAATAAAACAAGGATATCTGATGTTACCATAGCTATTAAAATCATACTAGGGGTCCCAGTTACTGTAACAATGCAAGGAAAAGAAACAAAAGCCATAATAAAATAAGAAGTTATGCTTTATTTGCAGATTACATAATCATTTAGATTGAAAATCTTTTTTATTTAATTTTTAAAAGATTTTATTTATTTATTTGACAGAGATCACAAGCAGGCAGAGAGATAGGCAGAAAGAGAGCAAGGGAAGCAGGCTCCCTGTCAAGCAGAGAGCCCCAAGCGGGGCTCAATCCCAGGACCTTGAGATCATGACCTGAGCCAAAGGCAGAGGCTTTAACCCACTGGGCCACCCAGGTGCCCCCATAGATAGAAAATCTTAAGGAATCCATATATTTAAAAAAAAAAAAAAAAAAAAAACCAAAAAACTCCAGAACTAATATGTGAATTTAGTAAGTTTATGGGATATAACTTTAATATATAAAAATTATTTCTTTAAATATTAATTGCTTTTTATATAAGAATCAAATAATTATAAAATAAAATTGTAAGCCATTTATTTCACATTGTCTTCAAAGTTATCAAATCTTTAGGAATAAATTTAATAATAATTGTGAAAAACCTTTTTGTTGAACAGAAAAGAACTACTGAGAGAAACTGGAGAAGACCTAAATGAAAAGGTATGCCATCATCAATTGCAAAACTCAGTATTATTAGGATATCAATTCTCTGAAAATTAATCTATTGATAAAATTTAACACCAATAAAAATTTGAACATTTTTTGTGACATTAACAAACTGATTCTCAAATTTATATGGAAATTCAATTTAGAATACCCAAACAACTTTCAAAGACAGAAAAGAATTGTAGGGATTAAGTAACCCAATTTCGAGACTTACTTTAAAACTCTAGTAATCAATAGAGTATGAAATTAGTGAAATAATAGACATACAGTTTGTGGAATAGAAAAAATAATCCAGAAATCAATTCATGTATGTATTGCCAATGGATTTTCAATGAAGGTACCAAGGTAACTCAGAAATTAAGACTTTAAATTTTGCATATGTTTTATCTTATTCATATAGATGGTACTGAAACTCTAGATATTTGTATGGAAAGAAACAAACATCAAAATATTTGCCTTGTGCTGTACATAAAATTAAACATTTATTAACTTAAAATTATCTTACCTTAATTATCAATTGGTTTTAAAATAAGATTATCTTGGATTATCTGGATTGGTCCAATATAATTTCAAGTGTCCTCAAATGGGGAAGACAGAAACATAAGAGTAATATCAGAGTGATGAATGTAAGCAAGACTTGACTAGCCATTCTTGGCTTTGAACATGGAAAGAAGCCATGAACCAAAGAATGTGGGCAGCCTCCAGAAGCTGGAAAAGATAAGAAAATAAATTTTCCTCTAAAGCCCCATCAAAGAAATAAGATTAAAAAAAATAAAAAATTAAAAAAAAAAGAGCAAAGAAAAACAAAAAACAAAAATGACCCTGATAGCGCTTTGATTTTATTCCAGTGAGACTCATTTTGGAATTTGACCTCCAAAACTGAAAGATAATAAATTGTTGCTTAAAAAAATAGATCATAAGATTAAATGCAAATGCAAATACCATGCAACTTCTAAAAGAAAATGTTAAGAGAAAATCTTTTCAACTCTGGGAAAGGGTAGCATTTCTACACAGGAATTTCTTCTCAGTATTCCTGACAAAGTATACATATTTTCCCAAGTCCAAAAATTAGAGAAAAAAATAAGTTGAAAGACTGCAAAAAAAAAAAAAAAAAAAGAAAAGTATTGTAATTCTGAAAGTATGACATGTTACTAATAACATAAAGACAAAACTTGCAGACATCCACTAATATCAAATTGTGGAGAAAAGGCAGAAAACACTAACATATGACCATAAAGTTCAAGGCCAATATCTGTGTGAACTGAGTCAAGAACATGTAGTAGAGAAGCAGTCACTATGCTTGCAACAGTTGCCATGTTTTATGTATGTGTTTGGTTCTATCTGTTGCAAACAGGAAAACATTCTTGCCCATAAAATAACTTTTAATAAGTTTAAGGGCATAGCATACCTTTTGCAAACCCTGAGTAGTGTTCTAAGAAATAATGTCTTAAAAAAAAAAAAAAAAGAAAGAAAGAAAGAAAGAAAGAAAGAAAGAAAGAAAAGAAATAATGTCTTTAAATTGGCAATTTCAGCAAGTAATTTTGTATGACATTATTAAACTTGCTATAGATCCAAATGTTGCATTTTTCAAATGTTACATGCTAATATCCACAGGTTCACCGTTTGGATATCCACTATAAAATTTACTTCCTTCTGACTCCTTTAAATGGAAGTATTACAAAGTAAAGAAGATGCAGATACTATTGTGGAATATTCCAGCATGAAATTGGAAACTATTCTAAACTCTAAATCATCAAAAGTAATACCAACTTCAGTGGCAAAGCCAAATCAGGGCAAGCAAACAATAGTTTCATGATTTAAAAAGGAAATAAGTTTGTGCTTTGGGAGACCGTTTTCCATTGGGGTCTCACGTGTAGACATTAACAACAACTAATTTTCTCCCAGTGGCATTCTCAAGTATTTTTGTCTAAGCAAGCAGGCAAAGAAGTTAGAAATCTCTTCCTCCCCAAAGATTTGTTTTTGCTTAGTTTCCCAGGATGCTAAAGATAAGGATACCCCCCCTCCCACCTTGAATAAATTTTGTAACATTCCAGAATAAGAAAAATAGTTACCTCCCTCAAGAGTTGCATATATCCTTATATTTTGGGGGTAATAGAGATGATGTCTCTCTAGAAAGAAGGATGGACAGATCTGCTTACAGCATCCCTTATTCTTATAAGGAATGAAATCAGGCTCCCTAATAACAGTATTCCTTTCCTATTACACACTCTATTGTGTGCCTACAGAGCAACTAGCTTTTTTTTTTTAATCACATCACCCTGGGGGATGAGGGTGGGTTGACTGGTCCAACAATGGTACTTTAGCTACTACTATTGCTGTGAGTAACAAACTGGATTCTTGTGCTTTCTGTCAATATATACTAAACTGTGGCAAGCTAACTGATTAGACTGTAGGCAATGAAACCTTTAGATACTTTACATGTTCTCAAAATATAAAGAAACATGTATGGTAACACTCAATTTGAAGATTCTTTGTATCATCTTTTTTTAAATTTTAGAATAAAGAAAAGAATTTGAATGGAGACTGAGAAAGAATAACCAATGCACTAGGAGTTCTACCAAAAGAGAGTGGTGCCCTAGAAAGTCAACTTCAATGAGTATACTGTGTCAAATATTGTTGCAATCGTGTAAAATATGGATGGATATCTGATCATCGGACGTAATAGTACAAAGGTGATTAGTGACTTGGCAAGAGCGCTCTCAGTGGAGAGACAGAAATGGAAGACTAACCAGTGGGGGTTTAAGAGAGAGGAGTAGAACACATGGGATAACCAAAATGGATATTCTCATTTTAGAGTTGAAGGAGCTGAGGGTCAGGAAATTTGAAAGACTTTATCTCAAAAGACTTTATCCTTAAAAAAAAAAAAAAATTCTCTAGTAACTAGCAATGTTAAGAGACTGTTTCTGTCAGTTTCTCTTTTCATTATAGCATGCAACGTACTACATAGAATGTTAGAGCTGTCAGGACCTTCATTCTCCCAACAGAAGAGAATTTAGAAGTCACTTGTGAATTAATAGCACTATTCTGAATTATGATTGAGATGGACTTTGCATTGGCTAGCTATACTTTTAGGTTAATGAAGATATATTAGATTTAAAATGATGGCTAGGTGATTTACATTTCAATTGACTCTGGGAATTTAGGGTTTATTGCCTGGGGAAAACCTTAATTCTCATATATTATGATTGACTACTCCATTGTTAAGGGATATAATTTGATTTTAGCTAGGTATTACAATGCAATTTAGCTTTTTTTCTCCTTAGGTGTCCTTCTTTTTATTTTATTATTATTATTTTTAATATAGAGTAGAATCTACTTTGGTCCTTGCATAATTATGTACCAGAATGGCTCAAATCACACAGCTGCTCTCCAATTCCAGAGAGTTTTGGTTAATGCAACATCTGCCTTCTCTGTCTTGTGCTTGCCCATGTATTAATACTCAGCTTTGTGCAGCTCACAGAATCTCTCAAGCATATAATAAATAAGTTCCAATGAATTAGAACCTTCTGCTTCAGCTGATATTAGTTTTTGTTGTTGTTTTGTTTTTCTCTTGGCTAGTTTAAAATTTCTCCTGTTCTCTCAGAATAGCCCAAATAGTCAAGGATTAAAATTAGTTTTTAAAAGGTTAGTGTTTCTTTCCTTTTTTTTTTTTTTTTCTCTCCTCCAGAAAACTTCAGCATCTCCTTTCATGGAATAATAACTGTTTAACAATAACAACTTTAAAAACTTGTTAAATAAATAAATAAATAATAAAATAAACACTTGTTAACTGTTTAATAAGTTTAAGGACAAAAGATTAGAATATGAGCATTTTGTCACCCCACTAAAAGTGATTTTCCTTTCATAGTGAGCTGGGACATACTATAATGAAGTTGTTCTGAAAATCAGAATTAAAATTTTTAAATTTCATTCTATTTTGGAAGGTATATATTTTCTCGCTACACACTGTAAAACAATTAAAAACCAAAAATATGTAAAATATGATTTTCCCTCGATGGAATTTCTATTTAAAGAGGAAAAAGTAAAAAGAGGAGGACTACACTACTAACTTTCATCTTTGTAGGACAGATTCTATGTGACCACTACTTTTTTTAAATCTCCAGGGAAAATAAATATTACAACCAGGGTAATTTACAGATACACCAATTTCTGTTTTGTTTTGGTTTATTTCTTAATCATATATACTGATTTCTGTTCCAAGAGTTCAGGCAAGTACGTGGACCTCCTCGGCAGCAATCCTTTTTGCTGCAGGCCAAAAACCAATAAATAGCCTTCCAATATGGCTTTTGCATTTCAGTTTTTCTCTGTATCTTTGTAGGAGTATGCTGGAATGGAGAGGTGAGAAGATAAGGCATTCAGGGAAAGAGAATCCATAATTTGCCCAGAGATGGAATTTTATAGATTCCTTGACTTTTGTAATTCCCCAGTTTGGTAGCAGTTCTTCTTGGTGAGAAGAAGCTTGCAGGAAGTTCACAGGTTGTCTGAATCCTCGGTGTGCAGGTCTCCAGGCTCAGCAAAGATCATGAGATATTAGGTCGTGACTAAGCTTCCAGTCTCAAATGATTGGTCTTGAGTAGTAAGTATACCAGCATAGAGATCTTCACCTAGCTTTGGACATTAGAAGGACGTCCCAATAAGAATAAATTGAATTTCAACAGCTAGGACATATACAGGTTTGGAATCTTATATAATCAGATTTAAGAAAGATAAATACTATGACATTTTCTATATAAAGTATATCTAACATGTCAACTAAAATGATGATTTTTATTAAATTAAAAATTGAATTACACATACTTAAAACTTTCTGGGAATAAATTATTTTATTTCACTTGCATTTCATACAACCTTCATAATCACATCACATGAATATAGATACTACCATCCTCCATTTTAAAGATTCATAGATTTGGGGCACATGCGTGGCTCAGTCATTAAACATCTGCCTTTGGTTCAAGGCATGATCCCAGATTCCTGGGATGGAGCCCTGCATTGGGCTCCCTGCTCAGCGGGAAGCCTGCTTGACCCTCTCCCACTCCCCCTGTTTGTGTTTCCACTCTCGCTGTCTCTGTCTCTGTCAAATAAATAAATAAGTAATTCTTAAGAAAAAAAAAAAGATTCATAGGTTTGTACTGAAAACGTTAAATGACTTATCTAAGAAGTGTAGGAAAAAATTTAATTGCTATTTGATTCCAAAGTCTTCCCACGATATTTCAAAGAGATACTTCTTTTTTTCCCAAAGACTTTATTTGCCAGAGATAGATAGAGAGGGAGAGCATGAGCAGGGGGAGCAGCAGGCAGAGGGAGAAACAGGCTCCCCACTGAGCAAGGAGCCCAATGTGGGACTCAATCACAGAGCTCTGGGATCATGACCTGAGCTAAAGTCAGATGCTTAACTGACTGACCCACACAGGTGTCCCTCCAAGAGATACTTTTACTTTAGGGAGTAATCACAGTTTGTCAAGGCCTCATGTGGAAATTCAACTGGAATAATAATGTTGGCTTTTTATGAAGATTTTACCTATCTTCCCCACAGGAAGAGATAGAGGCTTCCCTGTAGGTATCCTTTTGGAGTCAACCAGCCTTTTTACCGAAAACACACTTTATTTTACTCCATGTCTTAAGTTAAAGGAACCAAACTGTTCAGAGACTTTGTGATTTCCTAGTTCTGACTGTAACCCATGAGAAATTTAATTATTGGGTTCAGAACTGGAAGTCCTTGCATGCTGAACCAAGGTTGATTCTTCTCAGTAATATTAATAACATTTTTATGTCTGTCTTCCATATGTTCATCTCTCAATTTGTTCCAAACTCATGAAGGTACAAAAGGGTACTATTATTTGGTCCCCATCATACTCTACCAACCTATGTTTGAATAGTAACTTTCAAGTTCCTGTACCTAAATATATTCAGTAGTTCATGTGAACTCTTTCAACTGCAAATGATAGAACTCTGAGTCAATCTAAATTTGGTCATGATAAAAAGGTTCATCAATCAAATTTCAAGAGAGCCTGGGTTGCAAGCAGGTAGCGGGAACGCTGAGATCATGGACTTGAATCTTCTGATCTCTTATCTCAGCTTATTTTTATGTTTCCTTTACTGTAAACTCTCCACGTGATGGGAAACAGGGCCATGATGCTTCAAATGTTTAAGTCTGTACTTTGGTCTTTATAGATACCATAGCTGCAGACAGAGTAGGTAATAATAATAAAGTAACAATATCAACTAATATTTATACTTTAAATGTGCTAAGCATTTTAGATACAGTAAATCTTGTTATCCTCACAAATACCTTACAAGATACTCTCAACAGCATTGCACAGTTCATAGCCGGGCAGCCAGTATTGGATCAGTGGCTTTCTTATACACCAATAATGAAAATACAGAAAGGGAAATTAGAGAATCGATTCCATTTACTATAGCACCAAGAACCATAAGATACCTGGGAATAAACCTAACCAAAGAGGTAAAGGATCTGTACTCGAGGAACTACAGAACACTCATGAAAGAAATTGAAGAAGACACAAAAAGATGGAAGACCATTCCATGCTCTTGGATCAGAAGAATAAACATTGTTAAAATGTCTATACTGCCTAGAGCAATCTATACTTTTAATGCTATTCCGATCAAAATTCCACCGGTATTCTTCAAAGAGCTGGAGCAAATAATCCTAAAGTTTGTATGGAATCAGAAGAGACCCTGAATCGCTAAGGAAATGTTGAAAAACAAAAATAAAACTGGGGGCATCACGTTACCTGATTTCAAGCTTTACTACAAAGCTGTGATCACCAAGACAGCATGGTACTGGCATAAAAACAGACACATAGACCAGTGGAAAGCAATTCTGAATGTGCTCAGAGTTGGCTTGCCAATCTACACTGCTTCTTCCAATTATATACTTCCTCTCTTAATCTGATTAAAAACACAAAACTGACAGAATTTGGGTATTTTTTAAAATTTTTTCTAACCATACTGATTTCTAATATAGGCTTCGCTGCATGACTACACAATTAAATGTCATCTGTAGTTACATGTATAAGTTTGACTTTAAAACAAACTATTTGACAAAAAAAGGGTTTTGATCATTTTTTTTTATTTTATGAAATATCCATGCTGAGTTTTATTTCTCAAAATTCACTTATTGCAATGTAGACACTGTTGTTTACTGGATAATTCATTGACATGGGTTATGAAAGTTTTCTTTCATAAGAAAGAAATCCACATAAAGTAAAATATACAATTATGAATATATTTAATGGAAATGCCACAATGTATCACTTCTCTAATCCTTGATATTCTGCCATGAAATTTAACTTGGCATTGACTTAAAATCGGAACTTTGGCATTTCTGATTATAACAAATGTTAGCAATACCTCTTAATTCTTGGTGAAGGTATGTAGTTGAAAGAGAAGAAAATTTTGTTTTGGTTGAGAAGGATCCAAAACAAGAACATGTTTATAAAAATAAAGGCAATACTCTCATGCATATTGTTACCTTTAGTCAAGTGAATATATTTTAATAACACAAATCAGGGAATATGAATTATGCTTATATCTTAGGGATTCTTAGGGATGACAGAACATTTGAAATGTGGACTGTCTCAAAAACTTAGAATATTTGGTTGCTTTATAGGGTTATTTATCAAGATTAAATGCAAATATGACTTATATTTTGGTCTTTCCTCTGAATTGGAGTAGAAAGCATTAAAATCTTCCGACTAATAAAAAGCAAAATGCAGGGGTGCCTGGGTGGCACAGTGGGTTAAAGCTTCTGCCTTCGACTCAGGTCATGATCCCAGAGTCCTGGGATGGAGCCCCGCATAGGGCTTCTCTGCTCAGCAGGGAGCCTGCTTCCTCCTCTCTTTCTGCCTGCCACTCTGCCTACTTATAATCTCTGTCTGTCAAATAAATAAATAAAATCTTAAAAAAAATAAAGAAGCAAAATGCATTTTTTAAAGTAGGGTTTTCTTCAATTTTGATAGTACCAGTTAAATGGGATCTTGAAAAACATTAATCTTAAACATACTTTTTTATTGGTTTCAGCAACTTTCCAGCATGTGCCACCACCTATTCAAATTGGAATTTCTCTTCTTTCAATCTTTTTTTCATTCCCTTCTTCTGTGCCTCCCACCCAGGTCCACTGTCATAAAATTATTTTTCTGTTACGAATAAAAATAAAACAAACAAGAAAGAGATATAGAAGGGTGATTCCATTTATATAGTCTATTGAATTAAAATTGCCATGCCCAAGTGTGCCTTGAATATTTCTACAACAAAATCCTTCCATGGCCATCATTCCTGAATATCCACATACTTTAATTCTTGCATGAAAATGAATTTGCAGTATCAAGGCTTTAACTTTACATATTGTTTCCCCCCCCAAAAAACCCCATAATTTGGTAAATCTTTTTCCTCATTTTGCCTCTGTATATTTTAGACATATGCTGACATCTTAAAAGTTCTGTGATTTAATCCAGAACATACAATTACAAGGTTGAGTTCAAGCAACATCAGTACAAAAGTCTTGTAATTCCCTTTTTACTGCTTCAAACTCTCTATGATGTTAGTGTGTCAATTAATTATCCTTTAAGAAATTTCTCCAATTCATTTCCTTCAAGGAAGCTATTCAGTGTTGTACTCACTAAAACTGATTCCAAAAGTAATATTTCCATATACTTTAGAATGTACTCATTCTGTAAAAAAGGGGGGGGGGGCAAAACAAAACAAGCAACTAAAATAAACCAACAACAACAAAGTCTTCTACTTTCTCAGTTATGCCAGAGATATGGTTTGAGGGTTGATTATTTTTCAAGTAACAATGAAGAATAGCAGGACTGACTTAAGTCAATAAATTTTTAATATATATCTTTACCATTTAAGACTGTTTTTGTTTGGGTTTTCTATCCTACAAGCCAAAAACATGCTCTCTGATTCTCAAGGCTCACTGGCTATCCGGTATTTAACTATGAATAGTAATACACACATTATTAAGAGAAGACTTTCTGGATCTACAACACTGCTCCCCTCCTGATATTGTTATAGTCTTGCTCTGTTTGGCCATCTGGTTAGTTTCTGAGAATTTTCTTTTCAGATTTCAGAAGAAATTTTCCTTCTTCAGTTAAATAATCATAAGTGCAGATGTATTTGAAGGCAAGGTAGGTAATGTGAAGTTGTAATGCCGAGGGTAATGAGAAAGTGTTTGCGCCAGGTATGAGAGTAGGGCATTCTTTTCAGACATCGATTTGAATTTGGTGGGTCATAGCCCTTTCAAATGAAAGAATAGAACAGAACAGGACAGAACAGAATAGGTCAGAACACACCTCATAAATGTAGTAAGGGTAAAGACTGTATTTGTGTGCATGTGCATGTATGTGAGTGATGGGGTTGGTGGGGAGGGAGAGAGCATAGTCTGGTAATAATATAAAATATATCTCTTACTGTGGGTATTTTCAAATTTTGAGACATACTGAAGCAGGTAGCATCTGCTCCATTTAGAAACATTCAAATTTAAAACAAATAAATAAAATACTACTTTTGCCACAGAAAATACATATTCAGGTGGAACCCAGTCTAGATAGCAGCCAGTATGTGAATCCAAGTTGAATTTTCATGTACAATGCTAATTTATTTTCTAATTAAAGATGGTCAAGAGTGGATATTTTGGAATTGAATTGTTTACATTGTATTTACCAGTGCTTCTTAAAGCTCCAGTACATCCTAAACTTATTGAGGAGATTATAATTGTTACTAGGTCATCTTCATTTAGTTGGCTCCATTTTTCACTTCTCCCTTAGTAGTTTAGATGCACTGTGTACTTTTATATTCAAAATATAGTCACTAGGTAACAAATTGATAATGCCATATAAAAAACACTGTCTCATAAGATGTGTGAAACATCAGAATTTTTTCAACTACTTTAACATAATATGTTGATATGTTCAATGCAAGATTATGTACCGAAACTTTCTGATCTCCTGAATTCTTTCCTCTGAGTGAATGCATTGTTTTCTTGCCCATAGGTAATTTGAAAAACAAATATGTTCTTTTTCCTTTGAAGAAAAACAACATGAATTCAAAATGCTTACATGAAATATCTTTCATCAATGTAAAGAGTCTAAATTCCCAAACTAAGTTTCCATAAGCATTGTAACTGATGACTGTTATTCAAGATAACATTTTAAATCAAATATTCAGAAAATCTGAAAAAAATAAAAATCAATTCACTCTAGAAAATTCAAAAAACAATCTCTAAATCTTCTCCCTTACTAAAGAAGATATTTGTAATCTAGAAATGAAATACCCTACTTTAACTTTGATTATAAAACTTAAAATATTAGAAAAAACAATGAACTTAAGAAATAGAACTGCATATCAAAGTATTTTTTCTCATGATAATTAAAATTTTGCTTTCTCACTTAGAGTCAATCCCTCATTTTAATAATTCACAAAATATACTGTTCCAGTCTTATATATATACATAAACACTTGTAAACATAAATACTAAATTCAGAAGGATATGAATAAGATTAATTTAGAAACCAAGAGCATGGAAGAACAGTTACCACATTTTACAAGCAATCGTCTGAACTCCTACTTTGGAGTTCATTGTGGTATAGGAGCCCACATTTCCCATGCCACTTGGTCCATAAAGTCTTTGCAACCCTGAAACAATCAAAGGCCAACATTGTCATGAAATAGATCTGGCCACCATCACTTTGGGTTTCATTTTGGACCCGTCTACAGACGTCTGGGCCATCTTCTGGATGTTTGGAGGAAAGTTTTGGTGGATGTTCTCTTGGATTGGTAGCCTTTTTTTTTTCTTCAACTCTTCTGTTTTTCTCAATTTCATTCTTTGATGCTCGGGGTTCCTTGAATGATGAAGTTATTTTGCTAATCTTATTGACAAATATTCTGTTCCACCTGGCTGAGCCATGTTTTCATGGGTTTTTGTATCTTTAGAGCATGTGAGAAGAATCCTTTCCTGTACTGCTTCTTCTGGTTCTAACTACTGCTAAAGCCTGCTTCTTTGTCCCATCATATTTTTCTTTTTATGCTCTTTTGTGCTTTATGCTCTTCCTCCTACACAGACTCCTCTTCCTCCACATAGGCTCATCTTTCAATCTCAAAGTCAGAATGAGTTCTGGGTGTTTGGGGCAGAGGGATAATTTCCCTACTGTTCCAGTTTTTAATTTGGATTTGTTTTCTTTTTTCATGGCACCAAAGAGAATCAATGTAAGCTTTTCAGCCTTTTTTTTTTTTTTTCTTCCTACATTTCAAAAGTGATTTCCAGTCTTTTTTTAGTTCTGGTATCTCTCTGGGCTTTACAGATTTTATCAACCCTTTAAATCTGTCTTTGTTTCCTCATTTCCAAGTTCTCAAGTAGTTTCTTCCATTGATATGCCATCTAACACACTCTTTGATTTTGTTTCTGATGTGCAAGCATCTAAAACATCTGGAGATGGTGACTAAAACATCTGGAGATGATGACTCTGATAGAGCTTTGAGACTTTTAACCTCTCAGAGATTTCTGAGTTCCCTTTTGCTATTAACTGGGCAACCAATGATTAAAAGTTCTCTGGCTTTTTGTCAATGTTTCAGCCTTCTTCATTTGCTTCAAGGATTCTTCTCAACCAGATCGGTCGAATCAAGGAAACTGTCATCATCATTACCATAAAAATCTGTTTTCTGAGTCTCTGGCTTTCTTTCTCCAAGAATCTGCCTCCTGACTTGGAAATCTCTGAGTATGTAAGATCCAACAAGCTTCCAGTGAACACTATCATTGCCTCCTTTCTCTTTTTTGAGCCAATGGCTTCAATCCTCAATTGTTTTTTTGGTTGAATCTAATTTTACCCTGCAGAGAGAGAACATCCTTTGTTACTGCTTCACCAGTGTCTTCAATTGCCTTACTACTCACTTGGATCCTATCTCTGTCTTCCTCTGGTCCTTGCAGAATAAAGAGGTGGTGCCACTTTCAAAGCTAAGAACATGCTCCTTGGGGACCAGACAATAGTGCTATGTCATTTGGATTTGTGTCTTCCCTAGACACTTCCTAGAACATAGAGTTAGAAGACAGATCCATGGCAATAGCATTTCATTTCAGGGAAAGATGTTCTGGAAAATATGTTGCAGTTGACAGTGACCTGAAAAGGCAGCAACTCATCACTTTGGGCTACAGATGTCATAGATAGGTGTTGCTTTTCAGGGTCCATAGGCTGCAGGGGCCTGTGGGTCAGGAAACATGGCTGACTCCCCCATGGGTCCCTGAGAAGGGGGTCCAGCAGTGCCGTGGGCTTTTCCTTCTTCACTTCTTCAGGGTTTGAGGGACTGATGGCCAGGTTTTCCCTGAGGCAATAGCAAGGCTGGCTTCTTGAAGTCTCCATAGAGTGCTTTGACACTGGGAACTCTGATAAGGAGGAGGAAATCACAATGGAATTTTGATTCACTGGTTCTCTTAAAAACAATGGAAATAATAACAGGAAAATTAACATTCATTTTTCAAGAGGAGATTTGAATAAGGCATGTATTTTGGGCTTTACTATGGAGTAAGGAATTATGAGGCAGAAATATGATTATACAGTTATTATTCAAATTTGTATACAGGTGAGATCAATCACATTTCATACAAAATGTGACCTTTGGAAGGGAAATAACAGCTTAAACTTGATATATGAAAGCAAAAGGTGCAATCCATCCATTTACATTGTTGGTGGAAAGAGATGAGTTCTGTCCTCAGCCCACATATCAGAAACTAAAAATAGGAAGCCTTTAATTCAGTAAAAATATTTTGAGTTGTGGTGCCTGGGTGGCTCAGTCATTAAGTGTCTGCCTTCACCTCAGGTCGTGATCCCAGGTTTCTGGGATTGAACCCCTCATCAGGCTCCTTGCTCAGCGGGAATGCTGCTTCTCCCTCTCCTACTCCTCCTGCTCCTGTTCCCTCTTTCACTCTCTCTCTTTCTGCCAAATAAATAAATAAAATCTTTAAAAACAATCTCTTAAGTAAACAGTATTTACTATAAAAAAACTATGTTTTTTTAACCTTTAAGAAACACTATTTATGTATTTTTATGTATTTTTTATTATGTTCAGTTAGCCACTGTACAGTACATCACAAGTTTTTGATGTAGTATTCAGTGATTCCTTAGTTAGTTATAACACTCAGTGCTCATCACAACAAGTGCCCTCCTTAATACCTACCTCCTTAATACCCCCACTCCTCTGCCCTGTGATACCCTCAGTTTGTTTCTTGGGGTCCATAGTCTCATGGTTCACTTCCCTCTCTGATTTCTCCCCCTTCAGATTTCCCTTCCATCCCCTATGGTCCTCTGTGCTATTGCTTGTTTTCCACATATAAGTGAAACCATATGATAATTGTCTTTCTCTGCTTGACTTACTTCACTTAGCATAATCCCCTCCAGTTCCATCCACGTGGATGTAAACGATGGATATTCATCCTTTCAGATGGCTGAGTAATATTCCATTGTATATATGAACTACATCTTCTTTATCCATTAATCAGTTGAAGTCCTGGGTCCTTCCACAATTTGGCTATTGTGGACATTGCTATGAACATTGGGGTACATGTGGCCCTTCTTTTCACTACATCTGTATCTTTGGGGTAAATACCTAGTAGGGCAATTGCTGGGGTGTGAGGTAGCTCTATTCTTAACATCATGAGGAACCTCCAAACTCATTATCAGAGTGACTGTACCAGCTTACATTCCTACCAACAATGTAAGAGGGTTCCCCTTTCTCCACATCCTTGCCAACATTTGTTGCTTCTTATCTTGTTAATTTTTGCCACTCTAACTGTTGTAAGGTGGTATCTCATTGTGGTTTTGATTTGTATTTCCCTAGTGATGTTGAGAATTTTTTCATGTGTCTGTTAGCCATTTGTATGTCTTCTTTGGGGAAGTGTCTGTTTATGTCTTCTGCCCATTGTTTGACTGGGTTATCTGTTTTTTGAGTGTTGAGTTTGAGAAGTTTTTTATAGATCTTGGATATCAGGCTTTATCTGTAATGTCATTTTCAAATATCTTCTCCCATTCTGTGGGTTGCCTCTTAGTTTTGTTGACTATTTCCTTTGCTGTGCAGAAGCTTTTAATCTTGATGAAGTCCCAAAAGTTCATTTTTGCTTTTGTTTCACTTACCTTTGGATTCGTGTCTTGAAAGAAGTTATTGTGGCCGATGCTGAAGAGGTTACAGCCTATGTTCTCCTGTAGGATTTTGACAGATCCCTGTCTCACATTGAGCTCTTTTATCCATTTTGAATTTATCTTTGTGTATGGTGTAAGGGAACTATGTGGATTTAAGTGGCAATATTAGGCTTAAACTCACTCTGGTGGCTATTCCAAGACATACACTAATTTAAATTGTTAGCCAGATCCTGTACAATCCATGAGAAATCACAAGCAGAGATGTTAAGCAGATTTATTTACCCTGGGCTTGGTCAGGATCTTGTTCACACTTCTCCTTGCTCACTAGGATTCCTTTACACCTACCTCAAATTGAGGCATACTTGTCACATTGAAATGTCAGAGCACCTAAGCCTCTGGAACAGATGAGTGAAGGACAGGCCCTCATATGAGATCCTTGGATGATTGATAGCAGGCTGCTATGAGATTGCTGTGTGCCGGTGAGTGTATACATGGCCATGTGTGTACTGGGGTGGCTTTAGGGAGCTGGGGGATCTCTTCCCATCTGCCCTACCCAATTATGAGGTTGCAGGACTCAACTAGAAGGTTAGTAATCCCATATCTGCTTGACAATATCTTATTAGTTTCAGATATATATTATAGTAATTTGATCTTTATAAATATTATAAAATGATGTCCAAGTTTAGTTATCATCTATCACCATACAAAGTCATTACAATATTATTGAGTATATTTCTTATGGTGTACATTACATCCCCATGACTTATTTCATAACTAGAAGTTTGTACCTCTTATCCTCTTTACCTATTTTGCCTATGCTCCATTCCCTCCCCACTCTGGTAATTACCACTTTGTCTTCTGTATCTATGAATCTGTTTCTGTTTTGTTGTGTTTGTTCACTTGGTTTTTTTTTTTTTTTTTTTTTTTTTTTAGATTCCATATATAAAGGAAATCCTATGGTGCTTATTTCACTTAGCACAATACCTTCTGGGTCCATTCTAGTTTTATAAATGGCAAGATTTCATTCTTTGTTATGGCTCAGTTCATTATATATATATATATATATATATATGTGTGTGTGTGTGTGTGTGTGTGTGTGTGTGTATACATCTCACATCTTTTTTTTCAAAGATTTTATTTATTTATTTGCGAGAGTGAAAGGGAGAGAAAGAAGGAGTGTGTGTGTGTGTGTGTGTGTGTGTGTGTGTACAAGCAGGGGGGAGGGGCAGATGGCGTGGGAGAAGCAGACTCCCTGCTGAGCAAGGAGCCTGATACAGGACTAGATCCCAGAACCCTAGGATGATGACCTGAGCCAAAGGCAGACACCAAACGGAATGAGCCACCCAAGCACCACATATCACATCTTTTTTATCTTTATCTATTGATAGACATAAATTCTTTCCATATCCTGGCTATTGTAAATAATGTTAGTGTGAACATAAAGTTGGATGCATATATTTTCAAATTGGTGTTTTTATTTACTTGGGTCAATACCCAGAAGTGAAATTTCTGAATAATATGGCAGTTCTATTGTAAGGAACCTCCATACTATTTCCATAATGGCTGCACAAATTTTCATTCCTGCCAACAGTGTATGTCATTTCACTTTTCTCCACATCCCACTGATACTTGTTATTTCTTGTTGTTGTTGTTTTTAATAATAACTAATCTAACAGGCTTGAGATGATACCTCATTGTGGGTTTTGATTTTCATTTCCCTGATGAGCATCTTTTAATGCACCTGTTAGTCATCTTCATGTCTATTCAGGTCCTATAGTAAATTGTGGAAGCTTTTCAGGTATTGGGGATGTTTACCCAATATTTGTATGATTTGCAAATATCTTCTCCCATTCATTAGGTTGCCTTTTCATTTTGTTGATGGTTTCCTTCACAGTGCAAAAACTTTTAGTTTGATACAATCCCATTTGTTAATTTAACTTTTGTTGTCATTTTCTACAGAGGCTTAAAAAACTATTTCTAGACCAATGTCAAAGACTTTACTGTGTGTTTTTTTCTACTAATGTTATGGTTTCAGTCTTACATTCAAATCTTGAATCCATTTTTAATTTATTTTTGTATATGGTTTAAGATTGGGGTCCAGTTTCACTCTTTTGTGTGTAGACCTCCAGTTTTTTCCACACTACTTTTAGAAGAGACTGTCTATTCCCCCATTGTATAGTCTTGCCACCTTTGTCATGGATTAATAGACTATATATGTATGAGTTTATTTTTGAACACTCTATTCTATTCTATTGGTCTATGTGTTGTTTTCACACTAGTTTCATACTATTTTAATTACTATAGCTTTATAGTATAGTTTGAATCAGGGAATATAATATCTCAGTTTTGTTTTTCTTTCTCAAGATTGCTTTGGCTATTTGCGGTACCCAACAAAATACTGATGGCATTTTCAACAGAATTAGAACAAAGAATACTAAAATTTGAATGGAACCCCAAAATAGTTCTTTGTTAACATATGCAAAGTTAAGAATAAAAATTAGTTAACACATTAAAATAATTCTATAAATCAGGGTTTTCAAATATGGAAGAAATCCGGAGTTTTGTCATATTATTAAAATGTTCATTTTATTTTTTTAATTAATTACTTAATTTTTTTAAGTATAAAGAAGATAAAAAACACTCCCTGCTTCCACTGATTGATTGTGACCCCAAATTTTATGCCCAGGCTTAGACACCCAGCATGACCCAGGACCTTCCTTCCTCTGACCCCCTTTTTCTACTCCCTGTGCTCAATGCACTCCAATCACACATTTGTCTTTGTCCTGCCCAGGCCTGCATTTTTTTTTTAAGGCTTCAAATTAGTTAACATACAATGCCACACTGGTTTCAGAAGCAAAATCCCGTGATTCATCACCCACATACAATGTACAGAACCCAGTGTTCATCCCAACAAGTACCCGCCTTAATACCTATCACTCATTTAGCCCATCTCCCTACGCAGCTCCCCTCTGGCAACCCTCAGTTTGTTCTCTATATTTAAGAGTCCCTTATAGTTTGCTTCTCTCTCTGTTTTTATCCTATTTTATTTTTCCATGCATTCCCTCTGTTCATCTCTTTTGTTCTTAAATTTGACATGTGAGTGAAATCATCTATTTGTCATTCTGTGACTGACTTATTTCCCTTAGCATAATACACTCTAGCTACATCCACATCATTGCAAATAAGATTTTATTCTTTTTGATCACTGAGTAAAATTTCATTGTATATATATACCACTTCTTCTTTATCCACTCATAAGTCAATGGACAATTGGACTCTTTCCATAATTTGGCTAATGTTGGTAATTTTGCTATAAACATTGGGGTGCATGTGCCCCTTTGAATCAGCACTTTCGTATTAGCATGTTGGGATAAATACTTAATAGTGCAACTGCAGGTTTATAGGGTAGTTCTATTTTTAACTTTTTTTTTTTTTGAGAAAAACTCCATACTGTTTGGTTTTTTTTTTTTTTTTTTTTTAGAAAAACTCCATACTGTTTTCCAGAGTAGCTATACCAGTTTTCATTCCCACCAAATGTGCCAATGGGTTCCCCTTTCTCCACATCTTCACTAATACCTGTTTTTTCCTGAGTTGTTAATTTTAACCATTCTGATTTGTATTTCCTTAATGAGAGATACTGAGCATCTTTTCATGTGTCCGTTAGTCATCTGATATCTTCTTTGGAAAAATATCTATTCATGTTTTCTTCCCAATTCTTAACTGGAGTATTTGTTTTTTGGGTGTTGAGTTAGATAAGTTCTTTATAGATTTTGGATGTTAGTTCTTTATCTGATACATCATTTTCAAATATCTTTTCCCATTCCATTGGTTGCCTTTTAGTTTTGTTGATTATTTCCTTCATGGTGCAGAAGCATTTTGTCTGATACACTCTCAATAGTTCATTTTTGTTTTTGTTTCCCTTGCCTCCAGAGATATGTCTGATAAGATGTTGCTATGGCCAAGGTCAAAGAGGTTGCTGCCTGAATTCTTCTCTAGGATTTTGGTGGTTTCCCATCTTACATTTAGGTCTTTCATCCATTTTTAATTTCTTCTGGTGTGTTGTGTAAGAAAGTGGTTCAGCTTCATTCTTCTGCATGTAGCCTTCGACTTTCCTCAACACCATGTATTGAAGAAACGATCTCTTTTTCATTGGACATTTTTTCCTGTTTGTCAAAGATTAGTTGACCATACAGTTGTTGGCCCATTTCTGGGTTCTCTATTCTGTTCCATTGATGTATGTGTTTGTTTTTGTGCCAGTAACACACTGTCTTAATCACTACAGCTTTGCAATGTGGCTTGAGGTCTGGAATTGTGATGCTTCTTGCGTTGCTTTTTTTTTTTTTTTAAGATTGCTTTAGCTATTCAGGGTCTTTTCTGGGTCCATATAAATTAGAGGATTGTTTGTTCTACCTCTGTGAAAAGTGGTGCTGTTATTTTGATAGAGATTGCATTGAATGTGTAGATTGCTTTGGGTAGTATAGATATATTAACAATATTTGTTCTTCCAATCAGTTTTCTATTTCTTTGTGTCTTCTTCAATTTCTTTCATAATTGTTCTATAGTTTTCAGAATACAGATCTTTGCCTCTTTGGTTAGGTATTTTATGGGTCTTGGTGCAATTGTAAATGGGGTCAATTCTTTGATTTCTCTTTCTACTGTTTCATTATTGGTGTAAAGAAATGTAATAGGTTTCTGTACATTTATGTTGTATTCTGTAGCTTTATTGAATTCATGTGTCAGTTCTAGCAATTTTATGTTGGAGTCTTTTGGGTTCTCTACTCATGTCAACTGCAAATAGTGAAAGTTTGACTTCTTCCTCGTCATTTCGAATGCCTTTTATTCCTTTTTGTTTGATTGCTAAAGCCACAGCTTCTGGTACTATGCTGAACAACAATGATGAGAGTGGATATCCCTGTCATATTCCTGACCTAGGGGAAAAGCTCTCAATTTTTCCCCACTGAGGATATTATCTGTGGGTCTTTTGTATATGGCATTTATGATGTTGAGGTATGTTTCTTCTATTCCTACTTTCTTGAGGATTTTTATCAAGAAAGGATGCTGTATTTTGTCAAATGCTTTTTCTGCACCTATTGAGAGGCTCATATGGTTCTTATCCTTTCTGTTACTAATGTGGTGTATCGTGTTGATTGATTTGCAAATATTGAAGTATGCTTGCAGCACAGGAATAAATCCCATTTGGTCATGGTGAATAATTCTCTTAATGTACTGTTGGATTCAATTAGCTAGTATCTTGTTGAGAATTTTTGCATTCATGTTCATCAGGGATATTGGTCTGTAATTCCACATTTAGTGGGGTCTTTGTCTGATTTTGGAATCAAGGTAATTAATACTGGCCTCATAGAATGAGTTTAGAAGGTTTCCTTCCATTTCTCCTTTGTAGAACAGCTTAAGATGAATAGGTATTAATTCTTTAAATGTTTGGTGGAACCCCTTGGAAAGCCTCTGGCCCTGCACTCTTGTTTGTTGGGAGATTTTTGATTACTGATTCAATTTCTTTGCTTGGTCTGTTCAAATTTTCTATTTCTTCCTGTCTCAATTTTAGTAGTTTATATATTTCTAGGAATTTATTTCTTCCAGGTTGCCCAATTTGTTGGAATATAATTGCTCATAATGTTTTCTTATAATTGTTTGTATTTTCATGGTGCTGGTTGTGACCTTCATGGTTTTATTTATTTGGGTCCTTTCTCTTTTCTTATTGATAAGTCTAGCTAGGGCTTTATCAATTTTTTAAAACTTTTTTTCAAAGAATTAGATCCTAATTTCATTGATCTGTTCTACCATTTTTTTTAAATTTCTTTATAATTTATCTCTGCTCCAATCTTAATTATTTTACTTCTGTTAATTTTAAGATTTATTTGCTGTTCTCTTTTTAGTTCCCTTAGCTGTAAGGTTAAGCTGTGTATTTGAGACTTTTCTTGCTTCCTCAGGAAGGCTTGTATTGCTATATACTTTGTTCTTATGACCACCTCTGCTGTGTCCCAAAGGTTTTGAACTGTGATGTTTTCATTCTTACCTGCTTCCATGTATTTTTTTTATCTTAATTTTTTAAATTTAATTTTATTTTATTTCAGTGTTCCAAAATTCATTGTTTATGCACCACACCCAGTGCTCCATGCAATATGTGCCCTCCATAATATCCACCTCCAGGCTCACCTCCCCACCCCCCCCAAAAAAAACCCCTCAGTTTGTTTCTCAGAGTCCACAATCTCTCATGGTTTGTTTCCCCCTCCGATTTGCCCCAACTCACTTCTCCTCTCCATCTCCCAATGTCTTCCATGTTATTCCTTATGCTCCACAAGTAAGTGAAACCATATGATAATTGACTTTCTCTGCTTTAATATCCTGATTGACCCACTCATTCTTTAGTAGGATGTTCTTTAACCTTATGTAGTCATGGTTTTTCCAAATTTTTTCTTATGGTTGCCTTCAAGTTTCATAGTGAAAATATGCATGGTATGATCTCAATCTGTATGGTTGAAGCCTGATTTGTGACCCAGTATGTGATCTCTTATGGAGTGTTCCATGTGTGCTCGAAAAGAATGTATATTCTGCTGTTTGGGGACAAAATGCTCTGAATATGTCTGTTAAGTCTGTCTGATCTTGTGTGTCATCCAAAGCCACTGTTTCCTTGCTGATCTTCTGCTCAGATGATCTGTCCATTGCTGTGAGTGGGCTGTTGAAGTATCCTATTATTGTATTATCATCAATGAGTTTCTTTACGTTTTTCATTAATTATTATATATTTGGCTGCTCCCAAGTTGGGTGAATAAATATTTACAGTTGTTAGATCTTGTTATTAGGCAGACTCCTTTATTATGGTGCCCTTCTTCACCTCTTATTAAGGTCTTTGGTTTAAAATCTAGTTTGTCTGATACGAACTCTAGTTTGTCTGATACAAACTCCAGCATTCTTTTGATGTCCATTATCATGATAGATGGTTCTCCACCCCTTCACTTTCAATATGGAGTTGTTTGTGAGTCTGAAATGAGTCTCTTATAAATAGCATATTGATGGGTCTCGTTTTGGGTTGTTTGTTTGTTTTTAAGTAGGCTTCACTCACAGAATGAAGCCCAATGTGCAGTCTGAACTCACTACCCTGAGATCAAGACCTGAGCCAAGATCAAGAGTTGGATGTTTAACTGACTGAGCCACCCAGTCATCCCAGGGTCTCGAGTTTTTTAATCCATTTTGATACCCTATGTCTTTTTATTGAAACATTGAATCCACTAATATTCAGAGTAATTGAAAGATATGACTTTAATGCCAATGCATTACCTATAAATTTGCTTTCCTATAGATGATCTCTATCCCTTTCTAGACTTTGTTAATTTTTGTCTCTCTTTCCCATTCAAAGTGTCCCATTCA
This sequence comes from Mustela putorius furo, assembly GCF_011764305.1. Classification (NCBI taxonomy): domain Eukaryota; kingdom Metazoa; phylum Chordata; class Mammalia; order Carnivora; family Mustelidae; genus Mustela; species Mustela putorius. The sequence continues at coordinate 14,352,333 of NW_025421402.1, forward strand.
GTACTTCTTGCAGAGCTGGTTTAGTGTTTACTAACTCCTTTAGTTTTTGCTTTTCTTGGAAATTCTTTACCTTTCCTTTCATTCTGAATGACAGTCTTGATGGATAAAATATTCTTGGATGCACATTTTTTCCCATTTAGCATAATGCTAAATGCTAAATACTAAAAATGCTATTTTGTTCTGGTCCGCCGAGTTTCTGTGGACAGTTCTGCTGCTAACCTTATGTGTCTACCCTTGTACATTGAGGTTATTTTTGCCCCTAGCTGCTTTCAGAAATCTCTCTTTATCTTTGTATTTTGCAAGTTTCACTGGTATGTCTTGATGTTGATCTGGTTTTGTTGATTTTTGAGGGGATAGTTCTCTGTGCCTCTTAGACTTGAATACTTCTTTCCTTCCCCAGATTAAGTAAATTCTCAGCTATAATTTGTTCAAACTTCTGTTGCCTCTTCCCACTCTTCTTCTGGGACTCCAATGATGTGGATATTATTGCACTTCGTGAAATTGCTGAGGTACCAAAGTCTATAATCATGATGTAATAATTTTTTCCTTCATCTTTTCAGCTTCATTATTTTCCATAATTTTATTTACTATATAACCTACTCAACTCAGCTTCTTCCATCTTCATGATTCCATCCAGTCAGTTTTGCATCTCAGTAATATATATTTTTTAAATTTTATTTTGGCCTAATTTTTCGGTCTTTTACCTCTGCAGCCAAGGTTTCTCTGGTTTCTTCTATGCTTCTGTCAAACCTAGCTAGTATTCTTATGACTGTTCTAAATTCTTGTTTGGATGAATTGCATATATCTGTTTTGGGAGAATCTCTGGCTGTGATTTCTTCTTGACTTTTTTTTTTTTTTTTTTGAGAATTCCCCCATCTTGTCATTATGTCTAGCTTTCTGTCTTTTGCATATTATGAAAACTATGTTTCCTGCTCTTGAGAGTAATACTATATTAATAAGGGGTTCATACACTGCCCAGGGCCTGGTGCTTCAGGAAGTGTTTCTTGTATATGCTATGTGCACTTTGCTATTGTGTTTTTTAGCTGCTCTTCCCCACAGGTCAGTACTCTACAGAGTTTCTCCTTATAGTGGGGAGTGTTTGGAACTTTAGGTAGGTGTGCTTTGATTTGTTAAGTCTGGTACATGATGGAGTGGAGTGCTTGTTTGGTCTTCTGAGAGAAAGGCCTGCTTTGCTGGCTCACAGTCAGACCTGACTTTGCAATGATGCCCCTGCCAGGTGCAAGTGGAAGGGCTCAGTGTAAGTGATTCCAACCTCCACTGGAAGCACTGTGTTTTCTTCTGAAATGCAACCATGTGGATGGGTGGAGGCCGGGGGTGGGGAGGGGTGGGGATGGGGGCGGGGATGGAGTCACCCTGCCCTTTTGTCCTTGGGGAGGAAAACTCAACTGCCTCTGTTGTTCACAGAGACTGTTCACTCACAGTCTCAACCTGTCTGTGCCTGGCCATTGTCACACCTGACACCACAGTTCTCCTGTGTTTTATCTCTGGCACACAACTGGGATTCAAAACTCCAAATCTTAAAGGGCCCAGCAAGGTATGGACCTACTCTCCCCTCTCCCTGCAGGGAAGAGACTTGCAGCACACCCCTCACTGCTCTGTCCCAGAAAAGCAGCTGCACAGTGCACACACAGTGGCTGGAGTCCACTGTGATGCAGAGCAAAAAGTTGTGACCAAGCTATCTGCCCTCTGCATGTGACAGTCCCTGCCTCTGAACAAGTGTTCAATGACCCCCCACCCCCACAGTGAGCCCTTTGTCCTTGGAGAGGCAAGGTACATTTTCAAATGTACTTTAGAGGCAAGTACATTTTCAAATGTACTTTAGCAGGGGGAGCAATCTCTTCCAGTGCTACCCAGACGATTCCCTCACTGCAGCACATTGTGGAACCTTATCCTCCTCTCTCTCCCACTTTTTCCTTCTTTCCCTGACTTCACTCTGTGACAATGGCTCCTTCCCCTCCATAGCACTGTGGTTTCTCTCTCCCCCCAGTTCAGGGCTCCAAACCTCTCATCTACCACATTCTCTCTTCCCATTACGCAGATTGTTTTCTTAACCCTCAGATCAATTTCCTTTGTTCAAAATGATAAGATATTGATCTAGCTGATTTGAGGAATGGGGCAAGCTCAGGGTCTTAACTCTTCCTTTCTCTGTTATATTTTTAATATATCTTTGGATTTTATTTGATTTCTTTGATCCAAGATTGCCAGTATATTCAATCAATTAGAAATAAATTATCCTGATCTGTTTATTCATAGGACACCAAATTATTTTCACTGAAATTCTTCCTAAGTTGACTGATAGTGTCAAGTAATGAGAGGTCATGTCAAATGAGAGGTAAGATTTCTTGCTGACTGTGTTGTATGGCTGTGTGGGCCAGGTGGACTTCTATAAGGATTCACGGAGATTCATGGTAGCCATACAGCATAGCTCTGCACCAAAGATTCACAAACATACATTTTTCATGGGCATGTTCCATAATGTTTTGTCCAGTTCAGCTGGAAGGAGTGGTGGCCAACCAGGTTTTAAGCAAACTTATTTTTATATTTGGTCTAATACTGCTAATGCAAATTATACATAAGGAAGAAATATAGCAGAAACTAAGTGATATATGCATGCTAAAGTGTGATTGCTTCTGCATTTGTGCATAAATACATGGAGAGTGATGTAGAAGATAGAATGGGCAAAAAGAATAAATGCCTTTTTATTTATGGAAAATAGTGGCTCTGTAAGTAAAAAGAGTCTAATTCAGTAAATGATCTGAGTCAATCTATTTTACTACCAAGTCAATACATGATAGATAGATAGATGGATGGATAGATAAAATAACAGTGGCTAGTCACCACTGCTATAGTAAGAATATGTTCTTTTATTCGATCAGATTTAAATTCACACCAGGAACAAATTAAAATTTTTCTAAATTGAAATTTCATTACTGACTAGTATAAATGAATGTATTATACATTTAATAGATGATGGCATGCCTAATTAGGAACTGTTAATTCTTTTCTTTGATATAGCATTTTTCCTTAAGTAATTTTTTATAATTAGTACTAAATTATAGTAATGAAATATCTTACCTATGAAGAAAATACTGAATAATGTATTGACTAATAGCATATGTTGAATTAATTATTTAGTGTAATTTGACAGTAATATTTAAATTCATGTTGTTTTGACTCTGACAGTGAAATACATCATGTACAAAAAATTTTTGGAGTACCTGGTATTTTTTACAGAGAAATTATGAATTTGTATTTCAAAAGAAGAAATAGAAAAATTCCAAGTATATAATGGAAAAGGTCTATATTTCTGCTAATTTAATGTGTTTGACACATATGAAACTAATTAGGTAAACACGTCAACCAATTAATCTAGTTAATGCTATTAAGTATTACACAACTTAAAAGTATATTCTATGTTGAGAAGTTAATAAAAATAATAATCGGGGCACCCAGGTGGCTCAGTGGGTTACACCTCTGCCTTTGGTTCAGTCATGATCTCAGGGTCCTGGGATCGAGCCCTGCATCAGGCTTTCTGCTCAGCAGGGAGCCTGCTTCCTCCCTCTCTCTCTGCCTGCCTCTCTGCCTAGTTGTGATCTCTGTCAAAAAAATAAATAAAATCTTAAAAATAATTAAATAAATAAATAAAAATTAAAATAATAATCGTCCTGATTCAGTAGTTACAATGTTATAAATCAGAGTATAAGTATAAGGCAGCCCAGAAGATTCTACCCTACATTTGTTTTAGTGTTGGTAGATCCAAAGAGGTTGCTTTTACTGGATTCTATTATCTTAGTCTATGATTTAAGGACTTCATATTATTTTAACTATATGTGCAAAACCTAAACGGGGAACTACAAATGACAATTTGAAATAATTAGAGAACAAGAACTATCTGTATTATTGAGAATACTATTCTCAATATGTATTATTGAGCATCTATGTAACCACACTCTAATTGTAATTAGCAAATCAAATGCATTAGGTTAAGTGGAAGAATAATGTGGATTGCATCTGCTGAATTTGATGTAAAGGCCTTCAGGTATTGAACTGGGCTCAGTGGTTATGTAAGATTCACAGAAAAAATGTGGCTGCTCTGGGAAAGAAGCACAGCCTAGAGTAACACTGTCTAACAGAAATAAAATGTCAGCCACAAATGCAAACCACACAGGTAAAACTTCACATTTTTTAGTGGCCATGCAAGAAAAGTTAAAATAAACAAATGAAATTAAACTTATTAATATATTTTACATGACCCAGTATGTTCAAAATACTATTATTTGAACTTATAAAAGATTGTGATATTTTACATTTTTTTTATACTAAGTCTCTGAAATCCAATATATATTTTATAATTATATATAGCACATCTCAATTTGTACTAACAGCATTTCAAGTGTTTAATACCCATAGATGGTTGGTGGGTACAGAAAGTTCAACCTCAGACTCTCTCTTTGGGCCTGGCTAGCTATTCATTCTCTTCAGTGTTTTGAATGAAGAGTTTCTTAGGAGATTCATGTATTGTATTCATGAGAAAATGAGAAAAGCAAAAAATATCCTGGTAGTTTAGAAAAACGTATAAATATTACAAAAGCCTAACTCAAAGGGCACTTTTTGGTCCCTAGCTTATTGGACCTTTCTGCAGCACTTGCCACGGTAGATTACTTTCTGCTCCTTAAAACTACACATCGATGGTTTTCTCCTATCTCACTGACTTGTACACATTTTGAGTCAGATCCCCTTTCTCTGTTCTACAATGTTGGTGTTTTACAGACTTTTTTTTGACCCCCATTTTGTTCTTACCCTACAACTTCTCCCAGGAGTACCTCAAGCTCTTACATAGGCTGATATCACTCAAATGTTATCTCTGGCCTTACATCTTTTGTTAACCTTTATTTCCAAATGCCTGTTGGATAGGTCCACCCAGCTATTTTACAAGCACGTAAACCCATCATCCTTCCTTCTACACCTGCTCTTCTAGTCCATAGTTCATATGGTGTCATCACCATCCACTGAATTAGAAACCAATGGTGAGCCTTGACACTCTGCACTCCCTCACTAATCAGCAAACCCTATTGATTTCGCCAACTTAATATATATCTATACTTCCCTCTCTCAAAAAAACATCTGCGATTCACTTAATTACCCTCTGTTTCTTGGAATGAGGCAAAATCTTCATCAATTCACCATTTTACTAATCACGTGCCCTCAAACCCATCTTCCCAACACAGCTATGGAAAATGAAAGAAAGGCCATCTTTACTCTTGCTTAAAACACTTCAGTGGTTGCCATAAGTTAAAGAATAAGGTCCAGAATCTCTGGTTCTTCATATCCTCTTACTGCCTTGCTCTTTAATTTTATTCTTATACCACTTTCTGAACTTCACACTCTACCAATACAAGACTCTAATGTAGCTCTCCACAAACACCAAGCTGTGTGTGAGCTGTGCTTCCTTGGTTCCTTTTATTCTTCCCCTTCTTTAATCCCGGACTCATCCATTAAGAACCCACATATGTTTTACATCATTTCCTTAAAAGGCTGTAAATTGGCCACCATCCAAGATTGTTTCTGGCTGGGTGGGGGTCCTCTTGTTGCTTCCTAAACATACCTCTATCACAGCATTAAGCATGTCTATTAAATTGTCTTCTGGATGTCTCCACCATCACGTGGTATAAATCTTTGTATCTTTGATATCCAGCACAGTGCTTTGTATAAGGATTTGATGAACTAACCAAAGTCAGGTTAAAAACACTAGCATTTGTATGTTCACTCACATGTACAAAAGCTGCACACATGAGGACACTCAAGCAAAGAAGACATTCGTTCCTTTAAAAGCAGCACAGGTAAAGAAATTGAAACATTTTAGTAAATTAAAAATCGATATGCGTGAACAGTGAATACAGCTCCCTCAAAGCATGAATTGTGTTCAGTTTGCCTTACTTGAAGAATGTGCGAGTTTTAGCTCAAACTTTCCTTGTCAACACCTTAGAGGCTGACTAGTTGTGGGCGAACAGAGGGAAAGAAGGTTACAGAGATTAGTGTTGAAGTTGTCTCCTATGATCCATGGCATCAATTCACTTTGCCAACCCCCAGTTTTCTCATTAGTAACATGAGGAAATTAGGCCTATGAGAGTCCTCCTGAATCTTAGATTCCATAATTCAAGATTGTGTCTACATAGGAGTGGAGAGAGGAGGAAAACAGGGAGAGGAAATAAAACAGAACTTGCTTACATCCCAATTCATTCTACTTGAACCTATAAAAACACATAGCATCATTTTAATTAGAGCTGTTTCATTAATTTTAATTTTTCCAGATACATGAGTATTTATGCTATATTACAGGAATAGTTATGAGGAGATGTGAAAATGTTTTATTCTTCTTAAGTCCAATAGACATTACATGATAACAATGTCCATAAATGTTAATGATTTTAGTTTCATTTTTCTTTTCCCAAGATAGAATAGTTGCATTACGACAATATTGAATCTGGTAGGGATTTAATTCCTTATGCAGCTGTGCTCAGGAAATCAATGGGATAAAGCTGAGATGTCAGTGCATCTTAATTTGGTCAGTCATGTCCTATAGATGTGTGAAAATCATTGCATTTTTCTACAAGAAGTTCTGAGCGCCATTTAAAATATACAAACTGAACATGGCCTTCAGTGGTACTTAGGACCTCATTGTGTACACTGTTGATGACCAATAAATGATTGTTTAGTAGCCAAATAATTCACATAATAGAGAAAATGTGCTCTGTAGACCACAATGGTATAGTTTTTTGTTTTTTTTTTTTAAGATTTTATTTATTTATTCGACAGAGAGAGATCACAAGTAGGCAGAGAGGCAGACAAAGAGAGAGGAGGAAGCAGGCTCCCGGCTGAGCAGCTGATGTGGGGCTCGATCCCAGGACTCTGGGATCATGACCTGAGCCGAAGGCAGAGGCTTTAACAGACTGAGCCACCCAGGCGCCCCCACAATGGTATAGTTTTAAGAGCATTATCAATGACCAAGAACACACTGCAAAGCAAGGTTGTGAAATATCTCTGTCATATAGGGGACTTTGTAGAGGAACATTAGTTTTACTTCTATATAAAGAGCACATGCTTGTTGAGAAGATGAAGACAGTACAGTATAGATAAATTCAAAATAGATACTCACCTTTATTTCCATCCAATCTCCAAAACTTCTCTGATAACAGCATGCTGTATAATGGTTTGGGGTATTTTCTATGCCATTGTAATGGGATGTCAAGGAACTTTTCCTGTTGTTCTGGACTTGTCAGTGGCTAGAGCTGAGGGCAAAGGGTGCATTTAACAATTGGAGATGTCTTAACCTCTCTGATCCTTAGTTTCCTCACATTGAGAATGGGAGCAGTGATCAATTTCCTTCCTAACTCAGAGCATTTTTCTTTTAATTGGTGAAACATAAATGAAAATAGTCTATAATTATAAATCGCTACACAAATAAGGTGTTATTCTGATTCTCAAAGAATGAAAATAAATTTTGGATCCTATGATGCCAAAACAGCAAGCAAGAAGCCCTCAAACCTATGATCTATCTGATTAAAAAACGTTTATGAAGTTGAAAGTAAATTTTGTGATAGAACAATATCTGCTCAATAAAATGCCTGCTCATCCGAAGAGTGGTCACTAAATTTAAACAAATTTTAACATTTCATAAACTATTCATGAAATTTCCAAACAACATGCTATACAACCATTAAAACTAATTATGATATTTTTTCTCATATTTCCAAAAAAAATGTTAAGTGAACTTCAGAATGCAATAATATTCTGTACATTACCATTGCAGCATAAAAGGGATGTACAAACACAGAAAACAATGTGCTTAAAATAAAATAATTTTAATCAGTTTATAAAACCGTAACATTTCAAAACTTTACATGTTTTATGTATTTTGTTTTAATATAGGGAAATATAAGAGATGGAAGAAATCAATGGTTCAGCATTTACTACTTTACTATGAGATAAACTAGAAGATAAAATCCCCCTATACATACTAATAGAAGAAATGTATCTCAGTGGTACTTGTGTACTGAAGGTTTGTTTTCCCTCCCTTCCCCAACTCATATGTTGAAGCACTAATACCTAACCTGTTGGTCCTAGGAGGTGGACCTTTGGAGGTGATAGGAATTAGATGAGATCATAAGGGCAGAACCCTTAGGATCGGGCTAGTGCCCTTAGAAGAGTCAAGAGAAAGTTCACAGCTCCATTTTCTGCCCCACTGGGATGCAAGAAATCAGCAGTCTGCTGAAGGCTCTCTCCAGAACCCATAGGTTCTGGCATCCTAATTTCAGAATTGCCACCTCTAGCACTGTAAGCAATAAATTTCTGTTCTTTATAAAGTAGCCAGTGTATGGTAGTTTGTTACAACAACCCAAGCTGACAAAGAGGATCCTATAGTAACAAACCTCTAAATAACATCATGTGAAAGAATGGAGAAAAAAGTTTCTTTCCCTACTGGTGTTGGACTTCACTAATAATGTTTGGTTGTTCGTGTTTTTTAACATTATTTCTTCAAGCCCAGGATCTCACAGTGACTTGAAAAATTCTGAAACGCTGCTCAGACCCTCCCTACATTTGGAGCACCAACCAAGAAACCGTCTTTCCAGATCTGTAAGAATCATTGTCATTAGAAAAAGTGTTTAGAGAAGAACCATAACCATGCTCACAAGAGTGCCCATTTCCCCATCTCTCCTTGCTTTGGGCCAGGGCACAGAGAGGAGACCCAGGCCTGCCCCCACAGAGAGACTCATCGGGCAGAGAAGTCAAGATCTGGATATCCACAACCTCCATCCAGTGTAGGGTGAATTTAGATGCAGGTGACTGCACAGGTGCCATGGGGATTTGGGAGAAGGACTACCTGGGATGGGAGGCAGGGAGAAATCTTCAAGGGTTCAGAAATGAGCCATTTCCCGAGCAAAGAATACTGTCTTCAAGGCATGGGGAATTTAGACTTCATTCCTCGTGTTTTAAAGCTGTACCAGCTGGGGTCGTAGGGGACGGGGGTGGGCGGTGGCAGGTTATGGGGAAGAAACATAGCCTGATGAAAGTTGAGACTCAAGAGATCAGAAAAGCCCAGAGCCGTGCATCTGGAAATTCAGGATTATCCTGTAGGAAATAAGGAGCCACAAGATGGATGGAACAGGGCGTCATCCCAACATCCCAACAGAGAAGGTAGAGGAGAGTGTCACAGCAATGGGTGAGCAGACACTAGGGATTGAAGAGCATCCCTTCCAGCCCGTGTACTTTGCATCTAGGGAAACTGAGGCTCAGAGAAGAAAAGAGACTGGTCCATGGGGGCCATTTGGCTTCCGAGGTTGAATATGGCGGTGGAGGCCATCAAGGGAGGGCCTGCCTTAATTCCCTGAGGACAAGCACATAGTCTTACGGGTGCTACTGGCTCTGCGGACAGTCAAGGTCTAGCAATGGGGTAGGAAGAGAAAAAACAGAGGCAGCAGCAGTGGGTTTTTTTTTTTTTAACTAGTCCTTGCCACTTCATCCCTTGCTCCTACCCTCTCTGGCCCCTAATTTCCTACTACCTAGAGGAGACCCTACACCTGCCCTGATCTCAAACAGTGGATTCACTGCCAAGGCACAGGACAGGCAGCAGGAATGGCAAAAGCATATTTCTTCTCTCCTGATCCCCACACTTGTGTTTCTATGCAACCTGTGACTGTTTACACTACTCCAGCAGTCCGGCGCCCAACTCCAGCGACATCTCCCCACAACCCCACTTCCTCCCGGCCACAGTGGGGTCAGCAGGCCCCAAAGGGGACAAAGCAGAAGTGATGCCAGCAGAGCCCAGGGACGAGGTGTAGGGGGTCAAGGCCCCTCGCAGCTCCCCCTGCTGGCTGCAGTTGCCCCGGCCCCCATGCACCCGGGGTTAGTGCGGCCTCTTCAACCACCCCCATACCTGGTCCCCCTACCGCTCCCACCCACCTGCAGTGAGCACTGCCCACAGGCTATTTGTATTGTGTTTTTTATCAAAATGAACGTTCAAAATAATGAAACCATATGCAGAGCTACATTATATTTTCATACATTTCAGTTTTATAAATATGAATGCTTCTGTTTAGATTCCCAAAGCTGCCATTTCAAGTGGAACCAAATATTCTCGAAATATGTAAGAAACTGAAAATTTTATCATTCATAAATAACCAAAATTGACAGAAGAATGTATAAAATAACCTCAAAATACTTTTAAAAGCATATTTTTTCCTCAGCTACTTTTACTCTGTGAAACTGACCTGGAACTCTGATCTCTATAATCTGTCTAGTTTTTAAATACATTAATGTTTAGTCTTTAGACTAGAAAAAAAAAATCACTGTGAATGATAATTCCAAAATCAGCCTGTGACCCATTACATCTCAGTGGATTTGGCGTCCTGATCTTTTCTCATTCTGGTGTAACCTCAGCATCCTGCTTCATTTAATTCTTTAAACTTTAATTAAAAAACAGCAGGAAAAGCCAAGAAGATAAAGCAGATGAAAATCCCTTTATAGCCTGTAGGATAGTGAATAACAGTTTGAGAAAATGAGGGAAATTTTGTTCAACTATGAATATGATCCATGAAAATTTATTTCTTGTGGATTATTATTTTGTAGAGGAAAACCATTATCAATCTGATGGGTTACTGCACTAGAAATATCAGAATCAAGCTGTCTGAAAAGTCTGTATCAGATAGACAATGCTATTCTACCTAGTTCTTTTTTTTTCCCCTCCTTCTAGAGTATTTAAGCTTGTTGTTAAATTTACTCAGTTGTGGGGTCTCAGATTCATACTCTTGTATTGCATTCTGCCCTGGCTGATGTGGCCATTTCAATAACACAGAGAATCTGAGAATTTGGCTGTAGATTTGTTGAAGGCCAAATTAACCTTTCTAGCAATCTTTTATGTTTGGAAAGTGATCTGTTTGTAGCACAATTACAACCTGAATTGGGAAGAAGATGTTAATAAAAATGAGGCAAGTGTCTAGCCCAATGCCCTGAATATAAGCTACACTCAATAAATGTTTTCTCCATGAATAGTTGAATGCATAAATAAGGAAAGTATTTGGAAAAGGGGAAAATATATTAAAATAATGACTTTTTTTTTGTACTGGACATATCTCTGGAAAGTCTGAATAAAAATTCTTTAATAACATCCATCTTTTCTGGTGGTACATCTGGTGTGTTTGAAACTCAATTTTTTTATTTGGGAGAGAATAATTAAATGTGGAGGTTTCCATATTTGATTAGATTAACTGATTTTTCTGAGCTGAGTCTAATTATAGAGTATCATAAAGAGGTCATATGACAGTGTTCCGCAGGGTGAATTTTTAGAAGAAGCAAGTGTGCCCTGAAAGTTTGCAAACTGGGGGAAGAAGAAACAGCAAGGGTCAAAAAGTGAACCACACAAGTATAAATGTATTTGCCTAGGACTCTGCTTTTTCCACAAGGGAGTGAAACAGATTTCTGTGTTTTCTTTTCCTCGTGTTGTCTTATAATGTTGCATTATCATTTTTCCAGCCATCCCATCACAGAAACTAGAGCCCATCTTATAGCTTCCATGAAATGCTTTCTGACTGTTTTCATTTGTTTTCCAAAAAAATTTTGGCTGAAATTTTTATACCCCTAAGCCATAGTTCCTTTAAGAGAAACAGTGACCCTTGGGGTGCCTGGGTGGCTCAGTGGATTAAGCCGCTGCCTTCGGCTCAGGTCATGATCTCAGGGTCCTGGGATCGAGTCCCGCATCGGGCTTTCTGCTCAGCAGGGAGCTTGCTTCCCTCTCTCTCTCTCTCTGGCTGCCTCTCTGTCTACTTGTGATTTCTCTCTGTCAAATAAATAAATCTTTAAAAAAAAAAAAAAAAGAGAAACAGTGACCCTCTCTGGCTCATATTTTTCCCTCTCCCTCAAAATCATATAAATCCAGATGATTATGATTGACTTTGGAGTCCAAATACCTTTCAAGTACAGTACCTCAGTGGTTGGTTCTCCGTGACCAGTGAGTCCGCTTCCATCTCACTGGAGGGCCAGTTGCTGATGCCAGTAGTTGATCTTCATGTCTGACTTCCTCTTAGACACAGCTGCATCTCACCATTCAGACAGTATTTTTTCTACATTCTGCTTGGTCTGTGGAGGCTGTTCTAACCCACTTCCCTTCTGTGTTCTTTACCAGGCTCTGACATCATGTATTTCCTATCACTTGCCCATTGCTATATAATCCCCAGGGGTGGCATATTCGCTTGGGCTTTACCCAGATCTCATATCTCTGCTAAGCTTATCTTGCTGTTCCTCAGTATCCTCCTCTCCATTATGATTTCTGTTACAACCTCCTAAAATGAATCCATAAAGCTTGGTAGCACTTCTTCTCAGATATTAGTTAAATATTGGTCTTCTGTAGTTACTAGTATCAGTATCAGTAGTGCAAGACTAGTGATGCAGTAATAACTAGCACTGCACCTTTAATCATCTGAATACCATGAAGATATTCATACGGTCCTCAAACCCACCACTACATGAGAATTATTTAAATACCAAATAAGCATGTTGCTATTTTTCAAATATATACATAATCTTATGGTTAATACAGTAAAATGCATAGGTGATGAAATTCAAAGTAACTTGTGCTGTTATTTACTTCCTTCATCAAAACACACTAATAGTACTAACAGCTCCTCATGTGCTTTCTGCATTGATAGAGGTGATTAAATATTCTCCAACTGTGGACACAGACTGTCCTATTAGTCATCATTATTGGGTCACTTGCTGTTGACGATTCTGCCCCATAGCCAGCACTGATACCGAGGGTGGCAGTTGACCCAAACGTCCACATTTGAAGTCTTTCTGGGATTTCTTAAACTGGAGTCAATGAGTGTGAAGCACTTCCTCTCTGCTGGTTTGAACTTCTAAGACCATTAGACATAACAGTTCTTCGTTCCTTCTCATAGACCAGAAGATAATCTAGAGTAAGAGAGAAACAGGGATGGGAAATAACATGAGCTCTAGAAATCTGTTTCCACACAGATACCAAAGAATAACTGTGAATATTTATGCTACTCCAGTTTTATCCCTTCAAGTTTCCAGTATGCCTGAGTTTTTAAAGTGGTGTTCTTCTCACTTGGTCCAAAGAGACAACCGATAAAATAGATCATTGAACTGGCATAGTACATGTTGTATGTGTCTTCAACTAGTCTGCTCCAAGACTCATGAGTGGCAAGGAGCAGAGATGATGTGGGAGTATTTCCTCTATTTGACCAGGGCATATAAAGATGACAAAGAAAAAAATATTAAGACTTAGGATAGGTCGGGGCACCTGGGTAGCTCAGTTGGCTAAACAACTTCCTTGGGCTGGGGTCATGATCCTGGTGTCCAGGAATGGAGTCCCGCATCGGGCTCCCCGCTCCATGGGGAGTCTGCTTTTCTCTCTGACCTTCTCCCCTCTCATAGTCTCTCTCTCACTCTCTCTATCAAATAAATAAATAAAATTTAAAAAAAAAAAAGAAAGACTTAGGATAGGTCATCCTGATATAAATAAAGAGATATCATGAGATCTCACTCTGCTCATAGGAACTGTAGAATTTGTTGTGAATTGTCAGAAATCCTTTGGTGGTAAAACAATTTCATAGTGTCTGGGGGAGTATCATCTATAAATTAGGCACACTCTTATTCCCTGCAGTTGGGCTCGGAGAGCAACCTAGTCTAATACACAGATAACACATACTCCACCAACCACCACATCTTTTTCATCTTTTTTCACTCAAGACACTCTCTTTATCCCTTTCATATTTTTATAGAAGTCATAATTTGAGTTAAAGTCCTTAGATAGAAATTTCACTCTAGGGATGCCTGGGTGGTTCAGTCGATTAAGCATCTGCCTTCGCGTCAGGTCATGATCTCAGGGTCCTGGGATCAAGCCCTGTGTTGAGCTCCCTGCCTGTTTCTCCCTCTGTCTCTTCCCCCACTCATCCTCTCTCTCTCTCTTTCTTTCTCTCTCTCTTAAATAGAATAAATAAATTTTTTTAAAAAAAGAAATTTCACTCTACTTGGAGTTAAAAAGCTTAGAGTCATCAGTTTGGGAAGTCGTTAGACAAGGAGCTAGGTGCTGCTATTGGAATTAGAAATGATATAGCTACGTGGGTATGTTTCTTATCTAGAGTCCAATCTATATTAGCAGAGACTTTTACCCAGATAGCAAGATTTCCTTGTCTAACACAGAAGGGTGATAAAGGATAGACAAGAATTGAGATTGGCTGTGGGCTGTACTGTAAGCTTGAACCAAAAAGTGAAAGAGAAGCACTGTTGCTGTTAAGACAATGATATTAGAGATGACTTAGACAACGAGTCCTCATATTTGAGGTGCCTGTAGAACACATGCTCGTTGCTATGACTAGTAGACAATGAGGTGGATGTGTGGTGTCTAACTTTTCACAGGTGACAGTGCAGAAGGTAAAGAATCAATATTTAGCAGCATACAGATGGTCATTGAAACAATAGGACTGCAAGAGATTGCTTGGGAGAGTACAAGTGGAAATGACCAGGATTAGAAGGTCAGTTCTTGGTAGCTCCTTACTTAAACATAAATTTAAACAAAACATTCCTGGGGTGCCTGGGTGGCTCAGTAAGTTAAGCAGGTGCTTTGGCTCAAGTCATGACCTGGGGGTCCTAGGATCGAGTTCTGCATTGGGCTCCCTGCATGGAGGGGAATCTGCTTCTCTCTCCCCCTCTTTGCTTATCCTCGTGCTCTCTTTCTCTTGCACACATGCATTCTCAAATAAATAAATAAAATCTTTAGAAAAAATAAAAATAAATAAAATACCCCTTTGTAGTTTTGATAGAACTGATTACTTAATTATTAATAATAACAGGTGTGCCCTTTATGAAGTTTATTACTAAAAAACCATAATGTTTAGTTCTGCCATGATTTAAGTACCTCTTTCCTTTTTGTCTGGAGCCAGATGAACTCTAACTACTCATCATAGATAAAATAATGAATCAAATAAGATGGCTTCACCTTCTTTATCACTTACTCACAATGCTTACTTTCTATTCATTGATACTCTCGTTTTGCTTTCTTTCTGCCAAGATGGACTCTAGCTAAGATAACCAGCTTTGGGAGGGATTGATACTTTCGGTCTGAAAGGTGTCTCCGTGCCCTTGAAATGATACTGCATGAAGAAGTGTAGAATTCCCTGGGCATAAAAGAAGCTCCACCAGGATCCTTCCTAATTTAGACATTCTTTGGATCTTTCCCTGTTTGGACAGATGTCTTTAGGTTTAGGGTATGAATGAAAGATAAACGATGTAGTCAACTGAATAATGACACCCAGAGCTCCCAGAGCCTAATTTAACCTGGAGTTTGTGAGTGTTACTTTACCTGAAAAACTATGATTTCAAGTGTGATTAAATTACAGATCTTGCAATGGGGAAATTGTCTTGGAATATCTGGGTGGACCCTAAAAGCTTTATTCCAAGTGTCCTTTAAGACCAAGGCAGAAGGAGATTTGACACATACACAGAAGACAAGGTGGTATAAAGATGAACCATACAGAGATTCGAAGGTGTATGCTTGAAGATCAGAATGATCAAGGAATGCAGGCAGCCACTAGATCCTGGGACAGCCAGGGCAGGATTCTCCAGACCTGTCACAGAATAAATTTCTGTTGTTTTCAGCCACCCAGATTATGGTATTTTGTAATAGCAGCCATTAGGAACTAAGGCACACTAGACAAAACCTTTTCTTGTGCTTCTCTTGACCCTTTGCCAATCATGTCCATTTAATGGACTCTTCTTTCTGTACAAACTTCCACATATATTTATGTACATTTTATTTCAAGCTCAAACAGTCTCTATGTAATACAACTCTGTACTCTGTTAAACCCAAAATATTGTCAGGAAGGAAGGAAGAAGCCAGGAGCATATTTTAACCAATCAGTTGCAAGCCACATTGGAAAGTTAAGACAACCAGTTTTTGCCATTTTCTTTTTTTTTTTTTTTCAGATGATTTATGTGAAACAGTTAACTCTTCTATAGGAGGAGACTTCTGTAAGTCTTCTAGAGGAAACAGATGATTTGTGTGAAACAGAGTTAAGCTTCTATTTTCTCCCAAGTTTTCGGTTATTCTATAATGTATGTATGACTTTCCACACTGGGACATGGTTTTTGTTCATATGTTGTGACAGCCAGGGTGTCAGTGACAGCAAATATCCCTGTGTCAGTGTCAGCCATGTTTGTCAAAGATTGTATTCTTTCCCCTTTCTCACCACACACATTCTTTGGCACCCTTTTCATTAAGCAAGCCATGACACTCCTTCTGGCCAATGAAATAGGAGTAGAAGTGACACATGTGACTTCTTGCTGGAAGCAGTAAAATTTGCAAGGGCTATTCTTCAGGGACTCTCCTTTTCTGTAGTGGTGACAAAAGGACCTTATGGGGCAAATAAGTGTGTAGTTGCAACATGAAGCCTGGATCAGTCTGAGTGTGGGTCCAGCTTACTCCCATAGGACCCATACTGTCAGAAAGAATAAATTTTTGTTGTGTTAAGCCACTGAGATTTTGCAATGCTTATTGAATCATTTCCTAACCGGTTATGGTAAGTGCAGAGTGTTTCTTTGTTTCTAGGTTTCTGAGAATAATTCAGGTCTTCCTCGACTTACACTGGGGTTCATCCCAATAAAGCCATATTGAAAATATTTTAAGTCCCAACTGCATTAAACACCTAACGTATGGAACATCATTACCCTACACTGGGCAAAAATCATCTAACATTAAAGCCTATTTTATAATAAAGTGTCAAATAGCTCATGTAATTTATTGACTACTGTACTGAAAGTGAAAAACAGAATGGTTGTATGGGTACAGAATGGTTGTAGATGTGTTAGTTGTTTACATTCATGATCCTGTGGCTGATTGGGACTGTCCAGCATCATGGGAGAACAATGTACCATGTATCTCTAGCCTGGAACAAGATCAAAATTCAAAATTCAAAGTACAGTTTCTATGGAATTCACATTGATTTCACATCAACATAAAGTTGAAAAATCATATGTTGAGCCATCATAAATCAGAGACGCTCTCTAGTTTCAGATAAAGACCTGCTAAAGAATTTAACATAATTATAATTTCTTAGTAGCTTTCCAATGAAAGAATTTCAGATTCAGAAAAAACACTCCATTAGCCCAACTGTGGCTGAAAAACATACACTCATTCTTTTTTTCCTTCCACTAATTAGACTATTAACCTCTTGCCAAAAACAATAGCTAGAAAAAAATTTTTAAATATTTTACTTATTTATTTGACCCAGAGAGACAGAGAGAACACAAGCAAGGGGAGGGAGCAGCAGGCAGAGGGAGAGGGAGAAGTAGGCTCACAGGGGAACTGATCTGCAGCTTGATCCCAGGACCCTGGGATTGTGACCTGAGCTGAAGGCAGATGCTTAACTGACTGAGACACTCAGGCACCCCAACTAGAAAATATTTTTTGTGGAATTGTAATATAAAAGTGTTTTTTCCTTTAACTAACTACTTTGATAAAATTTCATAAATTCTCAGAATTTTATTTCCTTCTAATAGAGAAGGACATAGAAATTTGATTAGAGTTTTAGTGTAAAACTATTTTAACAATGGTATTATAAAATAGCACACTTTATATTAAAACCATACATGATCATGGTTAGTAATATATGCATTATGAAACAATTTTTATGTCATGATATTTGAGAGACAAAAATAACTAACATAATTAAAATATTTGATCAATTAACTTAGATTAAACAATGAATTGGTTAGAAAATCCTCACAAAATAGAGAAGTTGACTTTTTTATGCAAAGGAAGGCATTTACTAGCTTGTCATGTCTTCTGAAAAACAGATAATCTGTAATTTCTTGTTCCAGAAACTCCTCATTAGAGATGTTCTCATTGGAGTTTTCCACCAGATGTGAAAGCTCACAGAATTCTCCAGAGAGGTTTATCATAATCAAAACTACAGCCACTTGGAGAATGTGTCATTATTCAAATCTTTAATAGTAAATACAAAATGCACACGATTGAAATAGAAAATAACAAGCAGTGTCCCTCAGGAACCGGACTGCAGGGATCTCTGCTGAAATAGAGAAATTTAATGATCCATGGAAATAGAACAATAATCAAATTTGTACATCTAGGAAGACATTAATATAATTATAACCAGAGGTACTTAGAAGAGCAAAGAGCGTGGTTCTGAGGAGAATGGTCAATTCTGTAGATAAGTAAGTAAAATCATTATTTTGGACCTGATAAAAATTCTTCCCTTGTCTTATCTGAAAACCCTATTTATCTAAGGTTTATTTCTGTTAAAAGTTGACTGGAAGCATGATTCATGAGTTCTTTTGTGACTGATTTGCACCAATTCTCCATCAAGTGTATTATAATGAGTATATTTAACAGTATTGCAAAGCTGACATTTATTTATTTTAAATAATCCTTAATTTATTCAAGGGCCAAACCGAAAAATCGAAAGGGGTGTCAAAAGATAAAATGGCTTATGCAAATGAAACAAATTGAGGTGAAAACAAGGTATCCCCTTGATACCCTTCATCTTGTACTTAAAATTAACAAATCTAAAGTCATTTAGTGAAACACATTTCCACCTCAACAAAATTCATACATAATTTTCACTTCCATATGAAGTTTCTTATATTCAGTCAGTTTAATTATCTACAACCCTTGAGTGACATTTTTTAATCCTTTGTGGTTCACTGAAAAACTTGGTAAAATATAACTAAGCGGTGTGTTCATTAAAATGTCAGAAATATTTTCGAGTCCAAATAGCACAGCACATTTTTCCTAAGTGTAGTAATAATGCAATAACTATGCCAGGAGGGTGTAATTAACAACCATTTAAAAGAACAATTGTCTTAAATTATTCAGGATCTTCATGCATAGCATCTTAATTAAGAAACAAAATTATTTTTAAGTTCATCCATTGGGAAAAAAAAGGAATAATGAAAATAAACTTAATGAAAAATACAAGTTTGCAGAACTTAGTTAATATGTTTTACACATAATATAGCTGCAACTGTTTTGTCAGGGCACTTCAAATATCATTAACATTGACAGAATATTACAGTTTATACAGCATTTCAAAAAGTGTAGCAGTGATTATATTCTACTTGGATCTTCACACTGGCTGTTGTGAATACAGAAACCGAGAGCCCCATTATGTCGCCATTGTCTATTTAATCTGCTCTACTTACAGTAGAGGTATGACCAAGTCCTTGGGTGACAGCATGTACCTCTCTATGAATAGGCCCTGCTCAAGCTTTATGACAAGAGCTCTAAGAACCACCCTCAACCCTTAACATGGGAGTCATTTTGATGGCCAACTTTATTCAACAGCTACTGCCGTGCATTTGTACAGGAGACGATGTTATTTTGTCAGCATGTGGACCTTTTGAGCTAAAGCTGTTCCTCCTGCCTCTCCCTGCAAAAGGGCTGATTGCCTGTTTACCCTGCCATAGGCACTACCCTATCTTTCGGAGACCTTAATTTCCCCTAAGTAAAATACGTGTCTTTCAGTCGACCTTAGATAGTTGGATTTTGAAATGTTTGCATTTTGAAATGATGAGTTTAAGGACACCAAAGTATTTCACAAATGGACTAAACACTAAATGAAAAGAGATTGTCAAAGTAAAAGTTTTTAAGAAGAAAGATGTAACTATGTATTGTTTACAAGAAACGAATTAAAGATACTACCAAGTTGGAAAAAGACAAAAGGTATAAACACCATGAACAAGAAATGTTGATATGGCTATATTAAGGTAGACTTCTAAGTAAAAAAAAATTAAGAGGGACATTTTATAATGACAAAATCATCAATTTATCAAGTAAAAGCACCTCAAAAGTACCCATTAGCAAAGAAATAAAAGAAAAGAAAATCAAAAGGAAAAACGTTGAAGATTCCAAAAAAGTCAAAGAAAGACAGAAGAACTTAAGACGTAAGGATCACATAAAAAGCAAATAACATGATGGTACTTATGAATACAACTTATAATAATCACATTAGATACAATTAGACTAATTTCTAAGATTACAAATCTAAGATTATAACAATAGATTTTTTAAAACCTCACTAAATATTATGACTCCCCTAAAACATTAAGAAATAGGTTAGAATTAAAAAGGGTTAAGTTACATAATGTAAACCCCAACAACAACAAAAAAAGTTTCTATAGTTATATTAATGTCAGATAAGACCGATTTTACATCACAAATTATTGCTAGAGATTAATGTGGACATTTTATAGTGAAAATTCTCAAGAAAGACATGACAATATTAAATTGTAAGGCATCATGTAACCTTAGAAGTATAAAAGGGTATGGAGAAATTTATTTCAAGATGATGGGTTAAAGCACGTAATAGAGCATAAGATGGCACTTAGGTCATTTTCTCATTCACTTAAAATCAGAAAATAGAATTCAGAAGAAAACTAGGTTGTACCTCCTAACTGACAACGAGCTAGGAGTTAATGCTTCGATCTTTTAGTTTCCTCAGCCAAAAATCAAGTGATTATATCTTGTATAAAGAAGGAAAAGTAATGGTAATGCTATGGTGTAGTTTTTAGAAAGAAACTTTTGATTGCTAAGGAGCTACTGCCTCACAGACTCAGCCTCACAATCTCTGAAGTCATGTGGGGTCATATGATAACTTGATGTTCACATTTCTATACGCCTGCCAGCTTCCAAGCATGGGAACGGTAAGCAGCTGGAATTTGTAATACCAACTCACAATGGCTATTTTATTTTATTTTATTTTTAAGATTTTATTTATTTATTTGACAGACAGAGATTACAAGTAGACAGAGAGGCAGGCAGAGAGGGAGAGGAGGAAGCAGGCTCCCCGCTGAACAGAGAGCCTGATGTGGGGCTCGATCCCAGGACTCTGAGATCATGACCTGAGCCGAAGGCAGAGGCTTAACCTACTGAGCCACCCAGGCACCTTTTTTTTTTTTTTTTAAGATTTTATTTATTTACAATGGCTATTTTATATATCACAGCCCTGCTAGGTATTCCCACTCTTCGGATTAAAACTCTGAAGCTCGAAGAGTTTACCTTACTTCCCCAAGCCTGGGTATCTCCCAGGGGTTCTGAATTCTCAATTCCTTAAGGAAATTGTCTCAAAGTTTAATTCACATTTCAGAAAAACTTAATGAATCAGTTAAGCAGTTAGAATGGTTCTTAATTTTGTTTCACAGAGAAAGAGGATTTTAGAGTTCAAAAGTTCAGTACATAATGTGTCTATCCAATCTCATTTTATAGATGTTGACATTGATTGACTGGCTTAGAGTGGCTGCTAATAAATATTTGTTGACTGCATTAATGCAGTCATACTGAATAGCACTGCACAGAGAGTTCAAATTTTGCCACCAATTATCTATGTGATTTCTGATTTCCATTTCTCTAATTATAATTAGTTCAAGTTTACTGGCATCAAATACTCTTTTCAAATGTCTACGATTTTCTAAATCTAAAGGTCTTGCCTGAGGTCATGTACCCAACAGGAGATAGACCTGATACTGGAACCTGCTGTTGAAACGAGTTTTCTCCTAAAATAGTTATTGTTTATACCAACTGCATTTTTCAATTAGAGAATCTCTACTTAAAAGATCTGTTTTAAGTAGGGCACATGAGGTTATGAGCACTGGGTATTAAACACAACTGATAAATGATGGAATGCTACATCTGAAACTAATGATGTACTATATATTGGCTAATCGAATTTCAATAAAAAAATTTTAAAAAGAGAGAGATCTGTTTTATTGTATTGGCTACTACTGATTTATCAAACCAATTTCTGTAACAAGAGCCTGCAATTTCATCTTTAGATTAAATACCACATATGGTACTCCACCTGATCCATAATGCCTAATAGAAACCTCCATTGACTATGCTCTTCCTGTGTGCCAGGCAGTACTCTGAGAGTTTCACATTAACTCACTGAATCCACATGATAACCCTACGAGGTAGGTTCTATCACTATCTCTGTTATATAGGAAGAAACCTTGGGCATACGTACATATGCACGTACGTGCACTTAACTTGCCTTCAATTATCTACATTATAAGGACAGTAAATGGCAAGGTGAGAATTTCTGTTATCATAGTGCCTTTAGTTATCTCTGTTAGAACCAGGGTAAAAATAATACCCATTTTCCTTAGCAGGAAAGAAGATACAGCTCATATTAGAAAAGTTTTTAAACTACAGGATTTGACAAACATGAAACAGCTAAAAAAGTAAGAACCTACCTATGTCAGACTGAAGCTGTGGAGTCCTGAATGGTGGTTTTTCATTAGTGATAGCCACTGGAGATTTCTAATATTTCTGCTGTACTTGTAATTGCAAATAAACGTGGGGAGGAGAGAACACGTCTAGATGAACACAAAACTATTTTTTTTCTCCTTCTCATTCCCAAAATAGAGAAGACATTTTTCAAGAATGAGAAGAAATGAAGCTTTTAGGCTTAATGCAATCAAATGTATTCAGAAATCAAATGTAATGCATTGTTTTAACCATCCACGAAACTAGTGGTTCTTTCCTCAATTGCACCTGACATTCTTTCCAAAATATCACTAAATGCTGACATGCCATCATTTGACAGAGATTGCTTGTCAAAAACAAAATATATTCTTAGAGTGTCTTTCAATAATAACAGTACTCACAGCTGTGAGAACAAGGAAAAACTTCCCACCACCAGCCCCCACTTCTTCCTTTATTATCCATCCTTTTGGGAAATGTCAACTTGCAGAAATCTTTACTACATAGAGAATGACTCTATCAAACCATAAACGCCCCTGAAGTCCTATCATGACTCTGCCCACTGATATATCAGTAAGTTAAGGATAAGGTGTGGAGTTCGTGGTGCTAGTAGGAGTCTGTTTATATTTCCAAAAGCCTACCAGCTAGCCTTTTTTCAGTTTGCAATATTTTTGTTCACACAGGCCTTTGCAAGCTCCACTTTGAAACAAGCCATTAAATCATATGGGGATTATTGCATAAATAATGAATGAACAGAGAAAAATGGGGTCATTTAATTTTCTTTTAAAAGGAATAGACTCTGGATTAATCTTTGAAAGTTCTTTGGGGAGTAAAATTCATTACTCTGTCATATAATGTTCAGAGCCTTTCTATTTATGATTTTACAAAGAACCTATAGTGCAAATTTATAACCTGTATGCATCTAGGTATGCATTCATATTTTATGCGTAATTAAGTAAATTTAATATAATCAACAACATACACTTCAAGAACATTAGACTTTTAAAAACACAATTTTACCAAATAAAGAAGTATACTTATTGTTATAAATAATATTATATCATGTTATAAAGCATATATTATAAAGTGATTATCTTATATTACATTTAACTGTAAAAGTTTTTATCTCGGAAAATACTTTATTTCTTAAGTGTTTTGTAATGCAATTGGCTGAAAATGTATGTCTAAATGTGACAAACTCACACAAACATCCATAAACACAAAAGTTCAAATCAACACTATTTATAATATTGAAGCAGGAAATAAGCCAAATTAATCAAATAATAATGATTTCCATATAGCAAAAAGAAACATAACCACTAAAAGGATGCTATTAATCTATATTTATTGAATAGTCATTTTTATAGCATATTATAGAATATTTAGATCAAACTTATGCATTTGTTTGTTATGTGGATATAAGAGTTCCGGTTACAGATTTATATCCATGATCTTACCACTTTTTACCTCCTGTATTGGGACTCCACCAGACAAGCACAACTAGTAGAAGGTGTATATGTATAAATATATACATATACACATATGTATATATTTACATACACACATACACATGTATACACACACATACACATGTGTGTGTGTGTATACATGTGCATGTGATAAGAGAAACAGAGATGCCAAGGAAGTAAGGAAGTAGCTTCCATGATTGTGGGGACTGTGCAAGCATGTGTGAAATCTGTAGTGCAGGCTGTCTGGAAAAGAAGACGATAAGCAGGCTGGAATTCATGTGCTTAGCCCAAGCTGTTGTCTACAAGAGAACTTTTCCTACATCTACAAGGAAAATTCAGGCGTGGCTTTTAATATTTTCCAACCAATTAAGTCAAGCCTATCCAAATTATCCAGGATAACCTCTCTAATTACAGTGAACTGATGGGAATTTTCATTACATCTGCAAAATCCCATCATAGCAGCACCTAGACTGATGATCAACTGAATAACTGAGCACTGTAAAAAAGCCGAATTGACATCTCAAAAAAGCCATCATAAATCTCAAGCAACTATCATCTTTCTCTTGGGTCACTATAATAATCTTCTAACCAGGCTACTTGTTTCTGCCTTTAGCCTCACTGACTCTGATCTTAACAGAGTAGCTGTAGTCATCATGTAACAAAAGACAGATTATTACATTGCATTGCACAAAACACCCAACAGCTTTCCTCTATACTTAGAGTGAAACTGAAAATTTTTACTATTACAAACAACTTTTGTGACCTCTTATTCCTTCTCTAATCATATTCCTTAGGTCTAACTACCCCATTCCTACCTATGCCCATTCACTGTTGCAGTCACACTGGCTCCTCACTATTTTGTAAAAACAGCACAATGCCTACAATACTCTTTCTCCATGTGGACAGGTATTGGATGATTTCTTTACAGGCTCATCCAGTAGACTTGTTATAGTGGAGGGAATAATTAATCAAAATAGGGCGATAAAACTTACTCAAATTTAAGTATACAATGAAAGAAAAGTGTGTGTGTTGGGGGGTGGTGAGAAACAGAATGAAGCGGCCAAGAATGTAGAAAATAAATTATCTAGCACATGAGATAAGAGAAAACAAATGGAGTACAAGAAACATTCAATAAGATAATGCCAAGTAATTTTCCAAACACATCATATTCAAATTGAAAAAAAAAAAGATAAACAGCAAAAACTTGAAGTCAACAAGAAAATAAGAATATATTACAACAGGAAAAAAAAAAGATAAAAATTAGAACAAATTCCTTATCTGAAAATACACAAGCCTGATGACAATCGAGAAATCTTTCAAGTGTTTAAAGAAAAAAAAAGTGAACTCAAAATTCTATGTCTTATAAAAATGCCTTTCCAAAAAATCATGTCTAAGTAAGAAAGTGTGTGTCCAAGCAAAACTAAGATAATTTATTAAAATAATTTTTTAGTTTGTCTCCCTCCCAATCCCATCTTGTTTCAAAAAAAATAATAATTTTTTAGTATTGTCAGGGAAGCATTTGTTAAATATCACTGCCATATATATGCCTTACAAGCATTCTTCAATCTCTCTTCTTTCTTTTTTATGCCCTTCCTTCCCCTCACTTCAATCAACAGTGTAGTTGGAAAAAATTGGAGAGAAAATATTTAGGTACTTGACTTAGCCAAGAATCTAGGTCACTTCATATTGTTGTAAAGCAAGAAAATTGGGGGTTGAAAAACCCAGTCACCACAGACTTCACTAAACATGCAAAATATGTAAATCTGTCTTTCATTAACCACTGTCTTGGAGAAAATATAGTGTTTTTGGTGGCTTTTTCTTTAAAGAGAATCCAGAAAATCATTTTCATTTTAAATAATTATGTAAATAGTAGGTGAAATGTTTACATTAGCAGGTCCTTCTTTAGTAATTCATGCAATTATGAATAGAATCCTTTATTTCATGCTCATATTATAATAACTAATATTACCACTGCCATTTTTAAATAAAAAATGTCCACACATAATTCATTTTCATATCCTTCTTTTCATTTTTTTTCTGTCTAAAAACAACAAATAACAGAATCCCCCCTCTTGAATTCATTGGAGTATTAAAGAACCTCTCTCTGTTTCTCAGTGGAAAGCAGAGATTTACAACAGAGTGTGGCAATTCTTCTTAAACTATAAGCTATGTCTCTTCTTTTTCCATTAAGAGATGCCTTTGACATGAAATAGAACAGGATTTGGCTATATCAAAGCAAGGTAAAAGGAGCAGCAAGCACATACCTGTGCCTGTTACTGTCTACCAAAAGAAATGTTGATAGAAAAAAATATACCAGGGTAGATCACTATATATGCATAAGGAAATAACAAAATTCTGGAAAAGATAAAAGTAAAAGACTTTTTTGGGGTGCCTGGATGGCTCAGTGGGTTAAGCCTCTGCCTTTGGCTCAAGTCATGATCCCAGGGTTCTGGGATTGAGACCCACATCAGGCTCTCTGCTCAGCAGGGAGCTGGCTTCTCCCCCTCTCTGCCTGCCTCTCTGCCTACTTCTGCCTACTTGTGATTTCTCTCTCTGTCAAATAAATAAATCAATCAATCTTTTAAAAAAAAGACTTTTTTTTCTTATTTTAGCTGTTTTAAAAGATAATTGTATAGTGCAAATATAGTAACAATATCTTCCAGGTTTGTAGCATAAGAAAAAGAAAATTTATGAAAGTGATAGCAAAAAAAAAAAAAAAAGGTTAGAAGAAAAAATTGGAAGTATATTGTAAGAATTTTACACTGCACATAAAATCACATATTATTATTTGAAGATAGACTGGGATTAATGAAAGATATATATTTTAAACTTTAGCACAACCATAAAACTAACACTAAAATGAATTGAAAATAATACTGAATATAAATAAACACTAAATACAAAAATAAGTTAGATGCCAATAGTAGAGATAACATAGAATTTAAGTACTGAATTAATAGAAATCATGTAATAAGGCAGGATCAAAGAACAAATGAAATAGAGTAAAGAAGTAGGAATATGATAAATTTTAATCTAACATACCAATAGTCATAATAAGTGTAAATGGTCCAAACACACTATTTGAAAACTGTCAGACATTCAGATTGGATTAAAAATCAGGACACAGCTAGATGCTGTCTATAGAAACCTGTTTTAACTATCAAGACACAAATAGGTTGAAAGCAACAAGATAGAAAAAAGATATATGATATAATCTCTATGCAAAAGGATGCTGGAGTAACTATATAAATATACAAATCAGATCTTAGTCCATAATATATTACCAGGCATAAGAGTCATTATACAATGATAAAGAAGACTATATCATGATTTTCTTCTCTTTTATCAATACTTGCTGTTAGCATTAATATCCAAAGTTAGAACCTTAGTAATAAGTAAACAAAAACAAAACAATCTCCTTGTATCTAAGTTTTAAATAAAAAATGTAAATATGTAAAAATGTAAATGACATTTCATATGATATAAATAAATTTAAGGTAGACTTCCATTTTTCTTTTCCACACAAAGAACTATCATCTTGTAAGAAAAAAGAAATTGACACATTAGCTGACAAAAATAAGATCTAGATATTAAAATTAAAATCTATGTATAGTTTGTTGTTGTTGCTGAATTTTTCTTAAATCTATCTATGATTGTTGATTTTTCAACTTGAATGATCCACTGGGTACCCAGATAATTGGTCATACATTATTATGGGTGTTTCCATAAGAGTGTTATTAAATAAGATAAACTGAGTAAAGCAGACTGCTTTACATAATGTGACTGGGTCTCATCCAATCAGTTGAGGCCTAAATAGAAGAAAAAGTTAACCTCCTGAATACGAGAAAATTCTCCTGCCTGATGGCTTTTGAACTGAGATATTGTATCTTCCTGGTTCTTGTTCTGCAGCAGCTTCCAGCCTTTGAACTCAAACTGGGACATTGCCTCTGGAGATTTTGGACTTGCCAGCCTCCCTAATGAACGAATGCCAGCCTCCCCTTATAATGAATGAATGAACAAATAAATAAACAAATCTTACTGCTTCTGTTTCTCTAAAGAAAGTGACTAAAACACCGTCCTACACCTTTTCTTTTTTTCCTAAGGACTGTAGTCCCCATATTTTCACATAACGCATATTAGAGTACCACTTGAATTTCCAAGTCTCAGGTTGAAAATTTATTATACAAGAGAAATTTGAAACTGATTAGAGACTTATTAAAATAGTAGCATGAAAATAATGATTATATAGCCTGTGGTAGAAG
The DNA here is from genome assembly GCF_011764305.1 of Mustela putorius furo. Classification (NCBI taxonomy): domain Eukaryota; kingdom Metazoa; phylum Chordata; class Mammalia; order Carnivora; family Mustelidae; genus Mustela; species Mustela putorius. The sequence continues at coordinate 14,380,376 of NW_025421402.1, forward strand.
TCAGGGCTTAGGCAGTGAAATGAATAATTTAAGTAAAAATTCATGTCACACTGAGTAATACTGGAGTCAATCAACTTCTGTTCTTTCAGCCTCTATTTCTATTTTTATCCCTATAATCTTGCAAATTGTTTTTTTCTTTTGTTATTTTAATGAATGCTGGCATAAAGGTTCCATTTTAATACAAGTTTAATAAGGAATCCATTTTATTTAACGGCCAGTAAGATAGCATCATTCCATAGTTACAAAGTTTATACTTCCAAACTGTGATGGTTCTGTTACGTAAATTAGTTCATGAACTAATTTATGTAAATTAGTTAATGAGATATTAACACAAAACTGCTGCTAACTTGTGCCACTTGGATTCTACCTGGTCTCTTAACTTCTCTCAGTATATTCTGTCTAGTTGCACTGCAATTAGCCGTTCATAATATGAGCAAAGTGCACTTTTCCAAAGGCTAGTGTGGTCCTGTCAACCCTTTGACAAAGGCATCTTCCCGTTTTCAGGATATTCCAGGCATTCCCCACACAGCCTCCAAATCAGCTTGTTTCCTCAGTTTCATTTTCCAGCTCTCACTCTGGCTGCAGTTTGATTTTTCTCATGAGAATGTTTAACTTCCCAAGCTCCTCAATTTTCTACCTTCTATTCCTCCCCTTTCTTTTCCCCAAATCATTCAACCTTCAAACCTTTCCTCGGTTTCCCTTTCCCAACTGGCTGCTTTCCTACCACCCTGAGTCATGCTCTCGCAGCATGACGACTTCATCTAGCATGGTTTTGATTTTACACTTCTTTGAGAGAAGTATACTTTTTGTACTTTTCTCTCTCTCTCTTTCTGTCTCACTGCACTATAAACTCTTCGAGGGCTCTGACACGTTTTTGTTATTTTTTTTTAATCTTGTTTTGACTTCCAAGTGCCCACACAATGGTTGGTCTGTACTAAATGCTCAATAAACAAGTGTTAAGGGAGTAAATAAGTAAATCATACTAGTGTACAATCCACTCGAATAATTTGTCTAGTTTCTCTTAGCCATATCAACAATTCTAGAGAGAAATAGCATATACAGTGCAGGGTCTGATGTGGAAAACAAAACAAAACAGCAACTCTCTTTTTAAGTACCTAACTAAAACATTTGGTTTAGCTTATATGTGAAAGGATGTGGCATTTAAACTTTAAATAGATCCTTCTGGTTATTGTGTAATTCAAATAATTTTTGTGTTAAGTACCCTTTTTCTTAGTAGACTTACTCTCATAATTTCCCCTTGCTCATGTCTTTTTCTCTTTTTTACTTACTCCCAAATATAATCAAGCCTAAGAAAAATCATAAATACAAAGAAAAATGGGCACTCAATCGACTGTGGAGAAAAGCCTAACTTTGAAAGGAATCACAGATATTGACAGGATGTAAAAACTAAATATTTTCACTAGAAGTTCATAACCTATAGGTAGTTAAACCATAGACATGAAAAAGAAATCTACAGGAGCAATATATTTCAAAGCCATTGTGTTTTAAGTTTTGGAGGAGGGTTCTGATTGTGGCTGACACACACATGGGATAAGGTTTTTATTTTGCAGGGTGGGTAAAATAACTTACTTGAATACAAATATGAGTTATATGAGCATGCTTCAAATGGAGAAATAGGGCATGTTTACACACCTTTTCCCCTACTCTCTTCTATTTGCTGGCAATTAAAATTACATTGGCTAATAATTTCTGCTCATTCATCAGTTACTTCATGTATGATAGTTTTAAAGAGTGAAGACAAAAGCAAAGATAAAACTATATTGTAGCAGTCAGAAAGTGGGGAAACCAAATTGGAATTTTCTAGTGGGGAATTCTGGAACTCTATGGAAACCTGTACTGTCCAAAAAGCAGCAGGTTCCTTTTTAGTAGATACTTCCCATCTGCCTATTGCTGGAACACATCTTATTCTGCCTGTGAGCCTGCTTCATTGGTTGGCTCCCAGGCATTCAGAATTTGGTCTGTCTTGTGGGCAAATGCACAATAGCTTTCATTAGGTTCAAAGAGCTATGGGCCTCTTGCGTATCACAGAAACTCCTTGCGTCTGCACCTTCATATTACTAGTGTATAGCTTTGACTCCTTCCTTTCCTCTTCTTGTTTTGTTTTGCTTTGTTTTGATTCAGCCATTAGGTGTTCTTCCCAGCTGCCATGTCACAACAGTGATAACCAGAACTTGGGAAGAGTTCTGGTAAATTGTTATTTATAGGAGCTGCTCACTTAGCTGTGCTTTACTGGTTCTCAGAATTGGCTGAACATTTTAACTTCCTGAGGACTTTAAAAACCCTAATATCAGGTTTCCATTACTATAGACTCCCATTATTTGCCCGTGGTGTGACCTGGAAACCAGGATCTAAAACTACCTCCATTGACTGCGTATTAGAATCATCACCAAGAATCGCCCTCTCTATTCCCTCAACAAAAGGTATCCTTAATTTGGATATTTTTGAGTTAGAAATAATGAAATATTTGATATTTAGTTATGAAGCCAATATCATGTTACTAATGTGCTTCTAAAAATGCATAACTTTTGGAAATGGAATATTGGAATTTGTGATATGAATCATCTTTAATTAGGAAATATTATAGATAGTGGGAAATGTTTCTAAAGCTATTATAAAAATGTAGGACTGAGAGTTCACTGCATGGGGAACCAGAAATAAAACAATGTTTTGATTAATAGATGGCAAACAATCTGGAGAATTTATTCAATAACTACTAGGGTTAACATCTAAACAACTGTAAATATTTTATGGGAAAATGTGCAGATTATTTCAACCAGCAATAGCTACCCTTCATGTTAATTACTTATGATGGTTGTTTCACTTACCTTTGTCTGATTTATGCCTGTACATTTTCGTAAATTTCTTTTACACCGGAGAAGACAAAGGTATTAGAATTTCATAGTTCATTCCAAAAGGAAATGTTAAATTTGCACTTATATAGGACCAAAGGGTTTAATCAGTTAAAGAATGAATGTTGTAAAATATGCTAAAAATTTATATCATTGAAGAGTGGAGATATTTCTTATAAATAGAATGCCCTTGACTATGAAAGCTTACACAGAAACCCTCTCAGCATTAAGCATAAGATTAGTAAGACTGGCCTGGACAAGTCTGTCCGGCTTACAGCTTACAGAATAGATACAATGAAAAAACAAAATTTTAATCTATACATAAGAAAATTATGATGTTTTGTAATTATAAAGGTATAAGTAACATATAAGAATAAATTATAATTTCTGATTGCTCTATTTACTATTGAGTGAAAAGGTAGCCATTCACAATTTTCAGTACAATCTTAAACTTTGACAAAAGTGAGAAAAGGGGCACCTGGGTGGCTCAGTGGGTTAAGCCTTTGCCTTCAGCTCAGAGTCCTGGGATCGAGCCCCACATCGGGCTCTCTGCTCGGTAGGGAGCCTGCTCCCCCCTCTCAATCTGCCTGCTTCTCTGCCTACTTGTGATCTCTGTCAAATAAATGGGTAAAATCTTTAAAAAAAGAAAAGTGAGAGAAGATATGTAAGCAATGCCACTTTATATTTTAGTAGATTCAGACATGCTATAAATATTTTCATTGCTCTGTCTCCTTATGACAAGTTGATTTATCTTTACATATTATTTATCCCCAAGTTTTTCACAGACCTTTTAAACAGACTTTCCCCATCTATTCTGTCCTTTGTTAAATAATTGAAAATAATTGTAGAAATTGAATATGTCCTACAACAACAGTCCTTCACCAATTTATCAGAAGCTACGTTGAGTGTGCTCTTTAATTTTTTTATTAAAATATATTAACTTTTAATGGAAAGAACTTATTAGAGGTAGTCAAAAGTGAACTGAAGCCTGGAAATAATATTTCACAGCTGGCCCAGGTAAATCCCCAAGGCTTTCTGATTTTAATTTCCTCATCTGTGAATAAAGGATAAGTCTACCTACATTTCAGGGTGATGAAGAGTAATTTAAAAATGTAAGTGAAGAGTGTAGTGGTGCATGGTATGCAGCAGATCATAACAAATATGCCCGCTACTACCATTCAGTACTACTATTGCTGTGCTAATTTATTACAATTATTTTGTTTTAATCAAATATTCTCATTTATTTTTACAACAGCCATACGAACTAGGCCATATTAATTACTCTCATTTCACACAGAGGAAACTGACACTTAAGAGAAAGTTGGTTGCTGCCTACAGAAATATTTGAACTAACAGTGTTTGGCTCTAAGACACCTGCCTGAAGAATCCAGCATCGCTTCTTTGCTTCCATCTGTTATATTATTGGTTGGCTGAGTTGTTACTCCTGGGACCATCACCCGAGGCATTCTTTCCTTTCCTTTCCTGTGTTGACTCACCGACTTTCTGTCCCCAGTTTTCCTCTTTTTCCATTCTACACCCGTGTTTGGAGAAACACATCTTTCCTGAGAAAAGGGTGATAGACAGAAATTTAAAACATGGGCAAAAGGAAAGAATATCATGTAATGAAACCCCGTATATTTATCACCTAAATTTGATAATTTTCAACATATGACCAAACACCACCATGGATTACAAAACATCGTTAGCCTAGACCATATTTAATACGTGAGCATATATCTCTAAGCTATGACGTTTTAATATTATTATAGTAACATACATTATATAATACTTTAGCAGCCATTATTAATCATTGTTTGGAAGAGGTAACATTTGAGACCTTGCATGACTAAACTGTCCATTTCAAGAACACAGTTTCTGTATAGTCTTTCTGATATAAAACTCGAGAAAAAGAATTCTTTCCTATTCTTATTAAAGACCTTTACTAATTTATTAATTTCTGGCTTCCACAATTGCTCTTGAGAAGTCAAAGGCAATTCACATTCTAGATCCTTTCTATGGACCAGGTTTTTGATTCGTAGCATATTTTCAGATCTTACTTTTATTCATGGTCTGCTGAAATAGCACAACTCTGTGCCTTGCTGGGTGCTTTTGTAATTGTGCTAGGGCTGCCACATATGACCCTCATTATGTTCAGGACTCATTTTCATCCTCTTGGGTATTTTTTAAATTACTTTTAGACTATCTTTTTGACTCACTGATATTTAGAAGTGTGTTTAATGTCTTCTATTTTAGCCAGCAAAGGACAGCCCTGGCTTACATGTGAGGGCTCTGGTTCCAAGGACAAGTTCATTTTTAGTGCTATTCTGGTCTTCGTTATACATCTGGTCCACCAGGACAGCCTGCTGGATTTGTGCTGATGTCACCCATGGGATAGAGTACACTTCCCTGGATCTTCGTGTAGCTAGGTAGAAATCCAGGCCCACAGACTGGTGAGCACTTCTATACCTCTTCCCCAAAATCCAAACAGAGAGGCACCTGCTTTGGTGTCCCCATGAGGTACAGTGTTTCCTTGAGCCACCAAGTGCAGTTAGGTAGGGTATAGGAGACTCTGGGGTCAAAGAACAGGATTTCCCCACATCTGCTCTCCAGCCAAGCAGCTCTTCTAATAAGCATTCCTCCAGAGAGGGATTTGCCTTCTAGAGACACCTGGAGGAGAACTGAGAAGCTTGGCCTACTAGAAATCAGAGTTGTGGGCAGGGAATGGAGCACCCACCTGGTCTGCACCTAGGCCATCTATGTAAACAAAACGGCTCCCTGCAGGAGCTGGTTGGGAGCGTGGTGATGGGTTCCCCAGCTCTGTCTTCCTTGATGACCCTATTGTGCGTGGCAAGCAGCCTCACCTGGAGCCATTTGGAGAGATAAGGGATGCTCATGTATTTTTGTTTTTTTATTTCTGTTTTGCTCTGTTGTGTTTTATTTTCTGTTTGTGAGTTTCCTTAACTTTATCTTCCAACTCTCCTATTGGAATTTTAAAATTCTAATTTTAAAATTTTAAAATTCTAAGATTTAATATCTTTAACTTAATGAAAATTCTTATTCTCTGAAACTTCTTTGAAACAACTGCTATATTATTGCTTTGTGTCGGTAAAATCCTTTTTTTTTTTTTATCTTTAAGGTGTTAAGATTTATTTGACAATTTCTTCTTTCCTCTTAGCACCGAGACTTTTTATTTCCACTTTGCTTCTTGCTTATTTTGTTTTTAGTTTTTCATATTTCAGGCTTTCCTCAAATGTCTGGGGACCTTGGTTCACTATTGACATTTGCTACTGAAGAACTAAAATGACAGTAAGAGTTTCTGTGTGCCCTCTAGCTTATTGTTAATGGATTTACCTGGAAGGTATTGGGCTTTTAAAAAATTTATTATTATTATTATTATTATTATTAGGGACTACAGAATAGCATGAAAAATAAAATCCAAATGGTACTAGTTAGCATGAGTCACAAAATTTCTTTTTCTTCTATTTTCTTCCTTTCTTTCTTCCTTCCTTTCTTTCTTTTTTCTTTTTTTCTTTCTTTCTTTCTTCCTTTCTTTCTTTAAGAGGGAGAGCTTGAGGAAGGACAGGGAGCCAGGGAGAGTGGGAAGCCTAAGAAGGCTCCATGTCCCAATGCAGAGCCCAAAGTAGCACTTGATCTCAATTTTGTGATCATAACCTGAGCCTAAATCAAGAGTCAGTTACTTAACTGAATGAGCCACCCAGGGACTCCCAACTCTCAAGATTTCTAAGAAAAAATTGGCTTCATTCTATTGAAGGGAACATACTTGGGGGAAAGTCGGAGGGTGATGGGCAGAAACGTTTTTTTTTTTTTTTTTTTCTGGATATACAGAGCCTTGAACCATTCTATGTAGCATTCATTCCAAAGAGTTAACAGATATATTCATCCCGATGAGATGACCTCTTTCTACCTGTTGAAATGGGACAGAGTTTAGAGAGAGATGGATATGCTTCCTGAAGTTCTAAGGTAAAACTTACTCAGTCATACATTATTATTGGCATCTGTGCACCTTTCGTGAGGCATTTGGAAGATGATTGTGGCTCTCTGCCATGTGTGCTAAAGGGCTAACTTTCCACATTTTCTCATCAATAAAACCTTGATTTACCATGAAGCCAAGTTTTACTCTCTTCATCAATCTTTAACTTTCTATTTGTTATTTATAAGTACACTAATCTACATTTGCAGAACTACTCAGTTCTTCTGCAAAAGGATTTTCCAATCTCTTTCTGGGTCTAAAAGCCTACCTGCTGTTGTTCTGGGAGCCAAGGGTAAGAGGGGCTGGGGAAAATTCATTTCTTAGTGTGCAAACTTTGGGACCTATTCTTGCCCTCAATCAATCCTGGTGTCTCCTCAGGCAGAGTATCAGTCATGCAGTTACTAGGGAACATCTCTTGTTTTTGCTGAGGTGGCAGAGGATTAAATATGTAGTCTGTTAACTGGGAGGTGTCTGGGCGTCCTAATACTCCTTATATAGACTTCCACCCAGTCCTACCAGTAAGGAGAGACACTTGTGTCTCCAGACCCTAAGGCTTATTTAGAGTCCATGGCATGAATCACCTTGGCTTTTGAAAAATTTTCTCTAAATCTGCTAAATCTGCTATCATCATATATCTATTTTCTAGCTTCTCAAATTTTATTGATATGTCTTGCCTTATGTGCTTCCTCTTCTATTGTCAGCAGTTTGAGGACTATAATTTTAAAATTATTTTACTGTCACTTTATGGGAATTTCATGAGGAATGGAGACAAATCTGTGTTAAGTCTGTCATGTTTAATTGGAAGTACATGCTTATTTTCTGCATGAATTTGGATCTCACTTCAGTAAATATGATCTGTTCTATATACTTCCTAAGGCTTATTATTGTGTTAATATTACATATTTATACATAAATAGATGGACATGCTCCAAATGAGTCTCATAGAAAATTAAAAATTTACTAATCCAAAGTAAGAAGAATGGATAATGTTGAGATTTAATTATTAGAATTATTTCAAGAAATATTGTCATCAAAGTAATCAATAAGAAAAATCTATATTATGATGTAATCCAAGTAACTGATTCCTTTAGATCCCTGCTGTATACAACAGAATATATAGATTACTTTTCATCTGTTGTCAATCAAATAGAAAAATCTTTACTCCAATGCCAATAAAGATGGCAGAAAAGTCTTATTTTATAACATTTGAAGTGAAACTGATTCTAGTCTAATATGTTATTATTAATCTACAAAGTTAAAATTTTCTAGAAATATGGAGGGTATGAATGTTCATAATGGATGGGGGTTTTTTTGTTTGTTTTTCATAAGGTTTGATGCTTCTCACTAGCAATCTAGCTGGGCTGGTTAAGTATTAAGGAGGTATATAAGTTGAGATAGTCAGATCTTGTCAATTTTAATGCAGCTACTCTTAAAGAAATATGACTTAATAAATAACTGTAGTTCTCATCCTTATGGACATTTTGTGAATCCCATTAATTATAGTCACATGATGGGAATCGGAATGGCTCAGTCATTAAGCATCTCTCTTCAGCTCAGGTCATGATCCTGGGTTCCTGGGATCGAGCCCCACATCGGGCTCCCTGCTTAATGGAAGCCTCCTTCTCTCACAGCCACTCCGCCTGCTTATGTTCCTTTTCTCGCTGTGTCTCTCTCTGTCAAATAAGTAAATAAGATCTTTAAAAAAATATTATAGGGGCGCCTGGGTGGCTCAGTGGGTTAAAGCCTCTGCCTTCGGCTCAGGTCATGATCCCAGGGTCCTGGCATGGAGCCCCACATCAGGCTCCCTACTCAGCAGGGAGCCTGCTTCCTCCTCTCTCTCTCTCTGCCTGCCTCTCTGCCTACTTGTGATCTCTGTCTGTCAAATAAATAAATAAAATCTTTACATATATATGTAAAGATTAAAAAATATATACATATTACATATACATATATTACATATATACATAAAAATATATATGTAAAGATTGTATTTATTTATATTTATTTATATTATTTATTATTATTAGATTATTAGATTTATTTAGATTATTTAGATAAAATAAAGATTTTGTGTGTGTGTGTATATATATATATATATATATATATAAAACAGTCACATGATTCAGACAAGAAGGCTTAATGTTACACATGTTCGTAGTATCTGAGCAGTTATTTCATGCTTTAGGCAGGATAGCTACCAAAAAAGTATGGCTAGGATAGCAAAATTAGATTATCTGTAATAAAATATTTCACCAACACCATTTTTATCAATAATTGGAGAAAAATAAAGTCAAATACAACTATTTTCTAAGTCTTATACCTAAGAGAAACAGGGGTAATTTTTAGTTTCAATATACTCCATATTTTGCAAGCAAGTATTTTTAAATTTAGTCTCTAGTTTGGACTCTACCCACTTACCAAAAAGCACACCTGAATAATATATGCAATAAAGAGAAATGGATCAGCTCACATAGCTAAGTAGTAGAAAGCTCAAAGATGATTGAAAACAGATTTGAATGTTGCAGAAATCTTTTTCTCTCTCTTCTTCTTTTTGTAGCCCTCCAACAACTAAATACACTTTCTCAGAGGGAGGATGTAGTTTAAACAGATACAAAATTACACCCTCCTAGTCTTGGAACAATGAGGGGTTTGGTTTTTTGTTTTTATGCGGTTTTTATAAAGATTTTATTTATTTATTTATTTGATAGAGATCACAAGTAGGCAGAGAGAGAGGGAGAAGCAGACTCCCAGCTGAGCAGAGAGCCCGATGCAGGGACCCTGGGATCATGTGGAGCTCGACCCCAGGACCCTGGAATCATGACCTGAGATGAAGGCAGAGGTTTTAACCCACCCACTAAGCCACCCAGGCACCCCTGTTTTTTGTTTTTCGTTTTTGTTTTTGTTTTTGTTAAGATTTTATTTATTGATTTGAGAGAGAAGGAGAGCATGAGTGGGTGGAGGGACAGAGGGAAAGGGAAAAGGAAGCTCCCAGCTGAGCAGGGAGCCTGAGGTGGGGCTCAATTCCAGGACCCTGGGATCATGACCTGGGCAGAAGGCACTTAACCATCTGAGCCACACAGGCGCCCCAGAACGATGAATTTTAAAGTTCTGACCTCCAGCTTGAGCTCAAAAGTACTGGGAATGAACTTTCATGGGGCTAGGGGTCATGGGTACCCTTAGGAGCTGAATCCTGTCCCCCTTAAATCCATATGTTGAAGCCCTAACCACTGGTACATTAGAATGTGACTGCATTTGGAATTAGTGTCTTTAAAGAAATGATTAAGTTAAAATCAGGCCATTAGTTTGGGCCCAATCTATCATGACTGATGTCCTTTTAGAAGAGGAAATTTAGAAACATAGCAAGACACCACGGGTGCACATACACATAGGAAAGGCCATCTGAGGTCATAGTGGGAAGAGGGTCAGTTTCAAGCCTAGGAGAGAGGCCTCATATTGATCTTGGATTTCCTAGCTTCCAGAACTGTGAGAAAATAAATTACCATTGCTTAAGTCACCCAACCTTTGGTACTTTCTTATGACAGCCCTAACAAACTACTCTAAGTGCCATAATTGGTTGGGATCCCCGACAACTCCTGTGACCACGAGAACAAAACGTCGTAACTATAAGTTCCTCCTGGAGATGCATGGGTGTAGCGGTGGTAAGAATAAATGGTTCCACAAATAAAAATGGGGAGGGGGCGCATTTCTAGATGGAGAGAGGAATCCTCACCAGACAAAACAATGGTGTCAGCAAATCCTCTAGTAATATTAAACTGTATATGGTATTATATTTATATATTTGAGTTATAAAATATAGATGAAAAAAAAAATGAATCCCAAATGACTCCGTTTGGAAGGATATTGTAAGGAACAACCATGAACTTATCATCTAAAGAAATCAAACATTCGAATATTCTGAAGCTCCCTATGTGACGTCTATCCTTACCCCTTTACCCTAACCATTCCCTCAAGTAGTCAGTATCTGGAATATTTTGCTTTTTATTCTCTTTGTTTTGGTCATAGTTTTAGCAAGTAGATATCATCTAAAATAAATTCTTATACGTTTTCTTAATTTTGCATCTTTTGAGATTTTACATAAATGGAGCCAAACTCCAACCATCCCTCTGTAGTGTTCTTATGTTCTCAATATTGTATGAGCTGCATTCAGGTTATTGCATTTTGTTACTATTACACAATAGTGAAATTATACACTATTAAATTATAAGATATACTCACAAATCTCCTAGGATTATATCTCCTTCTCTGATTTATAAACAATGCTACTCCAATTCATATACATGACTCCTCATGCAAATATACAAGAGATCTTTGCCATAAACATCTAGGAGTAGAACTGCTGAATATAGAGCAGTAGTTTTCAACCAGGGATGATTTTTCCCTCCCCAAGACATTTGGCAATGCCTGGAGACATTTTGGAAGGAGGAATAAGGAATGCTGCCATCATTTAGTGGATGGAAGCCAGAGATGCTGCTAAACATCCTACAAAACACAGGGCACCCCCTCAAACAGTGACCCAGCTCCAAGTATCAATGTTGCCATGGTGGAGAAAACCCAGTGTAAAGGATGTGCACCTTCAAATTTATGGTCCTGCTGTTTTACCATCAGCCTACAACTTAGAAGAATTCCTTTCCCTCCATATCTTTCCAATACTTTATATTGACAGACTTCTTAATTTTTAAACATTGTCTTCATTCTCTGAAGTCATTGAGAGTCTGACTCTGGTGTAATTTTCCTGACGACCCTCTGTGAATGTCTTCTTCTTTGGTTTTGTAACTTTTAGGACTGAGCTTAGGGATGGTATTTTCTTAAAACACAATCTCCCATCTTTCCTAGGTCCTCTTTTCATCTTTTGTCTTATGTGGAGGACCTGAAGCGGAAGGCCTTCAGGGAATAGTAACTGTTACTAAGAGAACCAGTCACTGGTTTTGGTGTTTGTTATCTATTCCAGATGTAAGCTTGCTTTCTTTTTCCTTTCCCCTTTCTTTTCTTTCCTTTTCTTCTCACTTCTTTTTTTTTTCCTTTCTTTCTTTCTTTCTTCTTCCCCATCTCCCCTGGTAATTTATTTTATTTTCCAGGCTGTGAATTTGTAAGTATTTTTTTAATAAGTATTTTAAAGTATACTTTGTTGGGGCACCTGGGTGGCTCAGTAAGTTAAGCATCTGTCTAAGACTCAGGTCACGATTCTAGGGTCCTGGGATGGAGCCCCACATCAGGGCTCCTCCCTCTGTTTCTGCCTGCTGCTCCCCTTGCTTACATTCTCTCTGTGTCAAATAAAAAATTAAATTAAATTAAATTAAAAATATAAATATACTTTATCTTGTGTCTTTTGTATTTTATGCAGAGCAAATTGATGTAGCCTACAATAAATGTAACTGAGGTTTGGAATCATATTTTAAGCTTATATTTGCATTTTATAAAACTCAAAGGGATATACATTAATTGAATTTTTTATTAATTCCCCTTTTCCCCTAAAATCCTATGGTACTTACTAAAGGTAAATGTCTTAGTGTGTAATTACATGTTTATAAGACAAAATTGAAATTAGGTGACTATATTATTTGCTAAATGTTAAGAAAATCTCCTTTACCAACGCCACCCAAGCTACCACTGAATCTTAAAAAATGTGTGACATGTATCTTATACCAATCTTCTCTCCTCATTCATTCTACAAACCTTGATGAAGGTCACTCTTTTACCCTCTCCCCCTTTGATTGCTGCCAGAAGCTGCTTTCTCATTTCCTCCAACTAACAGCTGTCTTCGCACTATTGTCAGACTTAGATTCCTCTGAATATGTCAGTCACCAGCATGTTAGACTTTGCGGGAGTCTGTTGTGTACCAAATAAAAGAGCTTTTTCTTTGTCATCTGGCCATAATAGTGTTTCTGGTTTCAGCTCTCCACCCTTTTTACCATGCACCACATATAAAATGAACTTCATGTTCTTGTGCTTGACTTTGGGGGGTGTACCCATGTTTTATAGGCTGTGTTTCATTTGCCTAAAATTTGGATCTCCCCAGGCTTTTTTGAATCATCACTACTGTTTTATCTAGACTAAGCTAAAATCTACCTTCTCTATGAAAGTGCTTTTAATCTTACAGCAGAATTGGTGACTCTCTTCAGTGGGTCCTGTGACATTTTGACAGTTTATTTAATAGCTCTGAAACAGCATTTATCCTTTGGTTCTACTTGATTCTATTCTATCCTATTTGGTTCTATTTGATAAGATTAATAAATCTCTGTCCTCCTCCTCCCACATTTTCAAAGTTCGACATCTACTAAAGGAAGACAGAGGAAACAGCCATGTCTCTGTGACATGTGATGCCATGTCTTCTGCAACCAACTCTCAGAAGGAAGGCTAAGCCATGTATCCTCTCTCTCAAAACTTACTTACTCAACTTGAATTGGAGAAGAAAACTAAGAGCATTATGTCACTAAAACACAAAGCATCAGAAAGACACCGCCTACTGCCCATATTTGTTTGTCTTTTCCCCAGTAGCATGTTGATTTCCAAGACTGCATTGTTTGAAGGAAGAGATATATATGCATCTTTGTAACTTATATACCAGCTATTGATATAATAATTTGGCTACTGTGAGATTCGGAGCTAAACTGACAGATTTCAAACCCTAATTTCTTCATTTGTAATATGAGCATAATATCATCTAAAATTTTTATAAAGTATACCTTAATATATATTTATATTAAATATACCCTATTGAATGGAATAGTTTTAAGCCTCATTTAATGTTAGTTACTATAAGATATATTTAATGGTTTTCTGTGACTGATTTATAAAATTTTCCTTCTCCAACACTTCTTTGATCCATTCAAAATTTTCAATTAACTAGTCTCCAATGTTTTGTTTTGAAGGTTGCTATTAATCAAATGATTGGGAAGACAAAGGACAAAAGCAAAAGAATCCGAGAAATGTGAAGAAAATAGTCCAATATAAACATATAAAGGAATAGAAAATCTTCCTCGCTTTTCGGACTTTAGGAAATGAGGTATGCTCCTTAAGTAAATTTCCAAGATAACTGAAGTTTAACTGACGGTCTCAAAGGCTATTGAGGGGCTTTGCAAGCTTCCAGGATCCTGTCCTTTGCCACCCTCAGAAAACACTGATCTCTGAAATTCTCAGTGCAATTGACCCAGAGCTACAAAGCAATCACTGACAGTTAATTGGAATTCAAATCTCTTAATAGTTCTTTCTTCCTTTAGCAATTTATGCTATTATTTTAAAATACCACTCATATCAAAGGGAGACCTTAAGGTAGGCAGTCAATTATTTAGGTTATGTGTGCATTTTTATGAATCAGAAAAGGGATGATTTAAGATAGCCTGAAAGGTGTGTTTGTATTTTGGTGTTGGTTTGAATTTCAATTCTGTGTGTGAAGGCTGAGGGTCTTAGGGGAGGGGACACAGGGTGGAGAAAGAGATTCAGGAACACTACACCTCACTCCTCAGCGTATGGTGGGACAGTGTTCTCTTAGCACTGAGGAAAGAGAGACAGGTAGGTATACAAAGAAAGAGATGAAAAACTCTGACAATGAATTACAGAAGGGATTCCTGCCTATTAGTCTCTCCTTACTGAGTCTAAGATGTTCAACAAACTGTGTCTTTAATTTCCCACTGGTTCCCTTTGGCAAGTACCAAAAATGCTCGCCTTAAACAAGAGTGGAAGCAATTTCTGTTTGCCAGTAGCAGGAAAATAAAGGTGAGTGTGCCACGCAATCACACAGTAAAATACATTACAGGTTTCTTCACCAAATAGGATGTGAGTATTATTATAGGTTTTCTTCACCAAATAGGATGTGTGAACCTGATAGGGAAAAATGTGTAAGCAAAATTTAATATAAATTAATTGGTGAACTTTATAAGTTTTTGCAGTTTATATCACACTAATGTCATTTTAGTCCTAGCACGCATGTCCATAAGAATAATTCACATCAAATCCTTACTATATAAGGGTGAAGGACTAATGACTGTCAAGAGTCGTTGCTTGGGTTGAGTGGGGATCAGGGAGGAATTCACCTTCCCATGAGGGTTTGGTAATTTGATGTTAGCTAATGAATATTTTACCAGCGTGGGGTTTGGAGGAAATAAGTATAAAGAAAAAGGACTTCCCTGCCCCCTGTGAGGCCAGCTGGAGATACCTGAGCTTTGGCTTCCAATTGTCTCACTGATCAAAAAGCCTGTATAGATATACAGTAGCTGCCATGCACCCAAAGCACTGACCAGTGAGTGGATCCCCAAGGTCACTAAGGTTAACCCATAAGCTGGTTAAATATTGGTAAAGGAAAATTTTTTTACAAGGTTTATTTTAGAGCATTATAAATGAGGGTGCATTTTCTTAAGCAAATGCTTAAATTAATACCAAAAGTGTCGTTACTGCATTTTGAGTTAAGATCTGTATTGCATGGAATACATAATTCTTTATATTTAAATATTAATATACTGTAGATAACTTCCAAGTCTTATTCTAAAGCCTAATAAAGCCCCAAAAGTTTTGTCTTAAATCAAAAAGTTGCTGTAAATTATTTCAGGTTTGATGCCTTTTTCAAGCATATTTCAAAAAGAGAGCCCATTTCCCTCTACATTTCTATAGCAGTGGGTTTTAAATGATGCAAGGAGTATGGGAAATATCCAAATGGAAATTCAGCCATCTTATGTGAAAATTAAATCTTTTTGTGTAAAATATGAATTAGAAAGGCAACATTTCACAGCATTAGTTTCAGTGTTTAATTCGAGTGGAAGAACCAGAAAGGACTCATTGTCTTCAAGGGGAAGTGACCTGTAGGGGTTGGCCAAAAGGGTAACAGGACTTAGAGAGAAAGAGAAAAGCGATTACATTAATTTTAATGGCACAATAGCAGTTTTCAATAAGCTTTATGACAGCAGAAAAGATTGATTTTTTTGCACTTTGTGCAAAAACGTGCAGTGTCCTAAACTGCATTTTGCCAGAAATCTAATACCTGTAATTTATTGTATCCCATATTCTCAATGTTAAAAGAGGAAAGAAGGCAAAAGTCTGAGGGCTTAAAATATAATGGACTGTAGATTCATTGCTAAAACTCAACTGGAGTCCTAAAGATTTCCTTTTAATTTTAAAATGCACTTAACAAAAATTTAAAAGTACCAAAATAGCTGTAAAATGGCGTCAGAACACTGTGTTTTCCACATTCTTGCTCTAAGAAATGATATGAATTTCCAGAATCTGAAATGAGGTCATGATCTCAGGGTCCTGGGATCGAGTCCCGCATCGGGCTCTCTGCTCAGCAGGGAGCCTGCTTCCTCCTCTCTCTCTCTCTGCCTGCCTCTCTGCCTACTTGTGATCTCTCTCTGTCAAATAAATAAAATAAAATCTTTAAAATAAAAAAAAAAAGTGACTAATTATAATACACGCCTCACTTGTCACATAGTGCACCAAATATATATTAAGTCTTTAACAAATGGTTGTCCAACATCCACTATGTCCCAGGAATTTTGCTAGGTGAAACAAGATAAACAAAGTCCTTGGCCTTATGAAGATTTTCTTTTGCTGGTGGTGAGCTCCAGTGTGCTAAGAGCTAAGGAAGGATGGAGGATCTGTTGTGACGGAAGCACAAGATAAGTGTGTGACTACGGAGCATTTGTGTTGGTAGAGGTGGCGTCGGAACGGGGAAGGTGTCTGTGAAGTATTTCTTCTGAAGATACAAAATTCATACAGAGTCATAAAGGCCAAATAGTACTTACTGAGATGAAACGGGTTGAAGGTTGGCAGAAGGCTAGAGCAAAAGTGTTCCAGGCAGAAGAAAAGGCATTTGTGAAGCCTCTAGATGCAAAGAGGGTAAAGAGAGAGATGGATACTCCACGTTCGAGAATTTCAGCAACTATATTGCAAGATACTTGCTAAACTTTAAACTCGCTGGACCAACTTTCTTTTTAACCTCTTATCACAATGTCTGTCACATGAGCTATTAAATAAGATATTTGTTGTATAAAAACACATTAACATGTAGCTTAAGTAAGGAGTTTGAGTAAGGAATTGTTATTACCAGAAGTTAAATTCTTATCAAGACAGGGCAGATCAAACGAGGCCAAATAAGATCTTAAAAGTTTTTGATTGATCTTGGGAAAGATTAGGATCCAGGAAATAGTTTTAATCATATAGCCAATCAAGAGCTATTGCTTTTTTAAAGGATCTTATATGGCACAGGGAGAGAACCTTTATTATATTATTAACAGCTCTAATACATCAATCCAGACTTTTAAAAAGGATTTTATATCAATCATACTTTGTCACAGGCTTCTTATATATTCCTGGTATCAGATCACCATTTGTGGGCTGGCATATAGCTATCTCTAATTCACAGAATTGGTTTTACTTCTTCGATTAAATAAAAATACAAAGAGCTTTTTATTTTTAGTTGGGTTTTAAAAAATGTTTAGTTTTGAATGTTAAAATGCAATATGAATATTTTAGAGTGGTGTATTTTAAAGTATTAAATAAAAAGAAACACATTTCAGGACTATTTTTAAAAACTGAAGTTTAGTTAAAAGAAGAAAGTGAAGAGATACCTCACTGTACATATTTCATAGCGTGGAGATGAACAAGCATTTAAAGGACATGAGATATCATTTCACGCACAAAACACACCATTTACTAAATGATACTTTAGTGCCCCAGAAGAGTTAATTTACCTAACATGGGTGAACAAGTTCCTCACAGAGAGTAGTTCTCTCTTTTCAGACACATGATAATATTTGAATTTTAAAAAGGGTGAAAGAAATGGACAGATGTAATCTGTCTTTTGTATATTGATTATAATTAGTATTAATCTTGGTGATTGCTACTGATGAAGACAGATTTATTCCTGCTAAAATGGAGAAGTCTTTGCTTTCAGAGGTTGTTTTTTTTTGTACTTTTATTTTTACATATTTATTAGTCTTTCACAAAGTACTCAATTAATCTTCAGACCCAAATTAGCAAACCCATCAAACATTTGTCTCATTAAATATAGACCCTGGCAATTCTAGAATAAAGTGATGCTTCACCAAATTCATTCTCGAGTCACAGTCATTGTTCATGTCAATTCAGTAATCCAGAAAGCTCTATGGTTGATAGACTTATCATTTATATTTCACCCACTTCTAAGAAAGATTTGATTTGTTCATAGTAAATAATTTACCCACCCTAGAATCTTGCCTTTAATCTCCCAGTAAACCTGTAGCAGAGGAAAACAGCTCAGTGCAGTGCGGTGACGCTGGCAGAAGCACAAGAGAAGACTAACAGTCCAACAGTCTGAGAGGTAGCAAAATGAATTCTTCAATGAAAGCACAAGAAAATTGAGAAGTCTCAACACTATGAGCAAGTATCGATGAGGTACACTAGAATATGGATGACTTCTAAAAGAGGCACAGTTAAATTTATATTTTGAGCTGATCACTTGGCAGTTGAATGTAAAATAGAATAACAATTACCTTTCAAACTTTAAGGGATTTTTCTTGATTTTTTTTTTTAAAGATTTTATTTATTTATTCGACAGACAGAGATCACAAGTAGGCAGAGAGGCAGGCAGAGAGAGAGGAGGAAGCAGACTCCCTGCCGAGCAGAGAGCCCCATGCGGGGCTTGATCCCAGGACCCTGGGATCATGACCTGAGCCGAAGGCAGAGGCTTTAATGCACTGAGCCACCCAGGCGTCCCATAAGGGATTTTTCTCATATGAAATAGGTCATACAAGTCCACTCTGCTAATTTTCACTTACACAGACTCAGAAGATCCAAGACTGGGCGCAAGGTCTGTCTTTATCCTTAGGCAGTATTTTCTTTGCTGTTTAAGTAGTCCCATTTTTCCTTTTGCCAACTTTAACTGTCATTGTGAAACCTTAGTTCCCTTACATTTTGCTCAATTCACCTTTATAACCATAATGGAGTGTTATGGACTGAATTGTGTCCCCCCAACCAAATTCATATGTTGAAGTCCTAATCCCCAGTATCTAAGATTGCAACCATATTTGGAGACAGATCTTTAAAGAAGTAAAATTCAGGGGACGCCTGGGTGGCTCAGTGGGTTAAAGCCTCTGCCTTTGGCTCAGGTCATGATCCCAGAGTCCTGGGATTGAGCCCCATATCGGGCTCTCTGCTTGCTGGGGAGCCTGCTTCCTCCTCTCTCTCTGCCTGCCTCTCTGCCTACTTGTGATATCTGTCTGTCAAATAAATAAATAAAATCTTTAAAAAAAAATAAAAGAAGTAAAATTCAGGCAAAATGAGGTCTTTAGAGTGGACCTGAATCCAATATGACTTGTGTTTTTATAAAATGAGATTAAGACACAGACACAAAGAGACAACCACGTGAAGACACCAGAATATGACGACCACCTACACACCAAAGAGAGGCCTTCCAAAGAAATCGAGCTTGCCAACTCCTTGACCTTGGACTTTAGACTCTACAACAGTGAAGGAAAAAAATTCTGTTGCTTAAGCCACCCGGTCTGTGATACTTTGTTATGACAAAATCCGAAAATAGAAAACTAATGCATAGGGGATTAAGAGAAATTCTAGAAAAAGTTATCTCCTGGTAGAAAGAGGTCATAATGCTAAGAGTTATTGGTGCTTAGAAAAACACCATACTACAGGAAAATGATGTCCCTCAGACAAATTTCTTTACATTTGGAATTTTACGCTTTAATGGTCTAAGACAGGCATGAAATTCAGTGATATTCAATATATTTAGCCTTGTGGTTCTTTATAGCTCATTGTACCAACAACTTTTGACATAGAATACTACATTTGGAAGTCAATTTTAATTTTTTAAAGAAATATAAGATTAAGGAAGTACAGGTCTGAATTGATTCTTATAAGCAATCATGCATTTTACCTGCAATTCCTAACTCAACTCACCATACTACCAATTAATTTTACTCTGGAAAAAACTTAGATATCATAAAAGTAGGGGGAATAATTAAATTTTTAGTTAGTTAAATGAACCCGATTAAAGACATTGCCAAAATTCAACATTTTTAAATCAAAATTTACCACATTTTCTCTATAACTACTTATCTATGCATCTATTTTAAGAAACTATTTTAAAGACTTATTTATTTATCCATTTATTTTAGAGAGAAGGAGAGAGAGCACAAGCAAGGGGATGGCAGAAGGAGAGGGAGAAGCAGGCTCTCCACTGAGCAGGGAGCCAACATGAGCCTCCCCCCCAGGACCCTGAGACCATGACCTGACCTGAGCCAAAGGCAGATGCTTAACTGACTGAGCCACCCCGGTGCCCTTTAATGAACTGTTTTAAAATAAATCCCAAATGTTATGTCATTTCACTTTTGTTATGTATCTCTAAAAATATAGATTTTTAAAATATAATTTTTCATTATTGCATCTAACTAAAAATCATTCTACTATCATCTTAGGTTGGTCCATAATCAAATTTCCATCATTGTTTCAGAAGTGCCTTTCAGCAATTAGCTATAGGCCCAAATAAGCATGTGAAACAAGGTCTACAGATTCTACTTGGTCGCTAGTCTCCTAAGCCCTTTGACCTACAGCAAGGCATTCCAGCCTTCCCCTTCCCCTTATTTTTTCTCTTTATTGTTGAAACTGTGCCCACCATCTTGTAGAAAGCATTATATTCTGATTTTTTTAAATGTATTTTCTTTGGAAGTCATTTAATTTCTTTCTTTAACATCCTCATTCCCAGTTCCTGTAACTTTAAATTAGCTTTCCATTCAGACTCCATTTTTGGGGGGGAAAAAATAACTTCATGAATAGTGTCATAGGCATCACATTACATCACGTCAGGAGGCAAGTAATAATGTCTCTGGTCCCCCTTCTAGGTCTTGACTGGTGGTTTTACATTCTAACACTTGATCGAAAACTTCCACTGCAAGTTTTACATCAACCTTTCATCTAATGGTTTAATCAGTTGATGATTATTGCTTGAATCGATTATTTAATTAGGCATGGCA
Source organism: Mustela putorius furo (assembly GCF_011764305.1). Lineage (NCBI taxonomy): Eukaryota > Metazoa > Chordata > Mammalia > Carnivora > Mustelidae > Mustela > Mustela putorius. Next base: position 14,401,210 of record NW_025421402.1, read on the forward strand.
AATTATTATTTTCTAATTTTATCATTTCTTTAGCAACTCAGCCTGAATTTATTTGTAAAGAAAATAAATTTTCAGTTGAAACTATTTGGTTTCCTCAAATATAGTTAGTATGAGAGGGATAGAATTAGTCGTAGGTGCCCTAATTACTTCCAGTAGATTCCAAAGATTTATTTGCTTGTCATTCAGCTTTCTCTCATTTATTTGATAATCATCATGAACTTACAGAGGTTTATAGATTCAGGATATATTATCCTTTTCGATGCTCAGATAATCACATCATTGGCAAGTGCTAGCCCTTTCAAGTTGGCTCCTCTGTCCTTGACAAAAGCTATCATTTTCTTGCTTTTAAGCATAGGCTTTCCTAGGCTCATCTTCAAATTTCCTAGCTGGGACCTAAAATTAGCCATTCATCAAAGAAACCATTATTCCCTTTAGGGGGGATGGTACTTGGAAGCTATAATTTAAGCACAAAAATCAGGAATGATTTGTGAATGTGCCTACCATATCTGCTAAGGGACATGCCGATATTCTTTGTGCTAGTCAAAAGCATTTATTATAAGTATTACAAAAGCAGGAACATTTTATTCCTTTTAGTTTATTGTTCTTAAACCAGGACTGTCTTTATCATCTAGTACCTTCTTCTGAAAGTTTTTCAATATCATCACCTTAGACATCAACAATAGAAGCATACTATAGAAGTATAGTGCATAATGTAGAAGTACATTTTTAAAGTTGCCCTACTTTAGAGTAAAAATTCAGGTAACATATTATTCATGAAAGTTCACAGATGTGCAACAGAATCACAAATAAGAAAATGTATGGAAAGAGAGAGATTATAAAAGCAAATTTTGAATGTGAACTGGTCACTTGTACCCTCTAGAAGATGGTAGAAATGACCTGTTATGCCCCTGTTCCTACTGTTTGCCTGGGCAGTGGCAGGGATGGTGGGAGTAACACATGTGATTCTGGTCTGGAATCCTGTTTTCTTTTGTTTTGTTTTTTTGGTTTTTTTAAGATTTTATTTATTTATTTGACAGACAGAGATTACAAGCAGGCAGAGAGGCAGGAGAGACAGAGAGAGAGAGAGAGGAGAATACAGGCTCCCTGCTGAACAGAGAGCCCCATGTGGGCCCGATTCCAGGACCCTGAGACCACGACCCAAGCTGAAGGCAGAGGCCCAACCCACTGAGCCACCCAGGCACCCAGAATCCTATTTTCTTTACAAAAGGAAACATAGTTTCTACAATTTACTTACAGGAAGAACAATTTATAAAGCACTTTTTTTCTTGCTATTCCAAGGGGACACAAATAAAAAGATGACCAGGGAAGCCCAGATAATTTAAAACTTGAGGAGCTCTTAAACATCTGAAGGGAAACTTCTTTATGGTCAAATGCCCTGTCACAATCACAAAATACACACATCTAGCAATATGGAGAATTTAGTTCATGGGCCTCTACCCTTACATGTTGCTCTCTAGTAAAGAAATCTGCTTACTTACTTGTCCTCTCAGAATTTCATGTCTCCTATAATACTACTACATGAGAACTGGACTTAATATTTTTTCAGGTATTTTAAACAACTATAACGTTCTCTCCATGTCATTTTCCAAAAGGTTTTACGTATATATATGTATATACATGCGTGTATGTGCCTCTGTATATAAGTATGTATATGTATATATGTATATATATATGCAAACACATCCATGTGCCTCTGTGTGTGTGTGTGTGTGTGTGTAGTGAAAAACAATGATCAAATGATTCAATAGAACTAATCCTAAAAATCCTAAAAAAATAGAACTACTTTGTTATATGTGGAATTTCCATAATATGTAAATATGTAATTATTTGACCTGGCTGGATGTTTTTCCTTCGTAAGACACCTTCAGAATTCTGTGAATCATCATTTGCCTTATTGCAGGAGATGTGAGTAATCACATTTTGTGTTGTCTTATTAAACAATTTGGAAAACTGACTCAAATTCAATCACTGACTTACCAAAAGAAAATTACTTTTAAGATACCAGTCTGACTTTCATCCTTCAAAGAGCACTTTGACATTAGATGTTGATAGTTTAGCAGAAATTCCGGGGCCCAAGGCTGTTTTAAAGCAGCTGCTTTATTGATCCGGACCACGTTCAGTTATTTGTCATGGTCTTTTCTAAAAATCTAACTTGCTTGTGTTCAGAGGTAGAAGAAAAGAGCAACAAATGCTTGGTGTTGCCTTCCAGCAAAATAAAGTGAAAATTCTGCCGTTATCCAGTGATGGGAGACTATCACCATCTTTAAGTCAAATATTTCAGAAAATTACAGATTTCAAAATTACTAAGTGGATAAGCACTACAGAAAACAATACATTGGAGTTATTGATATGGGCTCCAGATTTTTATAGACAGAATACCTTATTAGCTATGTGAACTTGGGCACCCTCCTTAGTGTCCATAAGCTTTAATTTACTCATTTGGAAGTCAGGATAATGATAAGAGCTTCACAATAATATTGTTCTGAGGTGATGTATGAACCATGCTGTTCATAACAAGTTTCAATAAACATTAGCTATAATTATTCATATTATTAATATAGGTAAAGTTATATTACTGATATCAATAAGTAGCTGGTTCCCATAGAAACTCAGTTCATTGGCTTACACTAAGTTTCAGAAGAATGAGGTTTTTAAATTTTACTCTTATTAGTTGGTAATGAAAACTGAAAATAAATAAAGGGAACTTAAAGTGTGTTTGATGTAATAAATGTTGTCTTAGCAAGTTTTCTACTTATTATCTAATTTAATCGGCCCCAAAACTTTGTGAGGTAGCTCTCAATTGCTCAAGGTCACAGATCAGATTCCCTGTCATAGTCAAGTTCATTGTAGTTGGTTGAAAGGAAATAATGCACTTAGAAGAGAGCATGTATATAGCCTTGGGGTTACCTTGAACATGTAATTATTATAAATGGAAAAAAGAAGTCCCAATTTCCACAAATTTCTTTAGTGAAAATTCTCTCAAGTAGATTACATTGTTTCTTTCTAAGCAACAGATACTTGTTTTATCTCTAAAGGAATACTTGTAAAACCATTCTAACTCCACTTTATTGTAAGTTAATACATTATAGACACACACACACACACACACGCATGCATAAAATATATATGTGCTCTTTGAATGCAAATACTTCTGCACTAGAAATTTTTACTGAGTGCCTGTAAGAGCCCCAGGCATTGGAGAGACAAATGTAAATGATCTTCTAACTCTAGAAAGGGTTACATTGGAGAAGATGACCAGCGATCTTCAGAGATATTTCAGAGCTAAAATTCTCTAAGATCCATAGCATAAACCTGAATTGAAGTCATTTAGATGCTATATTAAACTAAGCTTTAAAATGTATAAATGTTTTAGATATTGGAACATAATATCTAGTGTGAAAGATAGTACACTTTGGAGAAGCCAGAAAAATTGGAAGCAAGTGACAGGCAAGAAAAGTAAATCTTTTTGTTTTGTCAAGACTTTCTTCAAATCCCTGCCAGGTAACAAGTTACAGATTGCTTCTGTGGTCCTAAAGGTTTTTCCGTGTACATATGCATACTGTGTTGCAATTGTTTCTATTATGATTGGTCCTTTGAAAATGCAAGTACACACACACACACACACACACACACACACACACACACTCTCTCCCTCTCTCTATCTCTCTCTTCTCTTTCCCAAGGATACATATAGAATATTTATTCTTAGACATTTTGTAGGTTGTAGGTCCTCAGGGTTGGAGGTCTTTAACAAAAAACCATGAACAGTTGCTTAAACTAGACTGAAAGTGTATCCTGCTTTTACTTCATGCTTGTAGCACAGGGCACCCGGGCAGCTCAGTCAGTCAAGAGTTTGCCTTTGGCTCAGTTCATGATCCTAGCATCCTGGGAATGAGACAACTCTCCGGCTCCCCGCTCTGCGGAGAGACTTCCTCTCCCTCTGCCCTTCCCCCTTGTTCATGCTCTCTCTCTCTCAAAAAAATAAATAAAATCTTAAAAAAAAAAAAAAAAAGGGTAGGCAGGATTAGTTAAAGGATGGTTGTACCCTACTCCATGAAGTGATCTCAAAACCAGATTTCATCTCTTTTTAAATCCTGATGTCTTTGACTATGATCTTCCTCTTTAGGTTCAGGGTCAGTTGACTCACTGTATCCACCTTTTAGCCAGTGGGAAGAGGGAAGGAGGAGGTGGTACACAGGCTGCTTCCTTTTAAGATTTCATGACAGGGGGCACGTGGGTGGCTCAGTGGGTTAATGCCTCTGCCTTCAGCTCAGGTCATGATCTCAGGGTCCTGGAATCGAGCCCCACATCGGGCTCTCTGCTCAACAGGGAGCCTGCTTCTTCCTCTCTCTTTGACTGCCTCTCTGCCTATTTGTGCTCTCTGTCTGTCAAATAAATAAATAAAATCTTAAAAAAAAAAAAAAAAAGAAAGATTTCATGACAGACTGCTTATGCCCCTCCATACACAGATGCTATTGGGCAAAACTTCATTACATGGCTATAACCTAGCTGCTCGGTATGTGGGCAAAGGCACTCTCCAGCGAAGCAGTCATGTGCCCTGGTAAATGTAGGGGATATCATAATCAAATTAAGAAGAGAAGAGGGACGTGACAGTCTCCATTAGCAGTCCCTGCCATGTCATATAGAAGGAAAAAGAGACATTTCTCTAAAGACAAGACATAATCCTGAAAGAATCATCAGGAAAAATTACAATGGCTTTTCTATTAATACACAGAACAGTTTTGGGGTCCTGTAAATGAGTCAACTGCATGTTCTTGTCCTCCAAATCCATTTGCCTGCTTTGAGACTGTCTTAGGTAACAAAGAAGTGTGTGCCAAGGGACATACCAGAATAAAACATATACAAAACCTGCCCTCAAAGAGAAGAAGATAGAAACATAACTAATAATTGTCACAAGTATCAAAATTATCCAAGAAGTTGAGCCCTGGATACTGAGAGTGATGCCTGAGAAAAAAAGGTATGGGGGCAGAGGGGGTTATATTAGAATAGTCCTTATGAGATGAAACCAAGGATCATATCTGTCATTTCACTCTTATGGTTCTCATTTTCTTTCAAATGAATGTGATTAGAGTCATTGATTTCTAAAATTTCTTTCAGCTCTTCTATCCTATTAAATAATACTTTGATGTCTTTAAGGAGTTAGTGTATTGCAAAAGAGGTCAATTGCTCAAATCCAACAATTTCTATTTTCTTTAATTTTGCTCTTTTGCTAAAGCTTTTAAATATCCACAGTCTAATTCAGATTCTGTAAGTTAAAACTAATGCTCGCGTGAATCATTAAATTTAGTGGTATTAAGATGACATAGATAAACACACTTCTATTTTTTAACTGAATCTTTATACTAGATTTAATTCCTTTTTGTTGTATTCTCCAAAGTAAAAGGTGGTAAAAATAATTATATTGTCCACATATAATAACTCCATAATTTGGTTTCCACTCAGAGACTATTAGAATACCTGACCTCCAAGATGCTGTTAATGCAGTTTTGAAGTTTAATTTTGATATATTGATTTTTTCCTAAGGGATGAGAACTATTCCAAATGGAAAATATGATTTGTAGTTTATTTTTTACTAGTAAGGTAAAGCCTAAAGGAAATGTTAGTAAAATAAGATTTATTTATGAAGTAAAATGAAAATCAGAATTAACTTTTGTTTATAATTATGTCAATTGTTTAAAAAAAAGAGTTAAGGGCATTTTTGGCAGTCAGTTAATTCTGGAAGAGGGGAGCTAAGGGTCTGTTTTTTTTGTGAGATGCTGTTTAAGGAAATTATTTGACTCCATAAAATGAATCCCCTCATCCACCAAATAGAGTGGACCTACAGTATCATTTCAAAAACCTACAGTATCCATAGATAAGTAAAGGGGATTTGTAAATATGCTCTCTTTTATAAATCAACATAATAATCTGTTATTTTCTATAAATTATTTTAGTTTAAATGAGCAAGATTAGGAAGAAAATCTCCAAACACTGAGAGATCAAAGTCATCTCTTTTGTCTTACCACTAAGCATTGCAATGGATTTACTGTTAGAGTACGGTCACATGAGAATCCTTCAGAACCATGTGCAGTACGCTAAACACAGTAGGCATGCCTGCAGTATACAAAACACAGTAGGCATGCAACAAGCTTGTGTGGGCTTAACTTGGATTGCTTCTTGAAAGACTAGATATAGTTTGAAGGGTGCCTGTGTGGCTCAGTGGGTTAAAATCTCTGCCTTTGGCTCAGGTCATGATCTCAGGGTCCTGGGATCGAGCCCTGCATCAGGCTCTCTGCTCAGCGGGGAGCCTGATTCCTTCTCTCTTTCCACCTACTTCTCTGCCTACTTGTGATCTCTCTCTCTCTGTCAAATAAATAAATAAAATCTTTTAAAAAAAGAAAGAAAGAAAGAAAGAAAGACAAGATATAGTTTGAAATAGAGCTCTACTTTATATTTACTAAAGCATAATTTGAAATTGTACCTTTTTATATTTGTGTATATCTTGCATGATACAGCTTGCCTCTATATTTCTTTAGTTTTATGATGACCTAGTACTCATTTATCTTATAAGCCAAGAACAAATCACTTTATTAAAGTGTTATTTAGCAATGCTGAACTGTTATATTATTATTCATGCTGCTTGTTCTTTTTTTTTTTTTTTTTTTTTCTTTTCTCTCTCTCAGGTTTTCTGCTGAAACCTCTGCTTTGCTACACAAGGAGAGCCCCTCTGACTGTTTTCTGGCTTCTCAGTATCATCATCTTTTCCACTATACATTTATAGTTTCTTGTTTAATGTATGCCATCCCTATAGTCCTGTCTGGAGGGAAGTAACAATCTCTAGTCTCAGGACCTGGCAGCTAATAGGTGCACTTAATGATAGTTCTTAAAATTACAATAATTATAAGTTACAAAATTATGTTACATAATAGCTCAAGCAATACTTACCATTGAATTATAGGACAGCTAAGGGAGATAAGAATATAATGCTGCGGGAGAAAAACCTATCCTTCTGAGACTGACCACAGAAGTTGAACTCCAAACTCACCTTGATGATGTGATCACTGGGGATTTAAATCTGAAAGTATATACAGTGCTTACTCTGCTGTTTTCCATCTGTGTTGCTCCCAGGAGTGGAGCACACCTGCATCGAGGACGACATACAATTTTGTGACTTTATCAAAGCCTTCCCAGTGCCCTTGAGCCCTTCTGGGAGCCAGAGAAAGCTGCATACAGCACTCTTTTCTTAAGGGACTGACAACAAAATGAAGAAACTTTGCATATCTGATTTTTTATGGCCACAGAATGAACTTTCCTAAATTCATTATTTATAAAATGTAAATATGACATTATATGCAAAAGGTCAGAAACAATCATCTACACATATTCCAAGCATATTAACCTTAAAATGTAATTTTTTTGCAAGTAAAAAAAAAACTCATTGAATTTTGTTTTGGTATAAAGTTTTAATTTGCTTAATTTATGCAAAATATTGTATCTGTTTTTCCTGTTTTGAAATACAAATAGTATAAAGCATCCTGTTAAGAGTTGAGTGGCCCTCATGTTATTATATTAAATTATATTACATTAGGTTACCACATTCAAATGAAACTTACATTTTTCTCTTATCAATTATATCCAGACTTCATCACTACAGTCTTTTTAATTATTCAATTGACTCAGTGTATAGGATGGAAACTATTCCTATTTGTGAATTTCACATCTGAAGACATTTCATTACATATCCTTGATAGTGATTTCCTTCACACAAAATCAACCAACTGATAAAACACTTTAAAGAATCCTTTGTTATTCTGGCAACTGGCCTGCTTGTAAAAATTGCAGTTAATCTTTATTTATAGCTTTGTTCCTAATAGCGTCTTCTTCTTGTGAGAAATCCCTTTAATTTCCTGTCTAAAATATTTCCACAAACATTATCGACACAAACTATGACTTGAAAAGCAGCTAGGTCTTTGGAAATTAATCAGAATGTGCAAATTATATTTCAAAAATAGTTTCTTCAAATTCTAGCATGTTAATTGCGTGTAAAGACAGAATTATTTGGTCACAAAGTGCAAAACAACACAGATGCCGTAAGTCGTGGAGGAATACGGTGGGTAAAGGGAGATATAATCCTAATGTACATCTTAATTCCAAACGTCCATGTGAGAAGAGTAGTTGTCTATAATGCAGCTCTCAATCATGACTCAGTCTTCCCTCATACTTTCTCTCTGCTGGATTTTCCTACCAAAGCCTTTCTTCCAATCAGTATTTGTAACTTCCCTCAAGCGACAGCCCTTCCAGAAAGCATGCCTGGCAGGCCTGTACTGTACACTAATGTCCCTAAATCAAACAGTGAACTATCAACAAGAGAGGCTGACCAAAAGGAATAAAAACAATCATGCCAGTACCCATCTCAGTGTGTAGAGACATCAGAGAATGTGGGGAATCCTATCAAACCAAAATCTCCTGGCTCATTCCAGGAGAACATCTGCTATTTAGCTCTAAATACAACCACATATTTCCCCTCTACCTAAGTTGTGGATACCAAAGCAAGATGAAAATGCAGTCTCTTATTCAAAAAAACAGAGAGAAATGTTTTCCTTTTTCCTGCAATTTCTCTTTTACTTATTATGGTGTTTTTAAAATGTGATTTGCCTCTTCACTTCTTGGGATGCAGAAACACTTAAAAGGTGCAAGCCAACCTTCCTAGTCTCCCAGGGCCCTGGACAGTGACTTGCTATCCCGTGTGGGTACCTGACCCTGAACTTCTCTGTGCTCCAGGTCCTGCCCACTGAAGGGAATGGTTGGTGGATTGGGTCAGGGAAGTAGACAGCTAAGAACCCATCTGGAGGAGACAAGGTGGCAATGAGAGGGAAGACCACACTTGAGGTGAAACTCCAAGCACCTGGCATATGCTTGTTTCACTGCCTTCACTTAAAAAACACAAATTCAAGGGATGCCTGTGTGGCTCAGTTCATTAAGCATCTGACTTAGGTTCAGGTCACAATGTCAGTGTCCTGGGATTAAGTCCCAAGTCAGGCTTACAGCCCAGCGGTGAGTTTGCTGGTCCCTCTGCCCTTCTCCCCACTCATGCTTGTACTTTGTCTCTCAAATAAATAAATAAATAAATAAATAAATACTTTAAAAAATAATTTTAAAAATGTTTTTAAATCCACAAATGCAGAAATAAAGTTAGTAAGAATTTCAAGGTAGCATTAAACCCAAGCACTGGACCCAGTTTCCAGCACAGGGAAACTGTTCTTTGCTTATGGTCAAGTCAAAAACTCTGGCTGTAGGTGTTACTTGTGGGAGCTTTGTGAGGAAGAGTTGGGAGAATGGTGAGTAGGAGAAAGTACAAAAGAAGGCTCTCCTTGAAATTCAGTCTTTTCTGTGTTTGAGCTAGGTCTTAAGACAAGACTCTATTCACCATTACATCCTGTTGCATAACAACAAGCAACAGCTGTGATTTTCTCAACCACAGACAGACTAGAAATTAAAGAATGGAATCATAGGATGCCTGAGTAGATAGTTGGGCCAAGTGAGTCCATCTGGTTCAGCTTGAGCACCAGTAACCCTTGGGAGCTGTAAAGCTCAAAGCTGCCAACTGGAACCAGAAATTTTATCGCTCTCTTACCATTATCTTTGTCTGGGGGCTTTCTCCTGGTTCCTGCGCTGCTATAACCTCTTTGGGTTTGGGTTTTTCTCCTTTGTATGTTTTAAATAAAGTGTGTATTAGCACTGGACATACTAGGAAGTGCTGTCTTTCCATAAAAAGCTGATAGAGGTGGCTGCTTCCAATGACTTCTTTTTTCCCCAAGACAGAGATGATCTTGTCCTCCTCTGTTTAAAAGGCTTAGTTGTTTCACATTGTCCTCAAAATAAAGTCCATTTGCTCTTTGTAAATGGCTTTACCCAGCTATGACTTCTATATGACATTTAAGAATCTCTTATGAACTTCCATTGTTTGCCAATATCATAGCTTTCAGTTATGGAATATGGCTTTTAACTTACATATTGTCTTCCCTGTTAGGCTTAATGTCCTTGAAGGAAAAATATCCTATTTATTATTGAACTTCTAGAGTCTCACAGTGCCTGTGGCATGAGAAGCTCATAATGTATTAGTCAAATGAAAGAATATTGATCTTAGAATTTTGTCTATGGGGGAGCAATTGGGGGTGAAACAAGCTGATGAGATTTTGGAGTAATAAAATACCAAGAATATTCATTACAGAATGAAGTCCATCATAACCCCAAGAGTTGCAGCTGGTGTATCTCATTCATTGCACCTGGCATGGCAGTAGAGAGGGGATGGTGACTGCATCCTAACTTCATGATCTTTTGGATCCAGTTTGATTCCTCAACAGGCTTCATCACTGGAAGATCTGCTACAACCACAGCTGTGGCCCTTCCCACTCTGAATGCTGCTTTCCATTGCATTGAGCTGTATCATGAAGAATGCACTTTAAAATGTGAAAACAGATGCTCTAACATCTGTCACAACCTCAGAGTGGATCTTTCCCAAGGACATTCATCAATTTTAAAGTACTCTCACAGCAAAATGCAGAACAAAATTCAGAATCTGATGAGAAGGGTAGCTGTAGGTATATTTCCAAGATCTTCAAAATCTGGACCATATTTGCCATTAAAGCAGCCGCTAGTTAAAAAGTGCTTTCAAAAAAAGCATCAGTGATCATACTTTCAGCTATCATGGACCTGTTTTTGACTCTACTAGTTCAAATCCATAGGGGAATAGCATGACACCATATTGAATGCAGATCATTCTTACCTGTCAGAGCAGTATTTGTGAAATTTTGGTTTTCCAGGTCCTGACTTCACAATTTTTAGGGTGTTTCTATATATCCTGTCCTATAACTCATTGAATAAAGTCAGTAAATTAATTCATACTTGTATTTAAAAAAATAAAGATAATTTTTTAATATTACTGAAAGAAATGAGAAAGTAAAATTGTGATAAATAGGAACTGGAAAAATAAATAAGTTAAAACAAAAGTATTCAACTAAAAATAAGTATGGATTATGAAATTTAAAATAAAGAAAATAAAAATTAAAATAATCAGTCTTGATGTTCTTTAATTTAAGGCAAATAAGAGATACTATATCAAAATAAAACTCTCTGTGTGTGTGTCTGTGAGTGTGTGTGTGTGTTAACCAGACCTGAGAACTGAATCTCACTCATATATCCTTTTGGAAAAGGTAATATATTTGACCATCTGCTTGGATAGAGCTGCGGGAAAGAAGAACATCATTGCCACACTCCTCAGATTTATGAAAGGAAGGTTTTCCATAAACATGTTCCAACCTCTCTCCACTTTACAACTTATTCTAAGATAAGGAATGTGAAGAAACTTCTCTAGGTGAGAGCTTGTCAGAAAGAGCCAGCCAGGTGGCCATGTGGCTCTTTGTGGTAGCTCTGTTTTCTTCAAAAGAGCCATTTACATCAGGGGAGGAAGGATGCAGGTCTGCTAGTCTGGAGAAGCTTCCTTCCTCCAGTCTTGCCTTTATTTACTCGCAGGGGAGAACAGGTGAAGCCTGCCTAATTTTAAGGCTCAACATAAGCTCAATAAATTAGTTAATATTGTCTTAAATCATTCCCTCTGATATGGAGTAATAAAAATAATGTATTGTTCTTTTATTTCTCAAATTGTTCAGAATCAGGACAAGGAAGAGGGTCATTATTTTGAGTGGTGGCCCTCTGTGACTCTCAACTTATTGGACAGTAAGAATTCTTAACCAGATGAGATTTTATTGAATTTCTTTATTCCAAGAAACACAGGAAAAAGATTTCTTGAATTTATTCTTATTCTGAATATGTTAATCTATTTGACCATTTATCTGCAAGGTAATGGAAGAGAGATTTCTTATCTACTCCCTTCTAATTTAGGAACATATGTAAGAATAATTTATTAAGGTTTTATGATGCTTCTTTATAATGTTAAAATATTCTCTGGGAATTTTCAGACAAGTTAATAATAAAGCAATTCAAAAGGTAAAAATGTTTTTAAAAAATTTGGTTGATTTTCTATATGAATACAGTTAGAGGACTTCCCTCAAGTGTCCTGGGTGTATAGTGCCTGAGACAGTAATGATAATGACAGCACTTCCTAGGTACTAGTAATAGTCTAAGGCCTGGAGTATCTCTTTAAATTTTGACAACAGTCCATGAGATACTCATATTCCTTTCTTTCAGCAGATTAAACCAAAGTTCAGAAACATGGAGTTGTATAAATCATAAATCATACAAATCACAAGTGAAAGAATCAATTCAAGTCCTGTTCAGACCTGCCTGAATCTAGGCCAACCATTGATTGGTGTATTTTCTTCCTCCATGGAATGGATTTGGAATCTGAGACAACAGTCTTGTCTTCTCAAGGGCATGGGGTAGGCAGAAATCTCAGTCAGGTCTTGTTATCTGTGATAAGACATAATAGAGGACTAGTAGTATGAAGGTAGACAGAGGTTTCTCCAGGTAGTAAGGGCAGAATGGGCAAAGGCTTCGGGAAGAACATGGCATGAACTGTGGGACAGGCAAAAAATCCTTTCCATTTCACTAAAGAAGTGATAAGTGAATAGGTTAATTGAGATGAGGTGTATAAAATCCAGATAGAAGAGCTTACTTAACCTGTTGTGGTAGACATGGAAGATTATTCAAGAGAATCGACTTGAAGTGAAATTCTTCCTTGAGCCAGGCAGGGAGTAAGTCCCATTACAAATGAGGATTCCTTTAATGTCCACGGCACCTTATCAGGAAGAAATTTTCATTTCTATTCTATAGATGGAATAATAGACTTATTAAGTTGCTGTCAGTCACACAAGCAGTAATTGACAGATCTTAGATTTAAAATATATGTCACAGTGACCCTCCAGCAAAGTAGAGCAGTTAAAAAGAGGAAGGAGACCATAAGATACCTAGGAATAAACCTAACCAAAGAGACACAGAATCTATACTCAGAAAACTATAAAGTACTCATGAAATAAATTGAGGAAGACACAAATAAATGGAAAAATGTTCCATGCTCCTGGATTGGAAGAATAAATATTGTGAAAATGTCTATGCTACCTAAAGCAATCTACACATTTAATGCAATTCCTATCAAAGTACCATCCATCTTTTTCAAAGAAATGGAACAAATAATGCTAAAATTTATATGGAACCAGAAAAGACCTCGAATAGCCAAAGGGATATTGAAAAAGAAAGCCAACGTTGGTGGCATCACAATTCCAGACTTCAAGCTCTATTACAAAGCTGTCATCATCGAGACAGCATGGTACTGGCACAAAAACAGACACATAGATCAGTGGAACAGAATAGAGAGCCCAGAAATAGACCCTCAACTCTATGGTCAACTTATCTTCGACAAAGCAGGAAAGAATGTCCAATGGAAAAAAGACAGCCTCTTCAATAAATGGTGCTGGGAAAATTGGACAGCCACATGCAGAAAAATGAAATTGGACCATTTCCTTACACCACACACAAAAATAGACTCAAAATGGATGAAGGACCTCAATGTGCGAAAGGAATCCATCAAAATCCTTGAGGAGAACACAGGCAGCAACCTCTTCGACCTCTGCCGCAGCAACATCTTCCTAGGAACAACGCCAAAGGCAAGGGAAGCAAGGGCAAAAATGAACTATTGGGATTTCATCAAGATCAAAAGCTTTTGCACAGCAAAGGAAACAGTTCACAAAATCAAAAGACAACTGACAGAATGGGAGAAGATATTTGCAAACGACATATCAGATAAAGGACTAGTGTCCAGAATCTATAAAGAACTTAGCAAACTCAACACCCAAAGAACAAATAATCCAATCAAGAAATGGGCAGAGGACATGAACAGACATTTCTGCAAAGAAGACATCCAGATGGCCAACAGACACATGAAAAAGTGTTCCATATCACTCGGCATCAGGGAAATACAAATCAAAACCACAATGAGATATCACCTCACACCAGTCAGAATGGCTAAAATCAACAAGTCAGGAAATGACAGATGCTGGCGAGGATGCGGAGAAAGGGGAACCCTCCTACACTGTTGGTGGGAATGCAAGCTGGTGCAGCCACTCTGGAAAACAGCATGGAGGTTCCTCAAAATGTTGAAAATAGAACTGCCCTATGACCCAGCAATTGCACTATTGGGTATTTACCCTAAAGATACAAACGTAGTGATCCAAAGGGGCACGTGTACTCGAATGTTTATAGCAGCAATGTCCACAATAGCCAAACTATGGAAAGAACCTAGATGTCCATCAACAGATGAATGGATCAAGAAGATGTGGTATATATACACAATGGAATACTATGCAGCCATCAAAAGAAATGAAATCTTGCCATTTGCGACAACATGGATGGAACTAGAGCGTATCATGCTTAGTGAAATAAGTCAAGCAGAGAAAGACAACTATCATATGATCTCCCTGATATGAGGAAGTGGTGGTGCAAAGTGGGGGCTTAAGTGGGTAGGAGAAGAATAAATGAAAGAAGATGGGATTGGGAGGGAGACAAACCATAAGTGACTCTTAATCTCACAAAACAAACTGAGGGTTGCTGGGGGGAGGGGGTTTGGGAGAAGGGGGTGGGATTATGGACATTGGGGAGGGTATGTGCTTTGGTGAGTGCTGTGAAGTGTGTAAACCTGGTGATTCACAAACCTGTACCCCTGGGGATAAAAATATATGTTTATAAAAAATAAAAAATTAATAATTCAAAAAAAAAAAGAGGAAGGAGAAGGAGGATTTTAAGGGGGGATGGTGTGGATGAGTTGGTAAACAGAGCATTGTTAAGGTTTATGAAGAATACTTGATAATGACAGCACAATAGACCTGTTAATCCCTATCCCAGCCCTACCACACTTCAAGAATTCATTCCTCCTTCCCTTCACTGCTGAACAATCAAGAGGTTTGGAGAAATTAACCCTACCCTTCATCCCAGAGTGTCCCCTCCTTTGATATATATCATGGAAACTTTATCTTCATTACCAAAGTGACTCATTCAGGGGAAAATTTGTGCCTAGAGGAGCTCTGGCCATAAGCTTTGATTCAAGGGCACTCCAATCAGTGTAAAACTCAAGATGTTTATTTTATTTATTTTATTAAGGACTTGTGAAAAGATTCCCTCTATTTCTCTCTCTGAATCTGAACACAGCCTTATCGCTATTAAAACAACCTTCCTCACATGGGGGAGGTCAGTCAGGGAATGAAGCTAACACATAGAAGAGGGCAAGTTTACTAAGCGTGAAACAGCCTATCTTGGGGAGTTTGAGCTGCTCAAATCTTTATATTTCTCAGTCAATTCATTGTTTAAACCAATTTAGTTTGGGTTTTCTTCATTGCAATAAAGAACTGTGTTGCAGAATTTGACATAGTTTTGAAATTTGAATAATTTTATTGTACACTTATAAGAAACAGACCCTAAACTATGAGCCAGATTGGGAGGTAGGATGAAGCAATAAAATACCATCTTACCCAGTGTCCAAGGGGGCCTTCATACTTTCCTCATCTTGACTAAACTTTAGACAGGCTTCTTCCTGGCTTCCCTTTTTTGAGAAGATTTGCTTTAGAAAACTTAAAATTATAAATCCTTTCTCAGCCCTCTTCAGGTGTAAATCTTTTGAAAAGCCTCTTTGTAGCTTTATAGCTCAGGAGTGTCTTTCTCAAAGACAGAGGGCCCTCTGGGACATATAGTCATTGAAGGAGACAAAGCCCCTATCTCTGGATCCCTGGGGAAGGCAGGGACCTAACTCTGGTCAGCCCCATGCTCTAAGTTGTAATACCACCTCTTATCATGAAGATACAAGACAGTTTGCCTTTCTTTTGGGTAAAGCCAGTTGGCAACTCCAGGTGGCCTATGACACCCCTCCCCTTCCTCAGTTTTTTTTTTTTTTTTTTTTTTTTTTTTTTCCCCTTCCTCAGTGCTTTATAATTCTCCTTTGCTTTGGCCAGGTTGAGCTCAGACCTAGTTCCAGTCTCCCTCCTTTCTTCCCTATTGCAATAGCTTTGAATAAAATCTTTCTTATCTGTTTAACTTTATCTGATGCATTTTTTCCTTTGACACCAGACCCTGAAAGTCAGCAAGCCTTGTTAAATAGCCACAAAAATTTTAATGAAAACCGTAGCCTTTTATCCTTTGGGATTCAGTGTGCAGCACTAAAGGATTTGATAGCAATGTTTTAAGGATAATTAACTGTGTTAGCTATATTGTATATATTTTAGGAAGGTTTTATGAGAAGACAATGCTCCTTACTTTGAAACTAAAAATAGAGAAATAAGGAAATATGGAATTGCAAAGAGAAAAACTTTGTGCCTGAGGGCTACCATTCAAGGTTATATATGGTCCATTAATTTGAAGACCCAGATAGAAAAGCAAACTTCTCTAAACAAAACTTAGATTTGTGGGAGATAGGGTGGTGGGAGATTTAACAAAAGATAAGATTGGAACCAAGGAAACTGACCCTCTAGGCCCTTTTCAAGCCTTTAAAGTATTATTTGGCTGACAAAAGAAATAATCACTCCCGCTGCAGTGCAGCCTGAGGGCAAAGGACTAGTTACCTGTGTCTCTCCAACCTACAGCCTTATTTCCAAGGCAGAAAACAGTGTTAAGAACCAGAAATAGACTCTCAGTTGTTCTACAGAAGTTAAATCTCCAATTATTTGAACTTCAAATGTCTTTGTATGTGATGCTTTATCATGATATCAAAATATTATTCGGTTTGCATATTCAAAGTACTATTTCTATTTTTAATTCACATAATTGCAACTAAATTGTGCTATATTAATTATATGCTATAAAATTCATCCCCATTCCTCAATGAAGGATATGAGTATTAAAATATTAAGTGTTCTGCATATTTAATTATAAAATACCCAAGTCATTTATTCAGCTATAATCTATTATGGGTAGAAAGTATATAATCTGCTTGATGATTTGCTTGATAAATGTATTTGTCTTTTTAATGAGCTTCTTTGTTAAGGTGGTTAGAATGATTAATGTGCCAGAGCACATCATCAGTAACCTTGAAAACCAAAAGTCAATATTTGGGAAAAATCCTTACACAGTGAAATGCAGTGCTTAAAACTGCAGAAATCTCCATGGGGATGCCAGCCAGTTGATTAGCAGACGTGTTTGACATGTTGCTATTTAAACAGGATTAAGTGTACTGGGTAAGTGATGGGCAAAAAGACAAGCAGGGGGAGGGGCCTTGGAAAAGCAATTATAACACAAGAATTGTTAAGCTCCATTATCTCCAAACGGATTTGATAGTTCAGATTACTAATTGCTCTGTCACTAGGCACAGAAAAGATAGCAAAAGAGCTATACTTTGCTCAAAGGAAAAATACTTAAAAGCAAATATGTGTTCCATAGCATATCCATAATTACCTTTCATTCTAATCAATTGCTTGACTCTAAGGGTTGCAAAAATACATTTTGTGTTTTCTGTGGATCAAAGATATTTGTTCTAGAATATACTCATTTTGTATCATAAGAACTTACAGGAAGTAAAATTCATAAAATATAAGACAATGAAGCAGAATAAGAAATTCATAATAAAAATAAAGATTAAACACTTTTTGTCAGTTTCTTTGCAGATTTCTCCTAAGCCCACAGTAATTCTGTGTAGCCAAAAAACATTGACCTGACACCATTTGGATTCACTTTTGCCAACCTCTTATTTCCTTTTTCACCTTTTTTGTTCTCCTGTTACTAAGTTAGAATATAAATTCTTCCATAAATAACATATCCCTGTGAAGATAAAAGAGAAAAGGATTATAAAGATAAAACATGTTCACATTTTTGTACAACCGATTTCCTTTATATTTACAATTTTATTTAGACCCTAGGCAATAGAATGAGTTGTAATTTCATGAATAACATATATAATCATAAATGTTTAAATAAATTGCTAGACTCTTTTGAACTAAGGTATGCAGGACCTGTGAGATTATCTATTTTGCACAGGTTTTTGAGTTAAATGTATCAAAGTATTTTGATTTATGTGTTCAGTTTCAGTAGCAGCAGCTTGGAAAGAAATGTGCTGGCACAGCTTCTCCCCTACCTGGTTGTGTGACCCAGGAGAAGTTAGTTACCATCTCTGCCTTTGATTCCCCTGTCTAGGGCAGTATTCAGCCCATGTCAAAGCCAAAGACCAATAGGAAGTGCACCTGGGATCAAAAAAAAAAAAAAAAAAAAAAAAGGTTTATGGGACACCTGGCTGGCTCAGTCTGTAAAACCTACAATTCTTGATCCTGGGGTTGTGAGTTCAAGCCCCAGTTAGGTGGAGAGATGACTTAAAAATAAATTCTTAAAAAAAAAAGTTAAGTTTATTAAGTCTTCTGTAACAAGCAGGGCAACATACTACACCAGGTGAAATATTCAGGTACCTCAGTAAAAAGGATTTAAAAGAGACTTACGATAGGATTTAATTTGAGAAGAAGTCAAAGGAAGCTGAGTTCTGTTCTGGATCCGATGCTGTCAAAAATAACTAATTTGCTGTTTGGGTATCTTTTCTCTAGGAGTCAAGAAGAGCAAAGAAGCTGCGATTGTCACTAAAGTAACAATAGTCAGCATGATGTGGTTTTGGAATATTGGAGAGGTTTGGTGGGGTGAGATCTGGAGCTGACTACCAAGAAAGAGTTCTTGAGATGTCTTTGGTGTGAAATGGTGTTTTATTAAAGCTCTGGGACAGGACCCATGGGACAGGACCAGAAAAAGCTGCTGCTTTTTCTGCTGCTGCTTTTTCTGGGGTTGTGAAGGGTGGCTGATTATATACTATGGGGTTTGAAGAGGTAAGGAAAAGGGAGGTTTCAAAAGGATTTTCATATGTTAAAGAAGACTTAACAGGATACAGGAGGCCTTGCCATTGTCAAGTTAAAGCTTAACATGAAGATAGTTGGGAGCTTCCTGGACGAACATTACCTTCTGCCCACTTCAAGTATCTGTCAATGGGTACAGGTTATAAGAACATTTAGTTGTATCTACATTTCCTTCTGGAAGCTAGGTTATCAATGGAAATGCTTTGTTCTTGTACATTGCTAAGGCATTTGTAAACTGAGGTGTCTCATGTCTTAAAGGATTGTGTTCTCTGTAAGTTACCTAATTGCTTTTCCTTTTCTTAGCTTTAGGGCAGCCGGGGAGCCTGAGGAATGTCACATATATCCCATTGGGGAGGGGTTGTGGGGTGTCAGATTCTTCTTTGTCCTCAGCTTGCCTTCTGTTCCCTCATCAAGACTGAACTGGAAACAGGAGATATTTAGTAATATTTTGTGGTTACACAGAGTCTTTGCTTTTATTTATTTGTTTATTTTTTGTTGGACATGAGAATGGAGTGATTTTCATAGTCATGGAGATTCCTCTTTGAAAGCTGATATTATATGAAATTGGTCATGTTTATCAGGGAAATATCATTGTTTAGTTGGTAGCAACTGGGTCAGTCACTAGCATGTACCTCTAAAGGCTACTTTTCTTTGTTTTTTTTTTGTTTTCTTTCTCCATACTTCTTTTGGCCAAGGGCTGATAAAGTAGGCTGTGGCATATTGCCGAGACTTTACTTATAAGAAAGTTGTTCAGGTAACTTTCTCTTTAATTGAACTAAAGTTAGCCTTTGCTGTTACTGGTTATAGGGTGAGTTATCATCTAATTTGATGATAGCTACACAGTAACTTTTAGGACTCTGGAGAAGATTCATCAGCCAACTTCCATACAGATATTTACTAGTGGTTGGCGGGGGTTGGGGGGGCGGTTCTAGATGACCAAACCCTGACTGCAAAACACATATCTTATAGTCCAGAACAGTTTTTTCATAGACTCAAGTGTCATTCTTTTTTTTTTTTTTTTTTTAATTGGCCTGGCCATGGACTTTCCCATATAGAATAATGGAAGTAAATACCTTCAGAAAAGTCAGAGGCATAGAATCAGAATGAAACTTCTCTTGTTAGGTCCCCCAGTGAAAGGTCCGTGATCAAAAGAATGAGACTGATACAAAGCGAAGGTCAAGCAAAGCTTTATTTTGCTCCAGGCATCGAGAATCAAACCGACTGGTCAGGAACATCTCTTATAAAAAGGCGACCCCTCTCTGCCTTACAGACCAGCTTTTATAGAGCAAAAGCCATGAGATTGGGTCTGGCCACGCACAAGTGGCCAATGAGATTGTAACACACAGAGAAAGCTGCACAGTCGTGCTAGGTCACACATAAATGACCAATTGAATTACAATTTACCCTATAGTAGATATTTGAGCTAGCCTATCCCCTTGGTCAGAATTGGCTCCCAAAAGGCAGGGCCCTCACTCCTTGGTAGCTAGGGAGACAGTATGTGTGCCCCACTGATTAGATATCTCCACCTGGCCTGACTCGCCCTTGTATTTGGGCTTTGTTTCCTGGGACTGGTTTCCCGGACTTGCATTTAAGCAAGTTCCCTCAGGGGGAAGGGGGACGGGGCAGGGTCAGTTTAAGTTTTACTGCATAAACAACAAAATCACTGTTTAACCGGATGGAATCACTCTGGCTAAATAAGCCCTTAAATTCTAAAGTTTAGCCAAGCTGAGGGAGTTGTTAACACATTCTTGGTCACCATCTCCCAGGATTGTTAGCTTCTGGAGTATTCTATAGGCTACCCTTAGCTCAAGGTCACCCAAAAGCAGGTAAGTCTAATAAATGAGAGATGATGACTCTGTCTTTTTAAATTAGGGAACATAAACCCATAGAGCAAGGTTTTCCTTGGAGAGCATTATTAATAGTCTGATAAAAAAAAACATTCCATTAGAGATGGAAGGGTGATTCAATCTTTTTCTCTTACTTTTTCCTCTCTCTCTCTTTCAGGCCTTGCAGGGGCTGTTTATATGACTATCTTCAAAAGGTTGCTTATTCTGGTTTAACATTAAGACTTTGTTTTTATAAGAATTATTTCTATCTGTATTCATTTCCTATAGGGTAAAATCTCTGACTGGATGAGATTCCAGTGGTGCCTGAAGTAGCTTTTCTTAACTTACAAAGAGAGATCTTCATCATCAAGTTTCCCCTGGAAAACCAAGGAAGTTCTAGAGCAGTGGTCTCTAATAGGACTTTTTTGTAGTGATGGGTATGCTCTCACCTTTGCTAATTAATATGGTAGCTATCAGCTACACATAGACACTTGAAATGTGGTTAGTGTCACTGAAGAACTAGATTTTTATTTACTTACGTTTAATCAATTCAAATTTAAATTTAAATAACTACATAAGGTTAGGGGCTACCATATTGGAGAACACAGTTTTAGAGTTCTTAGAACTTTGCTAATTTTTGGTTTTACTTTTTATGTATTTACTTATTATTATTATTTTATTTATTTATTTTTTTGACTAGGCTCTATGGCCAGCCTGGAATCCAATGTAGGCCTTGAACTCACAACCTGAGCTGAAATCAAAAGTCAGTTGCCCAACCGGCTGAGCGACCCAGGAACCCCAGCTAATTTTTGGTGTTAGAATTCCATCTGTACTCTTTACTTTCTTGAGTGAGTGAGTGAGGATAAGAGCAATGAATTTTTTTGATTGAAAGGTCTTGCAGATTTTTTTAGATAAAATTTTCAGTAAAATGTAGCTTACAAGCAAAGAAAATCCTTAGTTCAAACTGAAAAATAAGTAAAGAAAAAAAAGGTCAAAACATTTTAAAACTTATGTGATACTTGTATAAATATTTGGGCTTTTTTGTTTGTTTTTGTTTGGTACCTGGCAGGCTCAGTCAAAGTCAATTAACCTAGTCATCTGAATTGATTTAACTCCTGGGAGTTAATATTCCAAAAACAAATTTAAATCTATGATAATATTGCCTTCTGGACAGTGTCCAGGTTGGGTTTTAAATTTGATCTATTAACTAACAAAATTAAACCCAATTATCCCACAGAGTCTCTAAAAGTTCTGCATAAGGTATAAATAATTTTCTAAGAGGTTACAAACTATGAGAATTTTCATTCCTTAGGCAAGAGAAGGAGATTGCTAGTTTCCAGTTGTTATAGTGATAGATATTGATATGTGAAAGGGAAAGAATCATAAGGGTATAAATCAGATCTTTTAATTTATTCCATGAAGTGTGTTATGGAGCCTCCTGGGTGGCTCAGTCAGCGAAGCATCAGACTCTTGATTTCAGTACAGGTCATGATCTCAGGGTCATGAGATCAAGCCCCATGTCAGTCTCAGCACTGAGTATAGGGCCTGCTTGAGATTCTTTCTAGGCAGCCCCCCTCCACCCCTGCTTGAGCACACATATGCACTCTCTCCAAGAAAAAAAAAAAGTACATCTGATTGACAACAGTGTATAAACAAAGATATCTAGAAACAAAGGTTTTGTAGAAAATTATTTTACAGTATTTGTTCTTAAAAATGATAATGTTTCTTTAACTTGAAAGTAAAGTGCTTGTATGTGTGTCTGTGTTAACTTGCAAACAGCGTAGGAAAAAAGGGTTTTCTCAATACTTTTTAAGTCATTGAAATTTAAGGAACACCAAAAACACCTGATTATGTATATTTTTCCTTCCATCCTACCCACCTGACCTTTTTAAAAAAAATAAGATGAAGAAAAAGCTTTGTTTTATTGATAGCCATTCATTTCTAAAAGCCAAAATACAGTTTAAGCATAAAAAGAGATCTTTAGGGGCGCCTGGGTGGCTCAGTGGGTTAAGGCCTCTGCCTTTGGCTTGGGTCATGATCCCAGAGTCCGGGGATCGAGCCCCACATCGGCCTCTCCACTCAGCAGGGAGCCTGCTTCCTCCTCTCTCTCTGCCTACCTCTCTGCCTACTTGTAATCTCTGCCTGTCAAATAAATAAATAAAAATCTTAAAAAAAAAAAGAGAGAGATCTTTACAATTTTTAGTATTCTGAATCTGAACTTGAATTTGGAAAAGGCAAAGCCATAAGTTGCCAGATAAGACAAGACAGGAGCATAAGGCATTAGTAAATTATCATCAACAATATTTTGAAATTATGCTACATTTAAAAAAAACAATGTTTAGTAGGAATGTTTTATTGTCTTGCAAAATTAAGAAGATAGTAGACTTTTAAGAGAAAGCTCTATTATGTGGGCACAGGATAATTTAGTTCTTTAACAAAAAATATTTGCAGTAATTTTCAGACAACAGATTTACTAATACCTATTATGAACATTACATAGAAATACACAGTTGGGTAAATACATATTTCTCTTATCACTCTACCATCCCTGGATATTGACCTACATTACTCCAAATGGAAAAAGCTTGCTTAGTCATTCCCACCACCATGTTCCAGATCAAGGGAATGAGAACGGGAAAGTGGAGAAGGAATTAGCTCCCTTTAATAAAGGTGAAAGCTACAAGTTGCCTATATTAAGTCCATGCACATGTCATTGGCCAGAACTTGGTCAAATAACCACTTTAAGTTATAGAGAATTTTGAGAAACATACTCTCTAGCCAGGTTCCATCTGCCCTTTTAAAACTAGCAGGGGAAGTGCGAAGTGGGATGATGGTGGGATTCTACTGGAAGACGGTGGTTTGCTGTATTGCATTAAGAAGCATTGCTCAATACTATGGTGAGTGCTCTGAAGTGTGTAAACCTGGTGATTCACAGACCTGTACCTCTGGGGCTAAAACTACATTATATGTTTAAAATATATATATATTTTTAAAAAAAGCATTGCTAAATAATCAGACAATGTCTATGAACTGTAGGGGTAGAAAATTTTTCCCTTTTTCCTTTCTAGATTCTTTGGCTGGTCTAATAATTAAATGGATATAAAACAGATTAATGGGAAAAAATGTTTAATAACATATATAACTCCCGTATATAGGAGAGAGACCCAGGGATAGTTAACTTTCTGAAATGACTGAAGCCATCACCTTAAATAAATAGCTTGGTCTTCAGCTAAAGACCAAGGAAGATGTTGGGGGTGGGGAGTCAGTTCTGGGGGGTTACCAGGAAAATTACAGTAAACAGAGGTAAGGTTGTTGTGCAGATTTAAATCGAGGCCTTCTTTACTGATAACAGTTTCTAGAATCATCCCCCTCTTCATAGTAGAGTAAGGGAGACAAATTTTCTTTTTTTTTTAAACATTTTATTTTATTTTTTCCACAGAGTGAGAAAGAGAGAGAGAAAGAGAGTGCAAATATGAGGGAGGTTTGGAGGGAAGGGCAGTGAGAAAAGAAACAGGCTCCCCACTGAGCAGGGAACCGGAATGGGGGAGCTCTGTTCCCAGGACCCTGGGATCCTGACCTGAGTCGAAGGCAGAGGCTAACCCACTGAGCCACCCAGGCGCCCCTCAATATCTTTATATGTAGATGTACACAAATCCACTTCACTTTTTGGTGAGTGAAATTTCCCTTTTAAGGTAATTAGCTTCTTCTTCTTTTTCTTTTCTTTTTTTTTCTCATGTGCCATGCTCTTACCTAGTACCTCTGCTCATAAAAAAAGGATTAAAGTGTAGGTTTCGCCATAAAATGATTCATACGTCATAGGTTCTCCACACACAGTAAATGTTCAGCCATATGCACAACTGAAGTAATTAAGGAAGTCGTGGCAAACATCCTGTGTTGCTGGGGAGCAGCTTGGCTCTCCGTGGTATCATAACATCTCCTGCTGAGCTAAATAGACTCTGAGAAAACAAATGTGTTGGTGGGCAACGTGAGAATTCAAAGCCAGCTGACTATTTAGTGTTCCAGTACCCAAGCCAACAGTCTGTCTAAGTACCTCTTTGGGAAAGCCGAACTCCACCTTGGGAGAAAAGTTACATATTTTGCAAGTGAATTTCCAAAAATGAAAACTATGGAAATATTGCCTTAGAATCTGTTATTTTTCATTGTTACTGACAGAATATCCTCCTAGAGGAGATAATTTTGCAAAGAAACTTGATAGTTGACTTGAGAAAACAAATCTCTTCTAGATATTTTTCTGTTTCCAGGATTCTTAACAATCTTGTCACAAGCCATTTTCATATGCTTATTTTAAACCTCACCTATTGTGAGGAAGACAGGAAGGTTCTTACCTTTTATTCCTATTTGTTTTTCTGTGAGATACATTCCCAGAGGACTATATAATAATGAAGTTCTGTATGAATATAAAATTACATAAGCAACAAGTTAAAAAATATACCTTGAATTATAAGCTCCATGAGGTTAGAGGGCCCTCCATATTATTCACTATTTATTACAGCTCTTGAAATATTGTATGGCCCATAGTAATAATTCAAATATTGTTGAATGTGTACAGGAGACTTTTAATATAAAACTTAGCTCCTGAGTGGATGTGGTTGGATACACTCTATCTTCGACTTAATAATTTCTCATGAAACATAGATTTTTAAGAATGTGAAAGTCATAGGAGTGGAGATTCAGAAGTGGGATGGGAGGGTATAAGCAGAAAAGCATGATATTGGGTATATTCATGACAAATGAACATACATAGGAATGCTCTGTGCTCTATAATGAACTATGAAAAACTTCTAGCATTTGAGATAGAAGAAAGTGATGTCGGCATTATATTCACACCTACGTCTCTAAGATGAGTAACATACCCAGCTGGGGTATTTCAGGAGCTGTGTAAGTATTGGTCTCTTCCAATATCTGAATCACTAGTATAGTAATATATTACTATTAAAAAGATTTTTAAGATCATCAACAGGTTTTTAAATGTGGTATCCTTTAAATGCTTCTAGTGAGAAAATAACATTCTTCATGAATACACATGCAAGCTTACACACAGGTTTCTGGTATATTGGCCTCATTTGAAGATAAAGACAAAGTTTACATCTGGGTTCTGTCTTGAATACATAGCACAGGCCAAATGGTCCTTTGGCCCCTCTCTAGATAAAATGGCAAACTCCTAACTCTGACTTTTCCTTCTTTCTGAAGTTTTTCCTGATGCTTTGGGCAAATTTGGGTGCACTTTGTCTGTCTGTTCTTTGTCTTTTTATTTTTAGGTTTGTCTGCATCACACCCAAATAATTTTAATTGTTTGTTTCTGTGGCTATGCTGCTTCTGATTCAGAAATCATTGAGCAGCATTAGAGACTGAACATTTATATCTTCTCCAAAATTTGTAAATTGAAACACCTACTCGCCAGTGTGATGGTATTTGGAAGTGGGGCCTCTGGAAGGTGATTAGGTCATAAGAGTAAAAGCTTCATGAATGGGATTAGTGCCTTATCAAAGAAGTACCAGAGCGTTCCCTTGCCGCTTCTGCCAACTGAGGGCACAGGCAGAAGATGGCTACCTGCAACCGGAAAGAGGAATCTCCCCAGAACTTGACCATGGTGGTACCCTGATGTTGGACTTCCAGCCTCTCCAGCTCTGAGAAATAAGTTTCTATTGCCTACATTTTTTTTTTTTTAAGATTTCATTTATTTATTTATTTGAGAGAGAGAGAGAGAGAATGTGAGCATGAGCAGGGCAGAAGGAGAGGGAGATGAAGACCCAGCTGAGCAGGGAGCCCAAGGCGGGGTTCGATCCCAGGGCTCTAGAATCATAACCTGAGCTGAAGACATATGCTTAGCATACTGAGCTACCCAGGCACCGAGATGTCTGTTGTTTATAGGCCACTGGCTCTATGATACATTGTTACAGCAGTCTGAACAGACTGAGACAAGCATAGAAACAATGAACTGGACAAAAAAATACCTTCTTCACCAAAAGAAAAAGAAAACAGAAACATATCCAATGAATGAATGAATGATGAATAAATGAATCTTGGTCTTCTGTTTTCTCTTCTCTTCATCCTGTTCAATTTCATGCACATTTCCAAAGAAAAATAATGCATACAGTTAGATCTTTCGAAATAGACTTTTCTACCTAAAACCCTGCTTTTATATAAATATTTACTAATTTGATCAGGACCATTTTAGTTTCATCCTGCAAGTTGAATCTTGGGAAAATATTTTTATTATATTTGCTTAATTGGTTAGAATAGTGCTTTAGCAAAATTAGGTAATCCCAGAAATAATGTCATTCAATATGGTGAAATGGTTCAAGATGTGAACAAAATTTAAAACTGAAGTGAAATTTTTCTGAGTATATGTTCATAATGATACACCTACATTAATTCAAGAAATGATATATTATGTCCCTCACAGGAATTTCACAAAAATGTCATGGAGGTCCGGCCCCATTGTGGAATGTGATTAGACAGAACTTTTTCCCTACAGCCACTGATACACCTTCCTTCCTCTTTCCTTTCCTAATATCTGAGGCTACCCACTTCCATATGCTTTTGAATCAAAACTCATTCGTATTCTGGAGAGTGTTTTACTGTGACTGATTTGGGTTTTTTATACATTCCCATATTTAGGAGTGGTCTAACAGAAACACCGATTTTGTTCTCATTGATCTATCCCTGACTATAGTTTGATTACATAGGATTTTTGTATTCTCTTATCTCTTCTCTATTCTCTGAATTCTGTTCTACACTTTTTCTTTTTCATAACCCTCATTTATAGTACAACTGAGTACTGCACAGCAGAAAAGAAAATTTATACAGCTTTCATGAGGAACCTATCTTTTTCAATACACCAGAAGGCTAGTGTATACTTTAATAGGTACACCAATTACCTACTCTTTGTTTTCTATGTTGAAACAGAGGATTTTTTTTCCTACCCATGAAAGGAACAGAAATCTAAAAATCTAAAAAGGTTCCAGTTCAATTCAAAACCCCGAATCTAACCAGTTTGAATGGGTATTAAATGGAACAAAAAGTCTTCCCTCATTTTTCTTGAATTTGTTTTTATTTTTATTCTAGTAAAAAGGTATGATCGATCTATCCTCTGTACCACAATAATCAAATATTGCTTCAGTCAGCAGGTAAAGAGAGAACAGTTTTTACAAAATGCCTTTATGACCAGTCCTATAAACACTCATAGTTTATCTTCTTTAAAACTGTGTAATGTCCGACTGCTTGGCAAATGCTGACTCAGGCCAGTATCTGGATCTCAGCATAGGTACCTATATTAACTACTTGTTGGGGCTTATTCCCATGATGTTTGCAAATTAAGCTGAGTTACACATTTTGTCTCTTTACTATGCCCTTCACTATTTGAGGTAATGAGAAATAAGTGGGACATAGATAATATGAGGCAAATAGTACTTTAAAATTCATTGTAACTTTTATTTTTCTTTATTTTTTGTAAAGATTTTATTCATTCGACAGACAGATCACAAGTAGGCAGAGAGGCAGGCAGAGAGAGAGGAGGAAGCAGGCTCCCCGCTGAGCAGAGAGCCCAAGGCTGGCCAGGCCAGATCCCAGGACCCTGGGACCAGGACCCGAGCCAAAGGCAGAGGCTTTAACCCACTGAGCCACCCACGTGCCCCTCATTGTAACTTTTACAATAAATGTACTTTTCAAGACTAATAGAATGTTTTGTTTTCATCTTTATTGTACACACCAATTGATCAGGAATGCAGCGAGGAAGGGAAGACCTTTAAAGTATGTTGTCCAGCAAAAGAAAGACACATTAATATTTAGCATTTGCTTTGGGTCATAGTCTTGTGCTGCAGCCCGGATCCCCTAGGAAAACAGTCTCTGAGATGAAGAGCAGAAGGAAGGAGGAGTACTATAAAGGGCTCCAGGAATCAACATGTGTAGAAGGGGAGAACAGAATTGGGCAGAGGGAGAAGTCAAGGTGTAATGTAACCTCCATAAAGCTTCAGTTAACCGTACATGGAGTTTTATTTTCTTGGGGAGAATAAGCTGAACTTGGTCATGTCGATCAGTTGTTATGGAGAAGGCAAGTCCAAGAGTGTGGTGTTGAGCACAGTGAATCTCTGCAGTTGAAGCAGTCCCTAAAAGTGACAGCTGAGGGCTGCCTGCCATCAGGTCTCCCAGAAACTGGAGAACAAGTCCTTCATTCCTGAAGGGGGATCCGGGCAGCACAGCATTCACTGCAGATGGGCTTGCCATATGCCATGAATCAGTCATGTCAATTGTCGCCATTTAGATTCAAAAAGAAAAATGTAATAGAAAATTATGTTAGTAGTTTAAAATTCATGAAGCAGCATAAGCAAAGTTACTCTAGTCAACAATATACCTATTATGCTAATTGTATCTTCTCTGGGATATTTTTGAATGAGAAGTAATGGTGTTATTTATGAAACAAGCATGTTAGAAATTAAGGAACTAGATAGATGAATAAGATAGTAACATAACTTTCTTTCTAACAGGATTTCCCACCAACTCTCACAGAGTTTAGAAGAGACAAGATGGTGATACAAATAAGGGTTCTATGATGATGAATACCATTATGTAGAGTCAGATAGCGTGCTTGGAGTTGGAATAGTTCAGATAGTTCACTGAAAGTGAGATACTTCATACACAATGTTCATTTGGACTGGGCTTTGAAGCTAGAAGAGGATTTCATTATTAATAACAGATACTGGCTGGAAGAAACAAGGGTTTGGGACCTAAGTAAAATGAGCATATAAGTGAGTTTAGAAAGCCCAGGCTGTATATGGGAAACAAGAAAATTAATCAGTACAGCTAGAGTAAAATGTATGTGATGGGGAAGAGAGGGTGATAACATGATAAAGTCAGAATGAGAACAAATAGACAAGCCCTAGCTTTCAGATATAGGAACTTTAGTTTTTCCACGTGTATTAAATGAAACATTTTAAAAATGTGTTAAAACTGTCAACATAGACTTCTATACCCTGTAAAAATATCATTCAAAAATCAAGACGTTTTCAAATCCACAGAAGCTAAGAGATTTTCTCTCCAGCAGATCCTCATTACAAGGATTGTTAAAGGAGGTTCTTCAGGCTGAAGAGAAGTCGTTCCAGAGAATGAAACAGGCTATATCTGCCAGAGAGCATCAGGTGCACTGGCCAGGATGAAATGTGGGGAAATGTAAAGATTCTTTTTCCCCTCTACATTTTTCCGTGAAATTACTGGCAGTCAGAACAAAAATTATGATATACTGTGAGTTTCACTGTTATGCTGCCTATGGAGATAAATTAAATGACAATAACACAGAGAATGGGAGGGACAATGGAATTATTTTGCAGTTGTAAAGTTTTACACTGTGAATGAAGCAGTATAATGATAATTCAAATTTGAATGTTTTTAAGTTAGGATACATTCTCTCTCTCTTTTTAATCTTAATTTAAGATTGGTGTGCTGATCTGCAACATTACATTATCTGGGAACTTGCCAGTAGTACAAATAGCTAGGATTTATCCACACTTCCAAAGCTAGACCCTTTGGAGGTAGGTAGCACTCAGGTACATGTATTTCAATAAGTCATTCAATTTATTTGGATGCATGTTAAAGTTTGCCAATATGGATATGGGTGCAGGCACTACACTTTGCACCATTTGGGGTGACTCTATTGGTTTAAATATTTTGGAAAGTCGTGTAGAAATGTACACGTTCATACCAGTTTATTCGATATTTCCTTTTCAATAACTTTAAATTGAAATTTGCAAAGTGAACAATAACAAATGCACAGATTTATGCACTGCACATAGTTTATAATATCAAATAAATGGAAGCTATCTATATTCTGCCGAGAAAGGAAAATGTTTGATCAAATACGACATAGTCAAGTCATTCTTCCATTAAAGTTGATGTCAGACTTATTTGTGTGGACATGGAAAACTGTCCAAAACATGCAATTCAATTAAGAAACAGATTGCAGGACACCTGGGTAGCTCAATAGGCTGAGTGCTCAGGCTATGATCTCAGGGTTGTGAGATCCAGCCCCAAGCCCTAAGTCGGGCTCCAAGTTAAGTGGGGAGTTGGCTTGTGATTTTCTCCCTCTCCATCTGCCCCTCCGCACTGCTCATGCAGACTCTCTCTCTCTTTCTCTTAAATAAATAAGTAATTCCTTAAAAAAAATAAATAAAATAAAACAAAATATGAAGTTCAAAACAGAATTTATAGTGGGATTCTATTAATGTAAATATGCATTTATATATAGTTTGGGCAAATCTATTACTATGTTTAAAATTATGGTTATAAAACATGAGTTTAACACATGGCTTAAAAAAAAAGGCAAACAATTGAAAATAACATAACAATGAAATTTTTCACTGTATCACTGACTCAGATTTCCCTATACCAAAGCCAAGTATTTTTAATGTTTCTCTTATTAAATCTAAAGTCACTATTTATAAATTCTAATATGCTTATATCTCTATTTCTTGGTTAATCAAATTTAGACAATAAAAATACTAAATCTCTACTTCAAAAATAAGAGCATTTGCTCATTTATATTTTCCTTCAATACATTTTTCCTTCCTCTAAATTTATAAAAATTCTGTAATTGTTTTGTCTCATATCAAATATTTAAAAATTTTTTATTATACACTTAATCTTTTGGTACTTGACCAGTTAATGTTAGATAACATTCTCTAATTCCCCAGTATATAAAACAAAAAATTAACAATTTAGACTCCCTTTTATTTCCCCTTTTCACATGCGAATTTGTGTGAGCTATAGCATTATTTTCATACTGAAAAGATTTAGAATATTTGCATCTATTCTTAAACTGTAATTAAGTTTTTACGGCTGTAGGTTGATTTTAAAATTTGAAAATTTTCAGTAAATAACATCTAATCTATAGTGATCATATAAATAAAGTGCAATTTACAAGCAAAAATGTGATGGGATAGGCAGATGAGAAAGGAAGTATTGCTCTCTCACTCTATGACACTTACCTTCTGCCATTTAAAAAATAATATTCTAAGAGTAATTGAATATATCAAAGTCATGACACATTTTTAAATGCTTCATATTTTACCCACAATTTTCTTGAATAGCACTTTGTATTGGGGGAGGGAGGCTTATCATTACCCTGCTTTTTCTCTAAGCACTCACCTTTAATATATCCTTAATATTGTCATTCTTTTTAATATTTTTTAAGATTTTATTTATTTCTCAGAGAGAGAGAGAATGTGCCCAAACAGGGGGAGTGGCAGACAGAGGGAGAAGCAGACTCCCTACTGAGCAGGGAGTCTATTCCAGGACCCTGAGGTCATGATCTGAGCCAAAGGCAGATGCTTAACTGACTGAGTCACCCAGGTACCCCTTGTCATTTCTTTTAATTAAGCTATTTGTTTCATGGTGTCCACATTTTTCTAAAAGATATCCCTGTAAGAGGCCTATATCTTCCTGCTAAAGCATGAAATATTTGCCTATATGGGATGACTGCATAGTTAGCTGTTAACCTAGAATTTCTGTTTCTGTTTCTACTGTTTCTTTGATTTCAGTAATTCTTTTTCCTAGATTACTGTTTCCATTTCATTATTACACACACTTTTTTCCACAAAAAAATCATAAAAGGTATGTTTTCTGAGACTAAAAGATATGAAAATTTATATTTGAAATTATGCTGACTTACTATAAATTCCAGGAATTTTTTTTTTTTTTAAAGATTTTATTTTTATTTTATTTTATTTGACAAAGATTACAAGTAGGCAGAGAGGCAGGCAGAGAAAGAGAGGAGGAAGCAGGCTCCCTGCTGAGCAAAGAGCCCGATGCGGGGCTCGATCCCAGGACCCTGGGATCATGACCTGAGCCGAAGGCAGAGGCTTTAACCCACTGAGCCACCCAGGCGCCCCAATTCCAGGAATTTTTATAATGATTTTATAATAATTTACAGTCACTTTCTCCAAGTTTACAGAAAATTCATTTGTATTGTCTTCTAATATCTCGTGGTCCTGATGGCAACTTAAATGCCATCAAAATTTTATTCCAATACAGGTAGTGTTACCAGAAGTTACACTGTGCCTGGTATAATCTTGGGTCCTTCTTATTGTTCTAGAGCAGTTTTAGTGACATCCCTTTCACTGTAAAGTTGTCCAGGATTAGATTACAAATTGTATAGAAAATTATCTTTATTTTTGTATGTCTAAAAATTTATGAAAACTGTCTGAGTCACTTTTTATTTATTGAATTTGGCACTTAAAGACCCTATCACTTGAAGATTTATCTTTAACTCTTGAATATATTCTTCTCTTTCTTCTTCTTACTATTATTCCTATTATTATTATCATAATTATTTTACTCCATGTTCTCTCCTTTTTATTTCTAATTTCTTGTAAATGAACGTCTTAACTTGATCATATTTGTTAGCTTTTTTTTTCTTTTTACTATTTTTTTTCCTCCTGCATATTTTCTGACTTACTGCCTTCAGGCTAAATGTTCTGGAAAATTTCTTGATTTTTGCCTTCAGATTTTCAATGGAGCTTTAATTTTTTTTTTAAAAAATCACCTTTTAATTTTTAAAGATTCTTTTCTCTGTTTCTTTTTTCATAATAGATTTCTAGGTTTTCATTGAATTACACATTTATACCTGTAAAAGAATACTACTTACATTTTTTTGACATTCTTCTTTCAACTCTGAATTACTGTTTCAGCTTAGCCAAATTCTTTATTCACTTAGATCCTTCAACCTCTGCACTGGTTTTCTCAAATATCTGCTGTAATTTTAGATTTCCATTCTTATTTTTAAATGAAGATTAAGCTGACCCATATTCACAGTTGGCTTAGGTTTCTTCATTGCTGGGTGGGTAAGCTTTCTTCTGTAATCCCCTGACCCAGTCCACCTACAAGAGTTTACTAAAAAGTCTGCTTACACCAACTTCAACTGATCATCTTTGCTAGGCTAGAGAACAGACAGATGAATACAATCATCTCAAATGCTGGAAAGTTAATATCAAAAGCCCAATTCTTCCCCAAATGTAATAGAATGAATGCACTGTTCTCATTTTTGCCTGGGGATAATGACTGAACTGTAAGCGACTCAGCACGGAAGAACAGGAAACACTGCAAGCCAACAAGGCTTGAGTAATCAGCCTATTCTGGTCAATCCTATATATCTTCTGCAATCCCTATCCAAGAATTCTATGTATTGGCTCTCGATGGCCTTGAAAAGAAAACAAACCCATTTCCATTGTGTCTTTCTCAGGGACATCAGGGTTTTTCCTCCTCTGTTCTAATTAAATGTTAACACCCTTCCATCTACTTTCCATTTTCCACAAAACCAATTACAACCTGGGTAAACTGATGGCATCCCCCTAATTCTCCTCAGTATCATGCCTTTGAACCTTTTTTCACCTTTCATTGACATTTCAACAGGATTTCAGGGGAGAGGAAAACGAGCATTCCATCTATTCCCTTTTAATGAACAATGATATTAATATTTCAGGGGGGAACCCATATGTAATGAAAAAGTTTTATGTTAAAAAAAATTGGTGAAATTCTGTGTTAAATAAATTTAGGAAGCTGCTTTACTGCAGGATTTCTCAGAGTCTTTACGATTTTATTCATTTATTTTAGAGAGAGAGAGAGAAAGAGAGCATGTGCTGAGAAGAGCAGTGGGAGAGGGAGAAGCAGACTTCCTGATGAGATGGGAGCCCCATGTGAAGCTTGATCCCAGGATCCTGAGATCATGACCTGAGCTGAAGGCAGACACTTAACGGACTGAGCCACCCAGGTGCCCCTCTCAGAGTTTTAAAAGGACATTTTAAGGTCAGTTTCCAAGAACAAGATATGCTAGAATAATTCAAAAGCCTTATTTCTCCTATGCAATGTTTATAGGGGAAAAAAAAAAAAAAACTTGGGTAAGGAACCAAAGATATTAGATTAACAAACTAAAACGCAGCATGAGCTCTTAAAGAATAAGAAATCTCAGGGTGCCTGGGTGGTTCAATCATTGTCTGCCTTCAGCTCAGGTCATGATGCCAGGGTCCTGGGATTGAGCCCCACATCAGGCTCCCTGCTCAGTAGGAAGCTTGCTTCTCCCTCTCCCACTCCTCCTGCTGTGCTTCCTCTTTCACTGTCTCTGTGTCAAATAAATAAATAAAATATTGATGGAAAAAAAAAGAAATCTCAAACTTAAAAAATATAGAACTAGGGATGCCTGGGTGGCTCAATTGGTTAAGCCTCTGCCTTCAGCTCAGGTCATGATCTCAGGGTCCTGGGATGGAGTCACAGATGGGGCTCCTTACTCAGAGGGAAGCCTGCCCTTACTCAGAGGAAGATCTTTCCCTTTGCTGCTCCTCTTGCTCGTGCTTTCTCTCTCTGTCAAATAAATAAGTAAAATCTTTTAAAAACTATATGTACAAATAAATAATTAGTAAACAAAAAACTTTGAGAATCTTGACATTTTTAACTAAATTTCAATTCAGTTAACTTTTACAAAGACTTATACTGGTACTACAAATGTATTATGATTTACAAAATTGTATTTTACTAACTTCATACACAGTTATAAAAATGTAGAATATTCAATCCCTTTAGCACTATAAAAAAAGGAGTAAATGATAATATGGATAACCTTGGGTGACTTGGGGATTGTTTTAAATAATCATCCAAACTTTGGGATTCTATTTAAACTCCCCACACTTTTTTGAGATACTGTGAAAGTAGTTTCCTTATGAGATTTCTGTTTAGATTGGAAATTCAATGAGAAAACCTGGTTGACAGTATTTCAACATTTCTAGCTCCCGCTTCGCTTATTATCTGAAAGCACTGAGGGATCAACAATAAAAAAAAAGTAGTGAAAATGGAATTTTGCTTTAACTTTTTTAAAGTTCTAAAAGGTATTGACTGAAGACAAAATTTGGAGAAAAAGTGAAATCTACTTCAGCATATATATTTATCTCTTATTGATCTATTTGATCAAAAACAAGCAACATAGCAATAAATGCATAAAGTTGCCTATTTTTATAGTAGTTTAAATAGAATGCATATATGATATTTAAGTGTGGCCATAGAATCTTAAGATATATTACATCCCAAATCTTTTGAATACAACATAGTTGAAGTTTCATATGTAATTATTTGAAACCTGATCATTACTGGATTTAATTTATTCTGGTGTTTAAATGACAAACTTCTCTGTACCTAAAATTACTGGTGGCATCATTTTTTCTGGTGCTTTAAGTTTCTCTGTGTGTAATATTATTAGAAAAACAACACTATTTCTTTGCAGTTATGGAATGAATAAATCATGGGGATGCAAGGTACAACATAGGGAATATAGTCAATGATATTGTAATAGTGTTGTATGGTGACAGATGGTAGCTATACTGTGGTGAGCAGAGCATAACATATAGAAAAAACAATAACACTATTTTTAACAACATATTAAAATATTTGGTAAGAGATGCTATTTTGAGTAATCTTACCACTCACTCTCCCACAAATGCACACACACAAAATAAATTTTTTAAGACTTTCTTCAACCCTGGAGATGGAAAATTTAAGACTGACCTGGAAAGAATTTAGAAACAAGATCAACAGCAACATTGTGAACAAAAAAACCACAATTGAAATGGAAACACACAGTGCAGTGTAACTGTTTTGACTTAGTTCCCATCTGCTAAACTTTCAAAATATATCATAGTTCCTCAGACCACCTCATTTTTTAACCATTGAATAGTATTTTGTTGTTTTTGTTGTTGTTAATAGAATTTTATAGTACTTTTGATTTCTTAAAATGCTTTAATATATTTTATATATTTAAAGAACTTGGGCAAGCATCTTATCTCTGTATTACAGATGCCTCTCTTATGGCATAAACATTTTTTTGGCATCAGGAAAACCATCATGCATTAGTGGTAAAACCAGGTTTTGCATCGAGATGCCTGGACCATTCCCCTCTTCCCATGGTTTCACTGTTTTGAATAGCGATGGTATGTAAATCTTACTGTATTCTTAATACACTGATTCCCTATTTCCATTTTTGAAATGCTGTCTGATTTACTGAATACACTTCCTTAAAGACTTTGGGGAGAAAAGTATCTTGTTTTATTCACATTATACCACACGGTACTTTGGGACACAGTTTCCAAGGAAAAGAAGAATCTATTACAAATGTCAGTCACATGACAGGGATACACAAGTAAAGCATGAAAAGCCTGGAATACAATGTTGAGCATATGATAAGAAATCAGCAAATGGTAACTGTTACATCGTTATTTATGTAAGGTCTTTCCACATTTACTCCTCATAATAAACAAGCAAGGTAAATATATCAATCTTAAACATGAACAAACTGATACATAGCTTAAGTTACAAAGATGAGGATTCTCAGGTCAAACATTTTGGAATTTGGACTTTAAAATGCAAAGGCCAACTTCTTTCTGTAATGGAGGAGGGTTCCATGGGCAGCAAGTTTCCAAACTCTCTGTGATGGAGAATCATCTGGAGAACTATAATTTTTTTTTTTTAATTTCCAAATTTCAGCATTGAAATAGGGCATGGCCAAAATATTGGCTTATACTTTGTTTTCGGACCTCTGGCTTTCACAACTGTGACAGGACACATTTGTGATAATTTGCTATAGAAGCCCTAAGAAATTAATACACCCTCTCGCGTGGCCTGGATATAGTAAGTGAATAAGTGAAAAATAATGTTACATACTCTCAATTATCTTTAGGATGCTAGAACACAGATGAGCTGTATGTGAATAACAAGGAAATTCTTTTGCTTAAGTTTACTCTCACAGGAGTTACTACATTCTGCCTTTTAATTGAAAAGTTGTTTCTGTTAAAGAATTATGTATAGTAGAGTTATAATGTGTTAACTATCATGCAGGGCTCTGAGAACACAAA
Source organism: Mustela putorius furo (assembly GCF_011764305.1). Lineage (NCBI taxonomy): Eukaryota > Metazoa > Chordata > Mammalia > Carnivora > Mustelidae > Mustela > Mustela putorius. Next base: position 14,438,785 of record NW_025421402.1, read on the forward strand.
GATAGATATAGTACTCCCTACCCTCATAGACTTCTGTGGAGAATAGACACAAATTAGACACAAAAGACATTTACAGTTTATTGAAGAAAAAAAAAAGACTATGGTAATTTTAACTGCAGAGATAGGCACAAGATGCCTTGGGAGCAAAAAGGAAGAACACCTGACCGAACTTGAGAGAAAAAGAGGATTAGAAAGAGGGCACCAGAAAGATATAATAAGAAATCTTATCAGAGCTGAGGCTAATACCTTGTCCTTGAAAAGGTAGATCACAGGAGTGAGTGTCAAAAGGGCTCTCTTGAAGTATCTATAAATAAGATTTTTATATAACATTGATTTTTTTTTGTCCATACATTGGTAACTACCTATTCTATTCTAAGGGTATATTTAAGTGTTGATTTCATTCCAAAAAAATCTAATTGCAGTTTTGGCTTTAGTTATGTGTTTTTGGCACTGTTCCTTCTTTTTTAAATCTTCACAGTCCAAATGCCTACAATATACCAAACTTATGAATATTTATGAACTAGATTAATGGCTTTTTGATAAGGATCATGAACACATTTCCCTCTATGAGCTGAGTCCATTCATTCATTCAAAATTATTTATTGAGCCTTACTATGTTTCAGCCATAATTACTTCAAAAGATACTGACTTTTAGCACACATTATGAGGACTAAATAACTAAGGATATTTTATTTTTCTTAGGTGAGGGTGTTAAATAAGTATTTCATTCTCTGATTAAGATTATGGGAGCTAGAATCTTAGATAAATTTATGAAACTAATTATAGAATATTGTACATAAAGAGATTTGAAATTTAGGGGCACCTGGGTGGCTCAGTGGGTTAAGCCTCTGTCTTTGGTCAGGTCATGATCTCAGAGTTCTGGGATGGAGCCCTTCCACCAGGCTCTCTGCTCAGTAGGGAGCCTGCTTCTCCCTCTCTCTCTGTCTGCCTCTCTGCCTGCTTATGATCTCTCTCTCTCTCTCTCTCTCTCTCTCTGTGTCAAATAAATAAATAAAACCTTAAAAAAAGAAAGAAAGAAAGAAAGAAATTGGAAACGGAGTGCCCTGGATTTCTTCCTTTAACATGATAGACTTAGTTTGGACAGAAAATGGTAGGTAGGTACAAGAAATGAGAAAGATAAAAATGTGTTAGCAAAAAATAATACAGCTATTTTAAGAACTGCAGAGAGAGCTGGATGTCTAGTATATGATAGGGAGGCATTAAGAGTTTATTTCCAGAACACCCAGCTCATTCTGTAATTCTCTCTGAAATATTAAGTAAGAATAAACTGAAAGGTTGAATTAGCTCAAGAGAAGTCATGAGCCTACGATGCTGAAAATATGGTCCATATTTAACAAGGAAAATACTTCTAAGAATAAAAGAAAATGTATTTTCATGCATCCTATGGACGTGGCCACTTTCTGCAGATGCTTCATAATGTATACAGAAAGAACAATCAACATGAATGATAAGTCCAAATCTCAGGTAGTGGATGGGAAGACTAAAGTTAACCCAACCAAGATAAGCTCAACCAGTAAAATGTACTTGGACTAACCTCAATCTGATTCCTACCTGCAAACCTATATGAGTCTTAATTCCAAGATGATCAAATATTTAAATTTAAAATATTAAAACACAAAGATGTTAACACAAGTAAACTTAAAGAAAAAAGTCTTTAGAGTTTTTTCTAAAAAGTCTTTAGAGTTCATGCAATAACTTGGACTAATTTCATAAATATGATATTGACCAAAATAAATCTGACACAAAAAAACAAACACTGTATCATTTACTTATTTAAAGTTCACACCAGGGAAGGGACACCTGGGTGGCTCAGTCAGTTAAATGTCTGCCTTCAGCTTGGGTCAAGATCCCAGGGTCCTAGGATCAAGTCCTGCATCAGGCTCCTTGCTCAGTGAAGAACCTGCTTCTCCCTATGCCTGCAGGTCCTCCTGCTTGTGTTCTCTCCCACATGCGTGCTCGCTCTCTCTCTCTGACAAATACATTTAAAAAATAATAATAAAATGAAATGAAAAAAATAAAGTTCAGGGGCACCTGGTGGCTCAGTGGGTTAAGCCTCTGCCTTCAGCTCAGGTCGTGATCTCAGGGTCCTGGGATCGAGCCCCGTGTGGGGCTCTCTGCTCAGGGGGGAGCCTGCATCCCTCCCTCTCTCTGCCTGCCTCTCTGTCTACTTGTGATCTCTCTCTGTGGGTCAAATAAATAAATAAAATCTTAAAAAAAAAAAAATAAAGTTCACAACAGGGAAGAAGGAAGGCGTTGTGTTTAGGAAGAGGAATAAGGGAAGTGGGAGCTTCTAAGGTGCCAGTCATTCTATTTCCTGACCTGAATAATGGTTACATAGGTCCACTCACTTTCTGATAATTTATTAAATTGCACACTTGTGATTTGTGAACTCTTATTTATGTATGTTAAGCGTACATTAAAATGTTTAAAAAAAAACTTTCTTAAGGCAAAAAGATCACAGGGAATAATGTGGTTAGTAAAAATGACTGTTATGTACTGAATTGTGTCCCCATCCCTCCCCAACCCTGTGTATTGAAACTGTAACTCTGCGACTGTATGTGGACAGGAGTGTTTAATGAGGCAATTAAGGTAAAATGAAGCTATAAGGGTAGGGTTCTAATCCAACACAAGAAGAGAAAGAGAGATCAGGAATGTGCAGGCCAAGAGAAAAAGCCTGGTGAGGACACAGACAGTGAGCAATGGTGAGAGCCAAGGAAAGAAGCCTCAGGAGAACTCAAACCTGCCAATACCTTGATCTTGGACTTCTGGCCTCTAGAACCGGGAGAAAACAATTTCTGTTGTTTAAGTCACCCAGTCTGTGGTACTTTATTATGGAAGCCCTAGCAAAGTAGGACAGTGACCAAGGGAGGAAACTATCAGTATGGTGTAAAAAAGCATGTATATTCTAATATTTTAAATAGATTACATACATAGATAGATAGGGGAGCCTAGGTGACTCAATCAGTTGAGTGCCCCACTCTTGATTTTGGCTCAGATCATGATCTCAGGGTAATGGAATCCAGTGCCACGTCAGGTTCTGTGCTGAGGACAGAATCTGCTTGTCCCTCTCCTTCTGTTCCTTCTGCTTAGGCTCTCTCTCAAATAAATAAAATCTTTTTTTTTTTAATTTATTCATTTGAGAGAGAGACAAAGTACAAGCAGGGGGAGATATAGGAGAGGGAGACACTGTTCTGAGCTTAGACCCCTATATGTGGCATAATCCCAGGACCTGGAAATCATGACCTACGCCAAAGTCAGATCCTCAACCATCTGAGCCAGCCAAGCATCCCAATAAATAAAATCTTAAAAAAAAAAAAAAAAAAAAGAGATAGATGATCGTATATACAGAAACACACACACATAAATGAAAACTTAAATAGCATTAACTAAGGATATTATTTCTAAGAGAAAAAATATATTTAATATTAGAATAATAATAATACATAAACAACTTGAAAAAAACACTTAACCATATGTTAGGCACTGTTCAAAGTTCTAAACATGCATAACTTCCTTGACTCTCATGAGGTGCAGTATGTATCATTTTCAACCTTATTTTATGGGTGAAAAAGCTGAGACTCAGAGGGGCTAACTCAGGCTCCATATGTATTGATTGGTGAAGCAGGGATTCCTGCCTAGGCAGCTCGAGTCCAAAGTCCATGCTGCTGACCACTTGTGTTGCACTGCATGTGTTAGTATTAGCAATGAAATGCCATTTTTCACCTATCAGCCATACAAAGATTAAAACACCCAGAGAATGCCCAGTGTTGGCATCTAATGCACTTTCAGCAGGAATATAAATTGATCTGAGCTTTTTAGAGGGCAATTTTACAATTTATATCAAGTCCCTTTTTTAATCACAAAGGCAAGAAACAATGTAAGGACAAGGATATTTATCACAGTGCTATTAATAACAACAACAATGTGATACAGTATAAATATTCATCAAAGGAAAATTTGTGAGATAAATTACTACATGTACATTCAAAGGGATCCTTTGTATCTATTAAACATGATGTAATTGAGCTATAGTTATTGACTAGAAAATATATCTATGACTTATTGTTTCATGTAATATTTGCTTTTTCAAATTTTTCTTCCACTGCAGGCATTGTACCTCTTTCTTCTTCTTTTTTTTTTTCATTCTTTTTTTTCCCTTTTTTACAAAATCACTAAGGAAGCTTTAAAAATGACTAAAAGTTAGCCTTGCTTCAGAAGGCAATTAGTTTTTCATTCACTAAGTCAAGAAAGGTTTGCTGAATCCTCACCATCTGCAAACTCTTTTCAAGGTTTTATGGACACAGTACCAAGGAAAAAAATTTCCTTATGGAACTTTCATCACCAAAGATACTCAAATAGTAGCTAAATAACAATTTGGAACAGGTGGTTCTTTATGAAGAGTAAATTCATTTTTACTTGATTAGGCAAAAAGATCTTTGAAGTTCTTTTCATCCCCAAATGTCTCTACATCTAATTTAAAGAACACAGTTTCAAGGGTTAAATGTTCTTTTGCTGCTCCTTGAACTTTCTAGTGCAATTTATCTGTCAGGAAAAGAAATTGAGCTATGGTTTAACTATGGAGTTACAGCTTAAAAATATATTTTTTAAATAATCAAAGCTTGATAACTAACCCAACCATTAAAATGATAGATACACAACTGTGAGTATATAAATATATATATTTACATATATATAATATAAATGATATTCTTTTTTCCAAAATGAGTCAGAAGGAGAAAATTGCTACGTAATAAGAAAAATAGGTCTTGGGACATAATTTTGGAATCATTCATCTTTTAGGAAGGGCTAAGTAAATCTTAGTTTATAATTCTAATAAATAATAGAGTACCTGGAGTATCAGGAAATTAATCAGTATTCATAGGGTTCTTTGGTGTTAATTTATCACCTTAACCTTAGCTCCTATTTCTTTCATCTTTTTTCTTTTCCTTTTTTAAATCTTTGCTTTGTTAATGGAAGAACAAGTCTGAATTCTTGTTAATAGGTTAAATAATAGCCAATCTCTGAGTTCCTTAAAATTCTCAGGATTGTTTTAAAGGACATATTTCAATGAAAATACCAATACCCCTATATCAATATTTAACTAAATACAATTATTTGACATTGTTTCAACTAAGATATATACATATATATATATATATATGTGCATATATATGTAGATGGATCTTTTTTTTCCTACTTTACTTTCATTCATTCATCTATACAAAAACATTTTTTGAATGTTTTCCATGTGCCAAATATTTCTCTGGGCATATAGAAATGAACAAAACAAATGGTGTCAGCCATCATGTAGCTTTTGTTCTAATGGGAGAAACATATGATGAACAAATAGAATTCTGTTTGATAGGATATAATTTGAACAACCTAAATATAATAACTTCTATTGATTTGATCATCTGTTATAAGGTGAGCACATTAAATCTGTTATTTCATAATTCCTTACAAAACTTTGAAACAGGTGTCATTAGGAGAAGTTTCTTTGGCGCTCAGAGGTAAGCAACTCATCCAAAGTCCACTGGCAGAACAGTACTAGTTCTGTTTGTCATAGTTTGTGACAAACCCAGTTTGTCACATTACTCTCAATCTCACATGCTTTGCACTATGCTGTTCTGCCTTTTATTTTAAAAATTAGCCACAATTTGTTTACCTAAAATGTTACTTTAAACAATTACTTTTTTTATAAGATTTTATTTATTTACTTGACAGATAGAGGTCACAAGTAGGCAGAGAGGCAGGTAGAGTGAGAGTAGGAAGCAGGCACCCTGCTGAGCAGAGAGCCCAATGCAGGGCTCGACTCCAGGACCCTGGGAGCATGACCTGAGCTGAAGGCAGAGGCTTTAATCCACTGAACCACCCAGGCACATCTGAAATGTTACTTTTAAACATGATGCTTCCTTAGCTCAGACTGTGATAAGAATATACCACAGATTAGGGGGCTTAAACAATACACATTTATTTCTCATAATTTGGGAAGTCAGAAGTACAAAATCAGGTGCTAGTTCTGAGGATGGCCCTCTTCCTGGTTATAGATGGCTGCTTTTTCACTGAATATGTTATATGGTAAAGAGATAGAAAAATCTCCAGTCTCTTTTTCTTATAAAGAGACTAATCTTATCAAGGAGGTACCATCCTCATGACATCACCTGAACCTCGTTACCTCCCAAAGGCCTTGCCTCCAAATATATCACATTGGAGATGAGGGCTTCAACGTAAGAATTTGGGGAGAACACAAACATTCAGTCAATAATAGATGCTACCCCTTAAGATATTGTAAAAATAAAGAAAAACTACCATTATTACTTTCTTTATTCTAAAAAAACATGAATCATACTCATTTTAGAAAAACACAGATATTGAAAATCAAGATAAAATTTGCATGTAATTTCATATCCCAGATATGGTTATTAATAGTAGTTTGGGAGGATGGAAAGATAGATGATAAAGAGAGATAGGTAATAGATGATAGATAGATAGATAGATAGATAGATAGATAGATAGATTTGTTAAAGGAATTGGTTCTCACTATTATGGACGTTGAGAAGTTCCAAGATCTGTGGTTGGCAAGAAGACTCAAGGTACCTTTCTGGTCTGAGTATGAAGACCTGCGATCTGGAGAGATGATGATGTAAGTTCTAGTCTGAAAGTCAAAAGACTTGAGACCCAAGAAAAAATAATAATTCAATTTGAGCTGAAGTCCAGAAAAGACCCTGTCCCACCTCTCAGAAGTCAGGCAGAAGAAGTTACCTCTTACTCATGGAAGCATCAGCTTTTCTGTTTTATTCAGGCCTTCACCTGCTTCAGTGATGTCCCTCCACAATGGGGAGAGCAATCTGGTTTACTTGGTCTACTGAGTTCAGTGTTAATCTCATACAAAACAAACTCATAGGAACAATCCGAATAATTTTAACCAAATATCTGGGCACTAATAATTTTAACCAAATATCTGAATAACCAAATATCTGCTCAAGATGACACATAGAATTAACCATCACAGCAACTATTCTTAGTTTATTACTTGAATGAAAAGCTATGATGAAAGATCAAGGCTAACTCTTATTTTATCAAAAAGGCCTGGATCTTGGCACTATGAATACAGAAACTAGATCTCAGGAAATTAGAGTTAATCGGTAACACAAGAAAATGGAGATAGTATGTGTTGACAACTCAAGAGCTTGTCAGTCAAAGAAAGGAAAGAAACAGGTAGAAATCAGAGGAGAATATGGAATCGAAAGTAAGGTTGTCTATGGTTGCCTGTTTTGTTTTGTCTTGTTTTCAAAATGGAATAAGATTCACACATGCTTAAATACTGTTGGTGGGTACCAAGTAAACAAGAAAAGAGGTTGAATATTTGGAATAGAGAAGATAATAGACCTAATGAAGATTCTGATAAATGTCCAAGGGGATAGAATTCAAATCAATGGGGAAGGTATTTTCCTGAAACAGGAGAGGGAACACCCATTTCATGTTGCTGGGATGGAAAAAGTAAAGATAATACATACGCAGGCACGTTTCTACCCTTTGTGTTTGGAAACTGAGACAACTGCTATTCCGTGGCTTTGGTTCCATGAACTAAGGTGTGGAGTCATGCACTGAAAATAAATTGCCCGGGGCTCTCCAGGGTTGTACGCATCAGAGTTACAAACAAAACTGCCACATATAAATAAGCATGTAAACAAATAATCATTCAACATTGTTATCGTAACTGAAATAGTGGGATTATAGTGAATGTATTTTAAAAAGCTTAAATAAGTTATGAACAGTATGTCAAGAATATTACACAGCTACTATAAAGAACGAGCTAGAGCTATTATATTAAATATAATCAAATTATATTTGATTTGGAAAGACTTCAAGGTGGTAAAGAAAGGTACACAGCCTACTTTATGGAGTCCTTTTTAATTAACTAAACAATGGCAAAGAACTATGTATAGGCGTGTGTGTGTGTGTGTGTGTGTATTATAATATGAGACTGGGGAAAGAAAATAGAGAAAAAAGAAATAAACATGAGTTATTAACAATGATTAACTTGCAGATATGAGCTGAGGGAAGAGGACAAAATGGAGTGGTGGAGAAGTAGGGGGTGGGGTGCAGGAAAATGGGAAAAAAACAAAAAGTGCTTTAAGGGAAAAATATGTGATAATAACCCACTTCTGTTACATCATTTCTTACATACGCTTACAGGTACATTTCAGGTGCAACAGAAATGTGCTGTGATACAAGTATCATTTTCTAATGCGTGCTTCCATATTTGGTGCATTTTGTAATAGAAATATGTGATACTTGATATACTGTGGAAACAATCTATGAACCCATTCTATTGTGGGAAATGCAAATAAATGCTTGTTCCCTGTATCTGAAGGGCATTGGTTGATGTAACACATCCATTACTTCTAAGAGTTATAATATTAGCCTGTTGATTTACTTGGGTTTTCTAGTTTCTTGTAACAATCATAGGGCCTGAAAGTAACAATAACAATTTGATTTGCTGCCTTCCTCTGTTATTTCTATACCTTCTCTTACTGTAAGGGTCAGAACACACAACACCACTGCTGAGTGATAATGGACATAACAGTCATGCTTAGCTTGTCCAACACTAATGGGGAAGCGATATAACCATATAATTGTTAAATGCTTCAATGATAGCTTGAGATAAAACTCTTTATCATGTTAAGGAAGTTGTTCTCTATTACTGGTTTTAGGAAGAACTATCCAGAATGAATGTGCATTTTAAACATTATCAGATTTTTTTGCTTTGGCCTAACAACTTATTAATAGGTCTCCAAATATTAAGTATTTGCAACATTTCCAGAACAAAACAACATTAATCTGAATCATTTTTTAAATGTACTGCCAAACTGTTCTTATCTATATGTGATTCATGATTTATTCAAAAGTGAGATTGATTAATTTATTACAACCTTTGGCATCTTAAAAACATCAGTATTTTGTGAGTTACTCTATACAAGGGAAAGCTAATAAATTGCATAATCCCTTTCTGAATTGCCTGATCTCATAAAGAAACTGGATGAACTGATTTCATGATTTTGTTCGTATGAAATGCATGACTCTGGAGTTATTAGTGACCTTTGACATTGTTGTATTTTCCTTGACATTTCAGTAATGTGATGTAGATTAATGCTACTGTTTATGTTTAAAAGACATCATTTGTGAACACATTAAGATGCAGGTTGCTTTCTTTTGTTTTTTAAGTTTTAACATTTCTAAGTCATTTAAAGGTTTTCAACTTCCCACAGAGTTTAATAGAATGACAACAACAAAAATATCCTAGGAGTTCAACAGAGTGGAAAAGGTATAAACTGTAGGTTGAGTAATAAATAAATGGGTGGTCAAATAGCCCTAGAAAAGAGCAAGTATTGCCAATAAGGCAGACTTCAAAATGAGTACCTTATCATTCCTTTCTCAAGTTCAATCCAAGGGTGTTTTTTCAAAAGTTTACCCTGTATAATTCTCAACAATCAGCAGAAGTTTGAAGTATAACATTTGCAGGGGTTCTCTTCACGGAGAAAAGAGATCATTTAAAATAGCTGTTATCAGAATGCCTGGGTGGCTCAGTGGGTTAAAGCCTCTGCCTTCGGCTCAGGGCATGGTCTCAGGGTCCTGGGATCAATCCCCACATTGGGCCTCTTGATAAAGGAGGAACCTGCTTCTCCTTCTCCCTCCCTTGTTCATTCTCTCTACCCTCACTGTCTCAAATACATAAAATCTTTAAAAAGTAGTTTTCATCTGAGAATATAATATCTAGTAACATTAGAGAAAATTACATCATAATTTTTAATTAAGATATGAAATTCTATGTGTTTATTGTCAGACTGAGTGTAGGCATCAGCACAGAGCTGTGATGGGCTCAGTGCACTCCAGAGAGTAGAATACAATCTATTAAATCTGTCACCTAGAGTATCAGCCCTTGATCATTTGAAATGGAATTTTTCTTTTTCTTTTTTTTTTTCCAAGATTTTATTTATTTATTTGACAGACAGAGATTACAAGTAGGCAGCAAGGCAGACAGAGGGGGAGGGTGGGAAGCAGGCTCCCCACTGAGCAGAGAACCCGATGCGAGTCTTGATCCCAGACCCTGAGACCATGCCCTCAGCCAAAGGCAGAGTCTTTAACCTACTGAGCCACCCAGGTATCCCTGAAATGGAATTTTTCAAGGAAAATTAATTTTCTAGTAACCATTTGCTACTAAACCTTCAGATTTTTCCACAGAAACAATCCAGATACTTTAAGCAGACACATACAAAATTTGAAGTTTGAAATCAATATGCTTATAACTCCCCAACTTTATCTCATATTCTTTTTTCCCTGCCCTTTATTTATAGATCCAATTACCATTTAAACAACAACAAAAAATCTCCACTTGATTGTCTTATGCTCATATCAAATTTTAAAAGTCTAACGGGTAATTTTAACCCCATTAATTCCCTTAAACTTGTGTGTTTTCCAATAAATAGCACTAATTTCTATCCCCTGCTTTTCCTTACTTCTTTCCATTAATATATATCATGAAGTCACTTTGGTTCCCACTTCTAAATGTTTCTCTAATGTGCTTACATGGTCCATTTCCACACCCATCACATTAATCCAAATCGCTATCAGCTTTTATTTGACTAATGCCATATCACCCTTAACTGCCTCTGATCTATTCCACAAACAAATACAATTCAGACCAATCTTTGAAAAACATCTAGAAAACAACGAAACTTAATTGCAACATGTTTATCACCTGCTTAAAAATCTTTGTTAGCATCCTAAAGCATTTTGGATGAATTCCAAACTTCCTAAAAATCTACAGTGGTCTGCAAGATATGGCCTTTATTTATTTATTTATTTATTTATTTATTTATTTGCTTTTTTATACTGATTTTCCAGGTGATGGAGCTCCACTCCTGTTGGCATTTTCTTCTGCAATGTAAACATGCCAAACTCTTCAGCTCAAGGACGAGCCTGGCCATGCCTCTGGATTCTCTCTTGCTGTTACTTTCCATTTCAGACAGCAGCTTAAACAGCACCTTTTCAAAGACATTACCCCTGCTCTTCCTCAACAGCATGTTCATTCTGTTATGTTCTGCTTTCTGTATCATTACCATCGAGTTTCTTGCTTGCATTTCACTTGCCAACATTTATAATTACAGATTTATATATTTACTTATTTATCTGTCTTGTACAGTGATTGTTCAATAAAAGCAAGGCATAAAAACAAAACAAGCTGGGTCAAGTAGAATCAAATCCTAGCTTTGGAAATATAGAAAGATATTTCTTTATATATGTAATTAGTCTGTGTGTATAGTTCTATTACTAAGTGCCTTAAAAACTGTTAAGTACAGTTATACAAAGTTATATGTAATAAATAATTATTTATGCTAAAGAAATTTCTCCTTGGCAAAAAAACAAAAACCAAAAACATTTTGTTCAGAAAATGTATTAATACATGTTTTATGGAAGATTAAGCACAAAATAAAATGAGTTCTAGTATTAAATTTCCATGTTAAAATCTCCTTGCTTACTAAAATGAAGGGGAAAATCGGTGTTTGTAGGATATAAAATTCAATCATAAATATTTCTCTTTTTGAGTGACTGAATTGCCTCTAAATTACTTCTACCCTCTTAAGCACAAAGAATATGCCTTTTCTTCCATTCAGAAAAAAATTAAAATACTTCATCAGATTCCTTCTTTTATTTTATCTCATTTGTAACTTTGGTTAAATAAGAAATTACATCTCAAAGAAGAACTGCAGGTAAAATATAACAGGTTACAGTCATATTCACTACAAACTTCTGTATTTTCTTCTTGATAGAATAAAATAGTAAGTATTCAAGTACTGGAAAATCACATAAAGATAAAAAAACATGACCAAATCTCACGTGTTTAACTCTATGAATTTTCACAAGGTAAAATTACAAAGCAAAAATTTTTTTAAAGTAGCATATTACTGAGGCATCTGGGTTGCTCAGTTGGTTCAGGGTCTGCCTTCCATTCAAGTCATGATCCCAGGGTCCTGGGAGGGAGCCCCACATCAGGCTCCATGCTCGTGGGGAGTCTGTTTCCTCCTCTCCCTTTTCCTTGCCTCACTGCTCTTACTCTTTCTCTCTCTCTTTCTCACTCTCTCTACCCCTGCTCTCTTCTCTCAAATAAATAAATCTTAAAAAAATAAAAATAAAAAAATAAAGTAGTGTATTATTAGCAGATAGGAAGCTTTATATACGTCCATCCACGACTCCCTTCTAAAGATAAACATTAACTTTACTTACATATCACCATTATTTAGTTTTACCTGTTTTTGAAATTTTATAAATGGGTTCATCCAGAATGTAGCTTCAGCATCTTAATTTGTATCACTGCATTATATTACATTATATAAATATACCACAAATTATTTTTGCATTCTGTTCCTGATAGACATGTAAGTAGCTCCATCTTTTGTCTCTTATAAATAGTGGTGCTGTGGACATTCTTGGACACCATTTTATATATATATATATATATATATATATATATATTAGGATTTCTATTGACTATGCATTTAGAAGTGGCATTGTAGATTTAAAAGGTACATCAGTGTTCAACTTTAGAAGATAAAATGCCGGTTTTCAAAATTGGATGCATCTGCTTACATTGTGATTATAACTGTACTAAAGTTCCAGTTGTTCCATTTGATATTATAAGTCTTGTTAGAATCATCATTCTAGTGGCTGGGTAGTAACCATTATGATTAAAATGGACATTTCCCCTATCCCCAATTAGTAATAGTAAAAGTTACTAGTGGTAAATTTTAAGGTGGCTACTGGCCATTTGGTCTTCCTAAGAACATTATGAAATGTTTAAGTCTTTTATTTTTTTTATATTTGTTTACCTTTTATTGACTTGTAAGAGTTTTTAAAATATATGTTCTTTGGTGGATATATATATATTTCAAATATCTTCATTTTGTGGTTTGCCTTTTTTCTCTCCTAATTGTATCCATCGAAGAAGAGAAGTTTGCTTGTTTGTTTTTCTTAACATTTAATTCCAGTATAACATACATGAAAAGAAGAGCACTATCTTAAAAATAAAGATCTATATATTTTCACAAACTGAACACATTCATGTCTCAATCACTCAGATCAAGAAATAGAAAATGGTCAACACATTAGAAGGCTCCCTTCTGTCTCCTTACAGTCACAAATCCCAATCCTACTTGCCTACCATCCCAACTTATGACAATATAGATTAGATTTGTCTGATTTTATGATAATTTTTAAAATTTTAATGAAGTTTAATAAATCAGTTGTTTTCTTTACGGGTAGCACTTTTGTGCTCTGCATAAGAAATCTCTGCCATCTTCCAGGTTATGAAAATATTATCCTACAATTTCTTCTGAACAGCTGGTTATGGTTCCTTACATGGATTTTCTAGTTATCTTTTCATATTCAATTTCTAAATTAACTCTGTGCAGTCAGAGAATATACTGAATGATTTCAATCATTTGAAATTTCTTCAGTCTTGTTTTGTGGTCCAGCAAGGGTCTATGAACATCTGAAAAGAATGTGTTTTCTATCACTGTTGAGTACGGTGCCCTATATTTGTCAAATCAGTTAGGCATGTTCATCATCGAGTTCAGACTTTGCATTACTTATTTTTTTTTCTGCCCTATCAGTTACTGAGAGAGGTGGGTTAAGTCTCCCATATGGATTATAGGTTTCTCTATTTCTCCTTTCCATTCTGTTTTTGCTTTATATACATATTAAAACTATATTCTTAAGTACATATGAATTCAGAATGACTATTTCTTCTGGTAGGAATATGACTTTTTACCTACTACTAAAAACGTCTTTGCAAAAAGTCTACTTCGTCTGATGTACATTAGCTTTTGTGCTTTAATTAGTATCATATGACATATTCTTTCTAAATTTTTAATGTCAATTTTTATGTATCCTCGTATATAAAGTGATTTTTCTTATAAGCAGCATACACTTGGGTTTAATTTATCCAATATTAACCAGATCACTTCGTTATTAACAGTGAATGTAATTGCTGATGTATTTGTATTTACATCTACATTTTGCTCTGTTTTTTATTTTCAACTAGTGTTTTTTCCTTTTTTCCCTCATTATCTGGTTTCTTTTTAATGGAGAATTTTTATTATTCTATCTTTCCTATCTTTGAGGTTGTTAGCTATACCCTTATTTTACTTTAATTCTTTAATTGGCTTTACTTATTCTTTAACTGGCTATTACCCTGGAAGGGCTAAGACACAGTAATGTTAAATATTAAATTATTTTATTTCCTTTATTTTTTTCAATGCTCACCTTATTATTTTGTCATGTCTATTTACTGAACTATAGGAATTCCTCAGTGAACATATGTTTTCTGTCAACATTTACAACAACTGCACTTCTGTCAGATAATTACAACTCATCTGTGGACATTCATGATCAAATTTGAGACTCCTTTCCCTGCTAAAAATGCATTCATATCCATGTAATAAAAGATAGATTAATAAGAAATGTTTTAAAATAGTGTTTATATAACAAATCATGCTTTTCCATATCTTAATAACAGTTCCAAATAACACTTTTGTTTTATAGAGTGAAATAAAACACAACATAGGAAAACTCAAAATAAAGTCATTGTATGTTCCTCAATAATATGAACCTCTCTCATATGCATCATTTCATATTTGCTGTTATCATTCTTAAGGGCATTAAGTAATGAATTATTTTAGAGCCCTGAGGAAAAGTCAGAGCTTGAGAATATAATTTTAAAGTCATCTCTACATTATCTAAAATATTGTGGATGGGTGAGTTACTTTAGGTAGATAATACAGTGTCAAATGAATGCAGAATGCTGAGGACCATGGTGGCACTTTTCTTTGTTCAGAGTAGGTACCAGATGATAAGGTTAAAACTGCATGTATACCAGTAAATCCTTACCTTAAAAATAGCTCATTCTATTTTAACCTGGTAAGAAAATATGTGGAACTATTATTAAGATTAACTCAGGGGCATCTGGGTGTCTCAGTTGGTTATGTGCCGGACTCATGATCTCAGCTCAAGGCTTGATCCCAGGGTCTTGCTTTCAAGCCCTGCAGTGGGACCAATGCTGGTTGCAGTCTACTTAAAAAATAGACAAACAAACAAAACAAAACAAAACAAAAAACAAAAAAAACAAAACCCAAACTAAAATGTTTACAGAAAATTTGTTGACCATCTTTCAAATTCTTGCTTAATTACTAACTAACATTTTTATTAAAAGATTTTATTATACCACCTGATGCATTAACGAACTATTTATCCTAACTATGTAAGTTAGGATACAGTTCAGTTGCTAAGTGACCAAATAAGGGACCTAGGTAATGTAGCACTTTTTTTTTCCTTTCTTACATAAAATAAGTCTGCAGATGACTCCAAGATCATTAGGCACCCTCCTTCTATCTTTCTGCTTCAACATTTTCAAGATCACCTATGATCCCCTATGATCCAAGTAGATGCCTTCCCTAAGAGAAAAAGAATAGAAAGAAGATAAAGTCTTAAGAAGCAACACTTGAAAATTTTCCTACCAACTTCTTACATTTCAGTGTTGACCCCTGACTGCAAGAAGTAGTGGGGAACATAATCTTCTAGCTAAGAATTTTGCCACCTCAAAATAACAACAGTAACAACAAACTAGGGTTCTAAAAAACAAACAAACAAACAAACAAACAAACAAAACAAACCTAAAAAGAGAAAGAGAGGCACCAGGGTGGTTTAGTCAGCTGAGCCCCTGACTCTTGATTTTTGGCTTAGGTCATCATCTCAAGGTCAAGAGATCAAACCCCACATTGGGCTCTGTGCTCAGCATGGAGCCTGCTTGAGATTCTCTCTCTCCCTCTGCCTCTCCCCTCAGCTCATGCTCTCTCTCAAATAAATTAATAAATCCTAAAAAAACAAACAACAACAACAATAGCAAAAGCTAAGAAGAATAGAATAGAGGACAGGAAAATAATCTTATACACATAAGTCCTAATGATTTTGAATGATGTCACTTTAGAAGGATTTATATGTAACACCATACATATGGTAAAAGAGGAATATGTCTTTAGACAGTAAGAGCTAAAGATACTGTTTTTTAAAGGAAATCAATTGTTTTATTTAAATAATTTACTACTGAATTACTATAATTTAGCATAATTTTGAAGTTAAGTGTGTATTATTTAAACACTGAACTATTGTTCAATAATTTTAAATGATTTTAAAACATTTACGTGAAATGAAAAATTTGTTCTGTTTATTTATGCTCTTATAGTTGTTAATCATTGTGTATTTAAATTTATTTTATTCTTATCATTAACTTTATTTTACTCTTACTTTGATTTGATGTGATTCTACCTAATGGCACTGGAAAAATATTTACATTTCAAATAATTTCTCCATTTAGCAATGTTTAAGGATCTAACACTTCATGCTCTGTTTTAGAAGATCATTATAATAGACTCAGTAAAGTACATACTTAGAGTGGTTTATTTGGCATCACTGGGCACCAAGTAGTACATTTATTTAACTTCTCAGCAGTTCATTGGCATTTTGGTGAAAAGAGGTGATGAAGGTTATTTAATTAACCTCAAATATTTCACTGGCATAAGAAACTGAATCATCTGCCAGAATCATTAGCAATTTATAAGCTGAGTTCAGCAGCAAATGGTCATAAATTCAATCACATGTAACCTTTCCAGTAAGTGACACCAGTCAATTGAAATTTATTATGGGGGAAATCACAGACTTTGACATTCACACTAAATATCCAGAGCATTAAGATTCTGCTTGCCAGAATCCTAGATATCACTTTGTAGATAATGCACCGAATTTTAAAATGCAGAAATGATGGATAAGAACTGAGTAGTTCCTCTGAGAGTTATCAAGAAATATGAGAGGTTCAATATTTGATAATGCTTCATTTTCTTCAATAGGACAAACTCATACTGTGGGACCTAGAATGATAACTGTGATTACTGAATAGTAAGTGTCATAAAACATTGGTGAGTACCTTTAGTATGGTATATAGATAGTCTGGTGAGAAGCTTTCTTGGCAAGTTTCCATTAGGTACTCATGATAGATAACCTGAGAAAGCAATCAAATTTCATTCTCTGAATCTTTAGTGCTAATGTGAGGTTATACATATAGAGTGGAATGTAATTGATTTTAGAAACTTGATTAAATTATCAATAGCATGGCATAAATATAGTCTTAATGATTTTAAATTGAGAGTACATTTGTTTCATAGTTTGGGGAATTTTGGAAAAGCGAGGAAAGAGACTAACCAGATCATCATATCTATAGGACATTAAAGGAATTCTATATTTGTTATTTGATGCAAACGCTAATATGTTCATTTGATTTGTTAAATTCAGCAGAGAGCCAGGATGCTTCATCAAGCATAACCCTTCCAGTAAATGACACAAGCTAATCATGGTTTACAAAGTGGGACAAAGTACCTTGATGATTATATTTTTCAAACTTGAGGTTTCACTTAGTAGATTGTGCGATCAGTATTTGTGGACAGAGTAAGTATGAATAGAATTTTGGAATGACTCTTACAAATATAATATGGAAAAGATTTAAAATGCTTTTGGAATTAATGCTTGCATCCTAATATAATAGCTAATGTCCCACTGAAATAGTTTGACTTTAAAAAATCTGTACATAAATATAGGTCATAATAGAGTTAGTTCAAATTTATTTTAAATGTCAGTTCACAGTGAATTTCCACTAATAGTAAATCTATGGGTAGAATTATAGCTTATTTATATATGTACATTCAATTAAATTGTTGTAGTCTGTATACAGAAGAGTTATTTTAGTTAAGAGTTAGTTCATTTGTTTTCCTTGGTACAGCCAATTCTTCGGTTGACCTATGCTGGCTCTTTTATGCTTGTGTGGTGTGGCTGTTAGGTTTGACCTTCAGGTCAGCTAGCAGATGGATAATCTGGACCAGCCTCATTCACATCTCACATATTTGATCGCTGAGTGTCAGTTGGGTATATCACTTCTGCACATGGCATAAGACCATCTTGGATTTATTTACATAATAGAGAGAGGGTTCTAAGTATAGCAAACTCCAGTGTGCAGGTAATTTTCAAGTGTCTGCCTGTGTCACATTTGATAAAGCAATTTACCTTATAAGATCATTTGAAGCAGATAGGGGAGGTCTGCTTATTTATTTATTTTTTTTTAAGATTTTGTTTATTTGTCAGAGATCACAAGTAGGCAGAGAGGCAGGGCAGAGAGAGAAAGGAAGGGAAGCAGGCTCCCCACTGAGCAGAGAGCCCAATGCGGGGCTCGATCCCAGGACACTGGGATCATGACTTGAGCCAAAGTCAGAGGCTTTAACTCACTGAGCCATCAAGCGGCCCCTGCCTATTTTTTAAAACCTGCTCCATGTCTAACAATTTATTCTCTGAGATACATGGACTCTCAGAAAAAGGGATTGAAAAATCTTCTATCCTTTCTGAACTGTTACATTAGAAGGACCATAAGTAATATCAAACTAAAAATTATCTTCTCGATTTATTTCTTTAGAATTAAATATTTACCAATCACACAACTTATTGGTATCTTTTATCAAATAAAAAAATAGAATACTTCATATAAATGTAGTTTTCATCATAGTCCTTGACCCAGACTTTCACAATTTTCAACTGAAATACATATTGACCTGAAAGGGAAAACACCAGAAACCTGAAATATAGGTTAACCTGGGAAGAAACCAGAATATGCAAAGAATGTCCATTTAAGCCTAAGATTAAATGAACTAAACAAAAAATCAAATTCAGTGAACAATGTGTGATATACATTCAGAATTAAAATAAAAGTATTTACACTTAAAAAGCCTAAAGAACCTCTCATTTAAAAAGCCTAAAGAACCTCCTGAAACTTTGCTCCCTGTCCTCACACAAGAGTCTGAATGAGTCTAAAAATTAGACAGCATACATTTGTTTGGGTGCCAACTTGGAGGTAATAAAGCACCGTTTTTTCATTTAAGATTTCTTTTCCCCCAAATTTACCTCTTGTTTGAGAATTATTTGAGAACTGAAAAACTCAGGGAAAAAGTAAGCCAAAAGGAAGTAGGAAGGATGGGTAGGAAGGAGCATTCTCTACTTCCAGGGAAGAATGAAACGTCAGCCTGTAATGTGGATTGTGTTTATTCAGATGGTGATAACGTTTCTCAGATTTCTTTTTAGTACAGAAGATCTTACAGGGATATACCTCATGAAATTTAGATTTAAACAATTAGATATTCATAACTATTAGTTGAAAAATGTGCTTGGTCATCAACCAAGTGGGAATAAGAGTGACAAACACTTTCTTGCTAGTAAGCACCAAGGCTCGGAAGCTGTCTCCTCAATGGATATTGAGTTAACTGTCAAAAACCTGGTTTAGAAAGAAGAAATGATCACAAATTAATCCATCAAATACACTACATTCATGTTCGGCAGATGGCTCTAACACACAACTATGACCACTTAATAATAGCCTTTAGTGGTATTCAGTCACCAAGCTCTTAAACCTAGTATCCGATGTGCTCCATGATCTGGCTTCATCTATTATTTCTAGTCTGGGATATTACTATTTCTTCCATGAAACATCACTTTCCAAGGACACCAAGCAATTATTGTAGCTATTTTTTTTTTAAGATTTATTTATTTATTTTAGAGAGAGAGAGAGGCAGAAGGAAAGGGAGAGAGAATCTCAAGCAAAATGCCCACTGAGCTCAGAGCCTGATGCAGGGCTTTGATCCCAGGACCCTGAAATCAGGACCTGAGCAAAAACCAAGAGTCAGACACTCAAACAACTAAGCCACCCAAGTGCCCTGCCATGGTTATTTTTAATATTACTGTCCTATATCATTTATACCAGACTTAACTCATTAACTGTGTACCATATTACAGTATTAGAATTCTGAATTTGACTGTATACTGTAGTCTCCTCTCCCCTCATCTGTGGGCTTGTTTTCCAGGGTCTCAGTTACCTGTGGTCCATCATAATCTAGAAATAGATGATCCTCCTTCTGATGTATTTATTGTGAGAAGGTTAATAGCAGCCTAATATTACATCACAATGTCTACATCGTCCACCTCATTTCATCTCATCAGGAAGGTGTTTTACCACCTTATATCATTAAAGAAGGAGGGTGAATACAGTACAAAAAGCTTTTTGAGAGAGAAAGAGGCCACATTCACATAACTTTTCTTATAGTATATTGTTATAATTGTTTCATTCTATTATTAGTTATTACTGTTAATCACTTACTCTGTCTAATTTATAAATTAAACTTTATCATAGATATGTACAGGAAAAAACATAGTATAGAGAGAGTTCATTACTCACTAGTTTCAGGTATCTATTGGGAGTTTCAGAATATATCCCCCATATAAAAGGGGGATGACAGTATTTACCTTTACCAGTGCATTGCTTTTTTTCATGTTACTAATTAGCATCTTTTCATTTCAGCTTGAAGGACTCCTTTAATCATTTCTTGTAGAGCAGTTCTAGTGCTGATGAATTCCCTTAGCTTTTGTTTGGGAAAGTTTCATTCTCCTTCATTTCTGAAGGATGCTTTGCCTCATAAAATTTTCTTATATTTAATATTATATTATATTAATTAAATTAATGAAAGAAAAAATATCCCCTTGTGGTTACATCTAAAGCTTTCTACATATAATTAACTATGTAACATTGTGTCAAAAACTAAAGTATATTAGCTAGAATAGCTAACCTAATTTCATGATTGAAATTCTAGACAATGCTGAGATAGAGAACAGTGACTATAAACTGAGTCCTTGATCAGAATGCCCTTGTTTTAAAGATTTAAATACTTCAAATGACACAAATTTCATTTGAGGTATTTAATTTCTTTTTTTCTTAAGTAATAAAATATTCATAAGTAATGTGAAAGAGGGAATGATGGATGTCTTCAAAGAGATAATTCTTTTGAGAGTAAGAATAGTTTATATTATTAATGCTATAAGCAGGAAGGACCAAAGGAAGGTAAGAAATATAGCTTGTGTCTTGTGACTTTCTTGCTATTTATTAATATAAACTTGATAGCTGTTCTCAGAGCTTGAAATGATTTTGACGACTGGCTGTCACTCATATATGAAGAACTATATTTCACATGGATGGTTACTAAGTAAAGCTGTATATTAGGAGCTTTTGAAATCCAGATTCTTTTTTAATGACCAGTAACCAAATATGCAGCCTTAAGACTTAGAAATATCTAGTTTTTTCCCCCAAGTTTCCAGGTACTTTTTTGATAAATCTTAACTTCTGTACCCTCAGCTCCTACACAATCCCTGGAATTAGACACGATAGTAATTGTTGAATGAATTAACAAAATATAGGAATCATATTTTTATGTATCTCATCTTTCAAGTACTGGAATAACAAGACACAGAGTAACCTCGGTAATCAGTAGACATTGTTGCATGTTATACTGGACTATTATGACGCTATCTTTAAATGGTACTTTTGAGTTTACATACTGATTTTTTACTTTTCTCTCTCTTTCTTTTTTTCTGAAGTGAGATGTTCTTCTACATTTCATACTTTATCTGGAGAGAGCACCAGTTGTTCACCAAATGATAGATAACTCAACCACTTTGGGAGTTTCTTCTCTCAAGCATTAGTAAAATTCATTTCTGGAAGTTATAGGAATACAGTTTGTGGCCAGAAAATATGTTATGTCTTCTGTGATAAAAGAATAACATTAAGGGATGCCTGGGTGACTCAGTCAATTAAGCATCCAACTCTTGATTTCAGCTCAGGTCATTATTTCAGGGTTATGAAATTGAGCCCCATGTTGGGTTCCATGTTGATCATGGAAACTGCTTAAGATTTTTCTCTCTGTGTCTCTCTCTGGTCTTCTCCCTAAAAAAGAGAGAGAAAAAAGGAACAAAAAGAAAATAAATAACATTAAGATGTTTCTTGACCAGGAAATACAGCAGCACCCAATTATCTGTCATTCATCAGCCACCATTCCAGAAATAGCCTTTCAAGGGTACATGTATACACAAAGAACTCTAGCAGATAACTGGACAGTTTAATGTATTATTTGTAAAATTATTTTTCTAAAATCCCTGAAGATTAGCAATGAATGAGGCTATGGCATGTAAATGCTGTAAGGTATAATATAATGATAGAATAGAATAGAATAGCAGAATAGAATAGAATAGAATAGAGTAAGAGTAGAACTAACATTGACCAGCCTCTATTCTCCAACTTTCCCCTAAACTACTACTGAGGAATATTCAGCATTTCTTTTTCTTCTTCCCTAATCTAGTCAACTTGGTCTCAATAGAGACCACCACAATAGCTTCCCAGCCTCATTCTGTTTTCTCTCTTAACCTACCTTTAATACAATAGTTCATGCCCCTCTTCAAAATATACATCATATATATCCGTGAATTATGTCATTTCCTTAGTCATTCTCTTTTGTTAGTTACTCATAATAATCAAAATAAAATCTAAGTTGTTAGTGTTCTCTGTGTGGTGTGACTGCAGGCAACCTCTAAATATATTGCCTACCACCACTCCTCCTCTGTTCCCTTCTGCTCATACTAGTATTCGTTCTGTTTCTCAGATACCCCAGTCATGCTCTTCTCTCAGAGTCTTTGCATCACTCGTCTCAGTCTGGACTGCTCAGCTCACTCACGTGTACATATGCACATGTCCACTCTCTTTAGGTCTCTGCTTAAATGTCACCACTTCAGGGAATCTCCTTTGACTACCTTTACAACTAACTCCCCCATCGATCTCCATTCATTCCCCTGTAGTTTAGATGATACTTATTACTATGTAGAACTATATTATTTATTCACTGGTTTATTTGCCTACAGTTTATTTATTCTGCAAAAATTTGAATTCTGTAAAAACACAATGTTTCATTTTCAGTGTTTATTATAATTTTTATTTATAGATTTTTGTTCACTATAGTATTCTCAGCAACTCAAACAAACCTTCAAATATTTCTTACTTTCTTTTTTTTATAAATATTTTATTTATTTATTTTAGAGACAGAGAGAGCATGGGAGAAGGTCAGAGGGGACAAAGTCTCAAACAGACTTCACACTGAGCGCAGAGTCTGACACAGGGCTCGGGGCTCAAGTCCAGGACCCTGTGATCATGACCAGATCAGAAACTGACTAAGCCACTCAGGGGGCCCCTCACAAATATTTCAACCTAAAATACTTGGGGAATTACAAACCTAGTCACCTAGAAAGACCAGGATACCAAGAGAATTTGGTGCCAAGTTTAGGGCACAGATGCTATATTTAGGTCTCGCAAGAAAGATTATTTACTTATTTTGACTTGAAATGACAGTGGCATTTTAATTTTAAGTAATCTGTTTCAAGGTAATTTAGGTCATTTGAAATTTTTCTGTTTCAGCAATAATTTATATTAGAGGTTTTTAATGTAGATTGCAAAGAAAGTTATTTCTAAAAATAGAGACATATTTTGCTTTAATTATCCTTCTTATTAGGATCAACTAAATATTAGAAATCAATTAGTAACATCCAAGCAATATGATTAAGTTGTAAATTCTTTTTTATATTTACTTAAAAAAATGTATATGGCTCATGTGTTACTCTGTATCTACACACTTGATAGCCATATGCAAAGAAACCACAGATTAAATTAAACTTTTTCTAGCATACATCTATGTTTAAATTCTCTGACAGAAACTATAAAATTTAAATGATTGCTTTAAACCTCAGTCTTGAAATATAGGAACTCATAGCCAGGTGTTTTTAGAATATTTTAACTTAAGAGCATTATTCAAAAACTTTGCTTTGTTAAACTATGATAATATACAGACTAGAGAGGAATATTTAAGTATTAGTATGTGCACCATGTGTATATTCATGGAAAATGTTTTTCTGCATATTTTACTGTGCAATATTTTAGAACAATTACCATTTTTCATTCTTAGCATAAGGGTTGATTTCAGAAAATTTCTTCCTACTTCTAGCACTGATTTATTTGAAGGGTTTAAGGACAATAAATACAGGGCAATATGTGTTTATGTGTGCATATGCATGTATGTGTGTGTGTGCACATGCACCTGTTGGTAGGACAGCAAAGAGGTCCTGGGGAAAAGGTACTAAACTAGAAATTGCATTGTTGCAGTGGGTACTATATCGCTAGGCCACTGGGAATGGTTGTGAAGGTTGTAGTCTGCAAAACTCCAGGAGGCACCATTTTCATCAAGTTTACAGCCGACATGGCTATATGTGGTGTCCCTGTAGTAGGCATCCATGCTTATTGCCAGGACTACCACTGAGTCAGAGGCAGTAACTGGATTTCTCTGATCATCTTTGTTTGCTTATTTTCTGTAAGAAACGGTGTTAGTAAAACATGATTACCTTATTTAGAAGTTTTTGGAAAGATAAAGGGGCACCTGGGTAGCTCAGTCAGTTAAGCCACTGACTCCTGATTTCTACTCAGGTCATGATCTCAGAGTCCTGGGATCAAGCCCCATGTGGGACTCTGTGACTCAGTGGGGAATCAGCTTGAGGATTATCTCTCTCCCTCTCCCTCTGCCCCTTCTCCCCTGCTCCTGCACACACACTCTCTCTCTTTCTTTCTCTAAAAATAAATATATTTTTTAAAAGAGGTTTTTGGAAAGCTAAAATAAAATTTAAAGTAGTTCTAAATATTCTGAAGCAAAATTGAAGTTAATATCAAGGTTAATATAAAAATGTCAATCACTTTCCTATGTAACAGCAATTAACAAATGGACTTTGAAATTAAAAACTCAATATCATTTGCTTTAGCATACTTAAAAAAAAGAAATATGTAGATTTAAATCTAACAAAATATGTGCAAGATCTATATGAAGGAAAGCTACAAAACTCTTATGAACAAAATCAAAGACTGAAATAATTGGAGAGACAGTCTATGTTCAGACAGGAATATTGTCAAGATGACCATTCTTCTCAACTTGATTCAT
Organism: Mustela putorius furo; assembly: GCF_011764305.1. Lineage (NCBI taxonomy): Eukaryota > Metazoa > Chordata > Mammalia > Carnivora > Mustelidae > Mustela > Mustela putorius. The sequence continues at coordinate 14,463,807 of NW_025421402.1, forward strand.
AGATTCAAGGCAATCTCAATGAAGCCCCAACAAGTTATTTTGTGGATATTGACCAATTGATGCTATAGAGTCAATAACTCTATATGGAGAAGAAGAAATAACGAGAATAGCTAACATAATAATGAAAGATAAGAATAAAGTTGGAGGACTCACACTACCCAATTTCTTCTACCCAATATTGGAAAAAGAAGCAAAAGCAATAGAGTAAAGTGAAGATAATCCTTTCAACAAATGGTACTGAAAAAACTGAGGATTCACATGTAAAAACTACAAAAAATAAAAATAAATATAAATATATACTTACATATACTTTATTATATATATTTATATTAAACATAAATATAAAAAATTAAAAGAACAGATATTACAATCTTCACAAAAATTAACTCAAAATGAGTCATCAATCTAAATGTAAAATGTAAAACTATAAAACTCACAGAATATAATATAAGAGAAAATCTAGATTACTGTGCATACGGCAAAGACTTTTTAGATATGACACCAAAGGTACAAACCATGAAATATATAATTGATAAGTGTACCTCATTAAAATTAAAAACTTCTGCTCTGCGAAAGAAAATGTTAAGTGAATGAGAAGACAAACCACAGACCAGGAAAAAATATTTGCCAAAGACCCATCTGATAAGGGACTGTCATCAAAAATATGCAAAGAACCATTAAACGCAACAAGAAAACAGACAACCCAATTTTAAAAATTGGCCACTGACTTAACAGACATCTCGCCAAAGAAGGTATGCAGATGGTAAATAAGCATGTGAGAAGATACTCCACAGCATAGGCTATTAGGGGTCTGCAAATTAAAACAACAATGAAATACCTTTATACACCTATTAGAATGGCCCAAATCTGACAAATCGACAGCAAATGCTAGCAAGGATGTGGAACAACAGGAACTCCTATTCTTTGCTGGCAGGAACGTAAAATGGTACAGCCACTTTAGAGGACAGTTTGGTGGTTTGTTACAAAACTAAACATATCATACAGTCCAGCAATCATGCCCCTTAGTATTTCCCCAAAGAAGTTGAAAACATGTTCACACAAAAACCTACACCTCGATGTTTATAGCACCTTTATTCATAATTGTCAATCTTGGAAGTAACCAATGTGTCCAGTAGGTAAATGAATAAACAAATGGTACAATGCAATATTATTTAGTGCTAAAAGGAAATGAAACATTAAGCCATGAAAAGACATGGAGGAAACGTAAATGCATATTATGAAGTGAAAGCCAGTCTAAAAAGGCAGCATACTGTATGATGCCAAATATATAATATTCTGTAAAAAGTAAACCTACTGAGATAGTACAATAACAGTGGCTAACAGGATTGGGGATGCGTAGATGAATAGGCAGAACACAGGGGCTTTTTTTAGAGCAGTTAAATACTCTGCTTGCAACTACAATGATGGATGTATGCCATTATACATTTGTCATAGAATGTACAACACCAGGAGTGAACCCTAATGTAAACTATGGACTTTGGGTAATTTTTATGTGTCCATTTAGAGTCATCAATTATAAGAAATGTACCACTTTGGTGGGGGATGTTGCTAATAAGAGAGACTGTGCATATGTCCCAGCAGGGAGGATACGGAAAATCTCTGTTCCTCTTTCTGAATTTTGTTGTAGACCCAAAACCACTCTAGAAGAATAATGTGCTTGGCTTTTTTTTTTTTTTAAGCAATAGAATAATCATTGAATATTTTAAATTGGATAAGTTTGGATAGGTAGCTGGCAAGCATTGAATGACATGATACGTTTTTCAGTTGAAAAGATTCCTGTGATAAAGGACTGCCCTGGAAAAAATAATATATTGGATAGAGGCAAACTGATTAGATGGCCATTCCAAAGACAGTAACTTGGCCATGGGATATGGTGACAGGTTATTAATGTTAGAATGCAAGATATATGAAGAGGTAATAAGGAAAAGAATTGGCACTGGATCACTATGTGAGATTTAAGGAAAAAACAAGGTGTGTGTAGCTAGAAGTTTGGTGATTCTGTTTTATAATACATGAATCACTGGGCAATGATCAGGTTTGGGGTAGGAGAGGAGGGAATGGATATTAGGATATTTTTGGACATGTTGAGATTAAGGAATGGAAATGGAATGGGAAATATTGATGTGAATCTGAGCTCAAAGAAAATTTGTTTGTTTGTTTAAAGATGTTATTTATATATTTGAGAAAGAGAGAGAGAGTAAGAAAGTGAGAGATCACAAGCAGGAGGGAAGGGTAGAGGGAGAAGCAGACCTCCCCACTGAGTGGGGAGCCCAATGCAGGACTCGATTCCAGGGCTCTGAGATCATGACTTGAGGCGAAGGCAGATGCTTAACTGACTGAGCCACTCAGGCACCCACAAAGAAAGGTTTTGACAAAAGATGCAAATTTGCTAATTATTGGTATGTTGAGGGTTAGTCAAGCACTGTTTTGAATAGAATGTCTACAAAGAGGGAGGATATACCTGGAAGAGAAGCTCATAGAAACCTAGCTTTTAGTGGCTAATTAATGGTGAAGAAGAATGTGGCCATAACGGTGAAGGGAAGGGAGAGCTAGAAATAAAAACTGGAAAGAGCCAAGTGAGGTTCCATTAGGAGTTAAGAGCATGGCTGTCGAACAGTATTCAAAGCCCTTTTATGATGAGGACTGACACGTGTTCCTGGGCCATGTTCTGGCCCAACTCTTAGGAAAACACTGCATCCTGCTTGTGGTAAAAGTCTATTACCAGTCAAATGTAACAGGCCACTTAGAACTGGAATATGCAGTTAAACAGATATGAATTACCAGTTTTTAAGAAAATCAGAAAGAATTAGATTTCATGTGAAGTTGTATCATTTCAACAGTTTGCTTACACAAACTTAGTACCTCTAGTAGGCACACTGATTCATGTATTTAGCATTACAGCTAGCATTTACTTTTTCCTTAAAATGTAAATTCATTGGAAGAGGTATTAACTTATTATTAATAAAAACGGTTGATTAGTAATCAGAAGCATTTTCATGGAAATGACAACAGATGCATATTAGATTAAAAAGCAGATGAGATCTGCCAAAGCAAATCAGTTTGGGATGATTTGTCCCTCATCAATGTATGTTTCTTTTTTTCTTTTCTTTTTTTTTTTTTAAAAAAGATTTTATTTATTTATTTGACAGATTACAAGTAGGCAGAGAGGCAGGCAGAGAGAGAGAGAAGGACGCTGGCTCCCTGCAGAGCAGAGATCCCGATGCGGGGCTCGATTCCAGGACTCAGAGATCATGACCCAAGCCAAAGGCAGAGGCTTTAACCCACAGAGCCACCCAGGTGCTCCATCTCTGTATGTTTCTAATGCAGAGTTCACATCTTTATATTCTCAGAAAATGCTAACTAAAATGTTAAATGCTAAAATGCTAAAAGAGAATTGTAAGATGCTAAAATGCTAAAACCAAAAAAAGAATTGTAAGAGAAGTAGGAAAGAGAGTAGATTATAGATTATTCCCCTTGTATACCTTCTCCACGTTTGTAAGTCAAATATAAAACAACAGTGGAATTGTTCAGGAGATAAGAAGACTTCCTGTATACTTAGCATCTTTGTATCAATATTTGAGGAACATAAAATATCCTGTTATTATAAAACTAAATAGGAAACAGTCCTCTATGTAATATATCACTGCCATCTTTTATTACTAATTCATTACAAGAAAAATATATTACACTTGTTCTTGTAAACACAGTAATTTTAATATGATAGCAAATTGGAATTCTGCAGAAAATAAAAAGATACACAATTTCAGAGATTTGTTTACATATCTTTGATTAATTTTGAGATCACAGCTTAAAATAACTATATTAGAAGTTTTGTCTTGTTTATGAGCCAAAGTTGTTTGGATGATATAGCCAAAATGTTTCATTGAGTTATATATTATGTCTATACAAGACAAAATAATAAAAATAAATTAAAATAAAATAAATCACAAGAGGTAAGCAACATAAGGATTCACGATAGCATGGCTTTTCCCATTATCAAGGAGAGAAGTACAAAAATGCTTAAGTTTTCACAAGTGGGCCCTCTTTGGGTTCACCTCGGTTTGAATCTGAATTTTTATCCTCAGGTCTTACCTCCTTGTCTCCAAGGTGACTTTTCTTTTAATATTCAAAGCTTCACTCCCCTTTTATATATAAAAAAGCCCCCCAGTCTCACAACTCTATCCCATGCTCTAGAATATATTCCTTAAATCTAACAGCTGAGAAAAAAGAGTGTGTTTCCCAGGACCATTAATGACCCCTCACGGCTCCCTAAGTCCAGCAGCATGTTCTCAGGCAGTCCTGACAGAGTTTCTCTGCTACGATTTCAAGCATCTTCATTTTCACATCCTGACTGGAATTTTTTTTTATCTTTTGAGTGTTTCTCTTTACTCTGTATGTTGCAAGTGTGTATGTAATTGTAATGGTTTCTTCTCTGTCATATACAAATTGCACTTGCTACACTTGTTCAATAGAAAACATTAATTTTCAGAAGCAGTGCGATCCAAACCCACACAAGGAAGTGAGGAAATGGTTTTCTGGCTATCTCACACCGTGAGGAATCAAAATATACCTACAGTGGTACCAAAAAATAAGTGGTTCACACAGTTCTGTATTTATTGTTCATTCACTTCCTTTACTGTTGGCTATCAAATGAGGCATTTTTAGAATCTGTTAGAAATAAGAATGAGGAACATTGCTGGGACATAAGTGGCTATTACTCTGGCTGCCCATGCAATGATTTCTATCAATGCTACATCCAATTCTTAGGGTCCCTTTTCAAGTTCAGGTTCTAAAGAGAGGGCAGGTTATACCCTTCTGGTTACACATGGCTTCTCCACACACAAGTAAAAATGAGGCTCCACGTTCTTCAACACTTGGTCATGTTTTCTAGGCTCTGTAGGACAGACTGATGCTTGGTAAGGAGCATGAAAGATAACTGGGAGCTTAAGTTGGAAGCCTAAATGGCTCATGGGGGCTTTCCACATCCATACAGTTGATTCATTCATTCCTTAATCATTAACTGACTCACTCAAATTGCTATTTTGCTCATTCAAAAAACAAATTGCCTACCCTTAGTAGGTTGCTTATTTATAAATGAGTTGCTTGGAGTTGAGTGTCTGTGAGTTCTCTTCTTTCCATTTTCTCTGCGCGTGGTTGGTACAGATTAATGCACACACCCACTTCAGGGCTCACCACACAGGTTGAGGCTCCGAATTACATTAATAGCCTTGTTTTACCTCCAAATGACAATAATGCTCCCCAGTTTAACAAATCCAGCCCCACAGATCCCAGGAGTATTCCTTCTCTAGTCAAATAATTTCAATTATTTGGAAGTTGGTAGTTAGAATAGCAAAGAATAGCAGCAAGAATACATTTCCAAGCACTTTCTGCTCATATTGTGTACCAGCACAAATGAGAAAGCTTAGTGTTCAGTGATTCACACACAATTTTGCTTAAGCAGATGTCAGGCTGACTGCATATAAATTACCCACGACAGTTTTTAAAATTCCACGTCTCAGTAGCTCAGTAGATCTGGGGTGCAGTCCAAGACTCTGTATTTTTTAAAGCTCTTCTGATGCCAAGCCAAATTTGTGAACCCTTACTCCACTCTGTTTGTCATGTAGAAGATCGTACTGTTACAAGTGGCTTTGACATGTAATATATATGCAATGAATTCCAAGGTTTGCTGCCCACTATCAGTGTCGTTTGGGTCAAGTAATTTAGCATCTCAGTGCTTTCCTTTCTTCCTTAATAGGTGTTTTGTGACTATTAAATGAGTTAAATACATGTAAGATGCTGAAACTTGTACCCAACATAGGAAGATCTTAATATTTTCATGTTTATTGTTAATCATTCATTTATTTTGTAGTCACCCAACATTTATTAACAACTTATAAAATATCGGGCATAGTGTTTCATGCGTGGGGAATATTTAAGTAGAGAATGTCTCCCTTTTGTTGTTAACACTAAGAATGTACCGTAGAGAATAGATTTAGCAATAAATAATGAAGATAGATTTATTTGTAAATAAGTAATTAAAATAGACTCTATTCATAAGAGTCAAAACTATAAAAGTTTTACAAGGAAACAGAGAATATTCAAGATATTGAATTTGGCATAGAGGAGAATCTTCATGACATTGAATTTGGAAACATTTTCCTGGATGTAATATCAAAAGTGCAGTCATCACAGAAAAAACAGATCAATCGGACTACATCAAAATTAAAAACTTGTTCCCATCCTCTAACTGGCTATTCCCCTGCAATGCACTTAACCACACTCTGTCTGGCAAATTCCTTCAGTTCTCTCAAATCTTTGTCCAGACCATGCTTTGTAACCACTCTTCTCTGCAAACTGTCCTGATCACCACTTTTTTTCAGAGCACTTTTTTTTTTACCTCTAACATATATAATTCACTGAATTAAGGTATTGCTTACTGTCTGCCCCCTCTCAGTAATCTGTGGTCTTCAAGAAACGGGAATCTTTGTTTCAAGCCTATCCTAAGCTTCTAGACGGATGGATGGCACATAATCATGTGGAATAAAAATATGTTTAGCTAATGACTGTGAAAGTTGAAGAAAAGAAATGGTGACAGACATCTGGTTGATTTCCCATGGAAAATGAATAGTTCAAAAGAGATTTGGGTATAGATAAAACCTGAGCCAGAAGCCGGAAGCCTTCATTCTAGATGCAAGAGAGATTGGTGCTCAACAGATGCCGGTACTGAGAAAATAGAAGACTGCATAAAGATCAAATTAGCAGTCAAGCCACATCATAATAAGGAAATATATTCTCTGTCCTGCTTACCTTCTGCCTCATTCAGATGAGTGCCTTACACATATAACATTGAATTGCCAGTCTGCATGGATTTCATATGATAAGATATTATATGAATATGATATCTTGCCTCATTTAACTTCCTTCACAGGACATTTGAATAACCTTTATCATTGAAAAGATAAATTAACACACATAAACTCTTAGAAGAAAGGAAACAAAAGTCATTCAGGAAATCTTGGCTGTAAAATAATTATTAGATTAATCGAATTGTCTGTTTTCCCATGTATGAATGGCCATAATATTCTGAAGGAGAACAATGATTCTGGCTACAGTGAAAATTCACGACAATCCAGACAGGAAAACAATCTTCTGATTGTCCTACAAAGGAATGAATTATACATTACAAAATGATTGCTTTTACATTTTCCAGGGCAACATTATTCCATTGCAAGTCTGTGTTATTCAGTTCTTTCGTATTCTTTAATAATAAAACCTGCGAGTTTGTAAAGTTAAGTAAAGAATATATCACTATCATTTCAGGCAATGTGGTATTACAAGTTACCAGAAATGCCTGGAAGCATCCCATGTGGGCCTCTTCAGAGACAGCTTATTTTCCATCTTAAAGGCTATAAAATAGAAAATGAACATTAAAAATGTTTCTGTTTGTTCCCCAGACACAGTTAAAGCAAAGGCAATACATAACCATAGGATAAAACATGGCTGGCAATCCTTTTCTTAAGGTGTTCATATCTAGCAACATCTTTGAAGTTCCATTCATTAGGTAAATGAGAAAACCAGTCTATTATTTCTCTTGTAAATTAATTTTATTCAAGCCTATAACAGTACAAATTTACATCATCATGTGCTCATATGTGCTGTAAATATCTCACTTCCTTTGCCTGACAGACCATTAACCAAAGTCATGAATTTACCCAATCTTTCAATGTAATGAAGGGCATATTTCTCTCGGAATTTTTTTTTGTTCCCCAAATTTTTGCTTTCTAATATAACATGCTTTTTAATATAACTTACTTTAATCTCAACAAAAGATATTGAGAATCTTTTTATATACTTATTTGCCATCTGTATATCTTCCATGGTGAGATGCCTGTACAAATCTTTTGTCCATTTTAATTGGGTGATTTGTTTTCATGTTGTTTAATTTTAAGTGTTCTTTGCATATTTTGGATATAAGCTCTTTATCAAATATGTTTTACAAATATTTTCTCCCAGTATGTGGCTAATCTTTCCCTTTCCATTTTATTAAACTGTGTTTAATAAAACTTCTGTGAGCAGAAGTTTTTAATAAAAATCAAATTTATCATTTTTTTCTTTCGTATACCATGCTTTTGGTGCTACATCTGAAAATTCATTACCAAACCAAGGTCATGTAGATTGTTTACACTTAGCTGTATGATACATTTTGAGTTCATTTTAAAATAAGGTGTAAAGTCTGCTTCTAGGTTCAGCTTTTGCATATGTGCCTCTAAGTGTTCTAACACAATTTGTTGAGAAGACAAATGTTTCTCCTCTGAATTACCTTGGCTTTGTCAAAAGTCATTTAGCCATATTTATGTGAGTCTATTTCTGGGCTCTCTGTTCTGTTCTATTGTTTTATTTATTTATTTTTTTGTCAATGTCTTAATTAGTGTCTTAATTAGCTTTATTTTTATTTTTCCTTTTCTTTAACATTTTTTAACTATTTGAACTCTTTTTTAACATGCAGAGAAACATTCAATACCTTTAATTCCACAATCTTAAAAAGGAATTTTCCATAGGTATGTCATAGGTAATTTTAAAAAGAATGTAATTTTGAGTTGTCCCATGACTAAACTATGCAACAGAAAAAAATTAAACACTATCTGTAAGTGAAATATCGGATGTGACAAATACGTAAGATTCTGGAAGTCTTAATTAAAATACATGCTAAAAGGTATATTCACTTTCCTATTTTTGTTGTTGTTGTTGTTGTTACTAATGACTTACAACTGAGATAAAATCTGACAGTTCCTATTGTGGTCTTTATTGAACACTCTTGATCATTTGCTCATTTTTGTATGAAAGTAGAAAATATAGAGAGGCTTATGAAGTTCTTTTGCAAAATCACCATATTTGACAGTAAATCAGTAAGATAATCAATATAACTGTAACTTCCAAATGAAATTAATTTCTTTAAAAATTCTATTTTAAGACACTTCATCAACATACTTCAATAAAATTATCCACAGATTCTAACTTGAATGCAACAATTGTTTTTCAATCACAAGGAAAGTTTCAGAAACAGCCCCTGAAAATGCTTGTAATATGATATTTTTAAACTCATATCAATGATATAAAAATATGTAAAGTAAAAATCCACTGATCTCATGAACACATTTCATTTCAAAAAAATCACAGACCAGTGCATATATGTTTTCAAAGTAGTGACCTTATTATTTTAAAAAATATTCAATGTCCATCACTCAATAAACTAAAGAAAACCAAAAAAGTTAGAAGTAAAAATCAACACACTAGTTAAAAACCTACTATCCAGGCCCCATACTCAGCAGGGAGTCTGCATCTCTCTCTCTCTGTCCCTCCCCACCACTTGCATGTGCATTCTCTCTCTATCTCTCAAAAATAAATAAATAAATCTTAAAAAACAAAACCTAATATCCAGAAATAAGCAGTATAATATCTCTCTGTGCCAAAATTTAATCAAAGGATGGATAAGTACATCAACAGACAGAACAGATTTTTCAATCGGAGATTAATTCTATAAATGGTATGCTCTAAGTTAAAATATTAATTATAATTTTCTTGAATTTAACATAAAAAAACTGAAGAAGTTCCATAATTTAATAAACATATTGTTTTTACTCTAAGTTCTAAATAATCAAAGAGAGCTCTGGTTTGAAGAACATGTATTATGAAAACCATTATGACTTGAAAAGTATCTTTTAAGTGCATGTTTAAATGTTACATATTATGGGATGCTTTGATTTGCCTATGAATGATGAACTGATTAACTTGTTTACAACACTTTTCCCTTCTTTCCTTTCCCATCTCCTATTCTTTGTTTTGTAATGATTTTATTTTCTCAGAGTTTGTACCACTTACATTTTTTCAAGTACTTCATTGACTTTATGTATTTAAATTGTGTCATTGTTCATCAGTCCATATGCCAAAACATTTCACATTCTCACTAATTTATTTTGATTAATGTCTGAGTTAGGTGGATGTAATCACCCATGTGTTTTGTTCTAAAATATAGTTAAGGATACTCTCTATTCCCAGAGTATTTTGTGTTTGAGAAAAAACTGGGTTTTTTGTTGTTGTTCAGTTTTAGAGAGAAAGAGAAAGGGTGGGGGCCGGGGTGGGAAAAGGAGAGAGAAAGTCTTAAGTAGTCTCCACTCGGTGCAGAGTCCATCGTGGGGCTCTCATCCATGACCCTAAGATCATGACCTGATTCAAAATGAGAGTTGAATGCACTACTGACTCAGCCACCAAGGCATCCCAAAGCTGTTTTTTAATGAAAACAACAATTTGCCTGAATGTAAAATATCCTAGCTATACTTCTTCTTTCTCAAAATAGTGAGATTGCTGCCCTGTCTTCTGATCCTGATTGCTGCTCAGAAAAAAGTCTGACACCAGCCTGACTTGCTTTCTCTGGCTGTGTGAGAACTGTTCTTGGTTTTCATTCTCAACATTTAATTGCTTAACGAGTATCTGTCTCAGCCTTAATTATTCTGTGTCAGATTTTTAGGCATTTCAGTTCATCTTTGATGTACAGATTTAATTCTCCCGTTATCTTAAGAATATCATCTTATTTTATGCTTTTAAATATATGTTTTCCCCATTACAGGATTTGCCACTGAGGGACACCAGTCCTCCTCCGTAAGTCAGGTAAGTTTGCCTTGTTCATCTATCATCTTCCTGCCAATTCCTTTAGTTTATTTGTCTATTTCCTTTAAAGTGATTGCTGGGTTTATCTTAAGTCAGTCATTACATTTTTAGCACAATTTATTTCATCCTACTATGTGTCTCACTTTCAATTAGTTTGTAATAGTTTGGTTTTGCTTTGCTTTTTTAACTCTGCTGTCTCTATAATGCTCTCAACGTGCTATTTTATTATCGTAACAACTTTAAGTGGTATCTATTGAACTCAGATAATATGCTTTCTTCCTAATGATCTTCAGTGGGTTTGACCTACAAAAATGGCAATGTTATGTAGTTTAGCCTATTGAATTACGTCCCATCATTTGGTTGCTGAAGTTGGGTTAAGTATGGATTTTTACAATTCTTCAACATGTGTTGACTTTGCAAGTCCTGTGGCCTCTGTAGTCGGAGATAATCCGTAGGGGGTTGCCTTATTTTCTCAGAGGGCTTTCTACTTCCCACTTTGGGCTGCTTCTCTCCACATTGGAATATACTACTGAGAAAAGAATCTTTTTTTTTTTTTTTTAACTGTCCTTCTTATAATAATTTTCTCCTAGAAAGTCAGCACTGTGGTTTGTACCTTTTCTATTTAGCTGTTCCTGGTAAATTTTTTTGTACTTTTAAAAAAACATGTTTTGATTCTCTTCCTCTGAATGAGGAAAAAAATCTTTGAATCTACTTCTTTTGCCATATTTCTTCTTGTTGTATGACTATATGCTCCTCTGAATCAATTTCTTTCCAGAAACCTCTTCTAATATCTCCTAAGCCATTCATTATTTGTATCTCCCTATAAGTTAAATATGTGATAGTTTCATCAAACTTTTTAGAGTATATATTTGTACCCTAAAGTATATGTTTGTTTTGAAATTATTTTATATATGAATGGGATATAAAATGTATTTTGCTATTTCTTGCCAAAATCTTTTCAAGATTATTGGTATAACATAAGCACATACATTTTAAGTATTTTTCAGATCTTTTTAAAAGATAAGCTTCCTCTTAAACAACAAAAAAAAGTTTCCTTGTTTTCAGAAAGTTTCATGAGTATTTACAAATATATAATTTTTAAAATTTTTTTGTGATACTGCAGATAAAAGTCATCACGTGCTTGCCATTTAGAGTTTCTGCCTGTTTCTTTTTAAGTTTAAAGATAGCCACCTTAAGCATTAAAATAAATTCCTAGAAGGTCTCAATTTTAGAGTTGTTGCAAAGTTCTCATTTTTATTCTGTGAACATTTGAACATGGAAAATTGATCTAAGTTTGTGAAATTCAACAATATGGCTATAATGAGTCACTTTTCCTTTTCTCCTGAGATATTCACCATTCATAAGCCAATGGAATTTAATGTTTAAGGCATATAGCTATAAATGTAGAAATTAATGGATGTAGTTACGGATGTGGATATAGGTATAGGTAGAGGTAGACGTTGAGGATATGTGTTTTCCAAACCTACTTTTTTAGTTATGGCTAAAGGTCACATGAATTCAGAACACAGCATTTCATTTACCTACACAGAATACACAGAACTACAGAGAACACACCATTTCATTTACATCACATTTTCTTTACTTAAACTGATTCCGAATTTTCTTTCTCTAATCCTATAGGAGTCATTTGAGAAATCAGGATGCTAAAGAATGTGGCTTCAATATTGGTTCAAAAATAATGAGGGAAGAAATACTATGGGATGGGGCATATGCAAGAGTTGACAAGAAATAATCTGAAATATAGAGTATCCAGCAATTCAATCAGATTTTTTTTAACTAAACACAGATTTTTAAGGTCATTCTGCTTGTTTTTATGTATGTAAAGACACATATATGTTTAAACAAGTATCAAAGCTTTCATCATTCAACAAATGGTATTTAATATTAATATTATGTTCTTAAAACTGCATCATTTTTTCATCCACCTTATAAGTGAAGATGAAAATATGTGAGTATATTTAAAAGTGGTTCTTAGTGAGTTTTCTCGTTGCAGGTCTTAGAACTTCTAATTATAACTGTGAAAGAGAAAATCATTTATGTTTAAAAAAAAAATAAGTGCCATGAAGGTTCAAGAGATGGAAAGAGACACTTTCATTTCTTTTCTTTGGAGTGCACTGTCTTTCATGTTTCCTTATAAAGGTTCAACTTTCATGTAAATTTCAGTGAACATATTCCTTGATTTAGAATTTTAAAACTTTCTCTCCAAATAGATAATGATCTTTGAAAAATTGCTTTTTGGTATGTTTTATTTCCTAAGTTGAATCAATATAGAATTCTACAGTTATAAATTAACAATTTTCCTTAGTATCTGTCAGTTTTATTCTTTTACTTTCTATCACACAGCTTTTTGAATTATACTTTAAACAAAAGAAATTTGATAAAAAAAGTAATTAAAATTTGATCAAGTAATTGTCTTTTTGCACCAATCAAAAATATTTTTAACAGCTTAGTATGATCAAGTCAGTGTACACAGCACGATTGCCTAATATTGAAAGACTCAAATGCCTAATAATTAAAGGTAATTCAAGTACAACATGAATATAATTTAAAAGTAATATGATAAATCGATAAGAAATTTGATGTGGAAATTATGATACTAAGGAAAACTTAGAGATGAAAAACATATTAGTTGGGGATTGCTTCATAAAGGGAGCTATCCTTTGAATTAAGTGCTAATTATTAATAGATTTTGATAGCAGAAAAGGGGGAAAGATTCCAAGGGATTTACAACGTAATATCCTAAGGATCTACAGGATTCCAAAGATAGTTTTGCAACATTTTAAGCACCAAGGAAGTTAACACTTTCTCCAAATAAATGAATCCCCTGAAGACAATTTTGTTCTTAACAGTTGCTAAGGTCATATATTGTTGGAAATTTGATTAACAATCAAATCATTTAACTGCCAGATTTAAGATGTTAATGTTGAGGTTGAGGTTCAGTATTTTGGATTTATATCCCTGTTGTTATTCATTTATTATTTCACCTGTGAAGCATCTATTGAGCGCTTAGTATATGCTAGCTACTCTTCTCGATGCTGGGAACACAGCTGTGCATAAATACTTTCCCTTATGTCACTTGAATTCTCATATTAGAATTAGAAGAAGATAAATTCTATGAAGGAAGTGTTTGCTATTAGTAAAATGAAACAGAAAAGCATTGTAAGGAGTCAGGGTTGAGGTTTGGGGCGGCGTGGGGAAGGGTGAACTGGCCATTTTAAATAGAGATTTCAGAGAAGACCTTCCTAAGGTAACATTTTAAGCCAAAACCTGAAAGAATTAAGGGAGCAAGCCAAATAGACGCTTCAGGAAGGTCATTCTCAGCAGAGAGAAACAGCTGGTTCAAAATCTCTGAGGAGAAAAAAATGCCTGTTCTGTTTAAGACACAGCAAGAGGGGCCAGTGTGAGTAGACCAAAGCGAGCCTGGGGACCTGGTGGTGGAGAGGGGGCGGTTAGCAGAAAATCAGATCGGAGAGACATTAAGGATCAGATGGTGTAGGGTCCTGTGGGAAGTTGTAATGGTTTAAGCTTTGCCTTTCAATGACATGACAGCTCTTGGAAGGCTCAGTGTTGATGACTGACTTATTCTGACTTCTGCTTTTTAAGTATCGCACTGGCTGCTGCTGTGTTAAAAAAAAGACAATACTGGGTCGTGTGGGATAGAAACTGGCAAACTTGTTAAGCGATTATTCCAATAACCCAGTCAGGAGATGATAAGGATTTGAACCAGCCTGGAAGCAGCAAAGACAAGAAAAAATATATAATCTTCAGATATGAATAATGACAGGGGCAAAAGTATGACCTTGGAGCAAGGTCATATATTGACCTTATATTGATAGCCTATTCGATAATGGAAAAATAACAAATATGGCAATGCAGGGGAGGCAAAACTTTAACCCATCTTGGGTTTTCAGCTGGTACTCTAACAGATTGACAAGAGAAAAACATTTTATTAACACATGCAGCACATTTAATGCAGAAAAATCAAACCAAAGTAACTTAAAACAGCAGCTTATAATTCAAACTTATATAAACATCTCTGAAAAGAAACAGTGGATTTGTAGAGAAACGACAAGACAAAGGGAAGTAGTATTTGTCTTCCATGGGTGTCAAACTATGGGAAAGTACCGACAGAAGAGGGAACTAATGGAGTAAGGTTTATTTACATTTTCCTCTGGTGACGTCGTTGGGCTGATGAGTTTGTCTCCCATTAAAGGAGGATTCATATCCAGCCTTCGGGCAGAAAATGGGTCTTGTGGGAATAAGTTCGTAACCTGTGGGATCTGATGCTATTACCAGGTACATAATGTCAGAATTGAGTTAAATTGTAGCACACCCAGCTAGTGTCCCAAAAATCAGAGAATTGCTTGGTGTGGGAAAAACACCCACATATTTGAGGATAAGACTACGGAAATGTTCTGTGTGTCTGTGTGAGTGTGTAGAGAAAAACGGGTTTTTCCTTTCCACCAACTTCACTACTAAAGCAAACAACCCTGTAGTTTTCTCTCTCATCAGGATGAAGAGAATTTAAATGCCCATGACTAGTTTAATATTTTGGTTCTTTAGGTCAAAACATAGCATCTGGATCAAGGATTGTTTCAGAGCAAAATTTAGGAAGTTTAAAGCATGGTGCTTTTTTATTTACATACCTAATAACTTCTGCATGGAAATCTATCTCCTATGCCTCTGTTAACTCACTCAAACATCAATAGATTTTGTGCAGAATTTTTTCACTTCAGAAAAAATTTTGGTATTTTAAAAATATTGTTTATATTGGTTAGATATATTTTGGGGCATTGCTGCTTCTGTAGCAATTAGGATATGACTATGAATACTTCAGGTTCTGGTCCATACTGATATATGAGCTCCTGTCCTGATAAAGGGAGCTTTTTTACTCACAGTGGCAAAAGCAGGGCCAGGGGCCCACATGTGGCCCCTGTCATTCCCTAGCAACAAGAGACTTTTGCTTTTGCAGTGGAGGGTGGACATCAGCTCTAGAACACCAACTCCCCTAAACGTATACCTCAACTAAATTTGCACTTTATTCGTTCATCTCCCTATGCTTGGAAAAATTGTGTGATTAATCTACTACTGATTTAGAGTATGTTATTTCTTTATGGTTTTTTTAAGAGGCACTATCCTGTATACTATTTGCTATTATCCTGAATATTATATACTATTCCCATAGTGAGCCTATGTTAACTAAATTGTTGGCAAAGACAAGCTAAGTCCCTGAAAATCATTTGCCTTTTAAAACAGAACGGTTCTATATTAATATAGTACTGTTTTGAAAAGACTCCAAGTTGCACTATTTTATTTGTTTTTCTCACAGTACCCATGGAAGTGAGAGGTAAAAAAAATAAATAAATAAAGCTTATGGGTAGGTTATCATTTGGTGGCAGAGCTGTGTCAGTATCTCCAAGCCCTCAGACCCACCAAATAATGTATCGACTCTTGTCAAGACAACTTTTTAAAGGTTATTAGTAGAGATACTTATGAAAAGCCTGAATAAGTTGTCTTCTAATCTACACTTATGTAAATGTTTCTGTAGTCTCAAACATTGATTTATTGGCTTATTCATTCAAAAATATTTATTGAATCTCTACTAAGCATCATGCCTAGGCAGTGTGTATAAATGTTTAACAATTGGTATTCTGAAAGAAGAGAAGCCCTCATCTGAGGTATTTGCAGTTTTCTGTGTTACAAATACTTTTCAGTTTGATTGATTTTAAGCTATCAACTTCATATTCACTGAATGCCAAGTTTAAGAGGGATGGGCATAGTTAACTCTGGAAAGCTGGTACAAGATTTGGCTCCTGCACACCCTTGGAAGAATGACAACCCATAAGGAGAGATAAGATATTGAGAAGAAATAACACGGCCAAAACCCCACAAAGGAGCACGTAATAAATGAAGATTGCAGAAAGCGATTTAAGCATTTCCAAAAAAAAAAAAGTGCTTAAATTCATTACCTGACTTTCTAACTTTGAAACAGGTGAAGAGTAGTATTTTACTATTCTTGGCTTAAATTAGTCTTCTAATTTCCAGCACGTTGCTGACTTGCCACAACTTAGGGATTTTTCTTTTCCTTGGACAATCTTTTCACTTTAAAATTGCTTTTTCTCATGCGGTAGCTTTTCTTATTTTTATTTCCACTTAGCCACAGAGAGTTATAAATTGGTGCTTTACTATTTGTCAATAAGAGTGCTATAAACCAGTCTACTACTAGGAAAGATATGGGACTGAGGCCTGAGATTGATTCTAGTTAGTATTTAGTTAGAATGATCACAGAAAATATTTCTTGACAAAAAGCCCATATTGAAACCTTAAAAAAAAAAAAAAGTGAAATACTTCCAAGTCTTTTCTACCTAAAAGTATCTGCCAATTTTCAAAGAGCATCTACAATGTAGCTCTATGGTTTTTCTATTTTCTGTGGCAGAAGAGAAGCCATAATATTTATCCAGTCTAACATGACCCAGTTTGATCCATCTGCTTCCCTGTCTAAATCTCTTTCAGAAACTCTCTGTAGAATTTACTGCTACCTTGGGTTCTCATTGAATTATACATAAGAATATTTTCCCTTTACATGTCTGCTCTGTGTGGTGAGATTTAAAAAAAAAAAAAAAAATGTTTCCAGCAATGTATATGTAAGTTTAATGTTCAGCCAATTTTATTTTAGATCTTCTAAACATTTTATTGCTTACACTTAAATATGGAGGGTTATTTGAGCTCTTTTTCATGGCTTTCTTGATTGTGGTTATTTAAAATATGTTTACGCAGCTGAACCTCACAAAAGAAGGAAAATAAACGGTATTTTTTTCACATTGTAGTCTGTTTTGGCTTGAAAAACAGACAATATATTTTTAAATTTGGTGTCTGCCACTATACATTATCAGAGATGAATGTCTGTGCATGACCAAGTTTTCATATCCTATTTGGTATGCTGATAATTCAGGTTGTCTGCTTTATCATCACTTTACCTTGTCTAGGCCACCGAAGATCAATGGGAACTTGAAATTAACTGCAGGTAGCTATTCAAAAAGAATATTGCTGCAGATGTAAAAATGTGCATGTGGTTATGAAAAAGAAAAGTCAATTTCACTGTATTATATCATGCATACGTCTCTTAAAATTGCTTTATCAATATATGATATGTGGCAAAAAGAAGTAAAATAAACAAGGAGCATTCTCCTTTTCTCTACTTTCTGTCATTTCATATTATTTTTAATGAAAATACTTTGATTCACTACATCCTGTGGAGAAAAGGGAAAATATTTCCCAGTAGGTTTTGTTATTCAGTGGTTATTAAAGAGACACTGAATAGATGCATTTTTTTCTAAGACATTGATTTCACTATTATTATATTTCAGTAAGTGGGATTTATAGACTGGTGTTTTCATCTATGTATTTCGAAGGAGGGGATGCTTGATGAAAGATTTAATTATTTATTGGGAAAGACTAAGTGGATATTTTATACTTTGCTACAAAAAAACAACATCTTTTTTTTTTTTTTAATTTACTTGACAGACAGAGATCACAGACAATTTACTTACCTGCAGAGAGGCAGGCAGAGAGAGAGGAAGGAAAGCAGGCTCCTGCTGAACAAAGAGCCCGATGCGGGGCTCGATCCCAGAACCCTGGGATCATGACCCGAGCTGAAAGCAGAGGCTTAACCCACTGAGCCACCCAGGCGCCCCCCAAAAAACAACATCTTAATAAAATAAAATATTATTTATTTCTGAGATACCAATGAGCATGGAAAATACACAATACAATATCTTAATCTTCTAAGAAATTTTTACAATAGCTCTTATACAAATCAGAATTTGTGTAAGTATATACAAGTATATATATAGTACAAATAGTATATATACTTGTATAAGTACATACAAGTATAACAAACAAGTAACAGACCTGTTACTTGTTCATATTTGATCTCTAAGAGTTAAAAAGTTACAACCAAAAAGTTAATTTAAACTCCATATAAATTTAAGATTGGTAATACTTAATGGATGTGGAGAGAAATTGCAAAGAACGATCACTCACACCTGAAGAGAGTAAAGAGAAATATATTTGACTTGAATACAAAAAGGGGCCCAAAGGTCCATATCTGGCACCTACTCAGCAATTACTCACAACTACACTTTCTAAAGTCTGCATTATTCAACCTGGTGTATTGTATATATCTAACAATAGCAATAATAATGACTAATCTTACATGTAAAACAAAATGTGTGAATAAAACATCTTTTGTGTCTTTTTTTGAAAGAAATGGAAAAAGGATAGAGTCACATATGGCACAGTCATATATGGTAATTAAAGAGATAACAAAAATAATTTCAAATCCTTTATGCAGCTGTATAGGTTAGAGGAAGAAGAAAAAAATACGAGAGTAGGAAGCTTTTATTCCACTCCTCATGCTAAGAAACTGGTGGAAATTCTTTTAACCATATCTCTTCTTGTTCCTTCAAAAGAATCTGGAATACCTTACAGGTTGGATAAATGTTCAAATTTTAGAGCACTATTTACTATTGGAAATGGTCTTTCTGGATTAAAAGGCTGTGTGTGTGTGTGTGTGTGTGTGTGTGTGTGTGTTACACAGTCTCTTTGTGCATAAGTCCTAGTGTATTCATCAAATTCGGATGTCTGCTTATTCATTTAGCCAAATAATAGCAAGCTGCTAAGAGCAGGATTTGAGATATTTAAGATCATGTATTATGACCATGTAGACAATGAGTAAAAATTGTGTTCTCCAACCATTACTCACGAGAATTCTGATGGAAAGGTATTGGCAAATAGCCAGATAATCATAAAGCAGCACCTTATTCCTTATTTGTTACAGCTCCCCTAAAGAGTTTAGAAGTTGGGATGTCAACTGCGCATGTTTCAGGCATTCTTAAGTCAGCCATCCAATATCCTCAATGTTCACCAACATTCTTCCTTTTCCTACTCCAAGCACTAATTTTTTTTTAAGATTTTATTTATTTATTTGAGAGAGAGAGAAATCACAAGATGGGGAGGGTCAGAGGGAGACACAGACTCCCCGCTGCGTGGGGGAAGCCAGTACAGGACTCTACCCAGGGACTCTGGGATCATGACCTGAGCTGAAGGCAGACACTTCACCGACTACATCACCCCGGTGCCTCACCAAGCACTTATTTATACTTGTATCAGCAAAGACAGTGTGCTAAGTACCATGACTCAAGATTCAGTTGCACTAAATGATCATTAGGAGCCAGATTTCAGAAAATGTTCTAAGCTTGAGAGGAGTTTAATTCCTCATTTTATCATCTCCCCAGCTTTTACACTGAAAGTAGAGGCAGATGGAATTGCTGAAAACTGATATCCCGGTAAAGTGAAGACAAGGACAATGTAAATAACAAATTCCTGTTGGAATTTCATTGGCAATCTGTTAGCATCCCATCAGGAAGCCCAAAGCTGTGGTGGTGGTGAAGGTTGTGGATAACCTAGAAATCATTTATGACTGATCTTACATGTAAAACAAAATGTGTGAATAAAATGTCTTTGGTGTGTTCCTTTTTTTTTAGGAAGGAAATGGCAAAAGAGATAGAGTCACGGATGGCACAGTCACATATGGTAAATGGTTGCTGCTTTGATTCAACCTCCTGTGAAAACATATGCAACTGATTGACACAACAGTGTACACAAGGGGTGGGCAGGAGGAAAAGCGAAATTGCCCGTATGTTAACAACATTCTACACTGGCAGCTACAGTTTGGATTTGGGCTTACGTGGCCAGACTAAGGGGCACAGATTTTTGACTTTCTGTCTACTGGAGGTCAAGCAAAGCAAAGGACTCTGGGATCATGACCTGAGCTGAAGGCAGACATTTACCTGACTACACCACCCCGGTGCCTCACCAAGCACTTATTTATACTTGTGTCAGCAAACAGTGTACTAACTACCATGACTCAAGATTCAGTTGCGCTAAATGATCATTAGGAGACAGATTTCAGAAAATGTTCTAAGCAAACCAGTCAGCTCAGTTCTGGCAGGCAAGACCGGAGAGAGAAATAGATAAAAACCCGAAGAACCTCTGAAAGGAAAGTGGTCATTAACTATCAAATAAACATTTTATTAGAGTTTCATATCTCCGTTTTAGTAAATACATATTATTTTATTATAATAAAAATGGAATGTCAAAATAGGGCATAGATGTTATATACACATAGAAAATTAGCTGTTGATGGAAAATATTCACATTTGAATAGCAACCAAAACTAAAATTTCAATTTTCCTGTGTTTGATTTCTTTAAAAGGCTTTTGTGCTGTGAATTTAGTTTTAACTTTTTTTCTGAAGTTCTAGTCTGCAATAAAGTCAATATATCTCTACTGAATATACATATACTTATACTCGATGTACTGGATAAAATACAAGACTGCAAGAGTAATTTTATCACATTGGGATTTATTTCAGTTTGATCCACTTTAAACAGGAAAACTATTCATTTCCATTTATATCTTGACATCACCTCCATTAACATGTTCTTAATGATTAATAAAAATCAATAAATAATAATAGAGTGGTGTACCTTATATTGCAATGTAGAGTGATCATATCATCTTTGTATATTTTTTCAATAGAATATTATTTGTCAATAGAAAATAGTCTTCTATAAGACCTTAATATATAAAACATGGAAAAATGCAGCTTTTTAAAGGAAGCCAGCCCAGAACTGCATGCACTCAACCTCTTCGTCTCCATCATATGGAGTTGAAAACCTTGGCTATCCTAGAGAGGTTGAAACTAACAAGTAATATCTCTCTCTACCATTCAAAAATATGGTGTTTTCTTTGTGCTCTCAGTCTCCTCGTCAATGAATTAGTGTAAGAGCTTAAGGGAGGGTTGTTCTCAAAATGAGCAAAGAAGAAAATTTGATGAAAGCATTTTGTAAATTTTTAAAAATATTATTATTATTATTACTGCATTTAAAATGTTGTGAACAATCAAAAATGCTTCCTTTCTTTTGATACTCTGATAAGTACTTAGAATGCATCATGGGAAGAAAATGGGAGCCAGGCCATTGTCATTTTCTATACCTGATATAGACTTTAAAAGATTTATCCACACAGAGGTAGAGGGTGTTATCACCATATTAATTAGTCATAAGTGTGTTTGTCTCAGGGCACTGTGAAAATGACCAAGAAAACCAAACAAAAAACGTTAAAAGCAGTTATTGAGGGACAGATGGTATTAGAGAGAAATGGTACACTGGCTAAAACCATATGTGAGGTATGATTCTGTTTCCTCAAAGAGAATATGGGAAATCTGTTCAACATTTTATGTAGTCATGGTGCTCTGATAATGAGATGAAAAAGAAAACTTTTATTTTGCTTCTTCACATACGGTGAAAAAAGAAAAAAGGAAAACCAAGAAATAGACTCTTAACAATAGAGAACGTAGTGCCGGTTGCCAGAGGGGAGGTGGGGGGAGGGGTGGGTGAACAGGTGATGGGGATAAAGGAGCGCACTGATCCTGATGAGCGGCAAGTGTTGCACGTGTGAAATCACTGAACTCTACACCTGTAACTAATACTGCACGATGTGTTAACTAACCAGACTTACAGACTTAAAAAAATAGAAAATTGGCTATTATTACTGATATTGCCTTGAATGCTTAATTCTGCAGATGAGAAAAGTTTCATTTTTAAAATTGTTTCACTGTCATTGCAGCTTGCCTGGGAAACGTATCTAGAAAAAGAGGTATGATACACATTCATAGCACAGAGTGAAACAATATCAGCTCAGCTCTTTGTGCCTGACTAGCATATAGCATTTGCACTCAACTCCAGCATAGGTGACTCTTCCTGAAAAAAGGTTAAATCATAGGCATGTATAATGATTATCAATACAACAGCGGCACTAATGTTTTCCATAGTAATGAAAATATAATGTGCTTGGCTCCTATTCTCTGCCCAACTCCACTCATAAATGGTGCAGGCTGGATTTCTTACCCTCTTCAAGGAGTTTTTCAGGAGTTGTTAGGAAGTGACTACCTTGACCTAATTTTATTTTGCAGTTCTGCGTCAGTTGTGTTATTTCCTTTTCTTTACTCTTGTACTTTTTGTGACATTACAGATGTTTGAAAACAATTGTTAATCTTAATATTCCTTCCCATTTTATAAAATTGTCTCTTTTGGAGCCCATAGTTCCTAACTTGTCCTTAATACTATTCATGGTTCCTGCTGAAAATGAAATACCATAGTAACTCTTACCTTCTCCTGAATCTTAGCAACATGCCACATAGTCATGTGAGTGTTGTGGAATCAGGAGATAGGTGTACTATGGTAATAAACTTGAAATTCATTCTAGTGAATGTTGATTAATATTAGTTTTTATGGGTGACAACTTTGTATCCTTAAATCTGTGAGGTGAATATTTGTATAAACCTGGCAGACCAAACAGAGTTTGGTAGATCTGAAGAGTTAAGCAAATCCTCTAGAAGCAGCAATATCTGATTCTGCTGACCCTATTGGAAAGAACTTGCTTACTTCATGCCATGAACAACATATTAGATATTTCTTCTTCTATTTTTCTGTCAGAGGTGGCTGACATATTTTCACTGACTAGCATCTTTTCTTGGGCATCATTAATCATACTTTCTTTGTCCAAAAGATGTCCATCGTGAATTTTAACATATCAAGTACTCTATAATAGCATTTATGAAATTATCCAAGCTTTGAAGTTGACACCTGTTGTCCTACTCACTATCAATATTTTCATGGTGCTATTGGATTACACATTAAAATTAAATACCAGGAAATATGACAGATGGAGTGGGTTAGAAGTATACTTCTAGTAACTCTATGCTTTATCAAGCATCATGATCTTTTCTTTGGGACACAACAGTTTTTTAGGACAATTTTATAGCCCCATAAACAATCATCAACACAGCTCACTTTGACTAGTCTCCTCTATTCATTTTGCTGAAGACAGAATCACAGCATCTTCATCATAACAGGGAAAGCAGAATGGTTGATCAACACCTTCAAACACCCAAAAGCCACCATCTTACTTTGGCCTGGACAATAGCTAATTTTTACTATGTAATAAAACTATTCCAAATACTTGTAGTTTGACATGATAACTATTTATTTAGTTACAAGTCTATGGTTAGCAGTCTGGGCTCAGCTCAACTGAAATGGCTCAGTTCTGCTCCAAATGGTGTTGAGCCAGTGGGCTCAGTCTCACATTTGCAGTCAACTGGAAATAGAAATAGAAAATAGAAATAGAAAAGCCTCACCTGTATGCCTGGTGGTGGAGTGACCATTAGCAGGGAAATTGGACTTAAGTATCTCCTACTGTATCTCCTACTCTTTATGGGGCAGGCTAGCCCAGGTTTATTCCCAAGTATAAGATTATTCCCAAGTCATAAGATTCTCAAGTATAGCAAAAGAGGGCAGTTGCTGAGGTATAGGCACTGTTTAACCATCTTCCTGTGTCATATCAATGACACAATGTTGAAAATAACATTAATTAATTAATTAATTAATTGATTGATTTTTTTAAAAAATCTCATTGGCCAAAGCCAGTCACATGGTCAAACCCAGGTTCATAGGGTAGAGAAATGGACTCCACCTCTCATGGGAAAAATCTCCAAGTCACTCTACAAAAAGGATGTATATAGAGATGTAAAATATTGATGCCATTTTTATGATGGAGTGCAACTCAGCTTCTAGATTTTTAATGATAGTGGCATGGATCCCAGTGACATCAAGTACTGCCTATCTAACCATGGACAAGTTCTTTAACCTCCCTGTATCTGTATTCCCTCACAGCTTAAAAGACATTTTTTAAGGATCTCCCCCATATGGAGATAAGTGAGGATTAAATAAGGTACTTCCTGTAGAAGTACCTTTGAAGAATATAACACATAGTGAGAGTTCAATAAATGCTAGTTATTATTATCTCAGCAACAAAAATAACTAATATGTACTATTCTTAAAGCCTGGGATGCACTTTTTTATCCACAAAGTGTATTTCTCTCCATATGCTCACCTGCTTGCTGCTAATGGAACTGTCCTTGCACATTACTTCTTTAGTTTTGATAGATTTTGTTGTTGTTGTTGTGAATAGCAGATCATTGTCTTTATCAACTGTTGAAACATGGAGGTTGTTTTTAATGAAATTTTTGTATTTTTGGTCCCTGGCTGATCTTTTTGGTCCTTTGAGCCACAAGCCCTTTCTAATTCAGGACTGACACAGCTGATCTTCTCTGTCTAGAGCACTTCCATGCTATTCTTCACGTGGTTGGCTCAACCCCAATTCAGATCCCTCCAAATACCTCTTCCTCACAGAAGACTTCTCTGATCCTCATGCCTCAAAATGCCCTCTTCAGGCATTACATTATCTCGTTATCACTTGACCAGTTTTTTTTTTAATAATACCTTGTACATACTACTCTAAAATGTTCATTGTCATCTTTCCTCACTTGAATGTAAGCTCCATTAGCACATGAACCAGGTCTATTGCTTTGCAGACATCCCTAACACCTAGAAAAGTGCCATGTATATAACAGCTTTTCAGTAAAAGATTCATAAACCTATTGAAAGTATGTTATGTTCTCTTCCTATGTACCCCACTGCCCCTGAGATCACATTTATACCCTGAGATGGCTCTTAGTAAATGTCTGTTCAGGAAAGAAGGCAAAGCTTATTCAGCTTGTCTGTTTATTGGCATTTTACGGAGGTCACTTGTTAAATTAGAGAGTTTTCTATCCCAAAACAGAGAACTGAAACATCAAGCTGGAAATGATGTTAAGGACCCAAGGAAACTTGTGTAGCACAGAACAAAAGTAATGGACATGCTTGAAAGCAGTAATTCAGCTGGGTCTCTATTATCTGTGCTAATGAAGAGGAGCAATGAAGCAGATGATCCATAACAACAGATAATGAAAAACTATTTGCATTTAACTCTGGGATGCATTATCCAGAGTCCTGAACTTGTAAACAGGTTATGTTTTGAAAGGTCATTTATAAATAGGTTATTTTGGTCTGAGAATACATTTTTCCAAAAACTAATATAGCTGATTTATAGTGCAAACAATATTTAGGAACTAAAAAGCAGTTAGAACATGCTTTATACAATTTTAGTAGAAAAAAAAAAAAAACAGCTTCCAGTTTCTCAATAGGGAAGTTGGTAATTTCTCCTCCCTTTTGACAGACCTGATTCCTGTCATCCAATCCAGAGAGAACAAAAACTCTGCCCCCGCTACCTTCACCCCCAAAACAAAGTCTCTAGTAGCTATACTCCCAAGAAGGATGTAATCAGTGGTGGGGGTAGAGAGGAAGATGGGGGCTCTTCAGTAAAGGTTTGAGGGTCCTCCATTGTCAGAACTTCCCCAGAAGTTCTAAGGAGACCCCTTTGTAATGCGCCCAATGAGGGCACATGGCCTCCTACAAGTCCAACACAGTGGGGGAAAGATCTGTGATCTATCTTGACACTGCTCAAAGCATCAAATTTTAGACTAAATTTAGAACCTATAGATTAAGAATAGGAGATAAAGTGTTGAAATTTCATGAAGAGAGACTGTATACAGAAGGAGACTTAAACAAGGACGGCAATGTTCATTATAACAAGAGAATAAAATAACTCAAATTATCATCACCAGAATGGATGTCTAAACTGTAAAATATAAAACAAAATTAAACATTGCGAACAAATAAACTACAGTAACAGACGTTTTTAGCACATAACAGTAACAGATTAGATACATCCAAAATTACATGCACTGTGATAGTTAAATACAATGAAAATAACCATAATATGCGTAGTTAAATATGACTAATGTTAAATACAACTAAAATAATCATTAGATAGATAGATGGACAGATAGATAGATGCAATATAATTATATAAAAGGAATCAAGAGAATAATGAATCTTGAAATATGGGTGACAGCTATCTTAGGTGTTGGGAGAATGAAATTAAAAAACCATATGGCTAAACACAGATTATTGTCAAGTACATATTATTAAGGCTTTGTCTTGAATGTACCTTTTTATCCCAATAATACTTATTATCTCTAAATAATATCTTATTTATTTTATTTATTACTATATCCCATATATACTTACTTTCCAAGTTATATTGTTCTTTTTAGATCTGATCTGTTAAAGATGCTTCAGGCACAGAAAATAAATTTTAAAAGGAGTAGATATGATAAATTCATTGATTAGATAATATTTGAGTAAAGTTTAGAGGCAATTAAAGAATTAGTCTTGAGGATATCCAAAGAATGAGTATCCCAGGAAATGGGAATGACCACTGCAAAGTTCTCAAAGGAAAAGGGAGAAATAGAGGGAGAGACAGAGAGCAAGAGAGAGGGAGAATAAGGGAGAAAGAGATCAGAGAGTTTGAGCACGAGTGTTGTAGTCTGACTTAGGTAGTAAAGACTCACTCTGGATATTATGTTGAGCAGAGACTGTGTTGGGAGGTGGGGGCCAAGTCTGGAAGTAGACCATGGAGAATCCATTAGGAAGCTATCAACAATCTGATTGAAGAAATGATGGTAACTTGGAACATGGTATTAGCAATGGAGATGTTACAAAGTGATCAAAATCTGTAGGACGTGAAATAAAGAGAAAAATCAAAGTGACCCTAAGGTCTTTGTCCTCAGCCTCAGAGGGATAGAATTGTCGTCTGCTGAGATAAGGAAGACTCTTAGAGGAATAGATATTTGAGGGCGACAATCAGGAATTCCACTTGGGCATATGAAATTTAAGATTTTTATCAGATACTCAACTGACATTTAAAAACAGGCAACGTAATATAAGAGTCTGAAGTTCAAGAGAGAAAGAGATCTAGGATGAAGAAATAAAATTGAGAATCTTTAGCATTTTAGATGATATTTACAGCCTTAGACTTGGATGTAGTCATATTGTCATCCATTATTTACATTTATGGCTGGAAATTTAAATAAAAATTTAACTTTTATATCCATTATTCATGTTGAAAAAATTTTCACAGTGAATTTTAGTTTAGATAATCCTTGTCTGATCTCCCACATTAATGTGTCAAAAATTAGAACACATAGATAATATCTCTACCGGTTTTTCTCCGAATAAATGAAATACTTCACTTGAATTTTTTTAAAAAAATTATTTATATTGCTTATTTATTTGTTCCTATAATTTATATTACTTTTTGAAATCTAAGTTTCATTACCCATGGCCTTTTGAATGCTGCCAATGATTCACTCTGGTAAAATAAAACTTTATATTTAGAACACACTTCTGTTATCTGTTATTTTGTTGTCTAATTCAAATTCCTTTCTCACTGGGAAGTGAATTGCTTCATCTCTATTTAGAGTTGTAATCTGAGCTCTAGAAAGAAACCAATCCTTCAAAGCCATTACGGTGTTGACACATAATCTTACCAGTAAAGAGAAAGGAAGCACAGCTGATTGACTGTCTTCTATTTACTTAGTTTATTGACGCTGTGTTAGTCTCAGGCAACTGCCATGGCCTTTTACAGAGGAAGTCTTGTTTCACTAATCTTATATCCCACCCACAACCACCAGGGCATTGAATATTGTTTACCTCCCCTAATACGCATCCACATACACAAAGATGGAGAATTTTAAAAATAAAATAAGAGCTTTTTCTAACAAACTGCAAAGTTCCTGGTAGCTAAATATGTTATGATTCCTTCTATCAAATTAGTAAATTTTGCAAAGATTCCTTTGGCTCAGTAATGTAATTTTCAAATTGATCATTTCCCCTTAGTATGTTTTCAAATTCCTTTTACCAGTAATGCTGCTCCTTGACCTGTTTTTCCTCCTACAGCGCTTTATATGATTTGAGGGTTTTTTAAAGACACTTTTCAATATTAATGGCAATTTTTGGTCTTTGATATGCTAATATGTCCTGATACATATGCTTTTGAAGTCGTTTATTAAAGTGATGTTGGTAAATAAATTTTAAAGAAGTTTGCTTGAGATTTAAAGTACACTATTGGGTGTGTTTGTTACCCAAATCTTCAAAATTCATAGTAATAATTCTATATTATCAGATTACCATATAATAAAATTGATTGTCCAGACTACAATTATTTCTGTTTAGCTTTTCAAAATGTAGATTTCATATCAACTCCTTAATACCCTCTATTTCATTTAAAGCAGTGATTTATTT
Organism: Mustela putorius furo; assembly: GCF_011764305.1. Taxonomy (NCBI): domain Eukaryota; kingdom Metazoa; phylum Chordata; class Mammalia; order Carnivora; family Mustelidae; genus Mustela; species Mustela putorius. The sequence goes on from NW_025421402.1 coordinate 14,492,662, forward strand.
TTTTTTTTATTTTTTTATTTATTTATTTATTTTTTTTTTTAAAGATTTTATTTATTTATTTGACAGAGAGAAATCACAAGTAGATGGAGAGGCAGGCAGAGAGAGAGAGAGAGAAGCAGGCTCTCCGCTGAGCAGAGAGCCCGATGCGGGACTCGATCCCAGGACTCTGAGATCATGACCTGAGCCGAAGGCAGCGGCTTAACCCACTGAGCCACCCAGGCGCCCAAAAAGCAGTGATTTAAAAACAGATGATGACTACCATTCCCATATATTGGAAATTTGCAGAAGAGACTAGAATGAAATTCTGGAGAAGTGAATGAACAGACATAGCTGGCAAAGAATCTTTATACTTTTAAAATGTTAATGGAAATTAGATGTAGTTTCAGTGGTAGCGTTGAATATAGAATGTGAGACTTTACGCCAATAGATTAGAAGTTAAATTTATCATCTGTGTCACTATGAGCGAGTGCCTCATTCCTTGGAGTCTTTTTAAAAAAAATATAGAGTTAAGACATTCAAGTGCACTTCACAGTATCACGTAGTAAGGAATGGCTAGATTAGAGAATGGAAGTGGGGAAGCCAGTGTTAAGTGAAGACCCGGAGCTGGCTAAAGCTAGTGATGACAGCTGTGAGGGCACATCCGCAGAATATGAGGAGACCCTGACCATCTGTCACTCTATCTGGGTGCCTTCAATCAGAACTATAAGCAGGAAGTCAGCCATGTTGGAAACTGGTCATCCTAAGCCAAGGCTCTGATAGCAAAACAGAATGCCAAAGTCTTGAAAGAACAGTGCATTACTGACCACCAAGATGCTTTTGGTAATGACTTGGTAAAAGTCAAACTTGACTCCAAGTGCAATGAGGAGGACACACTGTCGAAGCTGGTGAAGGCTGCTGTGTTAGCCTGTGTATGTGGTTTTGTTTGGGTGCTCATTTGGGTCCTACAGCCAAGAGACGAAAGATGTCTCATCTTACTGTTGCTGTTGATCACCATTCAGAGATCAGACTTACAGGAAGAACCTCCTGGGGCTCTTGTGTGAGGAACCAGGGACTAATTCTAACATAATGTTCTACTTTTGAAAAATATGCCTTCAAGCGTTTCTGTTAGCCAGTACTAAACTTTGCCATATTTGTGCACATACTTTTCCTCTTTTCGAATGTATAAGTTACACAATTCTACTGGGTATCTAAGTTATACGTGCAAGATATTTATGATATGGATAAAGCTTATATTATAATGAATACATAAAGAATTATTTTTAGCTTAAAATATGTCTTCTGCACTTTGTTTCTCTCTGCCTATATTAACCTTCTCCTGATAGCTTCGCAGCTGGCATTCCCACCAGATAATTTCTTCAATGTTGCTTTCTTCAAGGCTTTCTATGGCACCCTATTTAAAATTGCCATAACCATCCTCATCTGTCACTCCTTATCTGGTGATTTATCTCCATTCCCTAATTAATGTATCTCTATGTAACTTACCATCATCAAAAATAATGCATTGTCTATCTTTCACCCTGCTAAAATGAAAGCTCTGTAAGAACATTTTATCTGTTTCATTCAGTGCTGTATCCCCAGGACCTAGAACAGTGCCTAGCAGAAAACAGGCATTTAGTATTTATTTTGCAAAATAAAGAAAATGATACAAGTGTAAAGGCACATCATACAAAGTATTAAATAGAATCATTGAGACTTACTACCCCAAGTGTGGCCAAAAGGCATTAACATCAGCATCACTTAAGAAGTTTTTAGAATACAGAGACTCATAGCCCAATCTCAGAGGTACTGAACCAGAATCTTTGTTTTAATAAAGCCCCAAGTGAGCTGCTCATTAAGGTTTGAGCAGCAGGTGTAGAATCAGTACTCAATGAATGTTTCCTCAATCTAAATACAATACGCTAACGACTGTGGGATAGTAACATATAGATCATTAATGGTCTCTTAAAATTAATACAGTTTAGATTAATGAGCAAAGAAAATCAATAACAGAAGGAAGCATTGGACTTTAATTATTTAACATTCTACTGTATAACATTTTCATTCACCTGGAAGGTCACATTCCAGTAGAATTATTTGTTAGGCCATAATCCTCTAATGAAGACTCCAGGAGCTATGAGGAAGACAGGGCATATTAATAAAAAGAATAAAGATCATTTGCCATAATTAGTGAAGCTAGTCACCCATCAGTCAGTCAATAAACCCAACAGAAAATGATTTGAAGTGATTAAACAGAGGATTAAAATGTCATATTGGCAAATGCCATATGATTTTATTTTTTGGACCCTTAGAGCCCTTGGGTTATTTTCTAAATCCTGTACATGTAAAAGTACCACAGAGGCACATTTAGAAAATAAATGGTTTCTTCTATCCTACTTGTACTGGTGCCTAGTCTTTTTTTTTTTTTTTTTAAGATTTTATTTGTTTATTTGACACAGAGAGATCACAAGTAGGCAGAGAGGCAGGCAGAGATAGAGTGGGGGAAGCAGGCTCCCCACTGAGCAGAGAACCTGATGCGGGGCTCGATCCCAGGACCCTGGGATCATGACCTGAGCCAAAGGCAGAGGCTTTAACCTACTGAGCCACCCAGGGATCCCTGAATTTCTTTGTGTTTGCTCCTTGGAGTACTGAGGGCAGAGAAAATGGTAATAATTACAATGCCCCAAAGTGCTTTGAATGAATAAACAAATCAATCAATCAGTCAATGCCTTTGAGAATAAGTGGGGGCTTTGGATATTATGATTAACATCAGGTTCTTCTGAGAAAGAGGACCATTGTGACTTGTCAACCTGAACATGCCCGAGGGAGAAACTGCGTTTGACAAACAGGGTGTAACATAGCAAATCTCTTTCCAGGTGTACATACTCTCCATACATACAATAGCATGGCTTCCTCTCTATACATACAATAACATGCTGGATATTAATTAAACCAAAGGACCATAAAGAGTTAGAAAACGGAGCCATATATAAGCTTACTCTTGTACATCTCCATATTGTAAAAATCTTACTTTAACATTGGTACATTTTTATCATTTCCTTTTTTCTCAGACTATTTTAAGCACATTTCATGAATTGAAAAATCACTTGAAAAATATTATGATTTATATTATTTGCTGTATAATATGGTAAATGAGCATAAAATTTATGTCAAATTTTAATGTTGATTTAATTTCAATGATGAATTGGGTTAGAAAGAAGAATAAATGAGTTGATAGAGTCTAAGTTTTCTTATTTATGCCTTTGAGGTAAATCTTCGCATTCTATATTTATATTTTTATTAGACAGGTCTTTCCTCTAAAAAAGTGAATCAAATAAAAAATAATTAGTCTTAATGATGCTGTTATAGAAGTGATCTATGTATCTGCTATAAAAGGATAGGAACATGCAATAAATTAAAAATTGTGCAATGTGTATTCAAAACTAGAATTTTCTGATCTTACCAATTAGATAATTGTTACATAAGTGATTTTTTGGTTACTAATTAACAATTAGAAGTCTGAGATAAATAATCTCTAGGCTGACAAACACAATTATGATCACATGTGATAATAAATAATTACTTATTTCACAAATATTTTACTCATTTGCAAGTGGCATTTCTTATGTTAAATCGTTAGACAATGACTGTCTTCTTTGTTACTTCAAGAAATCTTCCTGGAAGAAGGATACTGAAAATGAACACAAAGTTTGCAGCCAAATCAACCTGTATTTAGTCATTTCTTTATGTCATATTCAAATTTTCCACAGTAGTGGAAGTAAAGTAAGTAGTTATTCTTTGATGAACCTACACTGACACCATTATCAACCAAAGTCTATAGTTAACATTAAAATTCACTCTTGAGATTGTAAATTCTATGAGTTGGAACAAATATATAATGACATGTATCCATCATTACAGTATCGGAGTATCTTTACTGCCCTGAAAATCCTACGTGTTTGCCAACAGATCTTGGCACCACTGATCTTTTTACTCAATAGCTTTTCCTTTGCCAGAATGTCATGGAATTGGAAACACAGAGTACATAGCCTTTTCAGACGGGCTTCTTCTACTTCAGCTTTCTCCACAGCTTTTCAGGAGGTGGTATCTCATTCCTTGCTAGCGCTGAACAATATTCCATTGTCTAGATGTACTACAAGTTATCCATTCATCTCCTGAAGGGCGTCTTGGTTGCTTGCAAATTTTGGAAATTATGAATAAAGCAGCTGTAAACATCTGTGTGCTGGCTTTTATGTGGATGTAAGTTTTCAGCTCCTTTGGATAGTGCCAAGGAGAATGACTGGTGGGTTGTATGATAAAAGTACTAGAAGAAACTGCCAAACTGCCTTCCAATATGGCTTTACCATTTTGAATTCTCACAAGCAATGAATACGAGCTCTTGCTACTCCACATCCTTACTAGCATTAGGTGTTGTCGGCAATCTGGAATTTGGCCATTCTAACAGGTGTGTAGTGGTATTCAGTAGTTGTCTTTATTTACATCTTCCTGATCACGTAAAATGTGGACCGCCTTTTCATATGCTTATTTACCATCTGTATATCTTTTTTTGTGTGAAGTGTCTGTTAATGATTGTTTGGCCTATTTTTTTAATCAGGTTATTTTCTTATAGTTGAGGGGTTTTTAAAAAATTTTTTTCTTATAGTTGAGTTTTAAAGAGTTCACTGTATATTTTGCATTATAGTCCTTTATCAGATAGGTCTGTTGCAAATACTTTCTCTTAATCTGTGTCTTATTCTCTTGATATCGTTGTTCAGAGAGTAAAAGTTTGCAATTGAATGAAACCTTTCCTGTCAATTATTTCTTCCATGGATTGTGCCTTTGGTGTTATGTGTAAAAATTTATCCCCATACTCAAAGTGATCTTGGCTTTCTCCTATGTTGTCTTTTAGGAGTTTTATCATATTGTGTCTTAGATCTACATCTGTGATTCTTTCTCAGTTAATTTTGTGAATGGTTTAAGGACTATATCTAGATTTTTTTTTTTTTTTTTGCATGTAGATACTAGTTGTTTCAGCACCAATTGTTAATCAAGAATTTTTGAATTAGATATTTTTAGAGAGGAGTGAGGGCCACAGGGAGAGGGAGGGAGGGGAAGAATCCTAAGCAGCCTCCATATCCAGTGCTGATTCCTGCATGGGGCTCAGTCTCATGACCCTGAGATCGTGACCTGAGCTGAAATCAAGAGTGTGCCCCTGAAGTAGATTTTTGAGTGGCTGATGTGAGTCACTGTCAAGTCTTTTATATAGTAAAAGGCCCATATTTAATAAATTGAAAAACAAGTAACATTACACAATAGCAAGTCCAATGATAACTGCAACATATAATGCATTATCGCCTCGGAGATGAAGGAAATCCAAAGTGAAAATAGAGACAGGACGCAAGTGGAAGCTTCATACGCATGATTTAGGTGACGAATCTAAAAGATCCGCGAGAAAGCCTCTCTCTGCCTCCCCTGCCTCTCTGGATGGTAAGGATATTGTTTCAAGAATAAATCTGAGGACTGTCCCACATTTGAAGAGATTCTAATGTTTTTGATTTAGTCTCACTAGCTCTTTGATTTGCTTTGAAACAGATATGAGCACCAACATTCACTGGGTTCTTTCTTCTGAGGGCATCCGCACGGTATCTGCAGAGAGCTTTTCATCATTTTGTCATGGGGTTTATACCACGCCTGGGGGTACTGCTGCTGGAGATACTTCCCTATTTGCATGATACGTTGATCCCTTCAGTCAGGATTTGCTCGTAAGAGGACAAATGCTATTGCCCTCTGCCTGGAACAGCCCGTTCCCCACAGTTTACCTAATTAAGTCACGTATCCTTCAGACCTCGGTTCCAATGACTCTTTCTCCAGGGAGCCTTTCCTGATACCAGACTAGATTAGGTCCCCTACCACATGCTTTCATAGCTTTCTGAACTCTGTAACATTAACCCACTGTGCAATTGTGAGAGATACGGAATTATATATATTTAATGTTTCTCTTTCTTACTTAAGGGGATAGGACTGGGTCTGTTTATACTTCAGTACAACTGGAAAGACAAGTGCCTGCCTAGTACAGAATAGTGCTGAATAAAGAGCAAATGAACTAATAAAGAAGTAATGTTAAATGAATAATTGTAAAAAAGTGAGTGAATGAATACCATACTTCCATTCACATAATAACAAAAACCCAGGATCTTCTCCTCATATTAACATAATGTTCAGGAGCCAGGGGCCTATGGAGTTCAGTTCTGGCCTCACAACTTGTCAGCCGAATGGCAAGAGGCTAAGTATTCAATTTCTTGGTGCCTCATGTATGTGATTCAGACAAAAGAGATAATGAAATGTCTGCTGTACAGGGTTGCCATGAGGATTAAATGAGTGTGTGGTGTGTAGTAAGACTACAGAAGCATACCACATACCACCATTTTCTCTTTCTAACATGGAATTCACATGGCCATTGTATTCAAACTAGTACTTAAACGCATTTACCCTTGGCTTGCATTAGTATAAATATTTTATCTAATCTGTTTTACACAAATGCAGAGTTCAGAACTCGTGAAACTTTTGGAAACATGAAGGGAGCTGGCTTCAGACATAGATCAAAAGAAGGCAAGAAACCTGGAACCTGAATGACATCATCAGGCCACTTAATTAATCAGCAATGGATTCACTTTCTCAATTTCTCGAAAAGTGATATGATAAATGCCCCCACATTATAGGCCACTTCATATTAGATTTCTTATAACATTTAGCCAGAGGTTTCCATCCATATAGTGGTAACAATTAGGTCATCTACTCTCTGATCATTTAAGCTATTGTAATCTGATGGATGTAATCATAACATCCCAACTCTCACCTAATTTGTTCTGTCTAATCCCCTTTGGATTCCGCTTCTTTGCAATCTTTTTAGCTTTTCCTCATCCTCTTCCTTCTGGTCTCCTATATGTTTATTGCAATTGTCTATAATTGTCTTCTTTTTTATGACTCCTTTTGTGTCTTCCCCACTAGAGTATAAGCTACCTGAGAGCAGAGACTGCAAATGCCTTATTTCTTGTACCCCCGAATGATAATAACCAAGCAATCAATAAAGCATACTCTATGAATGAACCACTTTAGTGTATACATCAGAAATGACACATTCTCTATATCCCCAGGTAATTAAACTCATCCCATTAGGGTGAAAGTGTGTTTCTTCTTAAACCCATGTTCTGGTTCCCCAGCATGCTTATAAACATGGAAAACAATGTTTTAAAGCATAGTTTGGAAACACAATCAAAGCATGAAGAAATAAATTGTAATTTTGCGAGGAATCAGGCAATCTAAGATTCCTAAATATGGCCTCTCTTCACTAGATTAAGAGAGCTGCCACCTCATGTAGTTATTGTGAGCACGAGGTGAAACTGGACAAGGAAAGCATCTCAAGATGCAGTAAAAACTCCAGGATCGTTAACACTAATTATCACCATGTGCTGTTAGTGCACCTTTCTTTATTCAACAATGCCAAAAAGTGATTAGCCTTATTTCTGTGGTATTGGTGAGGAAATGGAGGCTCAGGAAATGGTTACTTGACCGCAAGTAACCCGTGCAGTGGGTATTTATAAGCAAGTCCACACAACTCCAGAGTGGATTCAGTTTTTGCCACATCACTGTGTGAATAGACAAGCTATCGCCAAGGTGATACGCATAGTGGAAGTGCAATCGTCTCAAAGGAAGGGAGTCTATCCTGAAAATTGAAAACTGAATGAGTGAAACTATGTGTTATGCCGGAAAACTATATGTAACAAAGGCATTAATGTGCATTTTCAAGGAATTAAAATAATTCGGGAAGACTGAAGGAAAATACTTCATTAGTTCTCTCTGATTTGATTATCTTAAGCGTATGGTTATTTCTTAGAGACATACAACCAACTTAATAATTTACTGGGAGCTGTTGTAACTTACAAGCTAGTCTCTTCAATTTAAAAAGCAATCATATGTACCTTTTTATCAACGAAGATAAGTTCTTCATTCTTAAGCGGGGAGTTTGTGTCAGCAATCATTTAGATCACTCAAAGATAAGATTTGCTGATGTGGACAAATTTAAAGCTGGTTAATTGCATCAAATTTTTAAGTGAAAAGCATCTTCTTTACATCCCTCAAATACAATCAAGGAGGGGCTGGATACAGTTTGAATGCTCTCTCTGCAGTTCTTTGGTGACAAAACTGCTGACCTGGTTGTTCTTTCATCAGCTCATACTGAACTCAAAATGAAGAAAATAAAATACAAATTCTGAATCTTTATGTAAACATCCAGATGACATATTCTGCAAGGAAGGCAGTTTTGAATAATAAAAACCTTTGTAGAGACTCACATTTCATCATGTACAAAAGCTTACTCCAAACATTATGCAAAAGGAGATTGAATGTTCTTTCCCAGATGCATCAAATTGTTTTGGATGACCCAGCCCTGAAATCTGCTATGATCAGTAAATGGAAAATGATTTTTCACTACTTTTCTAGGTGTTTCTTCCTAAGAAACCAAGTCTCCAAATGTATTTATTAATTATTATACCATGTCTATATTTATCTGACCACCCTAAAATAAGATAGCAAAATATTTTTTCTCCATAAATGAGAAAAGTAAACTAATGGATCTCTTCAAAGTACTGGTAACAGATTTTTTAAAATCAGAATTTATACATTATCTGAAACTCAATTGTCTTTGCTTCAAATAGAAGATATACACCATCAAATTTAAACTCCTTCAAGGGCTCTTGTCTATTACACAAAACGTACCATTTCTCTCCTTGAAATCGTAGCAATAAAACAGTATCTCTCACAAGCTAAACATCCTTTTTTCCTTTGGGTGTTACTCAATTTTTTGGAAACAGTTTCACTTCTATCATATTCTAAGTCATCCTTTCTCATGCATTTCTCATACTATTACTTTGTCGCTCCCATATCTATCACTTCACTGAAATTCATCATCTTAAAGTCACCAAAGTTCTCCAATTTTTAAATCCAAAGGCCTCTCTTTGGTTTTCAGCTTACTTGCCACGATGCCATCATTCAGCCAGAAATTTTATCCGAATTTCCTGGAAGCTTTGGCTATTCTTTCTCTTTCTACTACTACAAACAAGACAAAACAAAACAAAGCACTTAATTGAATGGCTACTCTATCAGTCCCTTACTAGATACCAGAAAAAAAATGAGTGAGGAAGGGTTCAGCTGTTTCAGAGTGTAAGTGAAGCTAACAACAATTAATTACAATACAATGGTATAAGTATTATAAACGCAGTATGTACAATTGTCAATGGAAACAAAGAAAAATCAGTTTGCTTCTTTCATGATTTCTCTTCACTTGTACATCTTCAGTATCTATTCATTTTACAAAGGTTGCAATATTTTTTTGTCTTCTCAGAATACTTGCTCTGTAAATATAGTTTTACAACTAGTATTTAACATTACTACCTAGATATGTTGTCAACTTGAAGGGAACATATCATTCCTGAATTTTTTATTTATCTCATTTTATTTTATTTTGTTTTGAAAGAAAGAGAGAGCATGCATGGGTTGGGGAAGGGGCGGAGGAAGAAGGAGAGTAAGAATCCTAAGCAGGTTCTGTACTCAGCATGAGCCCTATGCAGGACTCGATCTCACAACCCTGAGGTCATGACCTGAGCTGAAATCAAGTCGGATGCTTAACCGACTGAGCCACACGGGTGCCCTTCACTCCTGAACTTTGTAAAAAAGAAATACAACTCTTATCATACTAGAAATATAAGGAAAGTTCTTCTACTGTATAAGATTCAATCCTATAAGAAATATCAAACATAATGGAGAAACAGAATATTCCCATTAACATAAGAAACAAAACAAGAACATGCACCTTTATTGTTGATTTTAAATATCCCTAATTGATCCTAAATGTTCCAAAAGAAAAAGAAAAAGTACTCAAATTGAATGTGAAGAGATAAAATTCAAAAGTTAATTGAAAAGCTTGGAAGGAAAAAAAAAGAAATCAATAAATTACTAAATTTGAGACCAACATAAAGACATTATGAGCTCTCATATCTCAAAAATATATTACAAAATTCCAGTCAAAATAATAAAATAATAAAATGCTAAAAAGTAATCCTAAAAAATGGAAATATTAATGTTAAGATTTTTTTTTCAATTTTAGTTAAATGTATAAAATTATGCCTGAATAGTTTCCTAGAAATACTTTGTATTTATGGATTGGAATACTCAATATTATGAACATTTCAGCTCTCCCTAAATTAAGTTATAAATTAAATGAAACCACAATCAAAATTCTAATGGAATCTGAATGAATCTGAAGTTTTATATTAGAAATGAATGCAAGAGAATAGCCAACATTTTTCTTAAGGAAGAATAGATTATATATCTTGTTAGTTGTGAAAATATACAGTAATTCCTAACTAGTCTAGGTACTGTTACATAACAATGAGATACAAGTGAATTCAAAACAGAGGGCCCAGAAAAGAAAGAAAAGAGAAAAAAAAAAGAGGGGGACCATCAAGCAAGATTAAGATAAATATGAAATTTCAAATCAATGGAAAAGTAATTATTTAATAAAGAACATTTACACAACTATATTAATTTGAGAGAAAAAGTAAGGTTAATTTCTATCTCACATCACATATAAAAACATTAGCTATAGATTAGAGTGTCAAATGTACTAGCAAAACCACATTTAATTAGTGGACAATTTTTATTTTAAATAAAATATGAGTGGGAAAAAAATCTTTTGAAGAAAGGAATAAATATGTTTACATAAGCAAATTGAGTGTTTGGATTGATGAAGATACCATAAATTAAGTTAAAATATAAGTGACAAATATCTATGAGGTACAAGAATACAATTCATATTGTGTAAAAACCTTCCACAAACTACCACAAAAAACAAAACCAAGCATAAGGTCAGTAGAATACAATGTAAAGGATGCTGGTAGCCAATTCCATGAGGAGTAAACAAGGGAAAAAAATCCAGTGAAGTGGTCAATAAATATTCAAAAAGATGTTCCATCTCATTAGTATTCAGAGAAATCAAATTAAAACCACAGTAACGTATCTAGCATCCACTTTCTATTGGCTGATGTAAATTAATAATTGTTTACTAATATTGATAATATCAGTTTTATGTAGTTTACAAGGCAAAATCTTACAGGCATATTAGAGGACGAAAGTTAAATTTTGCATACCATTTGAACTTAGAGTTTCACCTCCAGAATCAATCTTAATGCACAACAAATGTGCTATGACAAATATAAAACATCGTTTGTCATTTTAATGTAACAGAAAAAATTTTAAAACTCACTCATCAAAAAGAAAATAATGATATATAGCCAGTTTATTACTAAAGAAAGAGAGAAGGATGGTCCACAGAGAGATGCATCGTAATTTCCATACTTGGAGTTATACTTTCTTACCACAATACCCATGGAAAGCAAATCCTGAAGCAAAGGTGTGTGCACTATGATGATATTAAAGAGTGTAACTCCAGGAAATAGAGGTGTGTGTGGGAAGGAGAAAGGGCCAGCCCCTGGATACAGTGCCGCTCGGTATTAGTTCCTAAACGACTGCTTGATCTGTAGACACAGTATTCCCAAAGAAGTGACTACTTCTCAGAACAAGTCTGTTCATTCATGGAAGAAAGGCAGATTTTATCTATGATTGCTCATCTCCTACATGTCAAAATTTTGCTTCACAGGTGTCCTGAGATATATGTGTGGGCACATAGAGAAACCTACATCAAGAGAGGCATTAAAAGGAAGCCCAGAGACAATGTAAGAGTTGGAGCAGGCAGTAGACAAGTGTTGCTGGGTTCTATCTGCATGGAGTCATCCACAGAACTGGTTGTTTCTGTGAAGTTTGTCAGAACACCAGGAGCCAAAGACCCAGAGAGAAGTGAGGTGAAGAGGACCGGATTGGCATAGAAGATTGCCTAATACATTAACATGTGTGTTGGATTATCACTTACGTTCCAGATGATGTTTGCATCTGAGGATGAGGATAGATTTGGAAAGGTAAGGTGGCACGCCTCATGCCTTATATGGTTGTCAATTGAATTGCTTCATTTTTTGCAGTTATATTTGCAACTACATTTGCAAAAGACAATATATAAAATTTTACATGTTCAGATACCGGATGGTAGGAATGACTAGGCCAGCTTTAATTATAAAGTCAGTATATGTAAAATTGAATTTCTTGTGTCACTTACCACCCTATGTTTCCCAGGTTACTGGCATCATCACAGAACCAAACATCAAAAATAAAAACCTTGGTGACTTTCTCAGTTCATCCTTCTCTTTCACTTCCCATGTAGTCAGTAACCATGAACACTGAACCTCCAGACAAACCTATCATGGGTCGAAGCCGGTATTTGCAGTCATGTAAATGAGCCTGGCCAGCTCCCAGTTTCAGCAGAGTGTCACTGGATCATCCTTTTTTATGTATTTAAGGAAATAATGAGTCACTCAGAAAAGAGTAGCAACGATCAAGAACGAGCTAGAAGTTTCTTCACTTCTCCATTCCTCAGTTTTCCCATTGGAAATTGAAGCCTAACAATAGTATCTGTCTCACAGAAACGGGAGAAACAGAGGTTAACAGGAACAGTGAGCTGCCTACAATATCCAGAAGAAGCTTTGTTGTGATCAGCCCTCTGTCAGATATATTTCAATTACAATGGCTACCATCACTATCATTACCCTCCTGATTACAGATTTCTCACTCTACTCAGAGCCCTAGAACAAGTACTTTACATGCCACCTCTCCCCCAACGAATATACACTTACGTCACAAGAATCGTATTATTTTTGTTTTATAGATAAGGAAAATGAGGGCCTGAGATATGTTGTATCTTGGTCAAGGCGAAGCAAGATTCAACCAACATTGTGTCTGACTTCAAACTCTGTCCTTAAATGTGCATGGCTGTTCCAGGTTAGTTATTATAGCATAACCAATTAACATTATTTAATCCCTGTGCCAAATTACCTCTGTATGGACAAATTATGTTGATTTTCCAAGTCTAGAAAGCTGAGAAACAGATCCTGAAATTTGTTGGTCTCAAGGGTACTCACATCACCCCTGAGTCTGGTGGATGCCAGCTGCTCTCACACATGCAAATCCTGTTTCATTTCCCTTGCAAAAATAATCATTTTAACTGTTCAGGAATAATGGTTGAGTATCCACTTTGTGTTATAGACTCCTTGTGATTGAATCCTGTTTTCACCATTTTCTGTTTGCATGGCCTTGGGCAATTTCCTTTACTTCTGGGTTGTTTTAGTTTTCTCATTTCTTAATGGGGATGGGGCTCAGTAGTAATCTCTGCCCATAATGTTGATGTGAAGTTTAACGGAGTTAATAATTTGGTTAGAACAATTACTGACACATAGTAAGCACTTAACATAATCATTAGTTATTATTGTCATCATTTCCTCTGTGACTCATTCTCTAATTTCTTTGTACGGTTATGCACTCTCTTGTAAGGGCAGTGACCACCTCTCTGTCGAGGTTACTTACTATGTGTTGAGGTTTTTTGAAATATTTCTACCCTCCTGGATTATGAGCTCCTCAGAGGCAGGGACTGATACTTTAATTGTGCCTTATACTCCTCCCACTCAATATACAGTTCTAGCACAACACAGTTGCTAGAACATATTAAGTCTTATCTAAACATTGGTGTGACTTTGAGTGGGTGGAATGAGACAGGCTGTTGCCCTTCCTTCATCTAACCCCAAACCTACTTACTCTTTAAAATCCATTTAAGTTCATCTCTTCTTGATTACTCTTCTATGTTGATCACTCAATCACTCAATTGCTTTCCCATCTGGGCTTTAATCATATGTAGTCATGTCATTCTACATTTTCAAATGATTGAAAGTTGCTAATTTTTGTAAAGCTGTCTCTAAAAATATGCATGAACCATACTATAAAAATGACTCTTAAATTAATGCTAGCTGATTCAGTCACCATTTTTTCTGATATGTTGTACTCCTTCAGCTCCAACTCGGGTTAAAGGCCCATTCTTTAGAAAGACTTCAGTACCTGCAGGCCAACGTGGGGTGCGTATGTTACCTACCCACAGCATGCTATGCTCACTCTAATCACCATTAAATAGTAGTTTATATAATTATTTGTTCATGGTTCATCTCATCCTATGTTACTGTGGGCTTCATGAGAGCATGAGAATCATCTGACTTACTCTTACACTTCTCTCAAGTCCAGTATAAAACCAGTACATGGGATGTTCGTATACTGTCATTGAATAGATGTTACTTGAAGTCGTGTCTTTGACTTCTCCCTTCTTATGGAACATTAAACATAGTAGACACTTAACCATAGTTCCTAAAATGATACCTTGGAAAATAACTTTCAGGGTTGTCTGTTTATTTGCTTTTCTCTCAGAACCTTGAGTCTAAGAAAAATCTGGATTGGTTATAGTTTTTGGGATCTCTGCCCTACCGCTACCTATGTTTGAAATCATGTTTTCTAGTAAAGTAAAGCATACTGTGAAAAAGATGACTTCTTTCTTAGGGAAGTCTATGTAGTCATTCAGATCAGCAATAAAATATGGCACATTGTAATCTAAAATATTGATATATTTTCTAAGAAACTCAATTTTTTTTCTAAACTGCTAAAATGAACTAAGTAATAAAGATAGGAAGAATATTGTCAGAATTTATTTCATAATCACAAGAATAAGACTGTCCTCTTCATATACTTTTTGTTTATAAATTGAACATTTTTACCAAAGGCATAAGACACTTTATGCATGGGGAACCCTTTGTGTATCCATCTATCTATAGAGCTACTGAGAAATCTATCTAAATTTCATTCCAAATAATGTAAAGATGGCTCTACTCATGAGTAGAGTTAAGATTAGTTTTTTTTCAATTCATTCATCAATTTATTAATGGCCTGTTACTACATAGACAGTAATTCAATTACATCAGCAGTTTGATTTATCATTTAGAAATGGAATATTCCAACCAGAGTATATCAATAGTCTTCAAAATCAACTATGGAAATGATTTTAAAAGATAATCAATATAATGAATAAATAAAGCTTAACCTGAGGAAATATTTCACAGGCTTGCATTAATCTCGGGAAAATATTTTAAAAGCCCAATTAAATGTTCATAGTCAAGTTCTGCAAAGAAGCATGAAAAAAGGAGTAAAATGGGATTTCATTAAAAACCTTCTTTAAGTTATTTCTAGGCTAAATAACACATTGTTATTCTGAGACCTGATTATCTTGATTTAGGAATAAACCCAATCATCTCTAGCCAATGGCAATAGGGTAGGAACACTGAATTTTCTCACCCTGTGTTTGTCTTCCATTTTTGCATTTTACATTTTTACCTAAAGTCATTGGAAATAAATATCAATAAATTGATACTATTCGGGAGGGGGAAATCTAACCTTTTGTTTATAAATTGAAGCACTTCTTTTTCTTCCATCAAAATTTGAACATTTCATTTTCTTTGAGCAAATGTGCCAATTCCCTGCCTAGACTTCACAGGGCTAAGAAAATCCCAGGGCTTGCAATTTTGAAGAAATCTAGTGGACCACTGATTTGGATTTTAAAAGAAATGAATTGTTATGGGAAATATTTCCAGGGGGAAAGAAAGGCGACTTCAGCTGGAGTAGGAACACACTAGTTAAATACTTCAAGTGAATGTAAGAAGAGAAAGTCAGAGCCAGATGCTCAGCCAATCTGACACCAGGTTAATCTCTTTTGTGATTCCATTTACTCCCAACAGCTCCTCTGGGTGACCTAGTTTTTATAATTTATGGAAAACTGTGCTGGAGGATGGGGGTAGTTGGTGGGATCTGGGAAAGAAGGAAGCTGGAGGAGGAGACTCACAGCGACCTGGCTGTTTAGTTGGTTCATCTAAACACATGAAACAGATCCTCTTTCTGTCACTGGCAAATAAGACAAGCTGTTGACCAGCAGGACAATCTGAGATCATCTATGACCATTAGAAGCCTGTTTGACATCACATACTTTATGAAAAGTAGTAACATGCTTCATCTGAGTGCAGGAGTAGCCGGTGGAAAACTATCACTGCTCTTTATCTTGTGCTAAGAAAGATACTACCCCAGTATCTTGGCAGAAACTTGGGCAATTGTTCTGGTTACAAAGACAGGGACATGGTAGGCATGTCTTTCCATATATTCAAAAGGCATATGTTATACCTTTTATTTTGTACAAATACATGTGAGACTCATTTTGGAAAGATGCTTCATGATCTCCAATATCCACGTTTTCTATTTTCATTATTTCTTTCATGCGTCACTTACTTTCCTCCTATAGTAAATATTCCCTTGGATCATATGTATCTTAGTTTTTATTTCTAATAACCTCTATTTTAATGTAAGTGATCATGGTTGTTGTTTTTTTCCATTTTGTTGATTGACATCAAACTGTTTCAAGAGCTTTTTAATAACTATAATAATTCGCATTTATCCTAACTAATCTTTCGATTATTGCCTTTACAAGTTTAGCATTGTATATTAATGAAAGAAGGGCAGCATTTTAAGGTGACAGATTTTTGGCTTGTCTTTTGTTTCTATGTCTTTAATGCAGCAAAGGCCATTCTTGACCACCTTTTACAAGTTTGACTTTTTCAGCAACACAAAGAAACACGGCCTCATGGTTTTTAAGAAATCTCATACTTTTAACACATCCCATAAAAATAGTAAAGGAGCAGTACATTTGAGATAAGAAACTAATAAATGTAGAACTGTGATTTAATTTCTTTTATAAGTTTAGACCAGCAGATATGTTGTTTTTATTTTATGCTGATTTGTCCTTTGCTCTTTTGAACCTGAATCCTATTATATTTTTGCTCAGTTAACTATTATTACATATATTTTAAATTATGTAACTGCAGTAAATCTTCTCCTACATATTCTTAATTGACGCAGGCTATATTGAGAAGGTTGTATAGCTTCTTTCTTTATGATTATCAAAACATTTGTTTTAGTACTTGTGGCTTTAGCTATACATGATTTTTTGATGCTTATCTTTTCATTTGATTATCAAGATGACAGACATCTATACAAAAATGTGTGTTAGAACAAAAATAGCAGAGGATGGATTATGAGGTACCGATGATTTATTTCTAGACTCATAGGGCCACAAGCCTAGCACCAGGACTCAGCTGTACAGTAGGGTAAGTAGTGTAGGGCAGAGTTTGTTGCTGGATCAGCCCACATCACATGTCCAAAATGAAGCCAGTCAGGAGGAGTCTAACACTGTAAGAGAGTAAGCCTGCTACATCGATTCATAAGGATGAAGAAAAGTACTGGAATATGCTAATAAGCACAGGCAACTTAATTAGATGGGTAGAAAAAGTGGAAGACTATAAAAACTGGGGTGCATTGTGAGTATGAGAATCATGTGGCCAGAAATGATTTTACAACCAAGGGAACATTGTGGATAAGCAAGACACAGTGTGTACTTGCAAGGAGATTTTAAGGAAGCAATGGCACAATATTATAATATTATAAGGATTTCCATAGGTAAAGAATTAAAGGATTTAAGTCCAGTGTGATCAAAGATATAAAGGCCTACATGTGCGTGACCCATTCACAGAGAAGTCAAAACTACCGAATTTAAAAGAAAAAGTGTCTGGATCATTAACATCAAGTCATACTAGAAGGGACTATATATAGTACCAGACTCTGTATGCACCTTGGGACCAGCAAAAACTTCTGAAAGAATGAATGAATATCACTAGAACATCATAAGAGACAAAGAAAATACAGTAAGAGAGACATGCTGGGAGACGATCTTTCGTGGATTTCTTAGGTTCCTTGGTGTCTGAGAGCAAAGATACTTCCTTTGTCCCTACCTTTCAAGAATGTTCTTATCTTCTACTTTCTTCGAAGATAGAGTTGGTATCTCCTGACAGGGCAAGGTTTGGTTGCTTTGCTTGAAGATCTCTTATAAAAGATTTGGTCTTTATAAGGTCAGTGTTCCTGAGTTGTGAAACAAATCCATTGTGGGCACAGCAACCACCTGAATATCCTCTGCACCACACCCCTGGGTCTGAGGAGTCAAAGGGAACTGATGCAAACATAAAGCTCACGCTGTCCATTGTGCCTTTTTGCTCTCACTCTAAAGTCTTTTGTCAGCATCGACCAGATTATCTCAGGCTATCTTCTTAGCTTGTAAGTGTGATAAAGCTCTCAAACCCTTCACAGTGCTTTGCAGAATGGTGGTTTATTTATTGACTATATGGATGAGAAATATAAGAAAGTTTGAATAGTCCTGAAATTTTCTTTCAGGGTTCCTTGAAAGATAGTGTCTTTAACAACCATGTTAGGAAACACACAAATAGGAACATACTTGCAGAAAAGCCAAAGTTTTCTGTACATGTTTAGTTTGGGGGTAATACTAAGATATCTTTGAAATTAGTTTTGATTAAATAGACTGTCCTGGAAAAGATGAAAATATGAGGAATATCACATTTAGAAATATGCATTTAGTAAAAAAATAAAAGATAAAATCACATACATGGCAAAAATTATTCTGAAATACAGATTAAAGAGAAAGATGGCTAATGACAGAATTCTGAAAAAACAGTCATTAGTTGAAGCAAGGGCAGCATCTAAACCAGGAGAAATCAGGGAAAATGGAGAAGAGCTAAGACAATATAGTGATACGGGTGATGAGAGAAGCGTTTTACAGAGAAGGATAAGATTGAAGTCAAATAAGCTAAAAATTTGAGTAAGATGTGGATAGAAGAAATAAATCACATTGGTATTCTGTTTGTCCTTTTCTGGTGCTGTCTGGAAACTATGAATATGGGAGACAGATAATCTTTAAGACATATATATATTTTTAAATATATTTATTTTAGAGAAGGGGAGAGTGCAGAGGGAGAAAAAGCAAATACTCAAGCAGACTCCCTACTAAGCAGGGAACCCAACATGAGGCTCAATCCTAGGACCCTGGGGTCATGATCTGAACTGAAATCGATTGACTGAGCCACCCAGGAGCCCCTTTAAGGCATATCTTGATTGAAATAAACAGCACCAAGGATCAAAGTGACACTAGGGAATTTTTATATATAAGTTCAGAGTATATACTTAGGAACCAAAAATGGTAATGTTCTGAATTTAGGTAGATTGTAGGCATCTGGGAAATATGTCCACAAACTGAAGCTCTTAACAGCATACTATATTCCTAAGTGATGCTCTTATTCCCACAGAGTCCTACAGCAAACTTTCTATAATGTTTCAAGAAAAAAAAGGTTGATTCTTTCTACATATACTTAGCACATGCCTATTATTTCCTAGATACAGTGCAGGACCCCAGGATACAAAACAGAATGAAACATCATCCCTCTCTCAAGGAGACATAACCACCATGCCTCATACAGTGAAAGGCGCTAGATAACAGACTAAAAGAGGAAACTGCAAAATCACGGAGAAGGTTCTAACTGGAGATGTGAATAGACTTCTCAAAGGAGTTGTTGCTCACATTACATCTTGATTCTCTGAGGATGAATATAGTAGGGAAAGCATTCCAAACCATAGTCACAACACATGAAAAGTGCCACAGGCTAAGAGAGCACTGACATTCCGAAAATTTACTGAGCAAAGTCAGGACTTTTACTGTGAGTGGGACAAAAGTAGAAGGTGCAAGCTAGGTGGTTGGTAGGAACCAAAACATGGGAGGTATAGCAGGTCTATTTCTTCGACAGGGGCTGAGAAGCCCTGAATTTTTTAAAGTAGGGAAATAAATAAGAACTGCATTTTAGAAAGATTACTATGACGGCACTGTTAAAAGACAGTGAGAAAAACAGCAGGAGGAAGAATTAGGAGGTGATTGTGAGAGTCTAAGTGAGAGATTATGGAAGACCAAGCTAAGCAGCAGCTGTGGAGCCAGGGAGATGGGCGGGTTTGAGAGATTTTCAAGAGGTAGTACCGGCAGGATGTACAACTGAGGGCACAGAGCACATAAGGAGGTCCCAGGAAAGTAGAGATCCAACTTCTGACTTGTGGAAATTAAAGGAATATCTTTTTACTCCTACTTAGCCCACTTAAAAATAAGGAATAAATGTTAACATTTACCAAATCCCTTTCCAATTTGGAGGTGGAGCTATGAGTTTTCTTCCTTGTCTTAGAGGTGTCATTTCTTGCATTGACAAAGGTACTAATATTGAATTTTACCAGAATAAACCCCACATACTCATGGCTGAATTCAATTTGTCACATATTCATTGTCACAGCCATCACTTAAGGTAAACATCCTTAACGATGACCCCTGCAATGGAATGTTCTCTTCTCTCACTATAGACATTTATTTTCATGATGTTTTGTCAATAATATCATATGAAAAAATATATTACTTAGAAACCATCCTTTATCATCGTATTAAAAATGATAAAAAACGTGGTGAATAAACTTATAAAAATGTATATACATCTCTATAACCCAGATGTACTATTATATACTAAACTAGCAAAACTAATCTCTAATATGCCATAGATGGTATAGAATATAGAGAAAGGGCTTTTAATGTTATGTCTGTGCTTTTCTCTTTCCAAAATGCCAGTTTGGATGGCCATACCTGTTTTCCAACTCTCAGAAAACATTTGGCTGAGAAGATTGGAGTGGACTGAGAATTGTGCATGTGTGTGCACACGCATATGCATATACTATGCACACGCATATGTAGATATGTATATGAATATACACCAAGACTATGCAATTATAGTTGGACTGCATGCAGATTCCTTTAAGTCTTTTCCCTGATAGAAAGAGAGAATGCTGTCAGACTTCTTATTCCTTAACCAACATAAAAAGACAGTGTGAACATGGAGACAGGTTTTCCTATTTACATTTGACAAATGAAGGAGTTACTTTGGAAAGTTATAATGTAGTGACCTTTAGCCTCTCTGACTTGTTATAATTTTCAAGTGCCTGTACTCATTACAAACTTGTGGGATCTTCTTCATATGTGGAGATCTAGATTTCACCCCAGTGGTTAAATACAAAACTGCTGCTCAAAATAAATTGGGAAGGAAATCAACTGTCTACAGGGTCTGAGGCACCACTGCAATGCTCATTCCTAAAGTGGCCATGCACAAAGTGACTTTGTCAGAAAACAGCAGCTTTCAGAAAATAGCATCAGGAAGTTATTTAATTTGAAGGAGAAGAATCACATCTCTATCTGCAATCGCGCTGTGATGCAAAAAGAAACACCCGCTAAAATAGCGCTGCCCCTCTGAGATGCTGGGTTTCCATTCCAACGTTTGAAAATTAAATTATGTGTCATGCTGAAGCTTTGTATTCATCAATTACTTCACTAATTCCAACCCCATGGCCTGTTTCAGAATATACATAGTGCATAGCATAATCTCTGCTGGGCAGTTTCACATGATATTCTTGTGGTTTAAATTACAAAAGATCATTCAGATAGAAAATACACAATGGAACATTCTCTTATCATTCAGAACACAGACTCCATTCAAGCAATGAAATAGGTTTCAAATTCATTTCTTAGCATTTCCAGGTGTATTTCTATTGCTGTATTATACAATTTTTGTCTAGTTTTCTGCCATCACCTCTCACATATAGCTTTATTGATTCCATGACAAATAAGTCACTCAGCTTGTAACTACCATGTTATTTGAAATTTCTATTCAAGGTTTTCTGGACCATTCTCCTTTACAAATAGAGTCACTTTCTTATTATTTATTCTACTGAATATAACAAAAGTGGATACAGAGGAAGTAATATTAGCTTTCCCAGGTGAGGAATAAAACTGACCTATGTTCTATCCCTGGTTCGGTTATGGAAGGAAAGTTTTGCACATTCAAGATTTGTCTATCTTGCCTTCCTTTTTCCTATTTAAAATTTAAAACTACATCACATTATAGTTGTGAACATGATGAAATCACTAATTTTGCTACTTAGAATAAGAAAGTAATATTCACTTGTGCATAACCACCTGAGAGCAAAATTAAAAAAAAAAAAAAAAAGAAAGAAAGAAAGACTTGGTGACAAAGTAACTTACAATGTAATTTTCTAACATTTTCTGGCATTTATTAAATATTGACCCCTATTACTGACCATGTCTACAAACTGTCTAAAAATCTGTTTTTAATGGAATGGACCTTTAATGTTCAATAGAAAGGACTGAAAAGTGAGAAACTAGAATTCAGAGGGGTGCTTGGGTAAGTTAAAGAGAATACACGGAAAGGCCATGAATGAGGAGTATCCAATTGTAACAGGAGGTCTGAATGCTGAACAAGAGCTATGCACTGATGAGTAAAACATTTGCTCCACATATCAAGAAACCAGAAGCAGTAGCAGGTACAGTCTGACTAAAGTGCCATTTCTGATCTAAGGAGGTCATGAGTTAGTACACTTGGGCTTGTGGTCAGAGTAGGGGACAAATAATAGCTGATGATAATATTTTAGAATGCGATATGATTTAAGCTCCCCAGAATTCAGATGAGCAGAAGAACCCTTTAATATTTCGGAATGCACATGTATGGCAACAGAGACAGATTGTAGAAGTCAGGATCGACGGCTGAAGAAGTCTTAGCTGTGGAGATAGCCAGGCCAAAAGAGTCCAGAAATTTCACAAAGATGATAGTTTTTATGGTAAATCCAGAAGGAAAATTAGAAATTTACCAAACTGTCAAATGCTAGGCAAGAGGGGAATATGATTAGGAAGGTAAAAAAAATAAATTTTAATGGAAACAGCATGTAGGAAGTTATGGATTTAAATAAGGGGTTTGTATATTCTAGGAAAAACGTTTTCCGTGACCCAGGTGGAGCCATGCTGGTCATGGCAAGCCCAGTAAGGCAATGAGGGGCTCATGAATCTGCCCCCAAGAAATATTAGTTTACAGTTGGCTGGAGCATCTTACTAATCAGCACAAAGTGACAGGTTCAATTTCTATAGACTAGACATCTCTGTTCTATTTTACAGCTGTAACCTAACATGCCTTGATTTGGTTAGCTGTCTTCAAAATTGATGACTCTGGTCACAAGCATGGCTGAAAGAGGCCAGCTCAATACATCAGTTTAATTCTATCATAAAAAAAAATTTAAACAATAGGACATTGGTGTCCTTTATATAAAAAGGACAGACTACACATATATACTGACTCTTGCAACTAGGAAAAAGACCTTAGCCCAACTCATGTATTTTTCCAAATGAAAATGTGAATTAATACTTATACTATTGACATGACTTTCCCACTGTAACACAATATTTGTGACAGAGTTCTCATAGAGCTACTTGGATGTTCTCCACCTCTCACCCCAAATTAAACTCCATTCTGGGAAGGAATTTAAAATGGACTCATTTTGTTTAAAAGTTCACTTGAACATTAGATCTTTTCTAGTGTCTTTAAGAGAGTTGTTTAGACATTCAGTCTCTTTAATCTTTCTCATACTTATGAGGTATGTTGGGTCAGCATGTCCTTGTGCCTTTGGACCAGAATAATTCTAGAATTTACACAGAGCTCTCCCACTCCTTTAATCCTCACTCAGTACCCTTGTCCTCTTAATCATCACTGAACATGTCAACAAGGTAGCTGGCTCATTCTGGAGGATGATTGAACTCACAGGGTGACTTGGTTAGGGTCTAGGGGTGATCAGTGTCTGGAATGACCTCATCTTGACTCCTGTTTACACTGTAAACCTCTCCATGTCCCTATAATGTCCTCCATTGAGCCTCTTGTCTGGTCAACCATCTATAGAATCACCAACCCTTCAACAAAGAGGGCCACATGGCAGACCCACCCTCTCTCCACTCAGCCACCTTCCAAGTCCCTTCTTAGAACACAAGGCTTTCTCCATGCTGCACAAAGAGAAGAGTGATTCAGGATACCCAATGTCAGCCCTCTCTGTGACCACACTGTGCCATTATGGACCCCTTGTCATGACACCTCAAGATGTCATAGGGTCAGCCCCTTGAGGCACATACCCCTCCCAGGGTCCCAAACACTAATCCAGTCAAGAGCCTCCATCTTTGGCATTTTTAGATTGTCTTTCTAACACATTTGATCAGAAGGAGGACCCATTTGTCTGATTTTCTGCCTTTTTCACCTTTCTCATTCTTTTAAAAAATCCCCTAGCTCCCATAAAAAGAGTTATAAACACTCTCTTCATCTTCTCCATCTTCCTCACTCCTTAGCACAGCAAATCTGTCCTAAAGCCTAATGCTTATTGATGGGAGGGGTAATGTCTTCACATTAAAGAAGAAACATCTTGAACTGAGATCTCTGGGTTTGGTTCTTGGCATTCTTTAATGAAATCTTTAACATGTTACCTATTGGAAAATTCTTAGAATGACAATTCTTTGTCTTTACATTGCTTTATAACAGTCTTAATCTCTTGATCATACTGCTGGAAAGACAAATGCCTCAGGCCCACTAGAAAGAAAATTAGGAGCAATATAATATAAAAGAGATGCACAACCCCTGTGGTATACTGAGAAAGTGAATAAATGAATTAATACATAAATTTAAACTGAGAATTGGAACATTCCTGGGACGGCAATCATAACCTGTGCTCTAATTTAAAATGACACTAAACTATAACTTAATTCATATAAGAAGAATTAATCTTTGTTAGACATTTTGTGTCCTAGGAAAAAGTAACTCCTGCTACCCTTCAATAATGTTCCTCTTGAGTTTCATGGAAAAGCTTTCTTTTCTTTCTTTTTTTTTTTTAATTTATTTTTTATTTTTTTATGAACATATAATGTATTATTAGCCCCAGGGGTACAGGTCTGGAATCATCAGGTTTACACACTTCACAACACTCACCATAGCACATGCCTTCACCAATGTCCATAACCCCACCACCACCCTCTCCCTCCTCCCCCAACCCTCAGTTTGTTTTGTGAGATTAACAGTTTCTTACGGTTTGTCTCCCTCCTGATCCCATCTTGTTTCATTTATTCTTTTCCTACCCCCTGGAAAAGCTTTCTGATGGGAAAAGCAAGTAGATGTATGATGACCTGAAAATATAACTTATTTAAGTTGGAGAGGAGAGAAATGGAATCAAGGTAAAACTAGGAGTCAAAAAAACAAAACAAAACAAAAAACCCCACAAAAACAAAAACTGGGTCAAGATTAAGAAGGGAAAATAGGTAGAAAAGCATGAATGATTTTAAGGAGCTTGAGAAAATTGAACATTTTAGGATAGATATATAAAGGAACTGGAAAGACTCTTGAGAATAACAAGGAAACAGCTAGAAATTATTTTCCTATAAAGTAATAACACAATCCACTAGGAAGGTGGATTTGAGAAACTCTATTTTTCATAGAGTCTATGTACATTTCTTAAGGGGAATCAATGGTAGTCCAGTTAGGGAATTATGCAAATCTATCAAAGAACTAGATCACTTTTATTACTATGTGATTTGAAACAGAACACATATGGCTTATCTAACAAACTTAGTAGAACATATTCTTTGGAGTGTAGTATCATTGAGATGCAAATAGCATTTGTAATGCAGAGGAGTGAGCTTTGATGTTATTGTTTTACCCTTTGAGATACAGTGTGTTCCAGGCAAGATAATCTTTACCTCATTTGAAAACAAGTTAGCACAGCTTCTCTCTACCTAAATTCTTTAAAATCTGAATACTTTGTTATCACTCATTTTTGGTATGTCTAAGACTTTATTTTGGTAACTCCTTCCTTTTTCCTGGTGTCCCCTTTCTGAAGAACTATTCCCTGAAAGTTTTCCTAAAGCCTAGTGAAAGAGAATATGTTAACTTTTTATGTGTAAATACTGGATATGTAATCACAGAAAATATTTTGTGCTGATATATTTACTCAAACATATTCATATAGAATCTCCACGGCCTATTCTGATCTGCAGTTCATACAAGTGAATAAACTACATGGCTTCTGCCATCACATGGTATACAGTATGTCGGGGAGAGCTATTAATCAAATCAAGTGACTTTATGCCAAAAATACACCAGTGTGATACTTGAGTAAACACAGTGAATTGGAAAATTATCGTCTAGCATTTTCCTTCTACCTAAGCTAAGAAGGTGAGAGATGTTAGTCAACCATAAGCTTATACACACCTTGGAACAAATTTCATAAATATGTTCTCTTTTGAAAGATCAGGGATTTTTGTTGTTGTTTATTTGTTTTTTGTTGTTGTTTTTTTTTGTGTTTTTTTTTTTTTTTTGCTTTGAAGTTTTTTTTTTAAATTTCTTTTCAGCATAACAGAAATCATTGTTTATGTACCACACCCAGTGCTCCATGTAATACGTGCCCACCATCAGGCTCCACCAACCTCCCACCCCCCACCCTTCAAAACCCTCAGGTTGTTTTGCAGAATCCATAGTCTCTCAAGGTTCATCTCCCCTTTTAATTTCTCTGAACTCCCTTCTCCTCTCCATCTCCCTATGTCCTCCATGTTACTTGTTATGCTCCACAAATAAGTGAAACCATATGATAATTGACTCTCTCTGCTCTACTTATTTCACTAAGTATAATCTCTTCCAGTCCCGTCCATGTTGATACAAAAGTTGGGTATTCATCCTTTCTGATGGAGGCATAATACTCCATAGTTTATATGGACCACATCTTTCTTATCCATTCAACCGTTGAAGGGCATCTTGGTTCTTTCCACAGTTTGGCAACCGTGGCCATTGCTGCTATAAACATTGGGGTACAGATGGCCCTTCTTTTCACTACATCTGTATCTTTGGGGTAAATACCTAGTAGTGCAACTGCAGGGTTATAGGGAAGCTCTATTTTTAATTTCTTAAGGAATCTCCACATTTTTCTCCAAAGTGGCTACACTAACTTGCATTCCCACCAACAGTTCAAGAGGGTTCCCCTTTCTCCACATTTTAAGATTTATTTGAGAGAGAGTGTACACAGTGGGGAGAGGCAGAGAGAAAGAATCTCAAGCAGACTGCCCACTGAGTGCAGAGCCTGATGAAGGGCTCAATCTCAAAACCCTGAGATCATGACCTGAGCCAAAATCAAGAGTCAGGTGCTTAACCAACTCCACCACCCACGTGCCCCTGAAAGATCAGTTTTTGTTTTTGTTTTTTAAATATTTATTTGACAGAGACCACAAGTAGGCGGGGGGGGGGGGGTGAGGGGTGGTTAAGCAGGCTCCCTGCCAAGCAGAGAGCCTGATGTGGGGCTTGATCTCAGAACCCTGAGATCTTGACCTGAGCCGAAGACAGAGGCTTAACCCACTGAGCCACCCAGGTGCCCAAGATCAGTTTTTGTTGTTGTTGTTGTTGTTTTTAAGAATGTTCTTTCTTCAGGTAGCCCAAGCTGGAGTACATAGATTGGTTGGTCTGGAGCTTTTGTATAGGACGCAACATCTGGTGGTCCCAGGCACAGATTCATCTATAAAAGAAGGGAATTTCAGTAAATGATTCTCTAAGATATCCACATGTTGAAAATACTACTTTGGGGCATCTGGGTAGTGCAGTCAATTAATTTCTTAGTTTCAGCTCAGGTTATGATTTCAGGGTGATGGTCGTAGGGTCATGTGATTGAGCCCCACCTAGGGCTCCAATATCAGTGCAGAGTCTACTTCAGACTCTCTCTCTCCCTCTCTCCTCCCCTTGCACTCTCTTCCTATCTCTGAAATAAGTAAATAAATCTCTTTAAAAATTGCAAATTCTCAAGATTTCAGAGGTAATTAAAAATGCCACAGACATATTTAAAGACCAGTGTTCAAAAAAAAATCATAAAGTGCTGCCACCAAGTGGAGATTATTTTTAATTTGGAGAGCGTATTTATATTCTACCACACTTTTGGCCTTGGAATATCTGTCTGGTCACTGTGGAAATTCAAAGTGCTAACCACAAGATAACATTCATTAAGTAGGCAGCCCTTTTGAGCAAAATTCTCCCTGGACATAAATTGTGCTATTTCTGTAGACCCTAGTCCCAATGGAATCTTCTTCGATCTTGTTTAGAAATGTTCTTTGTTACCCTAAATAGCATATGAACAGGCAAAATATCTTCCAGTGAACCACAAACTCTAAAACAGACATAATCTAATGCTTTGCCTATACCTGACACTCAGTGTGTTAGTAGGTTGAATTATATTATCACTGCTTCCTCCGGTACTAGGGCTCAACAGCCCTTCCCCTCTGATTCCACACTCTCTGTACACCATAGTCTCAAAATCCTCATTGCTGGGCTCTGTCAACCTCTAGTGTGCTTTCCCTCTGGATGATTTTCTAAATGAAACAGCAAAGAGCTCTCCATCCTGGCCTCCAACCCATCATTTTCATTGCCTTTGGAAAGAACGGTCCTAGAAAGGTTGACATTGGTAGAACATGATTTACCATTCATCTGCCATTGTTTTTGTTAGATCTCACCATCTCTCAAAACTGCTGCATTTTCAAGTCTCAAGTTTAAATTCCTCTTTCTGACCAGAGAGCTCTGCTCTAGACTCCTCTTTCTTCCAGGAGGAATCCTTTTCTTACCCATAGTTTATGTTACTTTGTCGTATCTCTCTCTCCTTCAAGTTTTGCTTTAATCTCTTATCCTAAATAACTCATTAACACACTTTCCCAATCCTAAATTATCAATAGTTGTATTTGATTTGCCAGATCTTCTACGGGAGGTAGGCACTGGCCAACCTATGAGAGTCACACCTTCAATCCAAGAGGTTCTGGGGAGCAGGGAAAATAGCTTGATACAGAACACAGTTATTGAGGGTGGTAGGGTCTTTGGGTGAAATAGATGCCATTAGTTTCATCATGACACCTGGCTTCTCTTCCTTTCTGCTTTCCTCCCCATCTTTAATCCAACAGGCATTTCTGCAAGGCTATTGTGAGAATTTGAGATTTCTTAACCACTTAGGGGCCTCTTAAATTTCTCCCAATGATTAGTTTTTGGAAAACTGAAATGAAAATGGTTTGAATAAACCAAAAATAAAAAAAGGTTTTAGTTTTATTGGCCTCTTCTGCAACATACTTCTACAAAAGATGGCACCACAATACATCTATTAGAGAACAGTTAGGTGATCAGTGAGCTCCCATTCATTTATTAAAATTAAATCACTAGGACATA
This sequence comes from Mustela putorius furo, assembly GCF_011764305.1. Lineage (NCBI taxonomy): Eukaryota > Metazoa > Chordata > Mammalia > Carnivora > Mustelidae > Mustela > Mustela putorius. The sequence continues at coordinate 14,521,695 of NW_025421402.1, forward strand.
TCAGGAAACAATATTGTCAACCTCCAATATTCTACTCTCTGGGTCCAAAATTTATCACCTTTTGGGTTGAATTGGCGGTTTCAATTTGGACTCTTCCCAAAACTCTCTTGATATGTAGACATTTCATTTGCATACAAAAAGGCACACAGCATGGCTGGATAAACCAACCATCTGGCCCAGGCTATTTATCTGGATTATTACCGAACTGTACAGAACTATGTAAATACATATTCCTAAAAATCCAACTGCTTTCTTTTCCATCTGCCTTACTGCATTTCCCTTTAGTAACCCTGAGCAGACAGGATCATTTGTTTCCCCAACCCCTGACACAACAGAGACACACATATCTTCCTGCTCTATTGACTGTTGCTAGTGAAAGTCAAGTCATAAAGCCAAACCAGTTGGTTCGCTGCCAATGTATGCTATTCAGACTCAGTCAGGCTTTGTAGCTGATTAACATGCCTCTTACTAGTCTCCCGTTGAATCTCCATCTCATTGTCTCATTTTTCACAGTGCCCATTCCAAAACATTGGCATTCTCTTCTCGTCCTGGATTCCTCACTGTTGAAGATGAGCTATTTTAGGAACTCAAAGCTAAGAATACCAATGAATAAATATCAGTATAAGTGCCCCTGTATGGTATTTTTATTATATATAAATGGTATTGGAATTCCTTATGTGATTTGAGTTTCATAATTAAGCCATTGTCATATTTCTATAATTCTGAATTTAAGGACCTCTTTAGTTATTATTAGGTGAGATTCAATCCAGAAGATTTCAAATAATATCTTTAAATCACTAGCCTATGCCCTTTTGGTGAATCCAAGAAATGACACAATATAGGATATTAAGAGCATGGATGAATAGGACTCTGTAACCAGACTGCTGAGTTTAAATCCTTACTCTTCTATTCACAACAGTGTGACCTTGGGCAATTTACTTTATAACAATTTTTTTCTCATCAAATTCTAAAAACATTTAAATAGTTAACATTTTCAAAGAGAAATTACATCTGTTATTATTATTATTTTATTATTATTACTACATCTGTTATATAAAACAGACATCTTCTAACCCACACACGCCCCAAAGAACCTTCCTGCATGGATCTATTCTGTTGATATGTGACTCTATGCCACTTCTTTTTTTCTTTACATGTGCAGCCCCTGAAGTTAATGTGTCCTTCTTTCCCCCTTCATGGACCCAGTTTTGCATGCAGCCCCGCATTTGAAGAGTTTGTCATATTAACTCAGTGTATTTCAATAGAAAACTACACTGGATTTTAGGGTAAAAACTTTAGCCAGTAACAGTAAGTAATGATTGGACTATTTTTTGTCTTTTGTGCATCTATTCAGCTGCAACATTGGTCATGGTCAATGGCAAATTGGGGACCCAGAGCATTCAGTTTCCAGGGTATATGCTCTCAGAGATACAACATCAACATACACCTCCATTTCCTCAACCCCCAACTCCATCCATTACTCTACCCACTGAAATTTGTGTTCTACCCATAGTGTGCACTGAAACCACTCTTCCAAAGTCACTGATGATAACCTCATTATTATTCCTCTCACATCATTGCATGTTGCTCACTTGTTCCTTGGATTTTATGACAACACTGCTAATTTTCCAAGTTTTTCCCACCGTTTCTTCTTTGTCACCTTTGCAGGCTCTTCTCTCTGGGCATCGTACAGAATCCTCATTTGACTATACTTCTGGAACAACAAGTTTAGACTGAATTGTCCCATTCACACTCAGGTTCCAGCCACGGCCAAATGGTAATCACACCCTCGTGATCTCTTCCTCTGATTACATCAAGAGAATCCTAACCAGGTTGTCTGTTCTTCTAGTCTTGTCCCTTTCAAAGCCCTAAGGTGATCCATGTAAAATAATAGTGTTGCCATGATTCTCCACAACCTGGAGGTCTAAATTCTGTAATGGAGCCCCTGTGGCTTTCAATATTCTAGCATCTTTCCATCCCTCCACTCTTGCTTCACAAATATCCTTTGCTGTGCATTTTACCTTCTAAGAGCTCTGCATATTCTCACAAATCTGGAGCTTTTTTGTTTTGTTTTTAAATCTCGTGCTTTCACAAGCTATCTTCTCTGCCTGGAGTACATTTTCCTAGACCTTACTTCCATCCTGTAAGTAAGATGCAGTTTTAAGTAAGTTTAAGTAAGATACATATCAATTCCTATTCCCCAACCTTGGATGAAATGCCCTCTCTCATTGCCCCCAGAGTATCCATTTTATGTATGCCCTGGCATATTAATTGCATTTTACTGAAACTATCTTATTAATATGTTAGATGTCTTTGATGGCAGAAACACTGTAATATTTAATATGTATACATATCCCCGGTCCCTTCTAAGGCACTTGTCCTTTAAAAGGCACTCCATGATATTTATTGAATGGATGAATAAGTGATTTGGCGAATGAATAGTTGCATAGGGGCAGCAAAACTCTCAAGAAATTGACCCTTGAAATATGCTCGGTAACCTCTTTCATGAAAGTCTAAAACCTCATTCAGCCCAAAGACACGAAGCTAGTTATGCGGCCCTTGTGTTTCTTTCACACAGAGACAATGAATCATGCCGAATTACAGCACTTAAGACCTTACAGCAAATGCAAAATGCCCTGTAGGACATTCATCTTTCATACCGCATTATATTTTTAAATGATAATTGTTGTCATAAATGTTCTTACCCACATTTCAGCTAGTTAAAAATTTTGCCTGCCTCAATAAAATGAAAGATGCCAGATTGTTTACAGATGAATTAATCATGACATTATCCCTAGAACTTTTAAATTACATCAATTACATTGCATTTAGCATCACAAATAACCTGCATATTAAACAAATGGAATCTTTTCTCCTATTAATAAAGATTAAATCATTAACTACCACTGCTTGAATAGTAATGTGTCTGCAGTCAATGGCTCCCAGGACAGATAAGAAATCTTGCTCTGTCACAAAATATATGCCATCCTTTCAGGAACATGGTCCATCCTTATGGAATTTGGGAGCATTCGTTTTCTTTAGGAGTTCATCTATGAATTGATTATAACATAGAGTTGTGGTGGACTGCTTAAAGCTGAGAGCTCGGGAGTGCTCTGGAAAATAATTCCACGTTAAAGAATCCAATGCTTGGGCATGTTTGTGGGACATAAGACAAGTCTGGCTTTTCAGTTTCCAATTTCACTTTTCAGATACTTAAAGTATTTGGATTTAGCTGATCCATGTCTTTCAAATAGACACTTGCTAATGTCTGAATCGAGTCAGGCAGAGCCTGAAAGCCATGATTTCTAATGTCTTCTGTGAATTTGCATGAATGTAAAATAAAGTTAAAGATAATTAAATGAAAACTTTGTTTAAACATAGTGGTCTCAGAATAATTGCTGAAGTTGTCTTTAATGCATTAAGCTAATTGAATGGTGTTATCTTTTATATATTATGAAATGTTATTAATGAAATGTTATAAACCAAATGAGAATTCTCTTGTCTATGATCCATCAATATAATGCTGAACAACAACAAAGAACCATCACAATATATAGCCAAAGCATCTGTCACCACCGGTTTTCACTGTCATCTCTAGTTTTCACTGACATATAATAGAGAACCAAAAGTTGTAATCTCAGGGCCTTGGAAGCTACCCCTGCTCACTGAATTATTCCCTTCAGCTTTCAGCTTCCCTTTATACAACTTTGGTGGAAGTCCCTCTATGGAAAAAGGGAAGAGATGTTCTAGAACTATTGGCAGCCTACAAAACCAAAGCAAAGTAATTAAGACTGTCACAAGACAAGTAAATACTAATTCATGCTCACTCAGTGTGGGCCAAAGGTATTAAGTACGTGTCAGTATGGGAGGATGTTTTGGGTAGATTTAGCTCTACATAGTACCTTAATATTTTCTTTTCACTCACTCAGATGGACATTTCCTGAGGTTTTTGAGAAAGCAGGCCATAAGCAATCAAGGAAATAAATCTAATATTGCTGAGCAGAGACCCCTGCTATATAGTAAGGTGACTGCAAGTTCCAGTTTGCTCAGGCAATTCTAGTCTTATGAATCTTTTGGATTTTGAGCCATATGAATCTAATATCTATTCAAAAATTCATTCAAATCATATTAAATTACATTCAAATGGTGTGGAGAAAATCTACGTGTTATAAAGATGGGAATGGTTAAGTACTTATAGTGTATTCACATTCTAAATATAATTAAAATGATTTATAAAGATTGTGAAATGACAAAAGAGCAATTAGATGAATAAAATAAACTATGAATGTATGTGAATAATATAATTATAACTATATGTTTTAATCTATGCATGGAAAACTGGGAGTATATAAGTGGAAAATGAAAATAATTATCTCAGTGAAATCATAGATTTTTTCTGAATTCTGCTTTTCTTCATTTTTGTAATTTTTTTGAATGACACGGAGTTTCCATAATATGAACTTCCAAAAAGAATAAATTCCACTTTGATTATTATACATTTATTAAATAAAACTCAAAGAAACAATAAGCAGAACACTATCTAGGTTGTCTTAAGACAGTAAAAAAAAATTTTTTTTAATAAATAAAAATTTAAAATTCATTTAAAAATGTCTTTCCATTTATTTATTTATTTATTTTAGCAAGAGAGAGAGAGAGTGGTCACTACCTTGTTCTCTGGATCAAGTCCTTAGCATAGTTTCTGGCTTGTGGTGGACACTCAATAGGTGCATGTTGAATGTAAGAGAATGGACTCATGGGTAACACAGAAGCTATCAGATAAAACTCCATGCAGCCTCATCACAAACTCTACAAGATAACATTAATCCACACCCATTTTCCCCCCTTTGAGCCTGAACTTATGTGGTCCTCTTCTCTTTAAGGTAATCACTCATGAGTTTTATCACTTTGTACTTTTCAAATTAATTCGTTCCATTGACTATGCTTCTTCTCTAATTTGAATTCACTCTCTCTTACACTCCTGGATCATTCTGGACTTCATATGCATTTATAATTCTTCCTTCTTAAAACAAATAAATGAACAAAACACTTCCTTGAGTCTCTAGATCTGCCTTTGATGGCCAGCAAGTGTTAATTTGGGTTCCTATGATAACTGAGTTTGAAGTAGGTGCAGACTGAGAGGTGATTTCAGGAAACTGCAGTCAGTGAACAGGAAAGGAAATAAAGTTCAACAGAAAGACACAGTATCATGGTCACCATTATGGGACTTTCTGAGAAGTAAAGGGGACACTTTTCAGACTTGTGTCTGAAGAATTGCTGCAACATTTTTCCACCAGCTCTTGCATCTCAGAGCTTAAGGGCTCTCCTGGGGGAGGTAACTCCTCTGAAATGCAGAACCATGCTTGTTCATTCTACAGCACAGTGGCCCTCACAGCATGGGTAAAGGCACAAGGCCAGAAACCTGAACAACTCTAATATGCCCTGCCCAAGTGTATGGCTGGACTATTTGTGCTTTCAGGCCGCTTCTGTCTGGGTCCAAGGCAAACCACTCCACTGGCTTTGCTCTTAACACCACCAACTTGTTGGCAGAAGTTGAGTAACATCAGTGTGGCAGAAGTTGAGTAACATCAGTGTAGGAGCACTGAACCTCACAGCATCAAGAATAGAGAAGCAATAGCTTAGGAAACGATATGTGGTCTGGTGTTCTATTCCTCTGGTTTTCAGTTGTATTTGGCTCAATTACCCCCTTTTTTCTTCTCAAATAAAATCTTCCCTTCTCCCCTGCCATTATTTTCCTATTTTTTTTTTCTTGGAATTTCTTTGCAGTTTTCTCTGTCCCCTTTGCAGATACCTCTTATTCTAAATACTGGAAATTCTTAAAAATCAGTCCTAGGCGCTCCATTCTTTACATTCCATTCTTCCATTTCTAATGTTGCCTCATTATTCTTTAGCTCTATTTTCTTTCTATAATTACTTGTTGAATGCCTGCCTAGCTTACAAGCTTGTAATTTCCAAAGGACCTTTTTTTTCTTAACCCCATGATAAGGCATACAAGAAGAACACAGTAAATATGGTTAATCAGGAATCCATGGTTTTTCACTCTGCTATCTTCTGGACCTGCCCAGTTGCCTTTAGGTGTGCAGTCACATGCTGTTGCTGAAAGCAATAGGGCAGGTCTGTGATTCTTCAGTAGTATATACAGCACCATCCTCCATCTGAAGGCTAATGTCAGAATCTTCTTCAAACACTACTATCAGCAATTAATGAAATACAATTAAATCATTGTTGGCTATATTTTTTGGTTATGTAAAAGATGGAACAATTCTATCTTCTGCAAAAAAATGAAAAAAATACTAGATTTAAAAAATTCTGAGGGAAAAAGTGCTTTGTCATGTTTGCCTTTTATAAATCATAAATAGGGAAGGCAGGGAGCCTTTATGTCCCACTTAAACCAGTCGACAGATCACTAAGCAAAAAATCAACAAGGAAACAACAATTTTGCATGACATACTGGGCCAGATGGACTTAACAGATATATATTTAGAATGTCTCATTCTAAAGTAGCAGAATGCACATTCTTTTTGAGTGAACGGGGGACATTCTCCAGAATAGAATACATATTTGGTTACAAATCAGGCCTTAACAGGTACAAAATATGCATACCATGAATATTTTCAGACCACAATACTATGAAACTTGAAGTCAACCACAAGAAAAAATTTGGAAAGATCACAAATACATGGAAGTTAAAGAACATCCTCCTAAAGAATGAATGAGTCAATGAGGAAATTAAAGAAAAAAATAAAAAATACATCAAAACAAATGATAACAAAAACACCATGGTCCAAAACCTCTGGGATGCAACAAATGCAGTCATTAAGTGGAAAGTATATGTCAATACAGGCCAACCTCAAGAAGCAAGAAAAATCTCAAATATACAACCTAACCCTACACCTAAAGAAGTTAGAAAAAGAATGAGAAATGAAGCTTAAAGCCAGAAGAATAAGGGAAATAATAACAATTAAAGCAGAAATAAATGATATAGAAACAACAAACAAAAGAGTAGAAGATATTGATGAAACCAGGAACTGGCTCTTTGAAAGAATTAATAGAATTGGTAAACCCCTAGCCAGACTTATCAAGAAAGAAGGACAAAGAACCCAAGTTAATAAAATCACAAATGAAAGAAGAAAGATCACAATCAATACCACAGAAATACAAACAACTAAAAGAGAATATTATGGAAAATTATATACCAACAAATTGTGCAATCTGGAAGAAATGGATCTATTTCCAGAAACAAATTACCAAAATTGAAACAGAAGAAATAGAGAACTTGAACAGACTGAGAACTAGCAAAGAAATTGAATAAGTAATCAAAAAACTCCCAACAAACAAAATTCAGGGCCAGATGGCTTCACAGGCAATTCTACCAAACATTTAAAGAAGAAGTAATACCTATTCTTCTCAAACTATTCCAAAAAATAGAAATGGAAGGAAAACTTCCAAAGTCAAACTCATTCTATGAGGCCATCATTACCTTGATTCTAAAACCAGACAAAGACCCCACTAAAAAAGAGAAATCAAGATAATATCCCTGGATGAACATGGATGCAAAACCTCTCAACAAAATACTGCAAACTGAATCCAACAGTATATTAAAAGAATCATTGACCAGGATCAACTGAGATTTATTACTGGGCTGCAAAGATGGTTCAATATTTGCAAATCAATCAACTTGATACACAACATTAATAAAAGAAAGGATGGGGTTCCTGAGTGGCTCGGTTGGTGGCCAACTCTTAATTTTGGCTCAGATCATGATCTCTGGGTCCTGGAATCAAGGGCCACATCAGGCTCTGTGTTTAGCAGGGTGGGAGGATTCTCTTCCTCTACCTTTGCCCCTCCCCCTTCTCATATACACTCTCTCTCTTTCTAAAATAAATAAATAAATCTTTTAAAATCTTTTAAAAAACAAAAAAAAGATAAGAACCATATGATCCTCCCAATAAATGCAGAAAAAACATTTGACAAATTTCAGCATCCATTATTGATAAAAACCTTCAACAAAAATAGGTTTGGAAGAAACACACCTCAACATCATAAAGACCATGTATGAAAAGCCCACAACTTATATAATCCTCAACAGGGGAAAAAAGAGCTTTTATTCTATGTTCAGGAACAAGACAGGGATGTCTACCCTTACCACTGGTACTAAACATAGTACTAAAAGTCTTAGCTTCAGCAATGACACAACAACAAACAAATAAATAAATAAATAAATAAAAGGCATCCAAATCAGTAAGGAAGAAGTCAAAATTTCACTCTTCACAGATGACATGATATTCTATGTGGAAAACCTGATTTTACCAAAAATTTGCTAGAACCGGTACACAAACTCAATAAAGTCACAGGATACAAAATAAAAGTACAGAAATCTGTTGCATATCTATATACCAGTAATGCAGCAGCAGAAAGAGAAATCAAGGAATCAGTCCCATTTACAGTTGCACCAAAAACCTAGCCAAAGAGGTAAAAGATCTGTACTTCAAAAACTATCAAATACTGATGAAAGAAATTGAAGATGACACAAAGAAATGGAAAAACATTCCATGTTCATGGATTGGAAGAACAAACATTGTCAAAATGTTTATATTACCCAAGGCAATCTACACATTCAGTGAAATCCCTATCGAAATACTACCAGAATTTTTTTTTTTTGCAGAGCTAGAACAAACAATCCTAAAATTTGTATGGAACCACAAAAAACTCTGAATAACCAAAACAATCTTGAGCTATTGGGACTTCATCGAGATAAAAAGCTTCTGCACAGTCAAAGTAATAACCAACCAAACTAAAAAGTAACCCATGGAATCAGAGAAGATATTTGCAAATGACATATTTGATAAAGGGTTAGTATCCAAAATCTATAGAGAGCTTAACAAACTCAACACCCAAAAAACAAATATTCCAGTTAAGTAATGGGCTAAAGACATGAATAAACATTTTTTTCAAGGCAGACATCCAGATAGCTAATGGATGCATGACGAGATCTTCAACATCACTCATCATCAGAGAAATGCAAACAAAACTACCATGAGATATCACCTCACACCGGTCAGAATAGCAAAAATTAACAGTGCAGGAAGAAGCAGATGTTGGCAAGGATGTGGAAGAGAGGGGAACCCTCTTGTACATTTGGCAGGAATACAAACTGGTGCAGTCACTATGGAAAAAAGTATGGGAGTTTCTCAAAAAGCTACAAATAGAACTACCCTATGATCCAGCAATTACACTGCTAGGTATTTATCCAATGGATACAAAAACACTGATTTGAAGATATACATATACCCTGATGATTATAGCAGCAATATCACCAATAGCTAAATTATGGAAAGAGCCTAAATGTCCATCAACTGATGAATGTATAAAGAAGTGGTGTATATATATTATATACATATATGTATGTCTATAATGGGATATTACTCAATCATAAAAAGGATGAAATCTTGCAATTTGCAACAACATGAATGGAATTAAGTGTATTATGCTATGCTAAGTCAGTCAGTCAGAGAAAGACAAATAGCGTATGATTTCACTCATGTGTGGAATTTGAGAAATGAAACAGATGAACATTAGGGGGAAAAAGAGAGAAAGACAAACCATAGAACAAACTTTCAATTATACAGAACAAACAGGGAAGGGAGGTGGGCAGGGGTTGGGGAGGGATGAGTTAAATGGGGGATGGGCATTAAGGAGGGCACTTGTGATGAGCACTGGGTGTTGTATGTCAGTGATGAATTACTAAATTCTACTTCTGAAAGTAATATTACAGCACACTGCTAAATGGAATATAAAAAACTTGAAACAAATGAACAAACAAATAAATAAGGAAGGGAAAACTATGATTGGGAAATGCTAGAGAAGCAAACTTGTTGGTCAGTTAGGAAACAATCAGTTCCATCCCAAAGAAAACATCTATTTTGACAACTCCTTTTGTTGTGATAAATCATTTTCCTCACAAGGTAAAAAATTAATTAGATTCCAGTGTGCATGTGTCCTAAATGAATGGACTAAGGTAACATTTTATTTTTTCCTGAACAAATGTAATATTTTGATGATTACAAAGAAATATATATACAAAGATAAAATTTAAATATTTTGTGAGAAAGTTTTGTTTTAATTCAGAATATTATGTTTAATTACATTTAGAAAGCAGTGAACTCAAAGCCACCAATGGACTATTTGTGTATATAAAAACAGGGTGTAGAAATAGCTAAGCCAACATTAATATTGTTGTCATGACTTATTAATTTAATGTACTAATGATTCATTAAAATTCTTCTAACCAGCCTCTGTCATCAATCAACAAATATTTATAAAACAGCTATTAGGTATGTGCATGCTCTCACTCTGTGATAAAATAATATAGAAATGAAAAGACAAGACGTAATTAATCCTAGATAGGAAGTTAATGCAAAACTTTGAGTTATTTGGCTTGAGTATAGGCAATGTATGATGTTAGGAAAAAAAAAAATAAAAGACCAAATTGCTTTACAGTTGGTTTACTTCAGATTCCTTCAGAGATACTCACAAAGCTGCTAATTAATGGAATAGCCATACAACAGATAAAGGGAACTGAACAGAGGAGGGAAAAACAGAATACACGCATATTCTCTAATTCACAAGAAACCCTCAGTTTCTCAAGAAATTTATTGTTTTAATTCTATTTTTGCTCCAAGTAAAATGATGAGATGTTTTCTTCCTAATTTAGGTTTCATATCTTGACTAGAGACTAACTTAAAGACTGACTTTTGTTTCAAGTGACGTGAGGAGAAACATTTCAAGACATAAAAAGACCCAAGCCTGTAATAAAATTTTCTCCCTACAAAATGATTTTAATACTGATTTCTCTTCCAAAAGTGTTTTTAATTGAAATATTCCAACAAAACATCTATTTTCTTCGTAGACGGTATCCTCATATTCAAAACTAAAGAATATTATGATATAATAGTATGTTAGGTGAAAACATAATTTACTCTCTACCCTATCCATGTAAAATGTTATAATAATATAAATATCTTCTAAGAAACACAGGCCTATGATTTAAAAATGCTTTATATTTACCTGGAATAAATATTTCATTTCCTTAATAATTTTATATAGAGTATAAAATATCTTAAACCATGAGCCTGTACTTTTTATTTTAATCCAAATGACAAAACTGCCAACTAACTTAAACAGCAAAATTTCCAATGTGAATCATTCTGTGCCAGGGCCAGAAATTCCTGGCAATGCTTCTTCCATTTGTAAATAAATAGAATTGGCAGAATTGTTGCTAGGGAAGTATAGTAAGACAAGGCTCTGTTATAGTAACAGGGAGAAAAACATAAAACATAAAAATGTTCTTAGTATCTTGGTTCTGCACCAACTCATAAGAGCATTTGCCATTGGGTGCCCCAAAGGAGAAAGGAAAAGCTATAATTATATATCATTGTTGTGATGTGATAGCCTTTAGAAGTGTCAATTTGGCTCAACTACAATCTGCAGTTTTGAATCAAATTCTAATTCAGGTATTGCTGTGAAGGTATTTTGTGGATATGATTACAGTTCATAATCAATTGATTTTAAGTGAGATTACCCTAGATAATTCCTTACCTGCTTATGATATACAGGTCAAACATGAGAAAGCGATTACCTTAGATAATCTGGGTGGACCTGATTCAATCCAATGAAATGCTTGAAAATCATTGCCAAGGCTTTCCTAGTAAAGAGGTAAAGAAGAGATTTCATCTGCAAACAGTAGCTTCAACCCACATGCAAATTTCAACCTGCCCTATGGATTTTGAATGTACCGACTCAATCCCCACCAATGCTTAAACCAATTCCTTGCAATGAATCTTTTAATATGTATCTCCTACTAGTTCTGCTTCTCTAGCTGAAATTCTGACAATTTTGTTATCTTGGCTGTAGAGGAGGAAGCCAGTCACCTCCAGGAAAAGAAGTAGTCATCTCATGAAAAAAGGTAGGTGGTTTCCAGGGGCTTTAACATAGGACAAGCCACATTTTGCCTCTTAACTCGGAACTTCAAGCTTAGCTTGAAACTTAGCTTGAAACTGTTCAAGGAGAAAGAACACTAGAAGACTAAAAAAAATGGTCTCCATAATGTTTAATAATTTTTCAATGTTACTCGAGGGAAAAAAAAGAGGAAATTTTTTGAAAAATCTTTCTGACTGATGTCTCTATAGAGTTCTGGACCTTTTACTCATTCATTTATAACAACTAACCTATTCATTTATTTGGGGCCTGGCAAGGAGAAAGGCAATTCTCCTGAACTTAGGTCAATAAGTCCTTGAAAATCTCTCCTTTTTATAAAACATAGGTGACCTCACATATTAAAAGGGAATTTATTTTCTGCATAGGTTATTTGTATTCAATCATTAAATTTCTTTGAATAAACACTTTCTCTATTGAATCTTTACTTATACTTTAATTGATTTTTCACACACCAACATGTATCTCTATCTTTGTGACTATACATATAGTTAAGTCTACTTTAGTACATTTATATATTTTAGAAATTATACTAGGGTTAAGGATTGTGTGCACCCTCATGATAATGTTCTCTGTCATAAAGCCCATGACCAAAGTAAGGATAATAAACTGATTTATACATATGAAAATATTTGAAATCTCATTGCACCTGTCTTACAATATCCCTTTCTCAGGACTAATGATATAAAAATTCAGGATTAAAGATCAAAGCCCATAAATCATAAACAAAATGACACCTGTTTTTCTTCTTATAAATCATTTTTCTGAAACCACAAAGTACAACAGTGCACTCCATCAATCCATCATGCCTGAAGCTAAATACAACATTAGTTTCCAAGGATATTCCCAGTGTTAGTATTCTGCAGAAGCTCATTAGTTTTCTTCACAGGTATTTGAGAGTTACAACTATCAATGAGGTAATAACTGAAAGGAATTTACTAGAACATCTTGATTTTTATTTTAATGAGGAAAAAAGTAAAGCAGATAGGTAGTCCACTGATCTCATATATATAAGTAGCTCCCAAACAGGGGATATTGTTGTTATTAAAAACCAACCAACCAAACAAACAAAAACCAGAAACAAAGTTTATAATGAAGTACCTTTCCCAAAGAAACTATTATGATGGAGTCTGAAGTTTCTGAACTACTTTTAATTCTAACATATTTTAAGTTCCAGCCTAGGCTTGTAGCCTGGGAAATAAGGATCTTGAAGTCAAGAGAAACAGGGAGAAGAGGGGTATGAGAAAAGGGGCAGGAGACAGACAATAAGACGGAGGAAAAATTAACCGCCAGTTCCTAAATGTTGGCCTAACCTTAAGAAGCAATTTAAAATTTCTCTTACTTCTATCTCTGCCTCCTTGATCCCTTTGACCACTTTCTCAGGCATTCAAGTGACTCCCCTGCTCTAATCAACACTGTCCTCCAGCCACTTCAAGGTTTAGTTTTCTAAACTGTACCGATCAGACCCCTCCAAGAGATAAAACCTGCTAAAGTCTTAAAATTGGTGACTTTAAAAGAGCATTACAGTCATAGGGCCTCCTGGGTGACACAGTCAGTTACATTTCCAACTCTATCATTGCTCAGGTCGTGATCTCAGGGTCACGAGACGGAGCCCCCTGTTGGGCTCCCAGCTCAGTGGGGAGTCTGCTTGAGATTCTCTCTTTCCCTCTTCTTTTGTCTTTCCACCGCTAAATAAAGAAATAAATCTTAAAAACAACAAAAAAAGTTAAAAAGAGCATTTCAATTGTGAAAAACTGGTAAGTCTTTCCATAGAGGAAAATACCAACAAAATAAGCTGACACAGCCCATAAGCCATTTATTTATTCATTGGTTCATTCTGTTTACTCAATACACATTGAAGTGCTTTCCCCTCCAAGGCCACTGTGCTATGTCCCTTTTGCCAACATTTCTCTTCTCTTTTCAGTGTCTTGACTCTGCTATAGAACCTTACAGACTCTAAAAATCTCCCAGTTTTAGTGTTTGCTCTTTTGGCTTATTTGTCTCCACAATGGCTCATATGTTAGTAAGAGCAGGGCCCCCCTCTGGTAGAAAGTGATGAGGTGCAGCGATTTGTACAGAGGGGTCAGGAAGAACTTCATCTGTGACTCTCCATTAATGTATGCTCCTGGCAAATTAACTAGGTCAGAAGACTTACATAAAAATTTAATTAACTGGTTAATCAGGTGGACAAAGATCAAGTTGGATATTTAAAAACCTTGAAGGAAAAGCAAATTAATTACTTCAGTGCACTCCCTATCAAAGAGCTACTAATTCCTCTAACCAGATTGAGTTCATTGGGTCCCAATATTTTTGCCACCCAAGAGACAAAGACTCCAGCCCCCCCATGAGCGATGTGTTTGGAAGAGAATTTTTCTGTGAAACAAACTGCATTTATTAAGTAATGATGACTTTATCACTTTTATTAATCAAATACATCTACAACTGCTAATCAGAATTTCTGATGGGTATTTGCAATCAGATCCTACGTAGCCAAGATTACAAGAAATTACCTAGTCCCTGATGTGGGTTCTTCTAACAAAAAACAATTGCACTGATTTTAATATCTAATATTAGAAAGTGTGTATTTATTCAAAAAATGCAATTCACACTGAATTTTGAGAAATTACTTAGGGAGACTTAAAGTTTTACTTTACAATAAATTATTCCATTTTAACCATTAAATAAATTCAATAATTTTTTTTCAGCTGAGAGGAGGAAGGATAAACAAAAAATAGAAAAGAAATCAGATGTGGCTTTGCAAATGTTCTTCCAGGACTTCTAATTATACATTATTCCATCTTTATAGTTGTGCAGAAAATTCAAGTGTGGTAAAAATTGCCTCATCAGTTTGTCTGATTAGAAGAACTAATTTAGGCTGAACAGGAATATGTTCTCAAAAAAGGAGTGATGACCTTGAACAGTATGATATTACATACATATTTTCTCTGAAGAGTTTCTAAGTAATTTTCAATTACAATATGTTCAATTCAATATAAAATCCTATTTTTCTCTTGTCTGATCATAGCTATTCACAAAACTTGTATTATTGAGGGATGAGTAAACTTTATACAAACTTTCAAAACGTGGTGGTGTATTATACAAAATGTTTATCAACATGAAAATAAGTAGCTTCATGTATTAGCTTGTGTTCATTCTACAGATAACTCTGAGTGTCTGTCAGGTGACAGAATACATTCTGTGTCTACTACTTGAGTGTCTGCCAGATGACAGACACTGGGAAAACAATAGCAAATAAGACAAACATGTCTGTTCTAGTGGGGCTTAAAGAATTAGCTTAATTACAAAAACTTGCAATTAACAATTTAAGTGGTGTGTTTTAGATAGTGGCTTGTGGTGATACCCTTTGTCCGCATAATTAAATGCATTAAACTACTGTTAATTTCCTTTTTCAGTAAACAATCCAATAACACCAGCTGATTTCACCTCAAAATTATTTAAGAAGATGAAAAAATTTGTCTTAATGTTATATTTTAAAACGAAGGAAAAAAATTCTCTCATGTTAGAGATAAGATGCTTATACATAAATATTAGTAACAACAAAATTGCTATCATTATGGCTTAAAATTGTTAGAAATTTTTAATACAGAATTAAAAATCAAAATCATCCAAATTAAGAAAGTTTCTTAACTTCAATGTAGACAATGTATTGCTTTTTCTGTTTTCCTTTCCATTAGCATGGAATTAATAGTCCTTAGAATTCCCCACCTTTTGTCAAAATTGTTAAGGTAAACTGTCAAATTTTGTTCACGTATTTTCCTTTTCAAATGCAATATGTTTCTCAATTTTATCTTGTACTACTCACGCTTTATCTTCTAAAAATGCAATCTAATTTTCTGCTAAGAAATATTTGTGGAATTTTCAAAACTATAAGAATAATGACAAAATTTTTATCCTGAACTCAAGGTTGTTCACAATCTGACCACAACCGAACTTTCTTGCTCTGAAGATTTCCCCTTCTCAGAGATGATGTATGAAAGTGAGAATGTCCTAAGAGTCAGGGCATCTGTATATTATTTCTGCTTGTACCACTTACCCTTTGAATAAACCCTCATTCTCCCCCTCCTCTCCTCTTCTTTGTTCTTCAACTTTTAATCAAAATTACTATTTCAAGTAAAATCTAATATTTAACTCCTCAGAAAGAAGCGGTATAAACTGAACTGTTTTGGATGTTGCTTGGCAAAATATCAGAGTCTCACTGGCTTGTATACCCACTTCCCTTCCTGGTCTTCTCTGAAACACCTTAGGAAAAAAACCTGAGGACTCCACCGAAAATACAAAGACGCTTGGCCTGCATGATCTCTAATGTTCTTTCTAACAAAATTTCCTTTCCCCTCTTCTAAAACAAGTTTCATTAATGATTCTACTAGAGTTTTATTTCCTTCCTCAACCTACTTTGAAAGCTATACTCCAAAGATATTTTTCCTTTTTATCAACTCATCTATCGTATTTTGCCAAGAAGCATTTTCCATAATGTGTCTAGTAAACACCAATGTTGTTAGCTATTAATAGTTGTTAGGGAGAACAAGAGAGAGAGACAGAAAGAAAGAGAAGGCAAGCTGAAATAAGTTCGGGAACTTTTGGGTAAATAAGACCAATCGGGAGTCTTTGCTTTAGACCTCTCAAACATTTTTTATTGTGATTAAGATTATATATGATAAAGATTTAGAAGTACTACTAACTCTATCATGGTTGTTAGGCTGCTTCTCATTATCTTTTATTTGTTTTGTTTTGCTTTTCCTAAATTCTTTTTTTTTTTAAGCCTTTGTTTAAATTCCAGTTAGTTAACTTACAGTGTAATATAAGTTTCAGGTGTACAATATAGTGATTCAACACTTCCATACAACGCTAGGAGCCCCTCACAACAAGTACACTCCTTAATTCCTATCACCTATTTAGCCCATCCCCCATCCACCTCTCCTCTGGTAACCATCCATTTGCTCTCATTATCCGAATGTAGATAAGATGTTCTATTATTATTTTATTATTATTAACACTATTATTATCATTAACAATGTGGTAAATATAAGACAAGTTATGCTTCCTTTTAATACTATTATCCCTAATTGTCCACAGCCTTTCTATACATGTTTGGTAACGACTAATGAAAATTTGGGTATTAGGTATTATGGAATTAAGAGCAACACTGAGTATTAAGTGTTATCTTATGGACATAGCTATTGAAAATATAATATTAGATAATTCCATTCCTATAGCTCATTAACCCTGCTTATGTCTGGGAATAATCTCAATGGATACTGTGATAGATTCAAGTACATTTTTTGCTATTCCTCCCACTAAAAGTAGAGTCTTATTTTCTTCCCCTAGGATCTGGGTTATCTTTTATGTTTTCCTTTATCTACAGAAAATGACAGGATCCCAGTTCTGCGCCTAGTCTTTATAAGGCCTTGGAAGTTTCCACCACTTCTCTTTGAAGCCTAAGACTCCATGTAAGAATTACAGCTACCGGAGCACTTAGGCAGCTCAGTTGTTAAGCATCTGCCCTCAGCTACAGGTCATGATCCCAGGGTGCTGGGATCGAGCCCCACATCAGCGTCCCTGCTGGGCAGGAATCCTGTTTCTCCTTCTTCCTCTCCCCATACTTATGTTCCTTCTCTCACTGTGTATCTCTCTGCTAAATAAATAAAATCTTAGGGGAAAAAAAAAAAAAAAAGAATTCCAGCTACCCAGGTTGTGAGGGCTCCGTTGGAGTCCCATAGAGAGACTTCATGGAGGTGCTTAGTTGGCAGCTCTAGCTGAACAAGCCAACAGTAATCATCTCAGTCTCTCCTTCAGATGACCTTGCTACCAGCTGTTACCTGCCTGCAACTCCTCAAAAGACTTCCAGTGAGAAATTTGGGGCTAAAAGTAGCCAAACCACAGAACCATGAGGAACATTATATTGATTTTTGAAGCCACTAGTTTTGGGTTGGCTTGTTACACAAAATGGGATAACTGGAACAGATAATTTTCCTCATTCTCATACTGCCACATTATTATATCAATATTAACAAATATCTTTAAAAACTCTTATATTTCTATTCAGATTTTTCAGTAGGTGTGTCTTTTGATAATCACATAGCAAAGAGAAAGGACTAGCAGTCATTTAGAAAGTAATTCTTTTAAATAAGGAATTCAAGAAAGCCAAATATGTAAGAGGCAAAGCAGACCCATTACAGACTCTGTAAATTTAGGGCAGCTAAGCTATGTACGTATACATGACATGAAAAGTCTGCTGTTATTGTGTTTGTAAACTCACATGTGTAGATTACACTGGCTCTCAATCATGTCACTTTTCCAAAGATCATAATAATACTTTAGGAATGTGAGAAAATTTTTAAATGAGATATGAGGATGGTTATATTTTTATAAAATATTAGAACTCAGTTAAGAAGTCAAAAAGAATTTTAACTCAAAATTATTTATCAGAGATTTTCATAAGCAGATATATGAATATTAATACAAAACTTCAAAACTGTAGATTAGTACATGAATTAAAGTTTTAGATCTTTAAAACTTTATAAAAGGGAGAGGTATATAAATTGACTCATTAAAGAATAGTTTATTTCAACTACAAATTTTCTAATCTACTTACTATTAGATGAAATTGTAAACATTTTCTTCTTACATTTTATAAAGCAGAGGGATTCTTAACATTTGTTTTTTGAAACAGCCATGTGGTCTTCAGATAGATATTATATGTAAGTCCTTAAAATCCTGTGCTTTTATGTGTATGTGTATTTTCTGGGTAGAGGATCCATGTTTCTCATCAGATTTTCAATGAAAAGAATAAGCCTGGTTGCTTTTCAGATTGTAATTAGGATTTAAAAAAAAAAAAAAAAAGTCTCACTTTAAAGCAGAAGGGACCTAAAAGAACACAAGAGTAAAACAGAGTATATTAGAATAGATTATGGAACAACTTAATTCCTATTGAAACCCTGTCTTTACACATTATGGAAGCCTCTCGTCCAGGACTGGTCATACCGCTCTGATTCCTCCCACCATTCTGGTGGCCTACATCTAATAAGTGGGGCACAGAAGGAAAAGTGCCATATTTTCTATTATTTTTACAAACTATAAAAGATAATGTAATAAAATAACATAATAAAATATAAAAAACCAGAACGCTAATGTAGTGTTGATCAGTTAAAAGATAAAATTAATTCAGTCAAAATGTCATGAATATATATTTGACATGGAATGGCTGACTTGGTACACTGAGTCAGAAATAGCAACATTGAGTCAAAAATGTAGGTTCAGCAATTGTAACAAACTTACCGCTCTGGTAAGAGAGGTAGGTAGCAGGGGAGGCTATTTATGGGTGGGAGAAAGAGATATAGGAGAAACACCCAAACATTCCCCTCAGCCTTGCTGGGGCTCTAAAACTGCTCTAAGAAATTGCAATTGTATGTTTTGTTTGATTGTTTGTTTTAAAGAAATCACACTGTATACTTTACATATATACAATTTGGTTTTGTCAATTATACTTCGATGAAACTGGAAAAAATTACCATAAAAGTTTAACTGCAGAGAACTTCCTGACTAAAATATTTTTTCTGCTAAAAATGTCTAAAAGTGATTATAAGTGTTATTATTGAGAGTATTAATTCCAAAAAGAAGACTGATATCCATTTGTTGGGAATTTTATGGACATTATTATATATATACATCCAACAGGGAGAAAATCTCTCTTTTTATTCCATACTAATCCGAAGGCAGTATGTGTATATATTCACATATATATTCAACTATATTTAACTTATCCATAAAGAACATGAACACATTAAGTAATTAATGCTTGTCAGTTACTTTGAGTGAATACCGTTTTAGTCAAATGCTATATCTGTGGTAATAATAATAATCAAGATAATGGGCTGTCCAATTATGTAGGTTATTTGCTGGCAGTTTTAAAGCATACCATATGTTTGCCCAGAATGTAGATATTTAATTTTTTTCTTAAAAAAGAAGACAAGCATTCAATTTAAAAGAAAACATTTTTACATGTGAGAGACATGCTGATTTATATAATGATTCTAAAATTGTCTAATACCCTCAGTACAGTCAATCAAGCTGCAGTCAATCTACCAAGGATAAGTGAAAAGATTACTTCCTTACGTAGCCTTCAGTCAGTTCTCCCAGGGTTAAAAAACACCTCCTCTTCACTCCCACCCACAAACGCCATCTTTCTTTCTAGATCACCTGGCTCTTCACAACTGCTTTCATGCTCTGTATCAGTTCACTATAACTGTAGGACACTTCCTGAACATAAAACTCATATTATTCCATGTATAATTCAGAATGGTTCTGAAATATTATTGAGGAAAAGGAGTAAAGGCAGCAGGCCAGCTTTCCAGTCATTCCTGGGTGGGAGACAGGAAAGGTACTGGAAAAAAGAGGCAGATGACATAATTTCCTTGTCAAGTGGACTTTTTCAAGTAAGGAAACTAATGAGATTTGCTCAGAGGAAGATTGATTGTCTTTAAAATGCCCTTAGAAAGATGGTTCTGGCTAAGGATTGTGTAGAGAAAATAAAACCCTGGGTTGGTGATGTAGGGCTCCCTGGAGAATATTATGAAACCATACAACTCTGGGTTATAACACAGAACAGCTGAAAAGCTCTCTCCAGTAAGAGAGAGTTGATGTGAGAATCCCCCACATCACACCTACAGACCCTGTCTACACTGGCCAAAAAAGACATGTCCAGTGTGGGAAAGCAGGACCTGCTAGTTGACCTTGACATGGTAACCCCTCTCTGCCCCCTTGACGTGGTGACCCTTCTCTACCTCATGTGCATTTATTGACTGCCTGCAATCTTGGCATCATGGAGTAAAGTCTGACAGTGGGTTAGATCTCCAGCCTGAAAATTCCAGGATACCTGTTTTTCTTTCCTTTCTGAATTTTCTGCTACCAAAGTCCCCATCATCATCAAGGTTTCCATTTAAATTATTTTCTCTTATTTTTATATGTAACTATATCACATTTATATGTGTCTTCTTCCATTCTATCTTTTTAATAAGTTTTGTAAAATATTTTTACAAACTCTGTGGGTATATAATCTGAGCCCAACATATCTTTCTTTAAAAATTCCTCTTAAAAAAAAAAAAAACCATTTTGTTCTGGTAGAGAATCAAAGATTAAAATCCTGAGTAAGATAGATATTAGGGAAACACTGCTTGTGGTATTTATTCACCACAGAAGCAAAACCTGTGGTATTTCAGCACTGTCTTCCATACCCCCAGTCCTTAATAATGGTCACTGATTCTAGTTTCTTCTATTTTTACTGTAAGCTCCCCACTCTGTAAATCACGGCTCTGATTATCTGACTTTATCTTAAAGTCTGTAGTGACTCACCCCTGCTAACTGTGTGGAGTCCAAACCTCAGATTATAGTCACCAGGTCTTTTACATTGTGATCTCATTCGTCGGGAAGGAGTATGTTATAGACTTTTCCATGTAACTTAACCCTATTGTACCAAACTATTTAGCACGTCCAAAGCACTATCCAGGCTGATTTCCAATTTTCATGTCCATGTGGCACCATATTGGTCATAACTGATGCCAGAGTGTTTAGATATAAAGTTTGTCACTGCACAAGGGTACCTTATTTAAAGGCTGCACACTGATGATGTAAAACAGATGAGCTTCCAACAAAGCTCCAATTTATAAAGGAAAAGAAAGAGAAACAACCTGTAAATCTATTGTACTTCTGGGACACAAAATGCAAAGACTTCCTTCCAAGGCAGTGAAATGACTTCCTTGGTCAACCAATTTCGCTACCCCTGATTCTCTTCACTGGAAAAGTCATCCTTCTATTGACCTTCACATGTGGAAAGGAAATTGGACAGCTATTCTGCTTTAGCTCTCTACTTTTGTGGGGATCGTTTCAAACCTTAGGAATAAACAGTAATGAATATTTTCCCAGCTAGCTTGGTATTTTCCTGGTATATATATATATACCAGGAAATATATAAATATAAATATAAATACATATATGTATATATGTATGTGTGTATGTATGTCATAATAAAAAGCTGGCAAGTTTGCATTCTTCTTACTCCCCAACCAAGTAACCAAACCTAAGGTGTTTTTCAAAGTTGATTAATCTGAATTCAGCAGTTCTGTCTCTTAGCAACAGGCTTTGGTTCTCTATACACAGTCTTGGTCTGTATTTTGATAGCCTACCTTCAGGCCTCTGCCTCCAAATTAATGGCTAAAATAGGCCCTAAGTATATTCTATCTGATTCCATAAGTCTAAATCCCAGTTGACGAGTCTATACTATATGAATAGCAATTAATTTGATCAGAAAGAGACTATAGTATGGGAAGTTTTCACATAAAACTAAAGAATCTAGTGTCCCCCTTTCCCAGCAGCATTCCTGAATTTGTTTCCTGCTCCCCACCTCGCTGGGAGCAAAGGATCTTGCTTGTACAATCTCCCAGTATGTGCAATTATCGAACTCTCAGTTATCAACCATGAATGGCCATCAAAAACTGTTAGGTCAATGAGACTAAAACTTAGCCCTCTCCTCCGCCCACACCCACATTCTTTACTGGAGGCTGCATGCATTAGACAATAGTTCTGGATAGTTTTGCAGTAAGAATTTCCACATTTTTGCCCTAATGGGCCATAAGGCAATCTGCCATTAAAAAAAAAAAAATTAACTGGTTGACAGTTCTATTTGACAGTTTGTTGGTTTTATGAACTGACTGAGAGTTTAGTTTCATTTCTCCTTTGACTCAATACTCCTGCTCTTATAGTATATAAAGCTTAGCCCTCATTACAGTCTCTCCAGGGGGACAGAGGTTGAACTCACATATTTTATAGAATTTTGGACATGTGACATATGCCAAAAACAAACAACTGTGTAGAAGGCTTTCACAATACAGTACAAAGCTCAGTCACAAGGATGCACCTTTTCAAATATGAGTATTTGAAAACTGATAACTCTCTTAATGAAGGAAGAGATTTCACCAAAAAAGAAAAAGTGGGATGTTAAATGAGGAAACAAATCAATAAGCAAAAAACAAAATAAAACAAAAACACACCCCAAAACCAAAAAACACAAACAAGCAAAAAACATGTATAATACTATGAAGCCTGGGAAGACAAGTGCTTAGGTATAATTTGCAAAACATAATCTATTACTCATGCAGTATTCCATAAATTTACACACATTTTAAATGTGTTCAAATATTTTTTATTTTGCAATAATCTTTTAATTTTATTATTCATTTTTCATGTTTCGCTATGTCCTTTTTAATGAATATCCCCCTTTTTTGGTGATCTTATCTTTTATAGCAAAATTGTCTGACAGCCAATTAGTTATGCTTCAAAAATGTTTGTGGTAAAAATGCTTGTGGCAAAAACACCAGTCACATTAGATAAGATAGCCCTACTTCCTGACATTACTCCACCAAGTGTCTCTTTCTAGACATACAACATGTATCAGCCTAATCAGTTGCTTTGCCCCCTCATAAAAAAGATTAACTTCCCAGCTTGAGGGAAAGAAACTCCCCCTGCCATTCACCCTATCTTAAATCAACTGATTTCATAGTTGGGGGCTTTCCATTGCAAACATTTCCTCTCATTACCAATTTTGTTTTCATCACACTTTATTTGCAAGTATCAGAAAACTGACTCAAGCTAGTTTTAGCAGATATGGTGAATTTATTAATTCACTGGATTAACCAGAAAGATAACAAAAAATATCCGGCTGACCACATTAACCCGAGACCCACAGAACTCCCTCTGGCTATGCTCTCAGTGCCCACCTCCATTCTCCCTATAACTGAGCTCTGCTTTTCTCTATTCTGGCTTCACTTACAGGCAGTATCTCTTGTTGAGGAATAACGAAAACTTTGTATTGTATTTAGGTTTCCAGATTGCCAGAAGCATGTTTATAACAAACCACTGCAGTAGGCGAGACGGTTGAAAACAATCGTCAAAACCACGGAACATTTTTACAAGGCGGGGAACAATGTACCCACAGTAGACAGAGAGGACGAAAAGAAAAATAATCCGTGGCCCTTTTCACGTCCTAAATGATTAACCACCAAAGCTTTTATGAACTGTCAAGAATTCTCACTTTATTCTTATTTTATGACAAGATTTCAAATATATTAAAGCTTACTCTAACAGTATAGAAAGTATACATATTTAAAAAAGAAAAATTTCCAGGGCACATTTGACTGTTCTCTAGATTTTCAGGATGTTTAGACAGAAGCAACATCAGCAACAAGCACCACTCACAGGAAATGAATGGAAGGTTATCTAATAAAATACCATTTATATAAGAAATGTATCATAGCATAAACAAATTTAGCACAGTAGAATGGTTGTCCTTTGTAGACATATACATATGGAAGCGTTGACTTTACAAAGAGAAAGATGAGTTTCCTCTGCAGAAAGGAGGAGTAGGGCAAGAGTGAAGACCTCCAAGATAAAAAGTCAAGTGAGGTGTGCATTTCAATACAGGGCTACTGTATTGAGGAAAATGGAACATGTTTCCAATTACTCTAGCAAGCTAATTCTGGAAGATGAGTAATATAAGGACTGAGCACCACTGACAAAATCAGTCAAGATAAAAATGACATTCGGGTTACACTTGATGTGGGAAACAAAGATAAAAGAAAAATTAAATTTCCTTACTTCCCACAGCCCACGGACAAGTCCGTGAAACAGCTAGCGAGAACTTCCTCTGGGAGCTCAGCTGCCTCAATGTTAATACTTTGCTAAGGCCAAGGGCACTCTTAGCTTAACATTATTATGCCCCACCCACAGCCCACCACCCCTGGATCCTGTAAGTCTCCTTTAACATATAAAAATTTCTTTGGAAACTTCCTTTGTCTCTACTCCGCTAGATAACTGTTGGCAATCATTCCCCAAGCATATGACCCATCAATATATACATCTGAAGGGTGTCATTGATGGGGTTTTGGAATGTAGGGTTGGTTCAGTGGAGTGGAGTCCAGAGTCAAGGACCAAGAAAGAATTCTTAAGATGTCTTCGGGGCAAAATGGTGGTTTATTAAAGCATGGGACAGCACCCATGGGCAGAAAGAGCCGCTGCTCCCCCAAGGTTGTGAGGGGTGGCTGGTTATATACTATGGGGTGGGGAGAGGTAAGGAAAAGGGAGGTTTCAAAAGTGTTTTCATATGTTAAAGAAGACTGACAGCTTACAGGAGGCCTTGCCATTGTCAATTAAGGTTATTTTTCCCTCTAGCAAGACATTAACATGAAGATAGTTGGGAGCTTCCTGGAGGAACATTATGCTCTGCCCGCTTCAAGTATCTGCCAATGGGCTACAGGTTATAAGAACATTTAGTTGTATCTACATTTCCTTCTGGAAGCTAGGTTATTGATGGAAATGCTTTGTTCTTGGACTTTGCTTGCAGGATTATGATCTCTGCAAGTTACCTAATTGTTTTTGCTTTTCTTAGCTTTAGGGCAGCCAGGAGTGACTAAAGAATGTCACATATATCCCATGGGGGAGGAGTTGTGGGGTGTCAACTTCTCTTTTGTCCTCAGCTTGCCTTCTGTTCCCTCATCATCGTGACTATGGTTTTATAGGACAGTGATAAATGAACTTTTCCTAACAATAGTTAGTCCCCTGGAAAGCTTGCTTCCAAAATTCCTTTGAGATTATGCTATCCCTAACCCTCTCCCAAGTTGAAAATAATCAGTCCCTCCTCACGACCTCAGTGCAGCTCTTTCTGCCCAGAAATCCCATCCCTGTGTTTTAATAAAACCACCTTTTTGCACCCGAAGTCTTCTCAAGAATTCTTTCTTGGCCATGGGCTCTAAACCCCAGCCATTTCCTACATCACACTTAACCATTAACAATAATCACAGTTTAAACATCTTTTATAGAATACAACATTATCACAGCAAAAAAAAAAAAAAATATATATATATATATTTATATATATATGTATATATGGTTAATGAATCAATATATTCATAAGTTCATTTTCCTGGCAAATTTACCAAGCTGAAAACAAGAACTGAAAATGTCGATAGGATTTCCCCAGAATCAAAGATTGGCAATATTTCAAAAAGAGAAATAAGAGCAAAATGATTTTAGAGAATTTATGTGATTATGGATTTAGGTGAATGATGTGGGAAACAGAGGCAGAAGAAAAATTATTAAATTTCTTTACCCACTGACAAGACCTTGAAACAGACACAGTGACACTTTCCATCTTAACGCTTTCCTAAAGGCAAAGGGCAATCCTAGCCTGACTGACCCCTACCCCCAACCAGGATCCTGTAAGTCTACTTAACAATTCACTTGGAAAATTTATCTCTAAACCCTCCAAAGATACAAGTTAAGAATCATTCCCAAGCATATGACCCACTGATATACATCTAAAGGGTCTCACGACAAAGGTTATATTTTTTCCAACAATAGCTAGTCCCTCAAGGTCTTGGAAACCTTGCTTCCAAAATTCCTTAGAGACTTATGTCCTCTCTCACTCCCTCCCAACTTGCAAGCATACAATGAATGGACCACTCCTCATAGCCCTAGGGCAGCAGCTCTTTCTGCCCATGGGTCCTGTCCCCATGCTTTAATAAACCGCCATTTTGCACCAAAGATGTCTCAAGAATTCTTTCTTGGTCATCAGCTCCAGACCTCATCCCACCGAACCTCACTTATATTCTAAGACTTCATCATTAGGAAAGAATGCTCCCTTATGAGACCTCATGCATCCTCCCATATACAGTTTCATCTGCAAAACATGCCTAGCTCAATTGCTCCTCTTGACACAGAAAGGAATACATCAGTATGATTCTCTTCCTGCCCTTTTCTCTTTTTCTGTGGGATGGGACTACACACTTACAGAGATGCATGCTTCCTGCTTCACTCTCCCATGCTGTGAGACTCACTAAAGTATGAATTTCCCCTTTGGGAAAGTGGAACAAGGAAGGAAGACAGATTCCGAAGTTTGGGAAAGTAGCAGTTTCAATTCAGGGAAGTGGTAAGATCTGGAAATGGAAATTATAAGATGGACATTTGGGGAGCAAAATAATGAGAATAAAGGCATCTGGCAGAGTCTTGATCAAGTGGCTTTAAGTGCTGGAGACACTGTATTAACAGATTATGTGAGAAGTTTGCACAGTCCTGTGTTTCTGCAATTTGGTTTTAGTTTTATGGTTCTGAATTTGACAGCTGAGCCTTAGTTGAATATCTAGGCCACATGGGAGATAACGCTTTCCCAAGTTTAATAGTGCTTGTCTATAACTAACCCATCCTCAAGCTAATGAGAACGAGTCAGAAAATACTTGCAGTCCTGTGTTACCCCTGGGATCCTCTGCATCGAGTGTGATACCAGGCTTCAGGAAAGACACAGGCCTTACATCTAGAGCTGACGTAGTTTGGCCTTGATCTTCATAGGGTAAATGTGATATTATGAATTATATAATAACAGATACAGATCTGGTTTCTTTCTCCTTTTCAAGCACAGAGTTCCCACAAACCCTTGGAATTTCCTAAGTGATGAGATTGACAAAGATGTCTTTATGTTAATGAGGTGACTTAAGCCAATGTATGACACTTGCATAAAAAGTAATATGCATATGTTTCCTCCCTGTTTCTCCCTGGTTTATCCTCATTTCTTTTTAGCACTAGATAGTGTCTCACTGTCTGATGTGCCACAGTTTATTCATTCATTCACTTGCTGAAGGATCTCTTGATTCTTTCTAGGTTTTGGCAATTATGAATAAAGCTACTATAAACTGCATGCAGGTTTTTTTTTTTTTTCTGTGTGTGTGTGTGTGTTTAATATAAACTGACTAGAAATGCAAAGAATCTAGACAAGCCAAACAATTTTGTAAAGAATAAAGTTGAAGACAAACTACATGATTTCACAATTTACTTGAAACATGTAATTAAGAGAGTACAGTATTGGCATAAATGTACATATAGATTAATAAAGCCAAAAAGAGAGTCCAAAACGAATCCACATATAAGACTGATTCAACAAAAATGCCAGGCTAATTCAAAAGGAAAGGATAGCTTTTCAAGAAATGGTTCTAGGACATTGGAAATCCACATGCGAGAGAAAGGAAAGAAAAAAAGCCTGAACACTACTTCATACCAAACACATACACGTGTAACTTGCAATGGATCATAGACCTAAATTTAAGTTCAAAACCATGAAACTTCTAGAAAAAACATAGAAGATAACCTTTGCAACTTTAGTATAGAAAAGATTTTCTTGGCTATAACACAAAAGGCATAACCCCTAAAAGAAAATAAAACATAAAACAGATTTCATAAAAATTTAAATCTCTTGCTTTTGCTTTTCAAAAGACACCATAAAACTAAAAAAGACAGGCAACAGAAAGAGGAGAAAGTATTTGCAAAACACATTTCTGATAATAGACTTGTATCCAGGATATATAATGAACTCTACAACTCAACCATCACCATCAGATCTCTATTAGAGGACAGACAATATAATAAAAAAATGGAAAAAATTTTGAATAGAAACTTCACCTATAAGATAAACAAATGACAAATATGCATCGAAAGAAAACTTCAACAACATTTTTCACTAAGGAATTGAAAGCTCAAGCCACAGTGTGATCCCCCTACACAACTGTCATAGTAACACTAAAATAGACACGCCTTTCCATCCCAGATATTGGTAAGGATGTAGTGAAATGGGAACCTTCATTGCTACTGAGAACATAAAATATTATAATTACTTTGGAAAAATAGTTCTTTAGTTTCTTAAAAAGTTGTAAGACCCAATAATTCCACTCCTTGGTAGGTTAGGAAAACACGTCCACCCAAAGATCTGAACTTAACTATTCACAGCAGTTATTTAAAATGGTCACAAACTGGAAATAATCCAAATGTCCATCAGCTGGCAAATGGATGAACTAAACGTGGGATATGGTGGAATACTACGCAATAATAGGGACGAACTCCAGACATGCAGCAAAACGAATAAACCTCAAAAATGTTATGGTAAGTGAAAGAGAAAATTATGAGGTTTTGAATAGTGGGTGATAAAGAAAAGCAGCCAGTGACAATAGCAGATACTGTCCTGGATATCTGATTTAGCTGATTTGTGGGAGACTTCTGCTAATTGCAATTTTTTTCTTGCTATTTCTTGATACCTGATAACTAGATCTCAGTCCCTCCCTCCCTGTTTCCTTCAACTACCATTGCATTTCTACTACAGTTATTGGAGAAACTAAGTACAGAGCTAAAGGAATGTTATTCTGATTAGAAAAACTTTCCAGGGAGGGGAGATCATCGGGTTTCCTAAATTTGTTGGCTGGTGAGAGGGTGGAAAGTTTAATATTCAATTATCTTATAAGTCCTTCCAACCCTTTGGATGCTCTTGTTAATGAGACATATTAGTGATTTCACACTGATCTAGATCTTCTGAGATCCTGAAAGAATGGTGGCTGTTTCCATGAAAGACAGCTCAAATTGCTACAGGAATTCCCAACTCTACCTGGATGACCATAATCTCTTGAGCTAAGACTGCAAATAAGACATTTTAAATACATTTTATTTCATTGTGCTCACAGAGGGAAAAAAAATATTTTTGCAATTTACTTTAGATTTTGATGCTATAAACTTTAAAATTGGTGAAAGGTATTATATTTAAGTTTATATATTTTTCCAGGTTTTTTGATGATGGGAGATTTATATCCAAATTTGAGAACTTTTTATGTTTGCTTCCTATTACTGGTGAATTTTAATGTTACCATTTGATCTCCTTGCAGAAATTTGGTAGGCTATACTAAGCAATAAATATGAACACAACTACTGATAGAAAAAGAAAAAGAGGTCAACTCCTGGGTTTGAATACTAGATATCATTTATTACACTGTTTTTAGGCATTTCAGATTTATAGGATGAAATCATGACTAGTGGTCACAGGAGAATTTACTAAGGAATTGGCATTATGGATATGGCCAGGAATTTTTCAAGACATAAATTAAGAGGGGGGGGCGGAATCTAAGAATGTTAAAGGAAAAAAGGGGATGAGGACAAGAGGAGAAGCCTGTTGTTGATTTGTTTCCACAGAGGAAACAGTTTAGGAAAGTAGTAACAGATTACAACCTGGAAAGAAATATAAGAAATAAGGAGTGCCAATATCTCACTTAATGACTAGGGGAGCATTTTCTTAAAAAAGAGAAAAAGTGGGAGTTATAGGCAGAGAACAAGAGAAGGAGGTTGGAAGATGGCAAATTACTAAGGCACATGACCGGAACGGGGAATTGTGGCTAAAATGACCTAATGGGAGTATTGTTAGAGCCAAGTCAGGGTGATCAGATATCACCTGGGGGTGATTGGAGGTGATCAGTTATCCGATGCTGCGGTAATCAGTTATCATCAAGGGTGGGGATTCTGACTTAAACTTAGCAGGATTCTTGCTAAAACTGGATTCTGTAAGGAAGAACCCAGGAGGTCAAGGTCAGGCCTAGTCAAAAAGAAAACTCAGAAGGACTTGACCAAAGTTTGGTGAAGGAGACACTCTTCCTGTGTGACCTAGTGCAAAACCGAAATATCTCAGACTTAGCAGCCTCTGACCTCACATATTCAATATTTCACATGAACACTCAAAAAGTTTTACTACCTCTCAATTTGCACTGGGTCATACAGAATCTTCTTTGCATTATGGATCTTTCTCCCCAGATACTTCCCCTTAACATGGCTCTCTCCAGGAAAGTTTATAGAGTTATAGATCTAGCAGCCCGGGCAACTGCTAGAGGTACCTGGCTTGGGTAGATACCAATTCTGTTTTTGAGATAAACAACTCTATTTGGGTCTAGAGAGAGAGGAAATCTTTAAAAATTTTTTTTTCTTAAATGCATTTGACAGAGAAAGAAAGAGACAGATGCAGAGAAAACACAAGCAGGGGAAGCAGTACAGAGAGAGGGAGAAGCAGACTCCCCACGGAGCAGGGAGCCTGGCATGCGGCTTGATTCCAGGACCCTGGGATCATGACTTGAGCTGAAGGCAGACACTTAACCAATGGAGCCACCCAGGCATCCTGAGGAAATCTTCTCAAATGTCAATATATGCACCTGTAAGAAAATGGTTATATATCTGAAATTGTGAAAATTTGGCTTCCCGAATGTCACCAGTGATCTGTTGAAAAGAAAGGTAAGTTTATTGCTTACTGCAATAAGAAGGAGCAAACCATTGGCAGTAAATCAGATGGGAGACAGGAATGTCAAAAATTGTTGAGAATTAGTAATTGGAGGTTCTCATTGAACGCGGGGCTAGATCTTTGGATTGCTGTCTTCTTCTTAACCCGAGCCAGGCCCACACATAAGCAACCATGTCTAAGGGACCTGCAGTTGGCATTTATCTTGGCACCACCTACTCCTGCATGGGTGTCTTCCAGCACAGGAAAGTGGAAATAATTGCCAATGATCAGGGAAACCGGACCACCCCAAGTTATGTCGCCTTCACGGACACCGAACAATTGATCGGTGATGCTGCGAAGAACCAAGTTGCGATGAACCCCACCAACACAGTTTTTGATGCCAAACGCCTGATTGGATGGAGATTTGATGATGCTGTTGTCCAGTCTGATATAAAGCATTGGCCTTTCATGGTGGTGAATGATGCTGGCAGGCCCAAGGTCCAAGTAGAATACAAGGGAGAAACAAAAAGGTTTTATCCAGAGGAGGTGTCTTCTATGGTTTTGACGAAAATGAAGGAAATCGCAGAGGCTTATCTTGGGAAGAGTTACCAACGCAGTTGTCACAGTACCTGCGTACTTCAATGATTCTCAGCATCAGGCTACCAAAGATGCTGGAACTATTGCTGGTCTCAGTGTACTTCGAATCATCAATGAGCCAACTGCTGCTGCTATTGCTTATGGCTTAGACAAAAAAGTTGGAGCTGAAAGGAATGTGCTGATCTTTGACTTAGGAGGTGGCACTTTTGATGTGTCAATCCTTACTATTGAAGATGGGATCTTTGAGGTTAAATCCACAGCTGGAGACACCCATTTAGGTGGAGAAGACTTTGACAACCAAATGGTCAACCATTTTATTGCAGAGTTCAAGTGCAAACATAAGAAAGATATCAGTGAAAACAAGAGGGCAGTTCGTCGTCTACGTACTGCTTGTGAACGCGCTAAGCATACACTTTCTTCTAGCACCCAGGCCAGTATTGAGATTGATTCTCTGTATGAAGGAATCGACTTCTATACCTCTATTACTCGTGCCCAGTTTGAAGAATTAAATGCTGACCTGTTCCGTGGCACCCTGGACCCTGTAGAGAAAGCTCTTCGGGATGCCAAGTTAGACAAGTCTCAGATCTGCAATATTGTTCTGGTGGGTGGTTCTACCTGTATCCCCAAGATTCAGAAACTTCTCCAAGACTTCTTCAGTGGAAAAGAACTGAATAAGAGCATCAACCCTGATGAAGCTGTTGCTTATGGTGCAGCTGTCCAGGCAGCCATCCTTTCTGGAGACAAATCTGAAAATGTTCAAGATTTGCTGCTGTTGGATGTCACTCCACTTTCTCTTGGCATTGAAACTGCTAGAGGAGTCATGACTGTTCTTATCAAGCGGAATACTACCATTCCTACCAAACAGACACAGATCTTCACTACCTACTCCGACAACCAGCCTGGTGTGCTTATACAGGTGTATGAAGGTGAGTGTGCCATGACCAAGGACAACAATCTACTTGGAAAGTTTGAACTCACAGGCATACCTCCTGCTCTTCGTGGTGTCCCTCAGATTGAGGTCACTTTCGATATTGATGTTATAGTATCCTCAATGTCTCTGCCGTGGATAAGAGCACAGGAAAAGAGAACAAGATTACTATCAATAATGACAAGGGCCACTTGAGCAAGGAAGATATTGAGCGCATGGTCCAGGAAGCTGAGAAGTACAAAGCTGAAGATGAGAAACAGCGGGACAAGGTGTCTTCCAAGAATTCACTGGAGTCTTACGCATTCAACATGAAAGCAACTGTTGAAGATGAAAAACTTCAGGGCAAGATAAATGATGAAGACAAACAGAAGATTCTTGACAAATGCAATGAAATCATCAACTGGCTTGAGAAGAACCAGACTGCAGAGAAGGAAGAATTTGAACACCAGCAGAAAGAGTTGGAGAAAGTCATCATCACCAAGCAGTACCAGAGTGCAGGGGGCATACCAGGAGGAATGCCTGGAGACTTCCCTGGCGGTGGAGCTCCTCCCTCTGGTGGTGCCTCCTCTGGGCCCACCATTGGAGAGGTTGACTAAACCAATCTGAGAATAAATAGGTTGAGCATTGTTCCACACACAATATTCAAAGGACCCAAATTTGTAGCAAATTCCATGGCAGCTGTAATGTTGAGCTGCTATAGCAAAAAAACTGGGCATTCTTGATACTTGAATATGGAATATGTGCACAGGGAAAGAAAATAAATATTGCACTTTATAAGCACTGTATTGTTAAGTGGAAAATGCAATGTCTTAAATAAAACTGTATTTAAAATTGGCACCAAAAAAAAAAAAGAAAGAAATTGGATTTAAGGGGTGCCTGGGTGGCTCAGTCGTTGTTAAGTGTCTGCCTTTGGCTCAGGTCTTGATCCCAGGGTCCTGAAATCAAGACCCTGCTCAATGGGAAGCCTGCTTCTCCCTCTCTCACTCTCGCTCCTTGTGTTCCCTCCTCGCTGTGTCTGTCAAATAAATAAATAAAATCTTAAAAAAAATTGAATTTAAGGCAGTTCTTTCAAGGAAGGGTTTGTTAAGGATTAGGTAAGAATCAAGATACAACAGTACAGGATTCAAAGAGTCCTAAGGCTCGAACTCAAATTGCAACTTCAAAGATTTACTTATTTATTTGAGAGAGAGAGAGAGAGAATAAGCAGGAGGGGCAGAGGGAAAGGGAGAGAGAACCTCAAGCTGACTAAGCCCTCAGCACAGAGCCCAGTGCAAGGCTCAATCTCATGACCTTGAGATCAAAACCTGAGCTGGAACCAAGAGTTGGATGCTTAACCAACCATGCCACCCAGGCTTCCCTTAAATTGCAATTTTAAATTAATCTGTCTTTATCTTCAGGGACAACATAGTGAAAGTAATTTTGCAAAAAACGACCTTTGAAAAGTGAGTCTTTTGAGAAGTCATTACATAAAATGAACAAACCATTTGTCTGGGCAGACAGGTCCCTGAAAATAAAGTGACACTAATGGAGACAGTGCAATGGCAAAGTCGAACTGTGGGTACAGTTTCAGTTCCCAGTGTCTAGTGTGATTCTGGAGATAGTCTTCGTTCTGCAGTTGTGAGCTGCTTCACTAAGCTACGCAGACAAAGTAACTGCTGTTGACTAGCGAGAGTCCATGTGTCCATTTTAGCTTCAGAAGCTGTGTTGCCTCCTGACTTGGTTGGAGCTTCTCCTTTATGACGGGCTCAGACTCCTGGACTGGTGGCAGTAAGGGCAGCACACAGGAGGCCTTGTGACCCAAGCCAGCAGGAGCACCCTGAGAGAAAATGTTGTCTCAGGAGGGCACTGGGCTAAGAGCACACACAGGAAGTCTGACAGACTTAAATCTTAGAGAAGACTTAGATCTTTTCTAGAAACTCATTTAGTACATTTGTGGTTTGGGTGAATTATTGAACCTCTCTGGGCTTCTGTTTCTACTCTAAATGAAACAACAAACCAAAGACACTAGCACATAATAGAACCCAACAGATATTTTTCTCTTCTTCCTTCCAGGAAGAAGAAATAGATTTACAATCTATCTACTAGGAGAAAATTACCTAAAACAGGGTATTATAATTTATTTAGTAGCAATTATATATTAAAATGAGATGTAGAGTTCTACTGAGTAATCAGTAAGAGTATTATTTCCACCATAAACACAATTGTATGCCTACTAAAAAAAATAGACACTGTGTTTTATGAAAATAATCTGCAATAAACAGGTAATTATTGTTCAATGAGTATAAAGTTTCAGTTATACAAAACAAATAAGTCTACTGTTCTGCTGCACAACATAGTATCCATGGTAATAATGTAGTGTTATACACTTTACACTCTGCTAATATTACAGATTTCATGTTAAATGTTCTTACCACAAAACCAAAATCAAACAACAGTAACAACAAAACCAAAAAAGAATATGAGGAAATTTGTGGAAGTGATGGATATATTTAGTACCTTGATTGTGGTAATGGTATCACAGAGGATTGCATCTGTCTAAACTCATCAAAAAGTAGACATTCAACATATCCAATTATTTGTATGTCAGTTATAACTCGATCAAACTTTAAAAATATTCATATTGAATTTCTAACTTTCCATTAAAATTAATTATTTAAATTTACAGGTATCTCAAAAGTATTATATTTTAACTTTATATAACCTAGCTCCTGTTGGATGTTTACTTAAAATAAAAGACAGACTTAATGACATTTAAGTTAATTGCACTTGTTTAAAATTTTAACTTAAAACTTTCTTGTTATTTTTAATCCAGATATATTTGGTGTGAAGATATAATTGCAATTTTAAATTAACTTGTCTTGTACCTTCAGGGACAACATAATGAAAGTAATTTTGCAGAAAACTGACCTTTTCTCTCTAGTCTTCAATAAGACGTGCCCCACCAAAAATGAATCAATACTGTAGAATCTATTTTGGGGGGGGAAGATAATATTCATAGCAATTTTATAGCTTTTCTCTTGAGTCTATTTCTAATCTTAATTCAAATATATTTAACTTATTTTTTAAATTATAATAAATTAAGCACCAAAAGTGTTAGCAATACTTTTTCCTAAGCAGAGTGTTAAATTAATCCTTTAACCAAATCTTGAATGCAAGCATAATCCTGTGACCCTTATTAATAGTGTAAAGTGTTATGTTGCTTTACAAGTTATTTTTGGACCACTTCCTTTGATTTTACATTTCTTTGCTGCTTAACTCAATATTCTGCGTGATTAGAACTTAGTAGGATACTGCTGTTAGAAGTAAAGATTTGGTGTGTGGGTGATGAGAAGAAATAGATACCTGAACAGGACACATCTGTATCTTTCTCTTCCATCAGGGTGATTTTATCTGCTTATTCCTCTTCTGATTTGTGATTCACCATACTATGGGGTATTTTAGTATACACTTTTGTTCTGAATAGGACAATGTTTCTTTGGGTCACTAATATGCTCAGCTTTTTGAATTTTTTTTTATCACCTTCTAATTATATGCTATAGTCCCCCACTCATTCCTGACATTTATCAGTTTGGAGGTATTATCTTTGCCAGGACCAAACTGTCTCCGCCTGGATGAGTAGCTGATTCATGCCAAATGTTATCAGCACCAATATGAGCACTGGGTCTCCAACTGCCTGGCTGTCTTTGGTGGGAAGGGCTTTTGCACCACCGTTTTTTTACTTTAGCTCCTGCCCTCCACACCAGTAAGGTTATTGTGTGACCCCAGTTTTCTTCCTATTCCACAGTTGATATCCCGACATGCTCCCATAGACACGTACAGGTGCCCAACACAGAGTTTCTTAAATGAAATTGAAAACTGTCTGCATTATGATGGTTTTCCCAGTTTATTTTTACCATTTAAAATCCTTCCTATAGTGAAAAATAAGCTCTGTTAAGCAAATCATCTAACCTTGATGATGTCCATCCAGAGTTTTGAAAAAATTTCAGAAAACGTGTAAATGTAGACATGACTCGTACCCAACACTGGGACTCCAGAGGATAAAACACATTTCACTTCACTAAAAATTGGATATGAACTTTGACATGGTTCAAGACCACATAACATTTTAGCAAATAGAACCTTCCTTGGGAGACAGTATAGAGTCTGTGGGATAAAGCAGCACCTGCAGAATCAACAGTCCTAGAATACGACACAAATATATAAGGAATAAAAAGAGAATGTGTGATTTTATTTAGAGACTTAAAAAGTATTTTCACAAAATTTTACATACCTAATTCATTTACTTATTAGAGTTTTTTTTTTCAAATTAACTGTAGAAGGAAATGCTTTAACAATTACTGACATTCTTGAACTATAAATTTTGTCAATCTTGTTTCAAATAAACTTTGTTAACAGGTTTATTATAGGATTTAAGACCACGGATCCTCGAGTCCAAATCTTGAGGTTCAAATCTGCGGGTAGCTGGGCAAGTTTTCTTATTTTTTATACCTCAATCTCACCTATGAAACGGGAATAATAATAGTAATAACTGAAAAGACTGTTATGAAAGCTGAGTTAATATATAGAAATTGCTTGGAATAGCTTGTGGGCCATTAAAAAGTATCATGTAAGTGGGAGCTATGAATATTATGATTAGAATTGGTAATAATAGTATCATTATTTTTAAAACAATAGTGTCTTAAAATGAGAAAAGCAAGAATAAAAATATAGGAGTGTTTTCCTGGTTGAATAAAATCCAATAACAATTATTTTAAAAAGAGGAAAAAATTAAAAAGCTAGAGTAATGTAATGGACAGTTTTTTTTTCTCTGCCTTTAGCAATAAGTTAAGATATTAAGTACAATTCACAATTCTTCAATGCTACAATTGAGTGACCTTATTAGCAAAGAAAAAAAAAAAGCTACTCACAAGACAGTACAATATGTTTTGCAATTGGCAACAGAAGCACCATGTCAGGAATCTAAATAAGGAAGCAGCGGATTCTGGAAGCATTCTGGTTCCCATGCATCAGCTGAAGTGCTGCAGCATAATAACAATGATAAATGCTCAATTATATGGCATTGCATCAGTGTAGCATGTCAGTAAAATTAAAAGCATGTATCATTTTCCAGATAAAACACACACATTCTGGGAAAAGCTAAGGAGAAAATGAAACCAGCAAAAAGATTAGCAAAAGATTGTAAACGTGGCTTTCTGCATTCAGTGAACATCTCTGCTCACAGTAGAAATTGCCATTAAGTTTCTTTAGCACTGTCCTCTACCTGATGTAACACCTGATGTAACACCTATCTTGTTGCTCAATATGTACTAATTATAGATGACAGTCATTTAACACATCGAACAGTCTTGTCAACACAACATTTAGTTTCTGGAAAGATTTGAAACATTTTCCTCAAAACCTTGTGTGTGTGTGTGTGAGAGAGAGAGAGAATTCAATAGCTCATAGCTCATGATACTTTAACGTGAATTTTGTTTCTCATAGTAGAGCTTTCCCTGTTTTGGTAATGACATTTTACAACAGACTTATCTGACAGGAAATCAGACACAAGTTCTTGACATACATTTATTTTTATTATTTGCATAATTACCAGTACACCAAATATTCGAACTGTATTTGAAATCTAAAATGCTGGCATTTTGAATTTATCGGCAAATCATTTCAGAACTAAGAGATAAATTGTATCTTTTTTTCAAAAGAGAACAGACCTTTATAATTATCTAAAGAAAGCATATGCTAAAAGTTGAACATTCATTTCTGCAAAAAGGATATCCCTACCTAGACAACTCCATGGTTACAGGCTTAAATGTGATGATATCAGTCATGTAAAAATGGATGTTTTCCATTCAATGATAATGAATGTCAGACAAAATTCACCCCTTTCTTCCTTTTGTCTTTGAAATAAAATGAAACAACTTAAGTGACTTAGGTGGATTAGCATTATATAGACAAGAAAAGGAATTTGAGGCATTCAAAAATGCCCATTTGTATCTGATGGCACAATTAACCACCTGCGGGCCATTGTATCCGAACCAGGTAGAACGGACAATCGTAGCCAAGAGGGTTTTGGGGATGTTTCTAGGAACAACTTTAGGCGTTGGAAAATATCGGAACTGCCACTTCCTATGTTCCTTTGGGTGGTGGGCACTGGACACTGGTAGCTTCAGTTTGTTTTTCTAAACTGTTTCTTCCTAAGGGAATAGTAGAGGGTGTTACAGAAAAGAAAAGAAGGAAGAAGAATAAATGAAAAGTTGTAAGTGCACTTCCAAGTCTGTTTTTAACCACCTGTCTCCTCCTGAGGAAGAAGATCAAGTATTAACTGAGAAGGCTCCGGGTAAGTCTCTTCCCAGCAATCTCAGATCATGGGTAGAACCATTTACAACTCCTGGGAAAATCTAAGGGATCAGTGAATCTGTCACTGATGTTACAGTATTCTTCATTTAATGAAAACCTAGGATGTTATTAAAGAGAACATAACTACAACTGAAAAGAGGTGTTTTTCATTTCCCTAAGTTTTGAAGGACTGATAAAACATACGCAAGTAGTTTCTGATTTAGGAAGTCGCAAGTTTTCTGTGACAGGGACAAATACAGCACTATAAAACTGGGTTAAACACAACAATTTTGATAAGAATTAGGATTGAAAGGAGAAAGGCAGTAAGTTTGAAAAACCAGTACTCTTGGGACGCCTGGGTGGCTCAGTGGGTTAAAGCCTCTGCCTTCAGCTCAGGTCATGATCTCAGGGTCCTGGGATTGAGCCCCGCATCAGGCTCTCTGCTCGGCAGGGAGCCTGCTTCTTCCCTCTCTCTCTGCCTGCCTCTCTGCCTACTTGTGATCTCTCTCTATCAAATAAATAAATAAAATAATTAAAAAAAATTTTTTTAACCAGTACTCTTGTAGTAATTTTTAAATTACCACAATCTTGGTGAAATAAACAACACAAATATATTGTGCAAATATATGTAGTTCTGCAGGTAGGAAGTCTGATACAAGTGTCACAAAGCTAACATCAGAGTGTCAGCTGGGCTGATGACCCTCTGGAGGCTCTCAGTGAGATCCTGCTTCCTTACTTCTTCCAACTTGCAGAGGCCACCCACATTCTTTGGTGAGCAGCCTGCTTCGCAGAAGCCACGCCACTATAGCTCTCTGAATCTTCTCCCCTTTCCACATCTTTCTTTTTGACCAAAGCTGGGAAAGGTGCTCTGCTTCTCAGGGGCTGCATGAGTAGACCGAACCTACCTGGAGAATCCAGAGCCAGTTCTTCAACCACAGGTCCTCATTCTTCATCACATGGGCAAATTCCCTTTTGCCAAGTAAAGAAATATATTCATAAGTGTGGACATAGAGAGGGTTGTTATTTTGCCTACCACACTGGTTCAAAGAAGTTAATTTGTTTTTTGCCAGTGCATTTAAATTCTCTTCCAATGAATTAACAAAAGCTTTCTCAGTTGATGTCTACCATGTGCATATATATGCCCAAGTTTGTTCACAATTAAAAATAAACATAATAAAATAAAGGTTATTTTACATTACAAGTTAATAATAACTAAACACATTTTGAAATTGGAATATGACTAGTTTTATCAAATCAATCATGGATGATCTTTCTTTTTTTTTTTTT
The DNA here is from genome assembly GCF_011764305.1 of Mustela putorius furo. Taxonomy (NCBI): domain Eukaryota; kingdom Metazoa; phylum Chordata; class Mammalia; order Carnivora; family Mustelidae; genus Mustela; species Mustela putorius. Next base: position 14,561,984 of record NW_025421402.1, read on the forward strand.
CTCTCTTTTTCTTGGATCATTTTATTTCTGATAAAATAATAAGCCAGGTTTTCTAGGGAAATCACTAAATGGGAAACCAAATTCAATAACAATTGCCAGTTGTTCTATTTGCTTTAGAGTGACATTCTTTTATGAAATAAAGTCAGAGCGTAAAACTAATACAACTGACAGATGGCCCAAAAAATAAATAAATAAATAACAAAAGGACATCCTGATACAACTACTCCAGCATTTTCAGTGAACAAGACATTTACATATGGTTGATTCCTAGCAAAAGTTCTCTAAAGCCAAGGGAACAGAGTCTTGCCAGTACTACTGTTCTCATACAGTGTCTTTGGGGTACAGTGTACCATTTCACTGGAGCATCACTCTTGAGTCCTAGGAAGTATGGAAGTGTGCTTTCTTAAACAGTATCAGATCATTTCATGGAGTTAGTTTTCATTTTTATTCTGTGTTTATATAAACTCTGAGTAGAGTGTTAAGATTTAACTGATTTCATTGATGCTCCAACTGGGTCCTCCAATATCTGATTTAGGATCAAGTACATAATGTTAATCCACTCTAACATCCACTTCAAATTAATAAATTTCTAGTTGTTAGGAAATTCCATATTTTAAATGTCCAGGCTCTTTACTATTACTTAAAATTGTAATAGTTAATAAATAACATAAGTGAAATCTTGTGCCAGAGAAAAATTCCAACTGATCAGGCATGTTTCTTTAGCAAGGACAGTTTAGCTTTGGGAACTGGATAAAATAAGAAAACGACTCTAATCCTCAAAATGGTTACTGTTAAATCAAATTAGGAATTGACAGTGCAGAAACTTCCTATAGTTCAACATTCTTCCCAAACCATCTAATCAATAGCAGCATGATCAACAGAAATAAAATGTAGTTGTCACCTTGGCCTTTTAAACTGTGTCCAGACAGCACCTTAATGTGAGAGAAATGCTAACAATTGGAAGAAATCGAAGAAAAAAGAGGTAACATTTAAGAGCAGTAGTAGAAATGTCTGGGTTTTATCTTCAGAACTGCCTTCTGCAGAAACTACTAGTTTTAAGAAAATATATCTTCTGAGCTAAAGTTCACACTTCATATTAACTTATTCATTTTATCCCTTAAAATTAAGTAGTCAGAATTCTTCCAACTGTTTATCCTATAATTGAAAACCAATAGGAGATTTGGGAGTAAAGGTTTTTAAGAATAGAGTCCTGGGACTTCAAGTGATTTATTCCTTTGTTGCAGAAATCTGCATTACCTACCTGATGGCTATTATCTAAACCAGCACACCAAGGGAATTTCCTAGATTCTAAACTATTTTATTCAAAAGATATTGATCCCAAGAATAAATGATATAATATTGTTTTTTATGTTCAAATTAACCTTGAATAAGCCATTAAAAAAACCTCAGCAATGGAAAACCCAAACCTAAAATTTGAAAATAATACATGTGATTATGATCATATCTATTTATATGCTCATTTATATCACAGAAATTTGGGGGTATTTCTAAGAGTGAATCTGCCAAAACAGACCTCCTTTATCTGAGTGGGTCCTAAAGAGAGTTTGATAAAGTCACTGTATTTCTCTTTGTATCCTTCTCAGTCTGGTTTTCAGAATGACCCTCAATTCCATGTCTGACTTCAAAATATATTTCATGGGGCACCTGGCTGGCTCAGTCTTAAGTATCTGCCTTTGGCTCTGGCTCCCTCCTCAGTGGGGAGTCTGCTTCTCCCTCTGCCTTTGCTGTTCCCCTTGCTTGTGCTCTCTCTCTCTCTTTCTCTCTCTCAAATAAATAAATAAATAAATAAATATTTTTTTAAAAAGTTCTTAAAAAAAAAAAACGACAAAAAAAACCCTAAAATATATTTCATGAAACATCTATAAAGGCATAGGTTTATATGTAGTTGACTCTTGAACAACACAGGTTTAAACTGCACAGGTTTAAACTGTGTCTACTTACACACAGATTTTTTTTTTAATAAATATATTGGCAAATTTTTGGACATTTGCAACTATTTGGAAAAACTGGCAGAGAAAGTACACAGCCTAGAAATACTGAAAAAATTTAAGAAAAAAATGGGTATTATTGTAAGAATATACAATAGATATAACAGGGAAAACGTGTCAATTAACTGTTTATGTTATCAGTAAGGCCTCCAGTCAATAGTAGACAACTGGTAGTTTGCTTATCCTGATGTTTTAAATGATTACTTTTTTCATTATGCTTTCAGAGATATTATTTGAAATAGCTTTCTCTTCAGAATCATACTTTAAAATTCAGCTCCTCTAAAATGTTATTTAAAAAAAAAAAAAGAACTGCTTTTGTTAGTATCTTATGTGTACAAATTAAAAGTAAGCATTGTTTTTGAAGATGCTTGACCACATGCCAATACCATTTTATTTCTATTTTCCTCCTCTGAAATCTTAGTTACATGTGAGGAAACATAAATGTTGTGGTGATAATGTGTCAATGTGTTAAATTACCATTGATGTGGAAGATCTCATACATACACTGAAAAGCAGTAACTCTTATGTTATAGCCCGTTTTAAACTGAGTGCTTCATTAAAAGCACATGGCTAAAAAAAGCTGAAATAGACAGCCAAGATAATGGCCAAAGGATTTGAGCTCTAAAAAAGAATATGAAGAATATGAGGCTTAAATGATATATCATACAACACATTACCTAGCCATTTGCTTCTGTTTCAATTGGTTTCCTTAAGTCAAGTTAGATAGAATCAATAATTTTTTAAAAATTTTGGAAATTTAAAAAATACTTTGGCTTGGTTGGTTGATCCATTTCCCCAGTCTGGCAATCTTGTGATTAATTAGCATCCATGTTTAGATTTCTTACATGGTAATTAAATAATATTGAGAAAAGTTTATATTTACAACCCTTACAAATTTGAAGAGTTACACAAAAAGTATTTTCATAACTACAATCTCAACTTTTTGTCCAATAAATTAAAGAAGGAATAGGTTGAATTTAAAAAGAAAACTATTGTGGCGCCTGGGTGGCTCAGTGGGTTAAAGACTCTGCTTTCAGCTCAGGTCATGATCTCAGGGTCCTGGGATCAAGCCCCACATTGGGCTCTCTGCTCAGCAGGTTGCCTGCTTCCTCCTCTTTCTCTCTGCCTGCCTCTCTGCCTACTTGTGATCTCTGTCTGTCAAATAAATAAATAAAATATTTAAAAAAAAGAAAACTATTAATGAAAGCATAATAAACTTCTACCCTCAATGTAATCTACTGTGTTCTTCAGAATCAATGGTACTGAAATGTAAGAATTACATTCTTATACATTGTCTAAGATTTGATTATTTGTGTGTACATCCCATATGCTAAGAGCCAAACTAGGCATTAAACTTTAATTTTATCCTCCTCCTAAGGGAAAGACTTTTTCTCTGTAAAACTAGCTTATGTTTTAATGATAACATAATGATACTTAAGCTCTCCCTGGTGCCTAAAGATCCATGGAAGTCAATGCATTACTTCTGTCTTCACATACCACACTAAATGTAAGCAACTGAATTTGTGTTGCAAGACATCTTAATCTTACTTTTTCTCTAAAGCACAACCACAACTTAACAGTGCAATTCTTTATTCTGAACAATATCTTCAAATAGCCATTAACTAAACATCTAGATACAGTTTTATGCACAAAAGGATAATTTCCCATTTATCAAACCTGATTTTAGAAAATCTATAACATTTTAAGGCAACTGAATATAACTTCTTAAAAAGGTAATAAAATAAAATAAAATAATATAAAGGCTATTGATTTCCTATTCCTATACTACTCAACTCCCACCAAATATCCTTATGGAAATAAATTATAAGAGTAGTGGAAATGGAGTGTGTACTATAATACTATAGTTTATTGACTTATGGGTGCTCTATGATAACACTACAACAATTTTGACAGCTAATGAGAATTCTCAAACAACTCACCCAACTGACCAGTGCATTGGAGAATACAGCGAAATCTAATGTCCATCCTATAAGTGCCTGCATATCACAGAATATGCAATAAATAATAAGGAAGGAGCAATAAATGTTAATATAAATGTTTGATTGCATCTAAGAAAATAATAAAAATGAATTTCAAATATTTTAACTCACATCTGGGTTGCAATGAGATGTTGAAGAGATTAGCTAAAAATTAAAATAAACTGCTAATTAGGAAAGACAGTAAACAGAATTTCTACCCTCATGAGACATGTCATCTCTGGGTAGACAAACAAGCAATCAACGGGACATAAGAGGAGACAGAATAAAAATAACTATATACATTTTTTATGTTTTATTAACCTAGCTTTCATAAAGTTAAATAAGTACAAAAGAAATTCCTTCTTTTCCCATCACAATTATTTTATTACCAACCTCTTCAATATATAAGAAAGTTCAGTAATTTTTTAATACCACCATAAAAATGAAAAATATAATCTATTCTCATTTTTTTTCTTTGCCCAATATCAGGACTCAACTCAAACTTATTCTTTAAACACAAACTTAAATAAACAGAATGGTATCAGATATTGTGAGCTGGAATGGACCTTGGTAATCAAGCCCACACAACTCAGTCATAAGATACCTCAAGACAAGACGTTTTCCTCGTAAGCCCTTGGAAGACTGTACAAATGCTCCTAGAATAAAATATCACCCACTGGAGGACCTTGCCCAGATTCAATTTACAGAAATTGGATCACACTAGGGAAAATTTTTAGGGGTACCTGAGTGACTCAGTTGGTTAAGCCTCTGCCTTTGGCTCGCGTTGTGATCCCAGGGTCCTGGGGTCCTGGAATGGAGTCCCACATCAGGATCCCTGCTCAGAGGGGGAGTCTGCCTCTCCCTCTCCATCTGCCTCTTCCCCCCACACATGCTCTCCCTTGCTTTCTGCCAAACAAATAAAATCTTTTTAAAAAAAGACAAAAAAAAAAAAAAACTAGGGAAAACTTTTTCACAAGAATTTAGGTTTTCTTAATTAGCTTTTAAATGTTTGTTTACAAATCATTAGCCACTTGATAAAGAGGCTGAAGGAATGTATAACTTAACACTAAACATAAATTACCATAAAAGCACAGTCTGACATGAATGTGAAACAGCCCTGATAAAGGCATCAAAATAAAAGTTAGGAGCACCTGGGTGACTCAGTGGGTTGAACCTCTGCCTTCAGCTCTGTTCATGATCTCAGGGTCCTGGGATTGAGCCCTGCATCAGGCTCTCTGCTCAGCGGGGAGCCTGCTTCTCCCTCTCTCTCTGCCTGCGTTTGCCTACTTGTGATCTCTCTCTGTCAAGTATATAAATAAAATCTTTAAAAAAAATAAAAAATAAAAAATAAAAGGACACAAAACTTCAGTTCATGCAGAAGCTTTTTTGAAACAATCACAAAGGAAGTTATACTAATATTATGGGGTATTTATTAAATCTGATATTTGTTTCTTTAAAAATATCTCTTAGTCATGAAATAAAGTGCGTATTATTTTAAAAGACTTTAAATGTGATACTTTAAGTATCAACTACTAAGCAATAAAAGTGCTAAAAAGAATTATTGTAATTGTGTTAAGTAATTCAATTTTGTTTGTATATCGCCTTGGTTTTCTCCTCTGAATTATTTCTTCTGTTAAATGGAGTATGGAATCGCTATTGGCCTAATGAAATCCCAAATGATTAAAGAATTCCACCGTATGCAATGTCTCAATACTTCAGATAATAACATATTTGCAAGAGATTCCTACGGATCTCCTTTTCTTTCTTTGAGAAAATGTTTTAACTATGTTTCTTCCAAGAATTTATGAATTGGGATGATAAAATAAGCAAATAATATTCACAATACAACTCTGACTTTATGAATTATAAAAATATTTCTCTGTTGGCAACTCTGCATATCTGGGTTTTATTTCCAGAGATCAGAATTTGTCTCTTGAAAATAAGATGATGGCAGGAAGGAAGAAAGGAAAAAAAAGAGTGAAAGAAGGAAGGAACAGAGGGAGAAAAGAAGAGGGAGAGGGAGCATGGAAGGGATAAAAAAGATAAATTTGATAACCATTAACCTTAAGAGTAGGAATGTCTAATGCAAAAACATATTATTTAATCCTTAACCAAAGGAGAAACAAAGCTACCACATTAGATGAACTGATCTATATGAAGTGAATTCCCAATTGTTATTCTGTAATTGTTTTTAAGGTAGTCATCAATTGTACAATTATTGTGTTGTAATCCTATCAAGGATTTGGATAAAATTTACCCTGCTGGCCATGTTCTTTAACTAAAAATGCTAATGCAAACCTCAAGTTGAGAATTTTAATATATTGATCTATCAGTGGGCAAATTGCAGCCTAGCAGAACTGCACGATACTGCAAGTCAAATAATTCACAGTATTCAAAGCAATATTTGTGTGGACACAACTACTCTAGACCTAAAGTGTCAACCTATGGTTTCATTCATTCCATAAATATTTACTGTGTGGCGGGGATTGCACAGGAAATTGGAGACTCTGTGGTAAACAAGGCATGGCTTTTGCAGGTAGTATATTTATTCAAGGAAATACTTTGCTTTCTGAAGTAAGAATGATTCTTTAATGGCACAAATAAATACATGTTACAATTAACAATCAAACTCTTTCCAGTAGTTTTCCACAGCACTTTTTTTTTTTAAATTAAAGTTTGAAACATTAATATCTTTGCCTAATATCTCTTTCCTAGTAACTACCAATGTCTTATTTGGGATGTAGAGGAAAGGGTTAAAATGAGAATTTCCTAACATCCTGCTAAGAACTCTTAAAATAAAGTATATGATACATACTTTCTAAGGAAGAAAGAGAAATGGCATTACCTAATTTCAGCCTTCCTCTGAAAAGTCATAAACTTGAACTCTTTTTTTTTTTTTTTGGACTTACCACTTCCAAGTAATAAAATCTGTACCTCTACCTTGCCTATACATCAAGGAAGTGTCAAGGAAGTAGCTCAGGTTAAAAAAAAAAAAAAAAAAAAAAAAAAAAGCAAAAAACAACAAACAACTTTGAAATTATTCTTGATTCCTCTCTTCCTCTCATACCTGATCTCTGACTCCTTAGGAGAACCTGTTAGCTTGATCTTAAATAATAATAACAATAGTTGTTGCTTTCTACATGCCAGGAATCATTCTCAATGTTGTACATATATATTCACTACTTTAACCTTCACATAATCCTATGGGTTTGGCACTTTATCATGCCCTTTTTATAAATGAAAAATAAAGCAAAACAAAACAAAACAAAAAACCTGAGGCACAAAGGTGTTAGGTAACCACTCTAAGGTCACAAATGGAAGTAGAGGAGCCAGAATTTATCCTAGATGTCTCATGCCAGAGTCCATGGACTTAACTGGGACCAAGATGGCCATATAGTTTCCCTCTGCATGACTGAACTCTAGACCGGTTTCTTCCAGACTGCAGGTCCCTCACTTCTCTTTCCTTAGGGCATGTTTTAGAAACTTGTAACTGCAAATTCTTTATCTCCTTGAAATGTAGATAAATCTCCTCCTGGTCTTTTGTTAGTTTTGCCGCGAATCCCCTTCTCTGGGATGGGGGAACCCTCCTTTTGAAATGTGATCATTGACGGAGATAACACCTTCATCTCCCAGTCTCTGTGTGAGGCTAACTTTGATTAAGTAACAATTAGCAAACACAGATGGCCAAATCACCAACTTCCCTTCTTGGACTTTTCCACTAGCTTATCCCATCACTTCCATTTTTTTTTTTTTTAGCAGAATTTTGTTCAATCTCTCTCTTCTATTGTAATAGTCTTGAATAAAGTCTCCCTTGCTTATTGCACTGTCCAGTGCAATTTTTCTTTGACAAATGTCATCCTAATAATTTCAAAATTTAACCTGAATACAAGCCTTCCTTGCAATCTAATCACCCTGATCTGAGCCACCATCATTAGTCTTCGATTGATCTTCCGCCAAGTTCTTTCCTCCTTCAGTCTCTTTCAACAGCTGATAGAGTGATCCTGTTAGAACCATGTCATTTCTTTGCTTGAGTGTCCGTCATACGTCGAAATATGGGCCACGATAGTCTAGTCAGCCCTTGCATCCATACCCTTTGCCACATGACTTTACATTTCTTCCACTAGAGGTGGAGTGTATCCTCTGGCCTCTTGACTTTGCACTCAACCATGTGACTTGTTTTGGCCAGTGAAATATTAGTGGGAGAAATACAAACAGAACCTTGAATTGTCCTTGTGCATTTGAACTCACTGTCATGTATCTCTAGCATCACTATGAAAAGAACATTTTTTTCACAGTTCACTGCTTTATTCTCACACTTGGGATGCCCTATGGCCATGGAAGGGAGAATATGGAGAGGGGTAACCCATGTGTCTAAGAGACACAGAGCAGACCTGTGCTCTTTATCTTGGGAAGAAGTTCATTTGAGACCAGCTTAAACCAGCTGAACAACCCAGCCAAAGATCCTTGAGGGAGATTGGATGATGGTTGCTGAGCTAATAGAGTTAGGAATGATTTGTTACACTGAATTGTTGTGACAGTTGCTGATTGATAAGGCTACTCATGCTCCTCTCCCTGTCTCACCCAGAGTGAGCTGGCCTCCAGTGCCATCCCAGATCTTGGGCCGCCACCTCTCTAACCCCATCTCCTGTTTATGTCTCTTTCACCTGCTTCACTCTATCAACACTGATGCCCTTGCCCCTTCTCAAACAGGAACTAAGAATGCTCCTACCTCTGGGCTTTGAATGTGCTATTCTCTCTGATTAAAATTCTCCTCCCTCAGGTGTCTTCACAATGTGTGCCCTCAATTCTTGTACTTTTACTCAAATGTATGGGGGCCTCTCTTGCCCAGCCTAAGATTTTATACCCCAATGACATGCCTGTTTTCCTCTCTCCATGGATTTTATTCCTCACCATGTATTACCATCTAGCGTATGTGTTACCTTGATTCTTGGCTGATTGCCCATTAGAATATGCTTCATGAATACAGGTTTATTTTTTATTGTTATATTTCCAGAACCTGAAACAGCAAATGGTCAATAAATACCAGTTATAAGAATGAATTTATGTGAACGTCTTTTTTTTCTGTGCAAGTCAGGGTCTTTCTACTCTTTCTGATTCCCAGCTGCCATAGACACTCTTTCCTCATAACAGCAACCGCCTGCCCACTCTTGTAGACTCAATTTTATGTTGGCTTCTCATAAGAAATCTGGGGAGAAATAAACTGAGGAGCCTTAATTCAGCTGGAAATTCAACAATGTGGGGTTTGGTTGGACTTTTGATCTTGTTTCTTTAAACAGAACTCATTTATGCCATTCTGGCCACTGGGTGCCTGTCTTTTTCCTTCAACTGAAGTATCCCTGATAAGCTAGAATTTAAGCAAGATATTGTTTCTCTCAACCTTCTCTGGCCACTCAAACCTCTTTCTCTCACCCATCCAGATATTGGACTTCTGCCTTTAAACCAGCAGAGCAGTGAAGATGAAAGGGAGCCAATCAGCATCTGCTTTGCTGCCTCAGAGCACGGAAGCCAGACTCTGCAGTTTCCCAGGACACTTCTCTCTGGCCTTAGAGGAGCAGATTGTGAGAGGAGTACCAATTTCGTGTGTTTAACATGAGTCAAGTACTTTTACATACACTCTCTTGTTAATGTTAATCCTCCTAATGACAAAATGAAAGGCAGTTTTATCTTTGTTTTATTGATGAGATAACCGGCTCAGAGGAATTAAGAACAAGCCCGGAGATCACAGAGCTAGTGAGAAGCTGAGCCAGTATTTGAACCTAGAAATTTCTTATCTCAGTCTCTTTTCTTTTTTCACCCGATTGTGATTGTTCTAATCAGCTCCCGTCCAGCAATTGTCATTTCTCTTCCTCTGTCCTGTAATTGTATTATTTGATTGATTCTTGGTTTCCTCAATTGACTATAAACACGCTTGAAGATATGGAATGCGTCTTTTTTATCTTTCCATTTCCCTTTTTTTAACTACCACCAAGGAATGAACACAGTATTTCATGAAGTAGGCTCAAATAATCATCTCTTACCCAAAAAAAAAAAGAAAATGTATCATATCGCATATGGGTAAATATCTTAAAGATATAATTATATCTTTAAATAATATATATATTTGATATATCTTGAATATATCAAGATATATATAGTATAGTATAGTATATATATATACTATATATAGTATAGTTCTAGCTCTTTTAGGAAGCTTTTGAAATATTATAGTATGCTATATTTCTTGACTTATCTTGATTGGAACTACTGTCTGAGGCTCCCAAGAATGAAAATTAATAGCAATCATGGCATCCTTCTCTTATACCCTGGCCTATAGTCATCATAAATGAAAAGTATTAATTTTTTTTCTGCTCTTGCTTTACTACTCTGCTATCATTATTATTACTTTTTATTTTTTTTCTTAATTTTCTGGAGTATTGAGTCAACAGTTTGGTGGCTCTACTCTTTGCAGGCTATCCCCTTAACAAGCAAACAATTCAACTAATCGGTTACTAGGTATTAAAGTCGTCTCGGTTTTGCATTCAATACAACAGTAGTTTTTACAAATGTTCCAAACTGAGAAACTTCCAAATACAAAGAGCATCAGTAAATGCAAATTACTGTTCATCACTGACTTCACATAAATTGATAGGATCATTACTAATAATTGGTGGTTTTAATTATCTTATTACTTGACATTTTGAACTTAAAAAAAAAATACTGCCTCACGTTTAGATTGTTGGATCTGAGTAACTAAAAATGGGCCCTAGAGATTCACTCTCACTGATCTGACTTTCTATTAGTCCCATCAAACATTTGAATTTACTCTGGCATCTTCTGAATGCCTAGAAAGACTTGAACACAAAAATGAATACTTTATCTTGGATAATTCATTTTGGATGTTGGGCTTTGTTTGCTGCAAAGAAGTTTTTGAAGTGTCTTATGTGTCTATCCTGTACAATTTAGTCTGCAGATAACTGTAATATGGGAAAATATCAAAAGTGAATGTTTTAGAGAAATAATACCTTTTTCTGAACAAGTGGAATTGCCTGTCCTTGAGGCTTTTTATCTTTATGGCATGTCAAAACATTTCAATATTCACTGACCTTTCAAAGTTTGTAGTTCTAGCTCTTTTAGGAAGCTTTTGAAATTATGTAATACTCTGTACTACATTTTACCTTTAGTACTAATAATTCATGTGAATCATGTTCCTGCACCTTATTTTTCTTTTTATCCATTTCCAAGTTATATAAGGAGGTATTTCAAAATCTTAACCATTTGAAGAAACAAATTCAGGGTATGTCAGTTATTTGGAAGGAAAAACAATGAGATGTTTAGTTCTTATTTTCTCGAATTTCTCATTTATCTGGTCAATGGAAGACTGGAGTTTTTATTGAAAGGATGTTATCTGGGCATTCCAGCAGTATAATCTGCAAAAATATTTTATTGCTGTAGATGAACTCAGGTGAAGGATACTCTGCTACATTTAGGATATGCCAAATTAACTGCACACCAATTAATCTGCGATTTAGAGAAATCATTATTAGTTACAACACATTACTCCTTCGATGAGAAGAATATGTGTGTGACATTTGCTGTCTATATCTCAGTCAGGACATGCATCATAGTACATTTGGCAGCATCTGGGAGAAATGATACATTTTAAAGCAATTCTATAATGTGGCACTATAAATGTCTGCAGGTGTCGGTCTTTGGAAATGTTACCTAGTTTCAGAAGCTAATTTCTTTGCATATAGCACCCCCTGCCTTCAGTAAATGAAAAACATATGTACAAAATAGCTTCAAGGCAGCTTTGTTTATGCAATAATGGTGATGCTTAAAAGACTTTTATGTCTTCTGTGCAAAACATAAGCTAACCTAAATAAAGAATTAAAGTGTTGAAAAAAATGGAGAGAAACAGAGAACACCCAGAGACAAACAGAGAAAAAAGAAGAGACACAGAATAAGAGTGCTGTGTGAGCTTTGTGCATCTTTCTCTTACTAAGCTGGCTGCCATGTAGCTGAATAGGTCGGTCTAGTATTTGATCTCTCTCTGGAAAAACTGGCCGGATGCAGAGTTCAATTGTGGCATCTCTTTGCATGCCGTCAAATTCACTCACTGAAACAATAGCCTTTCTTCTCCTGTCCACACCAGAGTGACAGACAGCTGCAATTAGTATCTGTGGGTAGAAGAATATGGGATTAAAAAATCAATGATTCAAGAAGGAGAGATTGATGCTGACACTTGCTTTAATGTCAGGGGACCTGCAAAAATGGAGCAGCATGAGAAGGCGATCATCTTACTTTGATTTTCTTTAAAGGCATATTTTATAATGATTCTGAAAGGGAGGAAAAGACAGGTGTTCAATGAGGGAGAAGAGTTGAATGTAGGGGTGGGAGGGGACTGGGGAGATTATAGCTTCACCTAAATAGTAAAAGTAAAGTTCTATCTCTCTTCTCCCTACTTTCCACAATGTGGGTGTTATTAACCGTTCTTTTAGTGTCCTTTGTCCAAACTGTGGGACACTAGAGTGCTGGGACAGTAGAGTTGGAGATATGGTTGGATGTAGCAGAAGGATATAGTATGGCTTTCTGTTCATTGTCCATGATGTCTTTCCTGGAGGCAAGAAACAAGAGGTAAGCAGACACCAAGAGACAGAAGTATAACAAAAAAAGAAAAAGACATGGGACTAGACTTGAAAGAAAGAAAGAAAAAAAGAAAGAAAGGAGGAAGATGAGAAAGAAAGAAAGAAAAGAAAAACAAAGAAGGACTAAGTATTTGATACATGACAGAAATGCAGTTTTGGAGAAAGTGCAGTGCTTGAGAAATAAAGCATTTGGGACAAACGCTTTCTGTCAGTGGGGCTTCCCCAATGTCATCCAGTCACTGGCCCAGCTTTGCAGCACCCACGAGCCATTGATAGAACAATCAATCCAAATAGAAACAAATTTTTGTTTGACATTACCTCTAGCAAGAAATAGTCAAATGGAAATCAATAGAAGTGTGTGCCGTTATTATCCCTAAAACCTTTTCGGCGGTGTTGTTTGCTTAACGGTTTCAAAGCAATTCAGAAAGAAAGTTCTTAAAACATATGCTTCACTGCCACTTACATTTTTGACATAGCTTTCTGCCAGATTAGATTATTTGATTGCTTTCTTAATGGTATTCTTTCAGAATCATTACGAAACCCCCCCCCAAATGCTCCTCCTGGAGTGCTCCCTCTTTCAATTCCACCAAGTACCTGGAACTCACCTCTGTTGCTGCACGCGACATCTTGCATTGCAACCCTCTCTTTAGCCTAAAGTGAGTTCTTGTGACATCACCAAGGTAATGACGTAGGTTGTTCCTGACTTCACTCCTCCTCACAAGATGAACAATGAACAATGATTGGAGAAGCAGACACCACTGAAAGAATCCAGAACACAGAGGTAAGGCAGAAGCATTCCCTGCACCACAGAAACCAGAACAGATTGTAATACAACATTAAGAAAAGTGGATACACGCTGACCACATTGCTACTCGCCCAGGCCAGCACAGCACCTCGAAGAGAGGTCTCCCCTAAGCCTCAGTTTCCTCCAGTGGTGAAAAAGAACCTGGGTGGGGGAAGGGGAGAGGGAGGGGGAGGGGGACTAACCCCAATGGAATGTGCTGGGCTCAACCGCGGGGAATCTGACTGTGAAGAAGGGGGAAGGGGCTCACAGCCACTGTCACACAGACCTTGCTGGACCAAATTTGTATCTGTATTTTTCAAGGATTAATTCTAATTAGAGGTTTTGCTCATCTCTAGAACCCCGTTGATGGTGCACTCTGTTCAGGTAATTCTGCAGCGGGCAGATCTGCCTGACTCAGACTCTCAAACAAGAAGTTTGGCTGACCCTAAAGACCAGTTTTCCCATGCCCAGGCAAGGTGATAAGTCAAACCCTCACCGTGGTGGAAAGTGCCTTTTGGCACCATCTGACCAAAAGGGTTAATAACAACTCCTAGAAGCTGTGCGGCCCAGTGGTGCTTGAGCTGAGAGGCAGATGAGCAGAGCTGATGGTCCCAGAGCAAAGCCATTACCAGGCATGGAGTGGTCCCATGTTATACAGAGGCAGGGGATTAATTCATAGCTAAAGCTGACGGTAGCTCTCCACCCCTCACAACCAGAAAGCCTATTTAGGAAATTGAGACTTGCCTAGAAAGGACTCTCCCCTTCCAGCCTAGGCAAGGGATCTGAGACATACAACCACACACAGTGGAGAGCATTTTCCAGCCCCATCTGACTGGTGGGGCTGGAGACAACTCCTAGAATTTGTGCAGTCCAGCAACCCTCAAGCTGAGTGGTGAACAGGCAGAGCTGATAGTTTGTAGAGCAAAACCAGTGCACAGCTGAGTCAGGAAACTCGGAGTATAAGTCAGCTTGAATTAAGACAACAAACAACTTTACTGCTCTAGAGCTGTTCTTCCATTACAGTTGGGAAAGAAACCTAATTCAAAGCCCTGTTCACTGCTTGATTCAGCTTCAGCCTATCCAACCAGGGACCTGAACTAGAGCACATGGAAGCTTCACAGATCATTCAACAGCCCTGTGTACAGTGACACTTGAACAGAGAGTATGGTTCATGGCTTCCCTCATCCACAGAGCAAGCTGGTGGATTCACCTGACCTGGGAATTTAATGTACACTCTGGATTGATTGGGGTTCACAAGCAAGGAGCTGTATAGGCCCTCGGTTTTGTCTTCATGCTCTGCCAGGGCAGGAAAGCTAATTCGTAGTTTCATCTATTTCTGAATATAGTACCCAGTCCTGACCATCTAGTAAGCCTGACCAAAGAATCCAGGTAAGCTTGGAGCCCAACTTAGAGCCTCATTTGTATAGGGAACCAAGCCAGTAATCCTACCCAACTGTTTTCAGCCAGTGGCACAATCCCCATCCTCAGAACTCAAAGAGTTGCCTTCCTCAAAAATAGACCATAATAACAGGCCCCAACTGACCAAGGACATCATCAGGAGATACATGCAGTAAGAAGAATTAAGCTTATGGATGAACTTTCCCTGCTACAGCAAACTTATAAAACTCTGGAAAAGGGACTTGATTATTCAGATTTGCAGACACCAACATAAGTAATCAAGGATCATGAAAAATTAGATAAATGTGACACTACCAAAGGAAACTAATAAAGCTCAAATAACTGACTCAAAAGGAGTAGAGATCTATAAACTGTCAAAAAAATAATTCAGAATAGTCCTCAAGGAAGTCTAGTGAACCACAAAAAAGCACAAGGAGACAGATAAAAAAAAAATTAGGAAATCAATGTATGAACAAAATGAGAAGTTCAAAAAGGAAATAGCAACCATCAAAAACAAACAGAAACCATAGAGTTGAAAAATACAATAACTGAACAAAAGAATTCAATAGTTTAAAAAGTTACTGTAAGCATGCAGAAGGAAGAATCTGACCTGAAAATTTAGTGCACACTCTGGATTGATTGGGGTTTACAAGCACGGAGCTGTATAGGCCCTCGGTTTTGTCTTCGTGACCTGGAGGATATGACATGAGAAATGACCTGGAGGATATGACATGAGAAATTATTTAGAACAGCAAAGAAAAGAAAGTGAAAAAGAAAGGAAGAAAGCTTATGGTAGTTATGAGACACAAGGGGAAAAAAACAATATTTATGATTGGGGAACTCCAGAAGGAGAAGAGAAAAAGAAAGAGACAGAAAGTATGTTTAAAATAATAACAGGCGCACCTGGGTGGCTAAGTGGATTAAAACCTCTGCCTTAGGCTCTGGTCATGATCCCAGAGTCCTAGGATCTAGCCCCATATGGGGCTCTCTTCTCAGCAGGGAGTCTGCTTCCCAACCCCCCTGCCTGCTTCTCTGCCTACTTGTGATCTCTGTCTGTCAAATAAATAAATAAAATCATTAAATTTTTTAATTAAAAAATAAAATAAATTAAAAATAGAACAACCATATAATCTAGCAATTTCACATCTGGTAATATATTCAAATGAAACAAAAACATTAACTCAAAAAGATATCTGCACCCCCATGTTCATAAATAGCATTATCTCCTATAGCCAAGACAAGGAAACAACATAAATGTCCATTGATAGAGGAAGGAATAAAGCAGTCATGGTATATATGTGTGTGTGTGTGTGTGTGTGTGTGTGTGTGTATACATATGGAATATTATTCAGCCTTAAAAAATGAGGAAATCCTCCCATTCATAAAAACATGGATGGTCCCTGCAGGCATTATGCCTAGTGAAATAGGTCAGACAGAAAAAGACAAATACTGTATGACCTCATTTATCTGTAGAATCTTCAACCAATCAATCAACAACCAACCAACTAACCAACTGATCATCTGAACAACTGACCAACCAAGCAAACTCATAGAAAAAGAGATCAGACTTGTGTTCTCAGAGGTGGAAGGTAAGGGAGGGGTACTTGAAGGAAGGTGGTCAAAAAGTAACAAACTTCCCTTTGAAAGATAAATAAGTACTAGGAATGGAACATACAACATGATGACTATAGCTAATACGACTATATGACATAGAGGAAGGTTGTTAAGAGAGCTTAAGAATTCTCATCCTAAGGAGAATTTCTTTTTTCTCTTCTTCTCATTGTATTAAATGAAAAGATGAATTTTGGCTGAATCTATTGTCGTGATCATTTTACAACACATGTAAATCTAGCAATCATGTTGTAGAACTTAAACTCACACAGTCACATGTGTCAATTATTTCTCAATAAACCTGGAAAAATAGTGGGTTCTGATGGATGAGGTCTGAGGCTTACTATGCTTTTTATCATGAATGATAAAAATCTTCATGAATGAGATACAGTTAAGTGTTCAACCTATGTAGGGTTTTTTTTTCTTCCTCCAGATTAGTCAACATTTTCAATTACTTAATAACTAAAAAGGGACATAAGGAAACATTCAGTATCATTTTCTAAGGTACCTACATGTCCCTCTGACTTTTTTTCTCTCCACTCCTCCACTGTGGCTGTCTACTTTATAGCTCTTTGTGTTACATTTTCACCATGGGCAAGTAAGAAATGAATTGAATTTTAACTGTGATGAACTGCTCGTGACAGAATAAAAGGACATTTTAAAGTTAAATGCTAATATTATCTTTTCTCATTATTGGGCACATTAGGTTGTCCAAATTTTTGTCTAAGATGTTTATCATTATTAGTTATTCAAAAACAATGCACAGCTATTCGCTCTATAACTGATGAGACAGTAAATCTTCTAATGAAAAGGCTTCAAGCCTGACCATTAAAAAGGTACTTAGTTTGAACTCCATTAGCAGTAATGAATGTGTTCTTTGACACATGTAACTTTCAAACCATACTCATATTCCACAAGCCAAACAATTTGACACATTTGGTCATAGAGACTGAAATGTAACATCTACTAGTTTAACTTCTGTAGATGAAATAAAAATATTACCTACTATTTGGTGTATTGAAGACATATGGAGGCTATTTGCTTTTAAAATATTTTATTATAATTATTTCTTAATTTATATTATCATCTATAAGTGCCAACATTAGATTTTATTAGTTGACCATCCACATTTACTTAGCAAAGAGCTACATGTTTTACTAATATTAATACTAAACCTCAGAACTTCTGCCAAGGGAATTATCATTTCCTGTGTATAGACTGAGAAACTGAGGGTCAGGAGTAGGGAGTGACTCGATCAAGGGCATTTACTAGTTTGCTTCCTTCTGCAGGACAGAGTTAAAAGCTTGACTTCAAAGCCAATAATTCTCCCGCTGCATCCACGGGCCTGATTTCTTAGTAGGAGAAGAAATGTCCTATGATCTTCTAGGCCAAGGGCTCTGGAATGCTGGTGGAGCCTTATCTTCAGAACATGAAGGGGCTTGAGACAGAGGGGTTGTGCAGTGGGAGAGGTCAAGAGGAGTGAATATGCCTTGGTGATGACAGAAACTGTGACAGGGTAGGTTGCTCATAGTCTGTGTGACCAGGGGTAAAAGAGTCTGTTAGGAAAAATGGACAAGATAAGGAGCAATATTAAGAGGCCCAGGAAAGTTGACCAGCATGTATTGTTGATGTTGTGACTTAGCAGGAGGGAGGCATGTCCACAGCTCAGGGTTGGATGCAAGTCTCACTGGACCTTCATGCCCCACACCAGTGAGAAGGTGTGGGTTACAGGAGTATTGTAGTAGTGGAAATGCTATAGCAATTTATTTTTAATGTTTGGGGATTGTTTTCCTCTTCTACGTCTTAAGGAAATAAGGTTCTGGTAACTTTCCTAAGTCTTCAGAATTAAGGAAGGGCTTTTGTTTCACCTCAAGTTTAATTTGGATACAAGTGGACCCATATAGCCTTGTAATTGTTCAATAGGTATTATTTAATTCTGGACAGTGAGAAGCACTTTTTGAGATTAAACCCCAGAGAAAACCATTAGAGAGCATTTACCAGCAAAATTGTTGTTGGCTGGGGTCAGGGGGAGGTTCTTGACACTCTGGGCATCAATTATACTCTTTGATTTCCTTATATCTCCCCCCAGTCACCACTGTCTCTTCTTCCGACGCAAGCCTTTGTCCAGAAAAAGGCAGCATATGTTGCACAAAGATGCTATGACTTCCTTTTTATTTTCTATCTCTGAAGTTTGAGTAAGTAACAAGGGGAACTGTAACCATGGAGACAATGACAAGCAAAGGCAGAGAACTGACTCTGTGAAGTGGAAATGACAGGAACTCTGGGATGTGATGAACATGCACTTGCAGAGTTTATGACCATCCGGTGGAGACCCAGGTCTCACCAGGAATGCACTCTGTGCTTTAGAAAGGCAGATTTCAAAAAGTTCAAAGAAAGGGCTTCTGAATGCAGGTGGTAGATTTAACCATGCATCTGATCTATTCCCTCCATAAACCCCACTTTAGCAACAGTAAACAGATTTTTTTTTTTTTTTAACTAGACATAAACCCACTAGGATAGAGGAAATAGAGAAAAATAAACACCAACAAACTTTTAGGAACTGAAAAGAAATACACAAGTTCTAACTAACCTGACAGGAAAAATAAAACAAACAGAACAGAACTATAAAGCCAAACCCTAAATCAACAATGACAGGGAAGAGGCAGCAAAGCAACAACTTAATTTTTCAGGTGGCTTAGAAACTGGGAACACCAGGTATCATAGGACACCTGGGAAAAAGTGTTCAGCTACTGAGGACTGATTGAAAGCTGTTTAAGAAATTGGGCTCAGAACACTCTTCAATGTCTGTCTGACCATCGGCCCATGTCTTGTCAGAGACAGAAGCTTCATTCTTTGGAGAGGTTAAAACTGAGGTTCTACAGGCCACAGTAGCCCCCCATGGTTGAGGATGAAGATGGGTTGAAGATGGGGATACCATTCCAAAGCAAAAAATAAGCATAGGCTAGATGCTAAATATTCAATCCCTTCCACTTTCAGCACCACTGGTCTTTCCCCCTGTTGGGTTCCAAAAAGGTTGACTCGCCATCATCCCTGCAAGCAAAAGATCAGAAAATTCTTTTTCTGTGAGAATCTAAAAAGCTCATGAAGAAATATTAAATCATACTTATCTTAGTGTTTCTCCAACAAATGGCCCACCCACATCAACAAATCACCCCCCAGTAATGTCTTTAGTTACAAGCACCACCTATAGGCTCAAAGTTGCCCATTGACTTTTACTCCCTCACTCTTTAAAGGAACAGATAATCAAGGATTACTGGACTTCTGAGAAAAATCTGCTAACATGAGACACAGAAACCAAAGTAAATGAAAAGATAAAGAATCTTGGAGGAAAACAGATACCATGGAGGAGGGAAACAAATCTTCAAAAATGTGTTATTAATAACCTCAGAGAAGTAAAGATATTTCATCCAAGAAAGGAGTGAGCATATTAAAGAATCATTCGGGGGCGGGGGGAGAAAGAGAGAGAGAGTTCTAGGAAATAACAACATAAGAAAGGAAATTGAACATTGAATACAACAGTTAAGAGAAAAAAATTGAGAAAATCTCCCAGAAAGTAAAGTGAAAAAACAGAGAAAGAAACAAAGGAAAAAAATAAAATTAGAAAATCAGTTAGGAAGATCTATTATCCAAAAAGTAGATGTGCTACCAAGACAGAAAAGGAAAACAAAGTTGTAAATGACATAATTCAGGAAAATTTCCCTGATGTCAAGGACATCAGCTGCACGATTAAAAGATCCCACTGAGATCCCAGCACAATTAAAGAAAGTCAACTCACGTGTCATTTCCATATTTCAGATCAATGGTGTAGCGTTGAGTGTGTTAGAAACAGAGCAGGGAGATAATTACATAAATGGGAAAGGGATCAAAATAGCTTCATAATTTTTAGTAGCAAAGGTTGATGAGAGAATGCAGCTGAGAAATGCATCCAAAATATTGACGGAAAATGGCTTTCAGTCTAGAATTTTATGCCCAAACAGTCAATTAAATGGTATAGAAGAATAAAGATATTTTCAGGTATACAGGATCTCAAGATATTTACTTCCTTTCTTATGAAATTGTTATAAGATATGCTTCACAAAAAAAAAAAAAAAGAGTAAACCAACACAGAATAAGATACTAGATAATCGGAAACAGGAGCACAAACCCTGGAGAGAAATTTAAAAATCCTCATCTAACTCTTAATCTCAGGAAACAAACTAACAGTTGCTGGAGGGGAAGGTGTAGGAGGGATAGGACCATTGGGGGATACACATTGGAAAGGGTATGGACTATGTGAGAAAACATAAATAAATAATAATAAATTATAAAAAATAAAAATCCTCCTCTGGGGGATGAATCTCAGACTGTCAGGTGTGCCCTAGGCAAGGACAACCTGGTCTGAAGTCGTGAGACTGAAAGTAAAAATACTGAGGCCATCGATACCACATTCTTGGCTATTTCGCTGCCATCTTATTTTTATGAAACTACAAGAGAATGTGCTCCAGTGGGTGGGGGGAGCAGGGAGAACCTAGAAAGGGAAATAAGATCTATCAAATGGGTAAATAGATAAGCCAACCATGAGAAATGCAGAGAGAGTTCTTAGGAGAGCAGCAGGAAGAGTCCCAGAATGAGAATTACTGGGTCAAACTAGAGCGTAGACAATCCAGATAGAAGAAATCTCTAAAAGAAAAGATTCCAAGAACACTTGATGAGGTTACATGATGCAGTTAATCTTTCATCAAGTACTGTGACGCTAATCATAAACATAGGAAAGTAAAACTTAACATTGATTTAAACCCAAACTATCATTCAACAACACCAAAAGGCAGAGGGAAGGAAATCAAGGGCAATGAGAGTGTTAGAGAATTAAATCCTCCTCGATTATAATAATACGTCAATGTATAGTGTCTCAGAGAGATCAAAAGAACTCTCTAACCTTATAAACGAACAAACAAACAAATAAATAAAATATATAGATAGATGCCTAAATGTCAAATGAAATTTTCCACCCCAGGAGAGAGGACTCCTACAGCAGGGGTGGGAAAGGATATTGGCCAAGAAACCAGGGTCAATATAATCAGGGGTATGTTATGGCCCAGAGCTAATTGTTCTCATCTTTTCCATACTCCCTGTCTAGTAATGTAATGCTAATTGCTTCAAATTAGCCATGGTGGGAGTGCTTACACTGGGGAACTCAGGGAATGCCTTATACCTTTATTCCCCTCACCCCTCACGCATCCCCTCACACACACACCCCTCTGCAACAGAACTAGTTCTTTTTGTTTTTATTTTTTAAGATTTTATTTATTTATTTATTTGACAGAGAGAGAGAGGGAGTGATCACAAGTAGGCAGAGAAGCAGGCAGAGAGAGAGGAGGAAGCAGGCTCCCTGCTGAGCAGAGAGCCCGATGCGGGGCTCGATCCCAGGACCCTGAGATCATGACCTGAGCCGAAGGCAGAGGCTCAACCCACTGAACCACTCAGGTGCCCAACAGAACTAGTTGTTAAATATTTACTGGTAGTCCATTAACTGTACACCTCCTTGATTTTTATTCACAAATTCATAAAACATGTGTAGTTCAGCTAATAATAATTAATAAATAATTTATAGTAATAAACATCAAAACATTCCAGGAAAATATTTTTACAACCCTGTGTTCTAAGAGTCTTAAGAATATTGATAACTCCAGAAGAATTGAAGACTATAAAAGTTATGCTAATATAATCACACATTATTCCAGTGAGGAAGGAAAAAGAAGGCACTTAAATTAATGCAAATCACAGGGAGCTTTTATGATGAACTCAGAATTTTTAATGATCTATACAAATACAAATGTTGGAAGGAAGGCTATAAGATCATGTATGATTATGGGAAAAAGCCACAATGCCAAGAGAACAAAACAAGTTTAAAATAAGCTCAGGCTTCCTGAAAAACTTATATTTAACACAAATCTTTTTCAACCTATTTATGAAGTAGGAAAATACACAAAAGAGTAGGATGTCTTTTTTTTTTTTTTTTTTTTTTTTTAGAAGATGGTCTTAACATATGATGGAAAAGAGTACAAAACTGCCCAGCTCTGCTGTTACTGAGGTAACCTCCATGGAGGGAAAGAGCAGAATATCACTTTGGGAATGTTCCGTGTGTCCTGCAGAAGCTAAGATGTGAGTGATACTCGGATGTTGTATCTTGTGACCTGGGACGAGGCACAGGCTCCTCCATCCAGACGCTAAAGGGAACATAGTGACTAACACATAGACTGTCAGAGATAATCCGACCTTACCACTGATCTGTCCTCTTTACTCAGTTTCCTCCTTATAAATCCCAAATTATCCGGAGGTCATTCAGTCACGTCAGTCACCTCCCTGAGCAGGCATGGATGTTTGGGCAAGTAGCCCCATATTATGTGATTCAGAGAGCAAACAAACAAACTAACAAAAAAAAAGGTGAAACAAAGAGTTAATAAAGGCGATTCTGTTTCTGTTCAGTGGTTAAGCGGACGATACAGTAGTCTGGGACAATGAAGAGGATTGTTGAAAATAGGTCTTTTGATTCCATAATTTAAGTGCTCAATGAATGAATCTTAAGTATGTCCTTGGTACTGACTGTGAAACTTTAACAGCATTTAACACTTTAGCAAATTTAATTTGCATTTCTTTCCTTTCTGTTTAAGAATCTTCATTTACAGAGAGAATTTCAGCCTGGTCATTATCGTTAAAAAAAAAAAAATTAATTTCATAGTGATAGTATCCTGTTTTTCTCTGGAAAGAATATTTGAAACAATTACCTTTCCATATCATGAACTCGATAAGGAAACAAATATATTCTGCTGGGACTATGGATAAGTCCTAGGTTCAGTTTTGTGTGTTTCTATGAAGTCACTATTAGGAAATAGCACTGCTTGGGGCACCTCGGTGGCTCAGTGGGTTAAGCCTCTGCCTTTGGCTCAGGTCATGATCTCAGGGTCCTGAGATAGAGCCCCACATGGGGCTCTCTGCTCAGCGGGTAGCCTGCTTCCTCCTCTCTCTCTGCCTGCTTCTCTGCCTCCGTGTGTCTCTCTCTCTGTCAAATAAATAAATAAAATCTTTAAAAAAGAAAAAAAAAAAGGAAATAACACTGCTTAAAAAGATAAGACACATTCCCATTTTTTTTAAATCTTTTTTTTGTGTATCTTGCTTTTGCTTACTGAACCATTTATGATTTTTGTTGATTATACAATAATTTGAAGCTTCTCACAAATACATTTTTTGTTACCATAACTCCAGCCTATAAAGGAGTCATTTACCTTGCTGGACACTTTGTTCGCCTTGGGTCTTCTGAGAGCGAGCTGGTGAAGCAGGAAAATGGGTTCAAGGACCCTGAGCTGAGGAAGCCCTGCACTGCAGGTGTGATCACGCTTTTTAGAACTTCATGAAGCTATTTGTTTGTCTTGGTCCTTCTGGGCTGCTATAACAAAATTACCATACTCTGGGCATTTATCAACAACAGATATTTGTCCTCACGGTTCTGGAGCCTAGGACATCCAAGATCAAGGCACTGGGATTCTTGGGTCTGATGAGAGCCCCACATTCTGGTTCATAGATGTTGCCTTCTTATTGTGTCCTCACGTGGAGGAAGAGGCCTAGCTGTCCTCTGCCTTTTGAATGAGGGCACTAATCCCATTCTGAGGGCTGCACCTCATGACCTAATCACCCCTCAAATGCCATCCCTGAAAACACCATCTCTTGGGAGATCAAGTTTTTAACATATTAACTTGGAGACAGGGAGGACACAAGCAGTCAGTCTATCACATTTTATTTTATTTTACTTTGTTTTATTTTATTTATTTTTAAAGATTTTATTTATTTATTTGACAGAGAGAGAGATCGCGAGAGCAGGAACCCAAGCAGGGTGAGTGGGAGAGAGAGAAGCAGGCTTCCTGACAAGTAGGGAGCCCTATACAGGGCTCCATCCCAGGATTCTGGGATCATGACCTGAGCTGAAGACAGACGCTTAATGACTGAGTTACCCAGACACCCCCATCTGTCACATCTTTATAAAAACAAAAAGCTTTATGAGAAGAGGGAGGTAAATAGCTCTGCTAAATTCCTTTCTGTTAACTCTTTACCTGAAGAAGTGTAATACTATTATATCTCCATGTTATACAACATGAAAATAAAACAGAAATATAAGCTTTGCCTTCAAAAACTCACAATCTACTTTAAAACTCCCTGAAACCTTAGAAAATGATTATTACACACACACAACATGAATAAATGTAAAGGCTAGGATATTTAAGGAAAAAGAATCTTAGGCAAAATTTTTATGCTTGAGATCCAATTGCTAAGCTTGACCTAAATGAACTTAATTATTCTTATGGGTCACTCTCAACTAATTCCAATCTTTTAGGCTAGTAAGACTACTTTCTGCAGAGAAAATAACTTTATCTTTCTTAGCAACACAATTACATTATTATGTTTTTTTTAGAAATAGTTCATTAAGAAGGAGACAAAGACAAATATCACTGATTTGAAACTGTTAGTTCAGAATCACATGGTATGAAATTGAAAACATGCATCGACTGAAGATTATAAATACGCTAACTACTAAGTGGAAAATATTATTTGCCCTTAAAATAGTAGTTTCTGCTCACTTAATAGGGCATTAGTAAATAAAGTCACAGCCATCCATGATGCTGTGTTACTGGTTGTGTGTTATATGTGTCTATCTGATGTGGAGACTAGCTGATGTCTTCACGAAAAATTACGGAAGGGAAAGCAACATGAGCCGCAGTTTAGAGAAGAAGCAGAGAGGAAAGCAAGACTCTGGGTCAGAAAAATCTGGTCAATATTCAGAGCTTCACATCTTCTGGCTGTGGAACGTCCATCAAGGTTCTCAACTGCCCCAAATCTCAGATTTCTTCTCCTTCCTTTCTTTCCTTCTCTCTTTCCTCCCTTCCTTCCTTCCTTTCTTCCCCTTCCCGTCTTCCTTCCTTCCTTCTCTCTCTTCTTTTCTTTCTTTCTTTCTCTTTCCTTTCCTCCATCCCTCCTTCCATTCCTCCATTCTTTTGTCTTCTCTCTCTCTCTTATTCCCTCCCTTCTCTATTCATTCCCTCCCTCCTTTCTTCTTTCTTTCTTTCTTTTTTTTCTCTTTTCTTTCTGTCAATTCCTTATCGGTAGAATGGGACAACTCTTCTGAATGACATTTGACTTTTGGTGAGAAGGAAGCAACAAATAGAGCACACGGCATAATGTCCGGGGATGTAGGCACTTGGGTTTAGTTCCCCTTCCTGACTTAATATTGGTGAATTTTGCCTTGTGGAATTTAACAAAGCAATATGCATATACTTGTCTATAGAGCTCAAGAATTTTTACTAATTTCTCATTATTTTTATATAGAATGGGATGTTTAGAATCGGACAGAAAACAAAAAACATTTAACTTTTTTTTTTTTCAATTAAGAGAGTACCTGTCTAAGAGAAATAAAAATCCAGATCCAGTTAAGGATTATATATTATTATACACAAAGATTTATTCTGGTCCTTCACTCTTCCATATCCATCTCAATGCAAATACATTATTTTCTAACACATGTACTATGTTTCTACAAATAGTGACCTCTTCATCCATTTTTTGATTGTTTTGAGTTTATTATACTATGAATATTGACAAAAATCCCAAATGTATTTATTCTCAATAGTTATAGCAACAGTTAACATATTAAAGTTTTTACTATATATCAGGATTCCCATGTCCTAATCCTTGGCATTGGTAAATATGTTAAATACACAGCAATTGGGTATTAAAGTTGCAGATGGCATTAAGGTTGCTAATC
Source organism: Mustela putorius furo (assembly GCF_011764305.1). Classification (NCBI taxonomy): domain Eukaryota; kingdom Metazoa; phylum Chordata; class Mammalia; order Carnivora; family Mustelidae; genus Mustela; species Mustela putorius. The sequence goes on from NW_025421402.1 coordinate 14,588,221, forward strand.
AGCTGACCTTAAAATTAGGAGATTATTTTGGATTCCGCTGTGGGCCCCATGTAATGACAAGGGTCCTTTAAATGTGAAGAGGAGTGACAGAAGAGTCAGCATTGCAGTAATTTGATGTGAGAGAGACAAGACCAACCACTAGGGCTTTGAAGTTGAAAAGGGGCAGGAGCTGAGGAAGCCAGCATCCTCTAGAAGATAGAATGAGGCAAGGAAACAGAATCTTCAGAAGGTCTCCAGCAAGGTACACAGCCCTGCTGTCACCTTGATTTTAGCTTAATGAGGCATTTTTGACTTCTGAACTACAGAACTGCAGAATAATAAATTTGTGTTGTCTAAAGCCATTAAGTTTGTGGTAATTTGTTATAGTAGCAATAGGACTATATAATATGCAAACACTCTTCTGAAATATTTTATATGTATTAAGTCATCGTATTCTGAAAGTAATCTTATAAACCAGGTGCCTGGGTGGCTCAGTCAATTAAGTGTCCGACTCTTGATATCAGCTCAGGTCATGATCTCAGGGTCATGAGATCAAGCCCCAGGTTGAGCTCCACATTGGGCATGGAGCCTGCTTAAGATTAAGATTCTCTCTCTTCCTCTTGCTCTACCCCTCTGCTCCCCACTCTCTCTCTAAATGAAAAAAAAAAAAAAGAAAAGAAAAGAAAAGAAAAAATAACCTAGGTCTTAGTATTATTCTTTTCCTTTTATGGTTAAGAAAAAAATTTAAAAAGAGCCGAATGCATAAAGAAGTCAAGTAATATGCCAAAGTTAGAAAGTATTTGATCCTAAGGGATTGATCTTCTGGTTCCAAAACCTCCATTCTTAAAACAGTACAATACGCTGCCTCTCTTGACTAAAATACATTTTTAGGTGGTTCATGAGGCCCCTGATGCTTTTCCATCGATGTCAGTGATCTAGAAAGTGTTATCTGCCTATCATTAAAAGAAATAATTTTTACCTTACCTTAAACTTTTTTTATGGTTCAAGCACATCATAGGCATATTAAGATGGGTTAATGTAAAATTATTTCAGAATAAATTAATCTCTCAGTCAAATGGCAATATAGTATCCATAGTTGGTGAGAAGCAGATTTATGGGGAAAGAATGGGTCCCACGAGCTCTTCTCCTTTACCTTGTTTCCGTCTCTCTTTCTGGTTCTCTGGCTCTCTCTGGCTCTCTCTCTTTCTCTCACGCACATAATATACATTTCCCCCAAGAGTAATTAACATATAAATGCAACAAAGCCGCTGCCCTCACCAGGGGAAGAGGCCAAGGAAATTATTTTGTAATAAGGCAGGGGGAAGGGTGAGTTCGACTTGACAAGAGCTTGTGTGTCTGAGATGGTTGACCTTGAAGCTTTCCTACTGGACTTCTTAACACCCTGTCAATCCTCACCTGTTGCTTGGGTTGGGTCTGCACTTGTCATCTGACATCTGAGTGTTTCTATTTCACCACATTGTGAACAATCTAGATAAACATAGGTGAAACAAACAAAATCCCAAACACTTATAAGAGTCTTTCAAACATTTTCATGAGAGACATTGTACTAAAAAACGTTTTAAAAGAGAGAGAAAAGGAGATACCATCTATTTTGTGCTACTCTCCCCCTTTTAATAACCTTTGACCTCTCTACTCTTGAGTTTACAATGCCATTGGCCATCTTCATGGAAAAATGAACCTTTTTTTTTCTAACATATCACAATTGTTTTAAGTTAAAAAATAAAGAGTAAATAAGAATTAAAAATAAATAATATCTAAAAATATTTAAATTTTTAAAAATTATTTTCTTTATATATGTGTATATACTTTAGTGGAATATGACAGAAAACATGTATTTGGCAACTGTGCTGAAATGAAATAAATAGGAAATGGCGAACTGTACCAAAAATTAGTTTAAAATTCTGTACCAGGCTTTTAGATCCCCAAGTGATGGCAGAAATAGCCTGTGACTAGGGAGCACGCCCACTTACTGTGACAACACTGTCCTGAATGGAAACCAGAGCACTTTGTTGAAGAACTAAAATACCACTATCCCTCACTGGACAAAGACAACACACTTTTTACCTGTAAGAGTATTTTATTAGAATCATTTCTCTGCACTACAAGTCAGTGACAGGTGTTAACCAAGTCAGTTGGCAAACATTATTATGTTTTTTAGATAGGATGCTTCTAAATGACAGTTTCATAATAACCTAAAAGAGCACATAATACACAGGCAAGCCCTATGCTAAATTATTAAGTAATAAAATGTTGCATGATTTTAATATTCCCTGGACTACCTGTTATGCCCAGGTTTTCACATCTGAGAGACCACCAAGGAGCCAAACACCGATGCAATCACATGAAGGTTTATTTGACGAGCTTAAGCTTGGGCCCAAGTATACCGACACAGCAGAGTAGGGACTTGGACCCTGAACCAGATTACAGTCTGAGTTTTTAAAGGCAGAGTAGGGGTGGACTCCGGGGTGGGTGAGGACAAAGGGGATTATGGATGATGTAAGTCTCTAAGGAATCAAGGTCTCCAAGACCTTGAAGGGCTAGCTATTGTTGGGAGAAAGGTTATTCATTACCAATAATAAAAATCTTCTTGTGAGACCCTTTGGATGTATATCAGTGGGCCATATACTTGGGAACGATTCTCGACACTGTCTTGGAGGTTTAGAGATAAAGGAATTGTTAAAGTAGACTTACAGGATCCTGGTCGGACCTGTTGGGGTAGGGCGTTTGTCAGGCTAGGATTGTCCTTAGTAAAACCTCAAGGTGAGGGCAGTTAAGTCCCCAGGGGAGAGCCACTCTGTCTGTTTCAAAGGCTTGTCAGTAGGTAAGGAATTTTAATGATTTCCTTCAGCCTGTATCCTACATCACATAAACCTGAACTGGGATGGCCTTAATTTTCTCGGCCTCCATATTTCCCCCTGAACAATTTTGACCCTTAAATCTATAAGGTAGTTGAAGGTGGAAGGTCTCATCTTCTGTAACTTCTTCCTGCTGAATAGGGGCATAGAGTTGTCCCTACCTACTCGGGTCAACGCTGGTCAGTTGGAGTTATGAAAGACAGAGGCAGCGGAGTCCAGGGCAGACTGCCCAGGTGATCTTCCCAAGTGGAAAGGATCATCTGTGGAAGTTATGACAGTGAAGGAGTTGAAGTCAGGTGAGGAGACATGGGAGAAAATAGCAAAACATAATTAGTGTTACAAAAAGAAAATGAAGCTCAAATAAGGTGTTTTTTGTTTTTTGGGTTTTTTGTTTGTTTGTTTTTTGTTTTTTGTTTTTTGCTATTTGACAAAAAAAAAAAAAAAAAAAAAAAAAAAAACCTTTTCCAGTCCAGGAGTTTAAATCAATCATTAAAGGAGAGAGGGACTGTTTAAAGTGCTAACCTAAGTAAGTCAGAACCCAAGAAATATTTTGTGATAATCTGGAACATCAAGATGGCTGCACTTATATCAGGGCTAGACTCAAGGTGGGTACAGCCTTGTTTTTCTTGGCCTCCACACTACCCATCCTTTTTTGTAGATTCTCCCCCAAACTACACTTTTTCCCCCATTCATGCACACATGTACATATACATGTTCACATACACACTCCTGAAAGATGTCGATTTCAAATACTTTTTCAACTTCCTGCCAATGGAAAATTGCTCTCAGGGGAAAACTAAACTCTAAATAACCAATCAGACTGTGTAAGTTATAACACTTACAATATCATAGAGTTGTTACTTCTAGTGGTGTTTGTATTTTGCCCTTAAAAAAGGGGGAAAGTGCAAGGGGAGGTCCCAAATGAATAAATGTGTATTGGTGAGATCTCATAAAGCAAATTGCAGGTGAGATCCTTTTTTTGTGTAAGGGCTTCCTTCCCTGTGACTCTGAAATCACACAATTTAAAGTGACCATCTGTTTTTAAAGCATTCCTAGCTAAACTGTATGCATAATATGGGCTCTCTTGTTAAGCACAAGACTCCAAAATTGTAGATCCTGAGTAGGACTGAGTATCTATAGACAGTTTAAAATACACCACATATAACTTGATCAGCAATGCATTATAAAGACACTTCAAAGTAAACAGAAATCACCCATAAGGCAGGTATGAGGGATCATTTAATTGGCAGTAAGTTTAACAAGGGTCAGTCCCAGGCAGCGAAGACCTCTTGATTGGACCACATAGCAATACACAAAAATAGATAAAAGTAACAATACAAAACTCAACCATATATAGAGCACATAGTATAATTTTATGTGCATTTATATTAAAAAAAAAATTCTGGGGCACCTAGGTGGCTCAGTGGGTTAAAGCCTCTGCCTTTGGCTCAGGTTATGATCCCAGGGTCCTGGGATGGAGCCCCACAATGGGTTCTCTGCTCGGCAGGGACCCTGCTTCCCTCTCTCTCTTTGTCTGCCTCTCTGCCTACTTGTGATCTCTGTTTGTCAAATAAATAAAATCTTTAAAAAAAAAGAACATAATTTCTTAATGCAGAAAATACGACCCCTCACTTTATTGTAAAAGGTGGGAAGACATATCAACCTTATATACTTTAGCAATGTGTGTTTTTACTTATACTTTGAGACCAGGATTAAAAAGTAGCTTGCATATGTATTTCAAAGTATATTTTGTTTTCATTTTAATCAGCAATTCTCGTTTTTAAGTCATGAGATGAGGGGTCTGTATTAATTGGATAGAGTATGACAGGAGAAAATACAGAAATAGTATGTTTTTTAAACATGTTTTAAAAAGAATTAACCAAATCCTTTTCGACTATAACTTGGTTTCTTTAAGGCTTCATTTATTTCAGGCTAAGGTTTTATGAGCATCTACCAATTTATACTTATCTTCGTGAGAATAGAAATTGATTTTCTACTATAGGTGTTGCTTACTCTAGGGAAAAGACACATTCTAGAAAGAGAGTTGCTGGAAATGGTTTTTTGTAATACTTGCATTTTATTTTCCCCTTGACATTCATTATAAACTTGAGGACTGGATGACAAAATATTACCACAAGAAAAAGTCAACTCAAACTTAGTCTTTAGAAAGAATATTTTTTTCTAAGAAAAAAATACTAACTTTAATGTATAATTGCACATTAGAATTTGGGATATATTAATTTTCACCTGCTGCCTTTAAGGTGACAAAATGGGGGTTAGAATAAAGAAAAGGGACTACTAGTTGTTGAGTTCCTCTATGCCAAGTGTCATTACATACCTCAAAATGCATGTAAGTTTTCTGCAGATTGAGATCTTGGACTAATTGCATCATAATCAGATGAAATGTTATGTTTCAAGGCTGACTGTAAGCCTACAAAATTAGAATCAAAGTCTTTGGGGGATGGGGCTGGGAAATCCGCATTTTTAATGAGCAGATCTGGTATTTGTTAAGCAGTCTTAAGTTTGAGAAGCACTGATCTATGTTGGGGAGGTTCCCCCCTTTCTAGGGAAAAATTTTCAGAAACTAAGTTATTGGAAAAGACCCTGTTTACATAATTTAAGGTCTTAATTTTTAATTTCTTGACTTCTTGCATGTGAAAAATTTCTGGGGGCACCTGGGTGGCTCAGTCATTAGATGTCTGCCTTCGGGTCAGGTCATGATCCCAAGGTCCTGGGATCGAGCCCTGAATATGGCTCCCTGCTGGGCGGGAAGCCTGCTTCTCCCTCTCCCACCGCTCCTGCTTGTGTTCCCTCTCTCACTGTGTCTCGCTCTGTCAAATAAATAAATAAAATCTTAAAAAAAAAAAAAGTGAATGAATTTCTGTTCTTGAATTGTAACCACAGAGCTCGGATCTGGTAGGGAGGGTATATGACTACAACTGGCTGAGATGTTATCTCGTTAATTCCTAACTCAGGGAAAAGAATTGCTCTTTTTGGGGGGAGCAGAACAAAGCTAGAATGCTGAGATCTGCCTAACTGGATTTCCCCATTTTTTTTTCAGATGAATGGATCTTCCTGGGGTGAAACCCGAAAGCAGACCACAAAAATGATTCTGAAAGGTAGCTAAATCTAAACACTTTGATAAGCCATCAAAGGCTGATGATATTGTCTTTTACTAACATTCAGCAGAACACATATTGCTACATACTAGGAACTGATCGTTCAAAAGCCAATTGATGTCACAGACAGTGCTAAAGTGGTTCATGAATTTGAAATGACAACAGATGCTTTGAAAAAGGCAAACCGGCTGGATTTTGATTGAACATGCTAATTTTCAAAAGAATATTTCCTAAGCTCGATTTTATACAGTATAACCTGTTAAGACTATTTGGGAATCACAGGGGCTGGTGATAAAATAATATTGAGCTCAATTATCCATTATCAGAGGAAAAGAGAGCATCATCCTCTTTGTCCCTTTGCAGGTTGATTTGAATACACAAGACCACAGGGGGCAGTGAGACAACTCAGAGGACAAGTGGCTGTGGCTCAGGGACCGATCAGAGTGCGAAAGTGACAGAATTTGGGGAAATGTCCCTGCTAATTTGGTTCTGCGTTGAGATTCAAGCTTTAATTTCTACCACTTGAGAAAAGAGAGTTAAACAAACAGCCTCTGTCCTTAAGGCAAGATTAAATTGAATCCTTTATCATGGGGATCCATAGAAGATGAGAGTAAGAATTCTCATCAGTCAGTTAACTTTAGAAAATATTGAAGTGTAGGATCTCATGGTAGAGAAATGTTTCCTTGTAGCCAAGTTGCCCTCGGCTGCTCAAAGTAGAGATTCAGGACTTTTTGGATTGATTTCAAATGGATGGTACTACTTGACCTCCCTCTGCTCCAGCATTTTAGAATTTCTTCTGATTAAATCACCAGTGAGAGGATGGCCTCGTGTACCAACAACAGTGATAGGAGTGTCGGTGACCAAATGTTTCCTCCTGTTGCCTGATATCTCCTCTGTTGGATCTAATCCTTTTGGCTCTTCCTCTGGTACAAATTTTGCTTATGCTTTAACATTCTTCACAACAGGGATTGCAATGACTCAAATGAGACATGCAGCTCAAAAATAGCTTTAAGGGGGGCGCCTGGGTGGCTCAGTGGGTTAATGCTGCTGCCTTCGGCTCAGGTCATGATCTCAGGGTCCTGGGATTGAGTCCCACATCGGGCTCTCTGCTCAGCAGGGAGCCTGCTTCCTCATCTCTCTCTCTCTACCTGCCTCTCTGCCTACTTGTGATCTCTCTCTGTCAAATAAATAAATAAAAATCTTTAAAAAAAAATATCTTTAAGGGTAGTTTTGCCAGAAAACTTGGTAATAGAGATAAATAATACTTGTAATATTTTATAAAAAATCAAAATAATACCAAAAAATTCCTGAGGAATAAAATATCAAGATTTTAAAGAGAGTCTATTGTAGTTTGTTTTTCTGAGCCCAAATTACTGGGCAGTAGGCATCATCCCTTTCCATTCCTCCTGGCCCCAGAGCCATTGCATTTCTTTGTCTCCCCAGACCTGCCACCAGGTAGATTTGCAAGAGTTGACAGTGACCTGCAAACAGAGGGGGCAAACATAGGGTTTATATATGTTTTTTCATTGTAGGGCTTTATTGTTTACCACTTGGTTGCAAACATGAGAGATTACTGGGTAAGTGAGTGTAGGGCTGCACTTTTTTTCTGTTTTTCTATTTGTCTCCGACATGACACTGTTAGTGTCTTAAATTATTTAATATACAGCTAATGTATAGCCATTAGCCACATCTGATGTTAGAATGAAGGTACTTGAAATTTCAAAGAATTCTCCTGTTTATGTTTTTAACAAGTCATAGTCTTGCAGTTGAATTGATTCCCCACTATTTAATTTGTATTATGTTCTTTGAAATAGGATTAAACACCCTTCTCACAAATCCAAAATCTGGATTTTGTGTTTTAAACTTAGGAATATTATATCCTGATTGACAAGCAGTCCAAAAGGTTGAAAGAACTAAAGAATTTCATCCCTACTCTGGGCCAAAAGATCCAGCTTAGAAAGCTGCCTGTAGAGGAGCTTAAGAGAGATTTACTGGAAACATTTTTTTTTTGGCTTTTAAAGCTCTTTTTAATGGGTAACCTAAATGCCATTTTAGTATAGAGTCTGTAGACTTCTAACGGCCGTACCAGAAGTGCCCCTTCTAATTGGCTGCTTAGATGCTAAGGTCACACATATCAATCAAGACAGCAGACATTTTGGAAATGTATCGGTGGGGAAAGTTAAGACTGAAAGAATCATTAAATACTTTTCATAGTTTTCTTTCTAAAAAATAGTAGAAATCTAATCTCAGAGTTCTCATATACCTGTTATTTTTCTGATTAATTTTAAAGATTTAACTCCTTTCCTATAAAGTTTTCTCAATTCAAGAAAGGTAATAACAAGTGCTCCTTGCCTCCACTTTAATGTGAATTTTGTTTAATTTGAAAGGTGTTATAATTAAATATTAAAAACATCTCATCCAATGTGACTATCTGAGAATGCCTACTTCCTTTGGGGAGCAGATGGAAAGCTAATGCAACTTTAGATGGCAGCCATATCAATCCTTTACAGGTGACTAAAATTTTGAAGATGAGAAAACTCCTAGATCTCGAGAGTTTCGAGGATTTCTTCTGCCTCCTCCTCCTCCCCGCTTTCCTCTCTTCCCCCTCTTCTTTTTTCTGTTTTGATTTGTTGCCATTTGTTTTTAATTGGGATTGACCTGAAGATATATGTCTTAAGTCAACGTAACAGGAATGTAAGTACCTTAGTGTGAATGAAGAAAACCCATTGGCTGTTTGCCAACAATAGAAGAGAGGAAGCCAAAGCCAAAGGTGGCAGAGATGTGCAGTAAAGTCACGAGGTTGAAATGTGATTGTGGACAATCCCTTCCTTGTTTGAATCATGTGAATGAAGACTTCCAAGTTAAACCCCAAGGTTTATTCTGAGGAATGAAGGGTTAGCTTGAAAGGCATGATATGGAAATTGAGAACAAGGGAGTTTCCGACAATTTAAAGGAACACTTTCCTGATAAGGTCTTTGCATACCTCCCACTCCGTTATATCATATACACAACTAACTGCCTAAATCTCTTTAAGCAGTATTCCGTTTTTTTTCCTCCTCAAGAAGTTGCGTAGACAATAAGTAGAACAGATTGGACCAGTCTAGCAGGCATCAGGTGAAAAAAGCAAAATTATTTTTACCCTTCTTTGCTGACATTCCATGTCATGCTCTGGAAGCCATTCTGATTTTTTGTGAAGTTGCAGGTGTTGTTTCCTGTAAAATATAAAACATATACATATTTTCAGAGAGTTTAGTAGGTTCATGTTTCTTATTTTTTCTCAGCAAATAAGAAAGATAGGTAGACAAGAAAATTCCATAATGACCAAAAGCAAAAGGAGAGAAAAAGTAAGATAAAGAGGAGTAAGAGAGACTATATGAAGAAGAGAGCTGACAGGACAGCTCCTCTAACCTATAAATCTTTTATTTTTTTCCGTATACACCTTGGTATTGAAAATGAACAGCATGAACCTGTGTTAACCCAAAACAGCATGGGATGTGAAACCAGAGGGAGAATTTGAAAATATGTCTTCTTAAAAAGGATTCCTGGGGCACCTGGGTGGCTCAGTGGATTAAAGCCTCTGCCTTCAGCTCAGGTCATGATCTCAGGGTCCTGGGATCAAGCCCCACATCGGGCTCTCTGCTCAACAGGGACCCTGCTTCCTCCTCTCTCTCTGCCTGCCTCTCTGCCTACTTGTGATCTCTGTCAAATAAATAAATAAATAATCTGAAGAGAAAATAAAGAGGATTCTCTTCTTTTACTGGAAATATGCTTTGAACACCTCCCTCTTGCTGGTTATCGGATTCAAATGTGCTTTTTATGAACATCTTTACAACCTATCCCAACAAATATATTTAAAAATTAAAGGAAAAAGTGTCTAAATTTCTCTACTTTCTTTATGAAGGAGAAAGTCAGGCTTTAGTTATTCTGACAGGGAAGTGTAATTCATATGTCACTAGAGGAAACTATACCCCTAACAGTGTGAATTTTTAATTCTTTCCCTCATTCTCTCTCTTCCTTTCTTTCTCTCTTTCTCTCTCTCTTAGACACACACACACACACACACACACACACACACACACACCCTGCACAATCTGAACAGGACAATTCCTCATTTTAATTTTCACATTCATTCATTTTTCTCCCCTTAGGTAGTAGGTCAACACTACTACCTAACAAGGAATTCTGATCTAGGCACTGAGGATAAAGTACTGAATGAAACATTACTATTACATTCCAAGAGGTCCTAATCTCTTTGTAAGCAGGGATATAGTATGTCTGGGTATATGTGTGCCTGTTATGATCATCTGCATAAAATAGTTTCTTATACACAAATGTTCTTCAATAACTACAAGTGAATTAAATTTGTTTCATTGATTTTATAAACACTTCTATGTTTATTCAAGGAGAAGATTAGTGATGATACAAACATTGAAGACATTCTGATTCTTAGTCAAAGTTCTCAAAATTAAATTTTACACCATACATGGTTTCCTATTAATTTAACAACTATGTATTGAGCCCCTATTATATTATAAATACTTACACTTAATATACCGTGATACAGACACACGTGTGCCTATGCACACCACAGATACACTCCTTGCTTCCCTGGAAAGATAATATGCTTAATGAGTCCATTTTCCTTTCTGAATGCAAACTAAGAATAAAATAATGTGAGGCAGTACAGAATAACCCTGTCAAAGGACCAAACAACAATGGTATAAGATGTTCAAGTATTTTAAACAGTTGCCAAATACTAGAAAATATATCCACCAATTGACTGATCACTTTGTGAAAACAAAAATAAAACCGAACGTTAAAATAAAGATAAAAGGTTATTGTACCTCAAGATTACCTTTCCCCATCTACTCTATTATACGCTCCCTTGTTTATAATTGTAGTGTGATTATATTTAAGCTTTTAGTTATTACTTTTGGCTTATTTCCCCACTGACAAGTGAATATTGATTTAGAACATGTTAATCTCAATGAATATGTTTCATTTCTTTTTCTTTTTTTATAGACAAAATTGACACCATGCAAAAAAAAAAAAAAAATTCAAGCCTGTTACCGTTCCTCCCTCAAAATCTAGAACAAAGGAAAGAAGGGCATTATTCCCTAAAAAACCTGCATAAATCAATGCACATCCACATTAAGGAAACTGCATTTAGCCAAGCTGCTGATGGTAAGCAGGTTTATCTCGGGGCAATAACATTTGGAAAGAGACAATATCTTGGCTTTTACCAGCGACAGAGGGAATCCTTTGAGGCTCTGAGCTCATGCAGAGTAATTTCCAATGAACCCATTTCAATAAATGAGTCTTCTTCTTCTTCTTCTTCTTCTTCTTCTTCTTTTTTTTTTCATTTGAAAGCTGAGGCCTTCATATCATGGTTTCTTTTCATAAGCTTCTGGTTACTTTAGTCCCTTTGTTGGTGTCTTACCTTAGATTTCAAATCTATCGGTATGTGTTAGACACGTCATCATATATATTCCAAAGTTGATTGGGAATTATTAAGAAATACTTCCAGCAATATAAAATACCATAATAAAATTGTGTCAATTAAACAAAATTAATAAAGTAATCAGCTTAAAAATTATTTTTAACACATTACAAAGAGTAAAAATTTCTGATCTCTAATTGCTCTTACATCAACAAAATGCCCATTAGAAAAAGTAACAAGCAAAGGCTGTGAGCAGACAATTCCTGGAAGGGGAAACACAGGTTGATAACCAATAAAAAATGTTAGTTCTCAGTAATAATCAATCAATGCAATTTTAAAGCAGCAAAATATACTGCCTTTAGGCTAAAACAACTCCAAAATTCCAGAGGCAAAAAACCATGATGATTTATTTCTTGTTCTTGCTAAATGTCATTCCTGGGTCGGGAGGGGGTTCTATTAACACCTTCTGTACCTTCAGACAAGACCCGAGGTGGCACAGAAACTATGTAACTTTGCTGGCCATGGCATAAGAAAAACAGAGTTTCTCCTGTGACTCTCCCTGACTATTAAACGCGCTAGTTCAGAAATGACACAGGGCACTTTGACTCAAAACACATTCAAGCAGGACTGGTTAAACCGTACCAGCCTCCAGAATTGGTTAAAAGTTTAAAAGTAACAAATATATGATGAGAAACAAGAGTGACAAGTATATTGCCACTCCCTTCTCCCCTTGAGTTTTCTCCACACTGTGGTATCATTTTTAAGTTATATCATTCATTTACTTTTTATTTATTGTCTGCTACGGGTCCCTCCCCCTTCCTCACGCAAAGGTGAGAACTAGGAGCAGACATTGTCTACCATCATATGCCAGACACCTAGAACATGATCTGGGTATATTAACATGATCTGGTATATTAATAGTTGCTCATTAAATAATCATTAGAAGAATAAAAAATGTATTCTTAAAAATCTATCAAGTTTTTTAAAAAATATTGTACGTATTTGTTTGTCAGAGAGAGAACTTAAGCAGGAGGAGCAGCAGGTAGAGCAGGCAGAAGGGGAAGCAAACTCCCTGCTGAGCAAGGAGCCTGATGTAGGACTTGATCCCAGGACCTGGGATCACGACCTGGGCCAAAGACAGATGCCTAACTGACTGAACTACCCAGGCTTCCACAGTTCTCTTTTCTTTCTTTTTTTTTTTAAACATAAGCCCAAATGCTAGCAAGAGTGAAATGTGATGCATATTTATATATACAGCTTGCTAATCAGAAATTCAGGGTCACACTTTCTGGAAATCAATTGGGCAATGTGTAACAAGAGCCTTGAAAGATACAGATACTTTGTTAAAGTGATTTCTCTCCTAAAGTAATAATCATAAATACAAGAAATTGTTTTAGAGAAAAATAGTCAATTTAGAACCATTTAAAATCGTAAAGATTTAAAAACAATCTAAATTTCCAGTGACAACATTATGGTCAAATACATTTGGTTTGTCTACTGAGATATTTCCTATTCTATGATTCAAAATTAATGTTATGAAAAAATACTCCTAATGCAGTGCACATGCAGCATAAGTCAGTATATTAACATATACATTAGCTAAAGAAGAAATGAGGGAGAAATTTCCGGAGCAGGTGCAGACAGAGCTTTTGTTCCCACCTTACTTTTCTATTGCAAATACTTAGAATGGACCGATAAACTAACAAATCCATAATGGCACTAGAAAATAAGAGAAACACATTATTAAACTCCAACCTTTCAGGAAACATAAAAAAAGGGGGGGGACAAGATATGAGTGACAAAGAAAGAAGCATACCCCAAAATATGCACACAAGTGAGCTGTTGTCAAGATGGAAGCCATTCCAGATATCCTCAAAGTAAAAAAGGAAGCCTATAAGGAGCAGTGAGCCTTGTCTGAGTGATTAGAGAAGAAAATCACACTGTCTTCTTTTCCTCTCCCTTCTGATTGTTAAGCAATTAACAACAGAATCATTTGATCCTAGACTACAGCAGTAGTCTTGCAGCTCTTTGACAGGGTCACTAATCTCTGCAATTCCTCTAAGGATGTAGAGTTGGGGCGCACGCTGACAGTACTATTTCGACTGAAGCATGAAGAGTGGGAAGTTCCAGAACCTTTTTCCCCCCTTCCTAAAATGATAGCTCTTACCCAATAAACATGAATGTACTTAGCAACCTAGTCTCAAATTATATAATAAAAATAAAAGAATAGAATTATAAGGATAAATTTTAAAATACAATAATGAAAAATAGTCCCACTATAAACTCTGGGCTTGGGAAACAGACACAGAAGGGATCTATAATCCGTCTGGCCCCAGAAAGATTGATGTGAGCCAAGACTCCGTTTATCACCTGACTTTCATAAGCCCTACATTGACTTGTGCACTGTACTGGTATTTTTGTCATTTCAGTGCCAGTATTTAAAAACTCCCCAAACTTCTGGACAATTCCATTTCCCTCATGCACAGTTACCCTAGTAAATGGTTTCAAGTCCCTCTGTTAAAGTCTCGGAGGAAGATTTACTTGTGACTATGTTTCAGGAATATTTTTTTTTTCAGTGTTCCAAAATTCATTGTTTATGCGTCACACCCTGTGTTCCACGCATCAGGAATATTTTTTAATAGGACCTGACCTCCCTGTCCATCAAGAAGTTCTGAGACGGGTAAGAGAGAGTAAGTCCTGTTATAGTTACTGAATTAAATCTCTGCCTATCTGACCTAGAATTTTATAATTTAGGTAGAGGAAGCCATAGCTTAGTGTGTGCCTATTTAATTTTAAGGACACCATGATCGATATGCCACCACCAGATGCTATGGGCCAGAATACTCTGATTACCACTTCTTTCCTATGCTTATTACGGTGAGTGCAGCCACTCTGTCTCCAATGGGTTTATGCTGCTGCTTCGACACCACCACTCTGAGTCCTACTGTTCTTGCAAACCACAGAAAACAAATTCTACTGTGGCTTTTCCCCATTCTTATTCGGTTGCTTGCTAGGGTTGCCATAACACCATACCACAGACTGGGTGGCTTAAACAGCAAACATTTATTTCTCACAGCTCTGGATCCCGGAAGTCTAAGATCAAGGTGTTGGTCGATTTCTCCCAAGACGTCTCTTTGACTTGTAGATAGATGGCGGCTTTCTTGCTGTGTCCTAACAGGGCCTTTTCCCTGTGTGCCTGAATCTCCGGTGTCTCTTTTTGTTTGTTTTTTTTAAAAATTTTTATAAACATATAATGTCTTATTAGCCCCAGGGGTACAGGTCTGTGAATCCTCAGATTTACACTTCACAGCACTCACCATAGCACATACCCTCCCCCCTGTCCATAACCCAACCACCCTCTCCTAGTCCCCCGCCCCCGAGCAACCCGCTTTTTGTTTGCTTTAATTTCTTCTTATAAAGACACCAGCCAGAGTGAATTAGGGCCCACCCAATAGTCTCATTTTAACTTAAAGTTCTTGTCTTCAAATACAGCCACATCCTGAGATACTAGAGTAAGAATTTCAACATTTGAATTCTGGGGGGACATTATGTGATCTCTAAAAATTATATTGGACATCTGAAAAAAAAAGCAGCATAGGGCTTTTAAAGGATGGTTGTGTTCCCTGCACCAGTGCATTTCTTATGCATTAATAGTCCTTTGGAATCTTTCTGGGGAAGGTGGTTGAAGAGTGCCTGAGAGCTTGTGCATGCTAGATCCATTCCAACACTCCCACTGTCCAGTTTCCAAAATCTTTCCTATACAGTGTGCTACCACTGAATCCAACTATTAATGCCACTCCCAGGCACTTGAGCCAACATAATCAATCTTTATTTCTGGATGAGTGAACTTAACACTAATGATCCAATCCTATATTTCTGTCTAATAGCATTTGAATCCATTTTGTGTGTTTGCCAATAAAAATTGACAAGGTCTTGCAATTCTTATGGGCTATAATTCTCTAATTTCATGTAAGACCATACACTACTCCATGTAAGAAATTCTGTGATCCAATTCTCTCTATGAACCTGGAAATAAGAGTTTTTCCTTTTGAACAATGCCTAGGTGAGTTTAATCAAATGAGGTCTGATCCATCAGAGAGAAGGAAGAAGGATCTCTTTTCACAAGTAAGATCATTTCAGATCTTGTGGAAGCTCAAAATCTCAGACATTGTTGTTTGTTCAAATATCTTCATTCTACATCTCAGGGTTTTCTAACTTTTCCCCTTACCTTATAAATGAGACGTGTCGCAAGTGATATTTGGTGTTGCAACTCTACATTAACACTTTGGACTTGGGGCCATTGTCAGTCAAGACCATAGAGGATCAGGGACTTTTTAAAAAGCAATTCCATATAATCTTTGTATTCTCTACCAATGCATTTTTGGAGATTTAAAATTGTTGTTTTGGGGTACCTGGGTGGCTCAGTGGGTTAAAGCCTCTGCCTTTAGTTCAGGTCATGATCCCAGGGTCCTGGGATGGAGTCCCACATTGGGCTCTCTGCTCAGCAGGGAGCCTGCTTCCCCCTCTCTCTCTGCCTGCCTCTCTGCCTACTTGTGAGCTCTGTCTGTCAAATAAATAAATAAAATCTTTAAAAAAAAATTGTTGATTTGACTTTTCCCTTGGGTAAAATCTTTCAGAGAAGTCTGAAGAAGGCAGTCTAGGACACAATAGACACCATGGTCACCATAACAAGCAAGAGCTATAGTCACTTTCTCCCCTAGCTCTGTCCAACTTCAACACATTCAGTGGTGGTGCTGTTTGTTAGGAGTAAACAAGATGCCGTCACTGCATTTTAGACATTACTAATGTCCCATTTATAACAATAAGTTAGTTATCCATGTCTCTATCAACAAGTGAAAAACTTATTTCCAGAATCCAATGATGAGGGTCAGTCCATGTACATATTATTAATGTCCTTATTTTACAACTGTAGACACAAAGGTCCAGAGAGTGAGTATTTTCCACCAAGTCTCATACCTCCTAATTGGCAAAGTGGACAATGGAACCCAAAGACTCTGACACTAAGCATTATTAACAAGTCACTTGGATTTGTAACCAGTTATGTCTATTATTTTTAAAACTTCACAAAATATAGCTTTATTCTCAGGTTTGTACCTATGCATCTAAAATCGAAAGAGTCATCTTTTTTATAGCAAAGTAAAGACACATTTTGTTTTCATAATTTAGAAAATACCTTTCAGATTAAGGTGTACCTTCTTTTTTTCTTACATTTCAAAATGTTGCCTTGGTGGTTTGAGAGCCTACATAATATATAGTTTCTTCCATTTTTCCCCCTTTACCAATATTTATAATTATAGCTGTTTACCTATAATTGTTTTTCCTCAAATCACATTATTTTCATATTTCATTTTAAGTATAGAGTACTTCCCGACTTAAACCTATTACAATGATTTAGTTTACTTTCAAGTACTTGAAGTAATTTAAAAATGGCTGAAAAAAACTGACTCAGTTTATTATTTTAAAACTTATCTTTGCATTGCTGGATTTGAAATCTATTTTATGTAGTAACTTATCACCCTGCCGTTTGAATTTTTGTGTCAGGAATCATCTATGAGATCACCCAGGGAACCTTTAAGCCAGGGAGAACAGCAGCAGAAGGGCCCTGACAGATCTGGAGATTACAGTGCACAAACCCATAGGACTAGTTTAACAGAACTTCCCTACCCACCCCACCCACCATCACCATCAATTTGAAAGTAAGACACATTACAAGTGACTCTATGGATCAGTCACATGTTTGATGTGAGCAGCGAGAAGACATTTTGTATGAAACAAATACTGACTGAAAAAAGAAAAAGCATGCACACAGCAAAACAAATTTAAAGTTCTCTATATCTCTGCCTGGCTGACAAAAGGATTTTCTTCTGTTCCTTTCTATTTTCTGTAAAGCTATTAGAAAACTTTTAATAGATATAAAGAAAAACCATTTCTTACCTTATCTCCCCACTCCGCCCCCCCCCTTTTTTTAAAGATACCAAGACACCAATATCTTGTTTTCAAGATATTATCACAGAAGGATTTGGGCAGTCAAGTGTGCTGTCCTTGTTGTTCTGATCCGAATCTTCTGCACAGAGGTACCTTCAAACGGAAGACTAGAAGACTTTCCAGGACAAGTCCAAAATACAGGGAGACCAGGACATCCAAAATGGAATACAAAAGTGGGACACTCACTCACCCTGTTCTGTAGATGCTTTTGCTGAGCTTCCCATTCCAGCTTATGCTTTCTTTATTTTGCCAATTTCTGTTTATTGTTTTGTTTACCTGTTCTTCTAGCATTTTAATTACATTACTTGAAACTCAAAACTCCTTTGAATCTTTCTCGAGGTACCTTCCAAATCTTTAGACGTGCTTCATTTTAAAATTACGTTCAACTTCTCATAGACGAGGCTACATCAGAATGTAGAAATGACCAATCCTTCACCTCCAGCTTACCTGTGACTCATGCTCCTACAGCCTCACCAGCCTCTTAATCATTTATGCCTATACACGTATCAGAAAAGCTAAGGTGCTGTTGCTTTTATTATTTTAGTTAAGATTGAAGAGAAAATAACAGGGTGACATGGCAGAGGATGGGGTCTTGCACAGTACCTTTCACTTGCTCCAGCCTTTTCTTTCTCTGCCACTTCTCTCTTCTTTCTTCTGGGAACACCACCTCTTTATGTCCTATGCAGAACTCTCCTGTTTTGATACCAACCAACCATCTTACTCTGTGGGTCTGTCTTGTCTCATCTCCTCAACTGAGTCCATTTAGCCCCTTTCTTAATACATTGACTCTTTCCCTAAAGAAAACTCTCATGCCAGCTGTACAAAGAGTAAACTCTTTTCACTCTGTTATGGTTGGAGCTACGAAGAATAAGTAAGAAGAGGGCACTTTCAAGAGGGAAATCCGTTACAAGCAAAATAAGTGATTATTTGATTGAAAGTGGCACTTATCATGGATTAGACCATAAACGACTATAATAATACTCATGTTTTATAGACTATCAAAAATAATAGGTCCCAAATTGAATGTGAATTTTCATGAATGGTAAGACTATGATGAAGTGACCCAACCAAGTAGGCATATGTATACATATGTATATACGCATATTGTAAACCAGCAAGTCTTGTCAGTTTTACCATCGACATATATCCTTTATCGAATAATATTTCAATGTCACCACTGGGGCAAATTTATCATGAAGCATGTTCTTTTCTCATCTAGACTGTGGCAATAGTATCCAAGGTGATAGCCAGAGATATCTTCCAGATATAAGTCAGATTACACCATCTTCAGTTTAAATTCTAGGTTTTTTTTTTTTTCATTTTAGTTAGAAAAATATCTAATTTTTTTTTACCAATACTGATAAACTCCAACCTGTGTTTTCCTAATTATCACAATTCATGTCTCACAGAGTTTCCTCTTGTTAACAAAGCTCCAATCACTCATTAAACATGTGGGCTCTGGCTCAACCTCAGAGCCTGTACACCAATGTTCCCTCTGCATGAAATATCATTTCCCCTGACCTTCAAATGTTGGACTCAGTACTATGTCATCTCCCAGAAACTGACATACCACTACTCTCCCAACATTATATTTTATATTTGGAGAAACGTTCATTAGTCAGAATTATAATTTCCTTTGCTTATTTATTACATACCCATTTTCCCTAACTAGAATTTAAGAGAGATGAATTTAGAGACTTTTTTCTTTTTTTTTTTTTTTTTTTAAAGATTTTATTTATTTATTTGACAGAGAGAGATCACAAGCAGGCAGAGAGGCAGGCAGAGAGAGAGGAAGGGAAGCAGGCCCCCTGCTGAGCAGAGAGCCTGATGTGGGACTCGACCCCAGGACCCTGAGATCATGACCTGAGCTGAAGGTAGTGGCTTAACCCACTGAGCCACCCAGGCGCCCTAGAGACTTTTTTCTTTTGTAGTATCTTAATAGTGTCTGAAACATCACAGCCACCCAATAAACATTTGTGAAATAAATGAATGAATGAACAAGCATAGCAAAGAAGTACAAGATGTTAAGCATTCAAGTGGTGTAGCTGGTCAACATACAGAAGAACTGGTATATTGAAAAGAAGAAAAAAATTGAGAGAAGTCTTATAGGACTTGACCGAAATATTACAGAAAGCAAATATCAGTCTTATTGATTCAGCTTTCCAACTTTGCTTATCCCTCAATCATTTCTTCTCTTCAATCTTCTTGCTATTTGTTTGTGATATATAACATTACCATATAGACTATTTTAACTATTTATATAAGGAAGACGTTTCTATAATTTTGGATAAATTCTACATAGTAGGCCATGGAACCTGGAGGAAACTGACTCAAGTCTATTACTCTTTCCATGCAAATAAAGCCTGGAAGGACAAGAGAAACAGCATTTTCAATAAGATATCTGGACGCAGTCCTTTAGGGTATTTTTCTGATGAACAGCTGAGAATCATCTCAACTTGGCTTTATTTGTGCAGACACATCAAAGAATGATTCATTTAAACTATGCTAATGCATATAGATATTTGCAGAGAAGAATGCTGTACAGCTATTAATGTTCTTTGAATCAAAAAGCAGAGTATATTTTTTGTCAACTTGACCGGTTAAAGTAGCTCAGTAATAAAGGATTATCAGTCAGCTAAAATAAAGTTTACTTAGGGATAATAAAATAAGCTTCGATATTGATTTATGAGGATGCGTCAAAAAAGGAAATTCTCTGCAAACATGTGTACTCAATGGACCATCAATAACTGTGGTCTTCTTGCTTCATTTATCCTGGTCTTATCCTAAGTAAAGAGGCTAAAAATAAATATCAGATGCCTAGAGAAAAATGTAAACAATGTGTCATCCTAATAGACCCCTTTACAGATCCCATTTTAAAAACCTAAACACTTACTTGCCATTTAGTTTTTGCTCAACTATATTTATATTTGGTATGCATCCCTAAGCAGTTTTCTCAGGAATATATTTTTAGATTGCTGACAAAAATCTCTATTTCCTATACTTAGTACAATTCAATATGGAAGTGACAAAAATAAAATTGTACCTGAACTTTGGAAACTAAAGATTTATTTTAGACTAATGTATTCAGTTGCATCCAAAACTGTGTATTGGAAATTTAAATTAATAATGACTGGAATTATACTGTTTATTTTATGATATGGCTTCCTCAGAATGGCATAACATTGTTTGAAGTTTTATTTCATTTGAACAGAAAATATAAGAATATATAAGTATGACGTTAAGTGATATTCTGCCCTTAATCCTTATGAAAATTATTTTTAAGATGAGACAGTATTTGTGAAATAATATGGAAAATACAGGGAACAATTACATGAAGAATAATGGTTACAATGTAAATTATTTCACATGTTCCTGAACATCAGAAAAATTTTAGAGCGAAAAATGTTTTTATTAGGTATTGAGGAGATTTTTAAGTTAAGAATAAGTTATATAACATAAAAATTCAGTATATATGCTAATCACTAAAAGAATCTGAAAAAAACAATTATAAGACAGCAAGTTAAACAAATGGGATTGTTTAAATCTAAAAAGGATGGTATAGATTATGCTGAGTGAAATAAGTCAAGCAGAGAGAGTCAATTATCATATGGTTTCACTTATTTGTGGAGCATAACAAATAGCATGGAGGACAAGAGTGTAAGAGAGGAGAAGGGAGTTGGGGGAAATTGGAAGGGGAGGTGAATCATGAGAGACTATGGACTCTGAAAAACAATCTGAGGGGTTTGAAGGGGCGGGGGGTGGGAGGTCGGGGTACCAGGTGGTGGGTATTATAGAGGGCACGGATTGCATGGAGCACTGGGTGTGGTGAAAAAATAATGAATACTGTTTTTCTGAAAATAAATAAAAAAAATAAAATGATATAAAAAAAATAAAAAAGATGGTATAGAAACTAATAAAATATAATTAATATAGAGTGAAAATGTCAAGATACTTTGGATAAGAAGCTTTGAAAATTAAGAAAGATCTTGACAATATATAATTACAAAATTTAAAAATACACAAATACAGTTACAAACTTTACAGGAAAATGGGAAGGGCATATAAAGAAAACATAATCCGAAATTGGACGAGAAAGCACCTACTATAATGCTTGCCTGAGTCAGCACATTTTATTATTCTTCCTTTCTTTTTAGAATTAACCAATCTGACAAACAGAAGAAAAACAAAGCAAAATGTCAAAAGAGCTTGGAAAAGCTGGTAGTTGCTGTTACTATCATTCATACATATATTACAAAAAAGAGGATTGTTTGGCTGTGAGGAAAGTGGCTCCTATTTTGAATTTGAGATGCTGAAAGATATGTGATTTGAAAAGTCAGGTAGGCAGGGCTCTGGTACTCAGGAAGAAGACCCAGGATACAGATAGGCCTGGTAGTTTTCAGAATAGATGGAGATGAGAATGAGAACAGAGGTAAAATGTCTCTTATTTTACTACTCAAAGTGTGGTTCTTCGAGCAGCAGCATTTGGTTCTTCCAGGAACTTGACAGAGAATCAGGATCTTGGACACCATTCTGACCTCCTGGGTCCCAACTGCAGCTTGAAAAGATCTACCAGTGACTTCTATGCACACAAACATTTTTGAGAGTTACCAGTCTAGTTACCAGTCTTGAGAGTTACCACTCTCTACTAGTAGAACGTTACCAGTCTACTCGTCTAACTCTAGTTAGAGTTACCCGTCTAACATGAGAAATGAAGGCTGTGTCTGAGGAAAAATAAATTCTGAGAAGAGGGATGAAAGAACTACAAATATCAATGTAAAACGTTAGCAGAGATTTAGGAAAACAGAGAGACTGGTTTCATGAAACAAAAGGGAGGCTAGCTTTAAGGAAGAACCAACCATGTCCAATACTTAAAAAAAAAAAAAAATCATTAAGATAAACAATGACATGGGACACCTGGGTGGCTCAGTGGGTTAAGCTCCTGCCTTCGGCTCAGGTCATGATCCCAGAGCCCTGGGATCGAGTCCCGCATCTGGCTCTTTGCTCGGCAGGGAGCCTGCTTCTCTGGCTGCCTCTGCCTGACACTCTGCCTGCTTGTGTGTGCTCTCTCTCTCTCTCTCTGACAAATAAAAATCTTAAAAAAAAAAAAAAAAGATATCAATGACACGTACCCCTAACATCTGACCATCGAGCAGTCATTAGGAATGTTTCTGGACCAACTTATATTAAGCAGTGTTAAAAAGAAGCAGATGTCTATGTCATAGTAAGCGATTAGGAATTGGAGAATTTAACAAGACAACTAAAGAAGAGACCACATTTGCAAAATCTTGGTAGTGAAGGTAATGGACATCTCATAGTAACGAGAGAGTTGGAGCAATTTTTTTGACGCAGAAGAATTTTATCTAAAGAAAAAGAAGAAGAAAAGCAGCTGGTTGCTAGACCAAAATCATTACAGCAGAAGAACACATAAGAACAAGATTTCGGGACGCCTGGGTGGCTCAGTGGGTTAAGCCGCTGCCTTCGGCTCAGGTCATGATCTCAGGGTCCTGGGATCGAGTCCCGCATTGGGCTCTCTGCTCAGCAGGGAGCCCGCTTCCCTCTCTCTTTCTGCCTGCCTCTCCGTCTACTTGTGATCTCTCTCTGTCAAAGAAATAAATAAAATCTTAAAAAAAAAAAAAGAACAAGATCTCAAGGGGTTGTTGGCATTGGGAAGAGGAAGATATCACTGCCTCTGAATTAGAACTGAGAGATCTAAGGACGAGTGGAAAATGTGTGTGCTTATACATAATATATTTGCATTAGATGGGAAAAAAAAGTTAATAGAACAAGAATAATTAAGGAGGTGAAGAGGCTTTCCAACTATTTATATTTATGTTTCTCTGGAAAAAGAGTAAGATAGATTATGTGTTTATGAGCCTCAATGCTACAATCAAATTAGTAGAGTGGAAGCCCAGTTCCTCAACCTTTCTTACACCCAATTTTCTAACCTGCAGGATGGGAATCATAACCAAACCTTTATATCAAAAGCAAACTACAGAACGTGTTCATAGGTGAATGAAACTGAAATGAATTACTTCAAGTAAATGGAGAAGGTCACAGAAATTTCCAGTAGCCTGGACAGCTGAGATTGGAAATGGGCAAGACCAATGGCAGATGAGGTACCAGTGTATCTCATCTCCTCCCCACCACCAGATTCATTCCTTCCTCCACTATTCCATCTCCAACCAGGAAGGAGGTCAACGAAGTTGAGAAAAGCTGGAGGATGATGGTTGAAATCTTGAGACCTATAATATTTAGAAACCTACTGATAAGAAGCAACCAGAGAAATAAAGGGAGGTCAAAAGATGGCAGAATCAAAGACAGAAGAATTTTATGAAGAGGGAAAGTAAATGGTCAACCATGGCAAATGTTTCAGAGATCAAGTTAAATATAGAAGTATTTTGGGGGGGTTTCTGTGGTGAGAACAAAATGAATAAATTTACTTGTAGGATTTTGAGGGAAAATTGCAGCATTAGGGCTGCAATTTAGATATGAATATTCACATTCATATGCATATGGATGTGTGTGTAAATGTGTACCTGTTGTAGCGGTTGAAGGATGTATAGTTATAAAATGTAGAAAATACTGCCCATGTAATCTCAAGACATGCAAGCACTACCCTAGGGAGTTCTTATATATTATGACATAAATTCTATGGAATTAGCAATCAAATCCGTAGTGATAATCACTGAAGATGTAAGAATGGATAAACTCTCCAGATCTGAAAATGCCAAAAAAGAACATCTGAAAGGAAGATTTGTAAGCTTTTACAACTATAGTACTCTTCTGGAAATGAACAAGAGATAAATACTATGACCAAGCAATGACCCACCTGCGGAAGGTGAGCTTAACAGGACAAGGTGTGCAGTGAGTTCTGTAGGATCAGCCATGGAGAGACATGAAGAGCGTGCACAGTTGGTATTTAACACATAAGCCAACATAGCTAGAGGCAGTTTGCTGCTCTAAGGATGGCAATGACATGGGTGTTGCTGACACACAGAGAACAAGCTGGGTCGCAATCCTTGAGCTAACCCTTAGACAAATCGGGAGTTACTGTTAGAGCAGAGCCTGTGCTGCAGAGGGACAGTGATGGCTCAGAAGGTATGTCAGCTGGAGAAATGCCTATGAAGGAGATTTCAGAATGAAAGCATGGAATAAACCAGGATAGGATCATTTTCAGCAAGTAGTGATGCTCATTTATTCTCATGAGCAGAGGAGATAGAAGTGTATAGCAAGGACTCCCTGTCACACAGTCCACATTGTTCCATTCTCTCCTCTGAGGCAATCTTCACTAATTGATAATAGTTTCTGATTATACTAAGCCCAGACACATCTGGGATTCTTTCTCCACCTAGTGAGTGAGTGGTTCAGGCAATTTGTCTATTGGAGACAATTTGCCCACAAAATAAAATTTCATTGCCATTCACAGTTTGACTTTAAAGAAGGATAAAAGAACACGTAAAAAAGAGGTCTGATCGATTGCTAATGTGGATATTTATACTAGGAAAGTTGCAGAGGGACAGATGTGCAGAGAACCATGTTGAGATGCTGAAATAGCAC
Organism: Mustela putorius furo; assembly: GCF_011764305.1. Taxonomy (NCBI): domain Eukaryota; kingdom Metazoa; phylum Chordata; class Mammalia; order Carnivora; family Mustelidae; genus Mustela; species Mustela putorius. Next base: position 14,613,198 of record NW_025421402.1, read on the forward strand.
AGAAAGTAGGAAATAAGTAGAGGTAAGAGGAAAGCAATATGCAGAGTGATTTAAAGCATATCTTTGCCCTCCTAGGCATTTGCTAGTATTGGCTTAAAGAACAAGAGCATTTTGTCATTGGGTTAGAAATTAAGAATTGCTAAATTGAAGTGCTTGGTTTCTTTAGTGGTCTACTCCCTTGATGGTATGACAGATCACAGTTCACTAACTAAGTAATTATGTGCATTTATGGTTGTTCTT